>NC_135616.1:63095000-63720000 GCF_053574225.1 Canis aureus
ACAACACTCTGAGGGAAAGTTTTTTTGTCTTCTCAGAAGTAAAACGAAATGAAACAAAAAAAATGTTAAACTAGAAAATCTATTCCCCGCTACCAAACAAATAAGGATAAATCTTAACACATTTATCCCATATTTATTCTATATAACTCTAAGGTAACTGATCTGTAAATACTCCTAACCCCTCTCCTTCTCCTATTAAAATATGATCTTCAGGATATAACAGTTTTCAAAGTACTTGTAATCAGATTTTGCCCTTCTAGTTTTCTTGCTAGAATATTGCTGTTCTGACCGATGGTTGTCTTTTAAAATTTTAAATAAAAGGTTTTGGGGCTTACAATAATTTTACTCTATATCTTGTAGTATAACATTTGATCAAGAATGTTCTTTCTTGGGATGCCTGGGTGGTTGAGCATTTGCCTTCGGCTTGGGACGTGATCCTGGGAGAAGCAGGCTCTTCTCCCTCTGCCTATGTCTCTGCCTTTCTCTGTGTGTCTCTCATGAAAAAATAAGTAATTCTTAAAAAAAAAAAAAAAAAGAATGTTCTTTCTTTTCCTGTCTACCCAACACATTGGACCACATCATTCTGCTCCTACCATCAATTTCTCTGAATGAATTCCTTTGGATATTATGTTAACGACATTGATTTTGGCACTTAATTACATATCACCAAGAAACTTTTAATGATTTCCTATGTGTTTTGACTCATAACTTTTGGAGAAGAAAGAGTTTTCCCTGCATGTCTAGATACTCAGTATATTCATGGAATCATAGACCATTAGGGTTGAAGATAGCCTGGTGTTTTCCCAGGGCAAATGCACTTCCCCCTTTAAAACCTTCTTGCTAAGTGGCCATCCACTGGGGATCAAGAATTCACTGTCTCCTGAAATCATTCCATTTTCAGGTAGCTCTGGTAGTTAGAGACCAAATATCTTACTCTTTCCTTCCCCACTTTTCCTCCACCAATGTCATCACCTGTAATTTCTGTCCCATGGACTGTATACTGAATATATATCTGTTCTAAGCTCTTTTCATCAGGACAGATGTCAAATCTCCAAACAACTGATATCTTTTTCTGGAATGAATATTCCCAAATTTTTTCTCTCTCTCTTTTTTTTATGTGACATGACTTTTAAATTTTACTTATTTTTTTGGTGAGGTATAATTAACATACATTATATTAGTTGCAGGTATACAAGATACTAATTCAACAATTCTATACATTACTCAGTGCTCACACAATAAATATAGTCACCATCTGTCACTAAGCAATGTTACAACAATATTATTAACCATATTTAAATTTGTAACTAATTAGCTAGAGTGTCGTTTGTAACCAAGAAACTGGACTGATAGAACAGTCATGTTTAGGATCAGATACTTACCAACAGGATCTAACACTCCATCGTGAATATGGTAGCTTAGACCATTGGGAACTGTGATTTGTGCCTGGCAGTGACTTCGTACCATGAGGACATGTAGAAGGTGAACGCCGGCATCCCTGGCAAGAAGCTCTACAACAAGGTACAGTCTACATTGCTCAGCTAACAAAGTGGATTTAGTCTTCACTTAAATTGCAGGAAAGAAAAAGTGGAGAAAGAACTATCTTCTCCATCAACAGATTTCCAAACTCATAGCTGCATTGAACTTCAAAACACCAAGAAGAGGGATCCCTGGCTCAGCGGTTTGGTGCCTGCCTTTGGCCCAGGGCACGATCCTGGAGTCCCGGGATTGAGTCCCGCAACGGGCTCCCTGCATGGAGCCTGCTTCTCCCTCTGCCTGTGTCTCTGCCTCTCTCTCTCTCTATCATGAATAAATAAATAAATCGGGATTCCTGGGTGGCGCAGCGGTTTGGCTCCTGCCTTTGGCCCAGGGCGCGATCCTGGAGACCCGGGATCGAATCCCACATCGGGCTCCCGGTGCATGGAGCCTGCTTCTCCCTCTGCCTATGTCTCTGCCTCTCTTTCTCTCTCTGTGACTATCATAAATAAATAAAAATTTAAAAAAATTTTTTTTAAAAATAAATAAATCTTAAAAACAACAACAACAACAACAAGAACCATCTAAATCTTTCTGCTGAGCGAGTGTATTTTCAACATATGTAAGTGTACCAGCCTTGGAAAGAATTGTTTACAAATAGTTTGCGATAAGGGCGCCTGGATGGCTTATTCAGTTGAGTGGCCGCCTTCAGCTTGGGTCATGATCCCAGGGTCCTGGGATGGAGCTCCATGTCCTCCTCTCTGCTCAGCGGGGAGCCTGCCTCTTCTCCCTGCCTCCCACTGTCATCTCTTTCTCATATAAATAAAATCTTAAAAACAAAACAAAAAACTCCAAAGAGTTTGCAATAAGGTGGAGAAGGCTTAGCCATGGTTTTGAATTTTAAAAAATCTCAAGAAGATTAAATATATATCCATAGGCAAAAAAGCCTGGAAGAAATTTTGCTGAAATGGAAACAGTAGCTTGGGCTGATAAGATTTTAAATGTTTATTATTGCCTTGTATTCTCCACCCTGCCCCCCATGTTCCATAATGAAGATGTATTATTGTCAAAATCAGGAAAACATGAATGTTTTAAAATATTTTAAATTTTAATTTAAATCAGTCAAAAGGATTCTCTTTTTCTGGAATCTCATAAGTTAAAGGACGCTTTGGGTGCATTTACTCCTATCCATAGGCCCATTAACAACAGTGTATAATTGGAAATGATAGATAAACAAGGGGGGAAAAGTCACTAGAAACCTTTGCCAAGTTAAAAATCAGCCCCTAAAATAACCATTTGATGAGTACTGTTCTGAAGGGCTCTGAGGCTTCTTTGAAGTTCTGATCTTGACTCAAATCTTTTTCACCATAATTCCTATGGTGATGCCCTGGCATCTGTTGGACCACCTTGCCAGCCCTTTCTTCTCACTGTGGAGGGCCAGACACCTGAACACAGCAAGATTTAACGGACTGCCTAGTGGGGAATTAGGAACATCTAGGTTCTATTTTGTGATATAGTACTGAGGAATCCCCCAAGAGGTCTAACATGAAAGACAACTGAATTTATTTAAGCCCATTACTGCTTGCAATGATATGCCTTAAGAAATTCCAAATACGAAAGAGATCACACTCGTTAAAGCACAACATGACACACCGTGAAAAACACAGCATATGGTTGTTATTTGAAGTCTAAAAAGCCTGAATATCCTTTGATGTGTAAACGTGTCCTTTTTTGATTCTCTGAAAAATAGTGGTTTCTAGATCAAAACCTCAGATGGAAACTCTCTCAATGGGTAAAAATCACCTGGAGATAAAGTTGATAGACTCCATTAAGGGGATGACATTAAATACATGAACACAAAACATTTAAATGCATCTACACGAACAAGACAACCTCATAATTGCTCTTTAAAATTTAGTAAGCCCATTAAAATGGGAGAGACACTCCTTTAAATATTTTTCCACTCCTAGTTATGTAATAGTTACCATGGAAGTTGTAATTTCATCCCACTTATTAAAACCCTTTATAAACTATATACAGCTGCCATCAAAAATCTATTTGGGGAAAATGTTAGTTCAGAATTAACAGGGTTATAGTAAAATCCTTAAGAATAAGGATTATGCCCTAAATGTTATACTTACTTCTTATTAATTAAACTACTGCTAAGATGTAAGTGATGAAGTTAATTGTGAAATTGTAAAATTCATTTTCTTCTCTTCTGTTATTTCCCTTAACCCCATCCTTAGATCTTTAGCTTAGATTTGTTTCACAGTACTTTTGTCTCTGTATATAAATATGTGTATGTATATATATATATATGTGAAGAAATTTATTATATTTTTTTTAGTAATCCCTAAACCCAACATGAGGCTTGAACTCATGACCCAGAGATCAAGAGTCACGTGCACTTCTGACTGAGCCAGTCAGGTGCCCCAATATGTTACAAAAGTCTAATCTTCCTCTCTCAGTCAATGCTTTTTGGAAGCAAGTAACAAAGCCCTACTCAAACTAGCTTAGGCAAAAAGAGGAGAGTATAATGTCATACAAGTACCCCCTGGAAATCAATGAACCCAAAATTCATCGGGAGATCATTGCTCCATCTTTCTCTATCTCTGAGGCCACTTGGTCTCCCATTTTTGCTTCTCTTGGTACATCTACTTGCATTTTCATCAATTTGCTATATAGCCTTCTTTACTTTTCTGTACACAGCAGGGACGGTCACTATCTCATAGCCCTGAGTTTACTTATCCCTCATTTCTAGGAACCAGCAAAGACCCCCTGGTCCAAATCAGCAGAGCCAGGTGGTGAGGTCACAGAGCACACATCTGGCCAGAGCTTTCTTTCTTTCTTTCTTTTTTTTAAATTTATTTATGATAGTCATCACAGAGAGAGAGAGAGAGGCAGAGACACAGGCAGAGGGAGAAGCAGGCTCCATGCACCGGGAGCCCGACGTGAGATTCGATCCCGGGTCTCCAGGATCGTGCCCTGGGCCAAAGGCAGGCGCTAAACCGCTGCGCCACCCAGGGATCCCTGGCCAGAGCTTTCTAAATTTATTTGAACATAGAGCATTAGCCACCCACACTGTCTGGCTTTAGAGGAGGAAATTGTGGGGTATACCTGTTCATATCCTTTAAAACAGAATTCCTCAAGATGTGAGTTTGGGGTGTTCTGGCTGTTTTGATTTACAGTTTTTATTTTAGGGGTAGGCAAACAGACCCAAGGAGACAAAAGAACTTGCTTAAATTACCAAAAATTAAATTAAATTACCAAAATATGATTCAGTCCAACCTGGATACCAAGGAGAAGTATAATGGATACCTGAGCCAGAAGTAAAGAATGAGAGTTGACTAGTTCCTTCTGCTTTCCTCAGCAATTTCTAAATTAAGGCGCTGTTTTCTGAAGATTTTATGTATTTATTCATGAGAGACACAGAGAGAGAGAGGTAGAGACACAGGCAGAGGGAGAAGCAGCCTCCCTGTGGAGAGCCTGATGTGGGACTCGATCTCAGGACCGCAGGATCACGACCTGAGCCAAAGGCAGAGCCACTCAATCACTGAGCCACCCAGGTGCCCCTAAATTAAGGCTTTTTATCACAAGCAAGGCTGTAGTGATTTCCCAAGGCTGTCATAACAGGTTGAGACACACTTGGAGGCTTAAAGCAACACAAATGTATTTGCTCACAGTTCTGGATCGTATCCACAAGGCCATGCTCCCTTGGAAATCTCTGGGGGCAAATCCTTCCTTGCCTCTTCCAGCTTCTGGTGGCTCCAGGTGTTTTGGGGCTTGTGTCTGCCTAATTCCAGTCTGCTTCAGTCTTCCCATGGCTTTCTCCTCTTATGTCTTCTCTTCTGTTTCTTATAAGAACACTTGTCATTGACTTTAGGCCCACCCAGATAATCTCACTTGAGACCCATAATTCTATCTGAAAAGCCTTTTATCCAAATATGATCACACTCAAAGGTTGCAGGAGTGAAAACGTAGACATATCTTTTAGGGGCCACCATTCAAATCACTACAAAGGCCTCATAAGGTATCATAATGCACTTCAAAAGATCAAGAGGACACAAGAGGGAAGGGCGAAAAGGTAATGATTTGGGATTTTTCTTTTTGAAATTGTAGAATACAGAATTGAGAAAGAAAATGTATCAGAATTTCAAGAGTATGCAGTATCCTATTTTCCAGGTTACAAAATTTATATCCTAGATAGTCCCTGATATGTTCATTCATCTAACCTTTGGGCCATGTGATAGGCCATACCTATCATATGAGTGTGGTGGTATTTTTTGTTTGTAAAAAAAATTCCCTGGCAAAAAATTGTTTGATAGCACACGATAATTCACATCATATACATTTTGATCCGTTATCATAGAAATCATTCTTTGAAAGGCTTCATCAAATTTCCCCTGGTGCTTCTCAATTCTTTGGCATTTAAATGACTCTTTTTGGAAGAACCTACTGTGTTTCGGAAATACCAGTGTTAAACTAAAAAGGATGCTTGAGTGCAGACCAACTTTTTTTTTTTTAAAGATTTTATTTATTTATTCATGAGAGACACAGAGAGAGAGAGAGAGAGAGGCAGAGACACAGGTAGAGGGAGGAGCAGGCTCTATGAAGGGAGGTGTATGCGGGACTCCATCCTGGAACTCCCGGATCACACTCTAAGCCAAAGGAAGATGCTCAACCCCTGAGCCACCCAGGTATCTCACAGACCAACTTTTTTAGAGGTCAGTTTATTAGTGAATATTTTCATCTTATAGTGACTCTTGCTTTTATCCATATAGTTGGATTTGCAGAGTTTTGGAGAACGAATATTCTGAAAAAGTTTCTATTGGGGCACCTGGGTTTGGCTCAAGTTGTGATCCCGGGGTCCTAGGATCGAGTCCTGCTTCCGGGTCCCTGCAGGGAGTCTGCTTCTCCCTCTGCCTATGTCTCTGCCTCTTTCTGTGTGTCTCTCGAAAATAAATTAAAAAAAAAAAAAGCTTCTATTGACAAACGAAAAATGTGTCAAACAAGGAAGAGGAAGAGGAATTGTTCTGTTTGCTCTGGGGAGGAACAGACTTGAGCTGGGGTAGATAAGACAGCATGATAGCTGCACAGTTCCTTACACAGTAACCTGGCAATTTTTAAGTTAAGTTAAATGGTAAGACTCATATGGCAAGAAGCATGAGATCTATTTTAATGATGCTGAAGGAAAATGTCTTAGAAGTTGAAAGTACAGAGAACCAAGTCTCTTACCACTGTAAAGGGTTTCTGATAGTTAGAATTGTCCATGAATGAAAAAAGTAATCATGCAGAGTAGTAAGATATCCATCATTAGAAATTTTTCATCCTGGGGCACCTGGGTGGTTCAGTGGTTGAGCATCTGCCTTAGGCTCATGTGATCCCAGGGTTCTGGGATCGAGCCCTGCATTGGGCTCCCCACAGGAAGCCTGCTTCTCCCTCTGCCTATGTCTCTCTCTCTCTCTGTGTGTGTGTGTCTTTCATCAATCAATAAATAAAATCTTCAAAAAAAAAAAAAAAGAAAGAAAATCTTTCAACGTGACATCAATGACTCTGGGTACACCATCAGTATCCTTGCATTGATTTGGGGTATAAGAGAGTATAGGGTGGAAAAGCTGTTGGTTTAATGGTTTAACACTTTGTAAATTTTAGATCCAGACAATGTGCCATAAAGTAGGTCAATTCAAGCCTGGAAAAAGGGATCTTTTCTCTTATGCAGCTTCTAAATCAGCACCATCCAACAGAAGAATGATACAAGTCAGAAAGTAATTAAAATTTCTAGTAGTCACGATAAAAAAGTGAAGCCCGGTGAAATTAGTGTTCGTACTATATTTTAACACACTATATCTAAAAATATTGTCACCTAAACATTAACAAATGTTAAAAATAATCAGCTATTCTACATGATTTTTTCATAATAAGTCTTCGAAATCCAGTATATATTTACACTTATGAACTAACCACATTTCAGGTGCTCAATAGACATATGTGGCTAGTGGCTATCATATTGAACAGCACGTTCTAGAATATGTCATAAATAAAAGTACAAATCAGATTTCTTGGAGTTAAAAAAAAGAACCTACTTCATTAATGCATAAAAATGGTCTCGAAAATCCAGGTTCCCTGGCCTACTGGAGGAATGGACGTGACAGGAAAACACTTTTGTTTAACTGGTATATATTCTCACTTCCCTTGGTGACCTCTCTTATAATTTTCCTGCTTTGTCACCACAACCTAACATTAAGTAAATTAAATAACTTTGCAAAGCATTAAATTTTCTTACGAACTTCTAACAGTCTCCACCTCTCAAAAAAAAAAAAAAGTAAATAACAATCCTCTAATACTTTTATGTTAATCTTATTATATTTCATACTTTTATTCCAGGAACAACTGCAATTACTTATAGGATAGTCCCCCTTATCAGAGGTTTCACCTTTTACAGTTTCTTTTCTTTTTTGTATATTTTTTTATTGAAGTTCGATTTGCCAACATATAGTATAACACCCAGTGCTCATCCCATCAAGTGCCCCCTTCAGTGCCCGTCACCCAGTCACCCCATCCCCCCGCCCACCTCCCCTTCCACTACCCCCACCTTTTACAGTTTCAATCCCTGTGGTCAACCACTATCCAAAGCAGTTGATCCTTCTTCTGTCGTGTGGTCAGAAGGTCACCAATAGCCTAACACTATGTCACAATGCCTGAGTCGTTCACCTCACTTTATCTCATCATCTAGACATTCTATCCTTTCATATCACAAAAAGAACAGTGAATACACTACAATAAGATATTTTAAGAAAGAGAGGGAGACTACGTACATGTAACTTTTATTATAGTATATTGTTATAATTGTTCTATTATTACTATTGTTATAAATCTCTTACTGTGCCTAATCTATAAATTAAACTTTATCACAGGTGTGTGTGCATAGAAAAAACAGTATATATAGGGTTTGGTCCTATCCAGGTTTTCAGGCATCTACTGGGGATGTTGGAACATATCCCCCATGGATAATAGGGGACTACTGTAGTAAAGCTTTTACTGTTTACTAGTTGTGTCTTATCACTCTGGGATTTACATACTCTCAAGGGAAGCAGTCTTGCAATATTTCCAGTAACACAGTATCTCTGTGCGTCTTACACAGAGGAGAAAAGAAAAGGAAAATCATAAAGACAATCTGGGCTACCTCCATAACTATAAAATTTCCCCAAAGCTTGGTCAAAATAATGATGTTTTTAAACACTTTTCCAAGGAGATTTTGTTATATATATTTATAGCATTTAGGAACTTGATAAGCTATATGCAAAGCAAAATTAAAAGTAAAATGGAACAGATTGTTCAGTTAACCCATTTTAGGAATCAATAGACATTTCAAAACCTCATATTTGTATCTTCAGTGTAAGTATGATCATGACTGTAAAAACACCAAAACAAGAGTTTGGCAAAGACTGCCCAGTACCTCCCAATATTTATTATTCTCTTCTCCTCTCTAGTTGTACAATCTCCTGAGTTTAAGCTGGGCAAATGGTTGCCCAGTTAGAGGAAAAAAAAAACCAACAACAACAACAACAAACCTCAGCCTTTCTTGTAGCTAGGTGTGACCAATTGATTAATTCTGTTCCAATGAGATGTGAGCATAAGTGATGTAGGCACCTTCCTGGTCACATTCTTTATAAAGGAAACTGCTCCTCCTCCTCTTCTCTCTCCTTCAGGCCAGCTGGAAGGTTTATGTGATGCTGGTGAACCAGCTTCTACCATAAAGAAGCCTACTGGGGAATGGAATAGCAACCTGTTCCTGGATGACGTCATGGAGTAGAATTGCCCATCCACGATGAATCCCCCATCTGCTTCTGAATGTTATCTGGAAAAGAAACAACTTTCTATCTTGTATAAATCATTGTTGGTGGGATCTCTTTCTTGCAGGACCTTGGCTTATACCCTAACTCATAAAAGGGTTCAACATCATCATCATTATCATTTGTACTATGTTCAAAACTTTTATTTATTACTTTTAACCATCTTTATATATGAGAATATCTCCTTTTTAAAAAAATATTTTATTTATTCATGAAAGACAGAGAGAGAGGCAGAGACACAGGCAGAAGGAGCAGAAGCAGGCTCCATGCAGGTAGCCCAACGTGGGACTCGATCCTAGGTCTCCGAGATCACACCCTGAGCCAAAGGCAGACACTCAACCGCTGAGCCACCCAGGTGTCCCTGAGAATATCTCCTTAAAAGACACAGGAGCTTATTTGTTTGTTTGTTTTAACCTAGAAAAAAGGCTCTATGACTACTTCCTTGGGAAGATTGTTAGTATTAACTGATACAATATGGTATTTATGAAATTTTCATAAACTTAAGAGGTTTGCAAGTCAAAAGTCATTATGTTAATTTTAAATTAGTAATCCATAATTGTGGAGGGTTAATGATATTTCTGCAAACATTTTAGCCAGCTAATGTGGTTCACCTCCCAGGGTGACATAATCCAGTCAACATATACATGCTTCCAGAGTAATTGTTTTTCTGGGCACTGTAAGATAGCAGTAGGAGAGGTCAACTAATATTCGATAAAGGAGGAAGGACTATCCATTGGAAGAAAGACAGTCTCTTCAATAAATGGTGCTGGGAAAATTGGACATCCACATGCAGAAGAATGAAACTAGACCACTCTCTTGCACCATACACAAAGATAAATTCAAAATGGATGAAAGATCTAAATGTGAGACAAGATTCCATCAAAATCCTAAAGGAGAACACAGGCAACACCCTTTTTGAACTCGGCCACAGTAACTTCTTGCAAGATACATCCACGAAGGCAAAAGAAACAAAAGCAAAAATGAACTATTGGGACTTCATCAAGATAAGAAGCTTTTGCACAGCAAAGGACACAGTCAACAAAACTAAAAGACAACCTACAGAATGGGAGAAGATATTTGCAAATGACATATCAGATAAAGGGCTAGTTTCCAAGATCTATAAAGCACTTATTAAACTCAACACCAAAGAAACAAACAATCCAATCATGAAATGGGCAAAAGACATGAACAGAAATCTCACAGAGGAAGACATAGACATGGCCAACAAGCACATGAGAAAATGCTCCGCCTCACTTGCCATCAGGGAAATACAAATCAAAACCACAATGAGATACCACCTCACACCAGTGAGAATGGGGCAAATTAACAAGGCAGGAAACCACAAATGTTGGAGAGGATGCGGAGAAAAGGGAACCCTCTTACACTGTTGGTGGGAATGTGAACTGGTGCAGCCCCTCTGGAAAACTGTGTGGAGGTTCCTCAAAGAGTTAAAAATAGACCTGCCCTACGACCCAGCAATTGCACTGTTGGAGATTTACCCCAAAGATACAAATGCAATGAAACGCCGGGACACCTGCACCCCGATGTTTATAGCAGCAATGGCCACGATAGCCAAACTGTGGAAGGAGCCTCGGTGTCCATGGAAAGATGAATGGATAAAGAAGATGTGGTTTATGTATACAGTGGAATATTACTCAGCTATTAGAAATGACAAATACCCACCATTTGCTTCAACGTGGATGGAACTGGAGGGTATTATGCTGAGTGAAGTAAGTCAGTCGGAGAAGGACAAACATTATATGTTCTCATTCATTTGGGGAATATAAATAATAGTGAAAGGGAATATAAGGGAAGGGAGAAGAAATGTGTGGGAAATATCAGAAAGGGAAACAGAAAGTAAAGACTGCTAACTCTGGGAAACGAACTAGGGTGGTAGAAGGGGAGAAGGGCGGGGGGTGGGAGTGAATGGGTGACGGGCACCGGGGGTTATTCTGTATGTTAGTAAATTGAACACCAATAAAAAATAAATTAAAAAAAAAAGATAGCAGTAGGAGAGATACTGAAGTATATAGAGACATAGATCTATTCAATTACTCCTTGGAAGTGGCTGCTTACCTTACTCATGTATAAAGCTGGCTCTAGTTATTTGGGAGACTGATTCAGTTCAGCACTTAAAAGAAACGTTATAAAATGACCTAATAAAGTGCCACTGTCTAATTGCAATAAGGGTTTCATTTGTTGATGTAAAAGCAAACCTAATTAATCTGTCATTAGCATAGCATTTGATTAATTTTACTCCACTCTCAAATTATTTAATGGATATAATTTTTTCTGTAAACATTGCTGAATATCCACTGCAACAGAATCCACCTTAAGGAAATTTGCAAGTAAGATAAGGACCTTTCAGTCCTTATGTCATTTAACCTTTCTGCAAACTCCTTCCTTCAAACTCTCTTATCCTGACTTTAGTGACTCATCCCTGGTTTGCTTTTAAACTTTTTGGCTTTCTTTCTTTGCTGCTCTTCTTCCACTTCTTATTTTGGAGATCCTCAGTATTCCTTCCTGAACCATTTCTTTTCACCTATCATTCTTAACCTTTCTGGAGTCATGAACCTCTTGGAGATTGTGCTGAAATACATTCTAGGGAGAGAATGTTGCATACAATTTTAGGATTATATGGACATACTGAAACAACTGGTAGACCCTCAAAGGGTCCTTACCTCTGAGATTAAGAACAACTTTTCCATGGCTTTAACTTCCACCCATGGTGCTTGATGATTCTTTTATATTTAGCCTGAATGTCTTTCTCTCTCCCCGCCGCCCCTCAAACTCCAGACCTACATCGAGCTGCTTATTATATTCCTCACTTGAATGTCAGATAGGTACCTTCAACTCAAACTCATAATATCCCAACTGAACTCATCATTATTCCCCTTCTCCTCAACTGTCCTTCATCTTATGGTTTCCATTTTGGTGAATGGCACCACATCCATGAAATTGCTCAAATTTTAAAGAAATAAAATCACTGGGTAGCCCAGGTGGCTCAGCGGTTTAGCTCCGCCTTCAGCCCAGGGTGTGACACGGGGGAGCCGGGATCGAGTCCCACATCAGGCTCCCTTCGAGGAGTCTGCTTCTCCCTCTGCCTGTGTCTCTGCCTCTCTTTCTCTCTGTGTCTCTCATGAATAAATAAATAAAATCTTAAAAAAAAAAAAGAAATAAAAGCATCAATCCAGATTACTACTTCTGAAAAAGTTTGTTGAATGGCTAATTTAATGAATGAATAGAAGGATAGATCAAATATGATGAAGACAACAGAAAATACTATTGGGAATGATATAATAGAGCGATGGTCAAATGTGCACCTAAGTGCTAAGGCCGGTTTAATTAAGTAGTCTTCAAACAAATTAATATGTATTTATTAAGTATTTATTAGTACAAAACACTGTTGTAGGCACTGATTTGATTAAGAGTTAGACTTTAACAATATCTTCAGGGAAATGAGGAACATGATTTGTCAGAAAAAAGCAGTCACAGTATTTTAAGTGGGATAAATTTTTACTGAAGTTCAATTAATCTTACTTTATAACCAAGAAATGTTAAATTATTAATAGCTCGTCTAATTCTTTCTAACTAATAATAGCTCTCTAACTCTTCTGTAATTAATAATAGCTGCTCTTTGTTATGCCTTCAAAGATTTCAATATAGTTTATACACAGGAGCTATTATAATGAATACTCAAGAAGATGGGACATTCTTTGAAGTTTCAGGGCATTAAATTTGGCAGCTTTCCCTCCCCAAATTCCCATAGCTCTTTATTTGCCTTTCTCTGATGGCACTTAATTTCTCCTTCATTTTATGATTTGTGTGTGTATCTTACCTTTTATCAGAGAGATTTTTTCCTCCCACAGACTCTGTGTGTACTTAATTTTGTGTCTTACATCTGGAAGAACAGTAAATATTGAGTCAATGAATGTTTTTTAATATTAAAAAAAAACTAATTTAAAGGTAACATCAGGAGCCTCTGGGTGACTCAGTCAGTTAAGCATACAACTCTTTTTTTTTTTTTCTAAGATTTTATTTGTTTATTCATGAGGGACACAGAGAGAGAGAGAGAAAGGCAGAGACACAGGCAGAGGGAGAAGCAGGCTCCATGCAGGGAGCCCAATGTGGGACTTGATCCTGGGTCTCCAGGATCACGCCTGAAGACGGTGCTAAACCGCTGAGCCACGCAGGCTGCCCAGCATCCAACTCTTGATTTCAGCTCAGGTCCTGATTTCAGGGTTGTGAGATTGAACCCTGTGTTGGGCTCCACACTGGGCATGGAGCCTGCTTGGGATTCTCTCTCTTCCTTTCCCTCTGCTGGTAGCCCTGCTCATGCTCTCCGTCTCTTAAAAAATAAAAAATAAATAAAATAAATAAAGGTAACATCAAATAAGTCCTATTAATCAAGTAAATTTTGTTGCAAGTGATGTTAAGAAGTTTGTGATATTTTCCAATATGAGAGCAGCATACTGAACATTTAAGTAAGTTACAGATTTTTTTTTAGTACTTTAAGGCAGCCAGAAACATGCTAGCCCATCTTTTTTTTTTAAGATTTTATTTATTTTTTTGAGAGAGAGTACAAGCAGGGGGTGGGGGAGGGCAGAGGGAGAGGGAGAAGCAGACACCCCACTGAGTAGGGAGTCTTACACGGGGTACAACCCCAGGACCCTGGGAACATGATTTGAGCAGAAGGCAGATGATTGAGCCACTCAGGCACCCCCATGCTAACCCGTCTTAGAAAGTAATTTATGGGGCAAGGTATTATTAACTTGTTGAACTCAGCCTCCAGGGCTAGACCCTGTGGGTTCAGACCTGGCCTTGCCATTCAATGGCTAAGAGGCTGAGGACCCCTTGGTGCTCACTTTCCATCTCTGGAAAATGAGGATTTTAATGGGATTTATTTCCCAGAATTTTTTAAAAAATATTTTATTTATTAATCTAAAAAAAATAGGCCTCGGGCAATGTCAGAGGTGAGAAGAGAGTGCAGCTGTAGCTCAAGCTTGGTGCAGAAGCTCCAAAGAAGAGTAAATTTCAGAGAGGGTACCATGCAAAACATCGGAATAACAGCCTCTGAAAGCCAAGCCAGTCAGAGGATGATGAGTGATAGAGGGCTTCCTCTGCCTCACGCAAGAGCACTTCTTCATACCAGAGGCCTGCTCACTCCTGGGTCACGTGGCTGGCTATGTGTTTCCGCCGTGGTGAACCTTCATACAAGAGAAGGCCAGCATTCCTCAACCCATACGCATGCACAGGCAGCTGTCCTTATCATTTTAGGGAAAGGTCATGGCAGTGATAAGGAATTTGGGTTTTGCCTGAAAAAGGAATGCCCTTTGAGTAAATTCTCAGTTCATCTTAGAGAAGTGCTTTTCAGTTCCCACAACTGACTGGTAAATTTAACTCTACACCTAAGGTGTGATTTTTATATTATATTCAAAGTGGTAAGATTTGGGGTAAAAACTGTTTATCCCCTTGGTGTTCCAGAGTAAGTGTGGGAACAAGACACAACCAACAGACACCAAAGTTAGGCAATATGAATGTTCTTTGGCAAACAGGGTTGGAAACATAGCTTAAGTTCAATATTGGTCTTATTCTTCTTCCTATGATTTTCATTGCATTCTATAATTGATGACTTCAGTCTGTCCAATTTCTTGGTGTCTCACTATTACATTTTTCTTAGTAAAGGAGGAGACTTGTATTTCCTGTTAGCAGGACTTTCTTTTCTTGAATTTGTGCCATCTAATTATTCTGGTTTTTCTTCCTTTTATTCAAAATAGTATGGTGGGGCAAGAAGAAGCCAGGCCAGAACTTGCTCTTGTGTGTTCATAAATCTGTTAGAATCTGACAGAGGTCAGGAATGAGGTCTTTGGACTTTGGAGGTGATGTAATGTAGTTTGGGTGAACATATACTGTTTAAATTGGGACATTTTTGGAAATGAAAGGAGGCACTACTCAGATAAGACAATAAGACAGTGTAAATCAAGACTATCACAGGCAAAACCAGAATTTATGGTCATCCTAGTATGGTAGAAATGATCTGGACTTCTATCCAAATCTTGACTGTACCATTTTCTTGCTATAACTTGTGCAAAGTGATACAAACTCTCTGAACGTCATTTTCTACATCTGTAAAAGAAGGATAAAAATTCTCATATGTTGAGAGTGGGGGAGATGTCTGACATATTGTATATCCTTTGTAAATATTATCATGATGATGTCTGCTATGTATACCCTAAAATCCTTCAATGTAGACAGTATAATATTATAAATGAATTAGTTTAAGTTACTCTACTGGTGCAGTCAGTTGCCCCAGTCAGAAATTCCCACTCCAGGCTGGCAGTTTAGTGGTCTCATCAGAATGTAGGTACTACAGACGCATCGTTGGATCTTATCTGAATTCAGGCCAAAGATCATTTTATTTAATATAACAAATGTCAAAAATGAATTTTCTTTGTTGGAATTAGTGGTTTGTTAGTCATAATAATGGACATTAGCAATAGGCTCTCATTGATAGAATTTCTAATGATTTCTAAGATGTATGGACTGGCTAACATATTTTAGAAGTACTCCCATGCTTGCAGAACAAGTTGTTGAGGGGACGCCTGAGTGGCTCAGTGGTTTAGCACCTGCCTTCAGCCCAGAGTGTGATCCTGGAGTCCCAGGATCGAGTCCCACATCAGGCTCCCTGCATGGAGCCTGCTTCTCCCTCTGCCTATTCTCTGCCTCTCTCTCTCTCTCTCTCTGTCTCTCTCTCTGTGTCTCTCATGAATAAATAATAAATAAAATCTTTAAAAAAAAACCAAGTTATTGAGAAGCTGGACCAGGGGCACCTGGGTGGCTCAGTGGTTGAGCATCTGCCTTTGGATCAGGTCATGACCCTGGGGTCCTGGGATCAAGTCCTACATCAGGCTCCTGGCAGGGAGCCTGCTCCTCGTTCTGAGTATGTCTCTGCCTCTCTCTATCTATCTCATGAATAAATAAATAAAGTCTTAAAAAAAAAGAAAAGAAAAAGAAGCTGGACCATTAGGGATGGTGTGTAGGATGGAGGATTTCCAGTTGTCTGATGCTGTAAGGGTGACAGAGTCCTGGCTCTGGAATATTGTTCTTTTGCCTCTAGTGAACCTTTCATGCAAGGTCATGATTACAGTTGCTAAATGGAAAGAGACCAGGCACTTCATCAAACTCACAGAACAGGTGCTATGTGTTACCTGTTTCTGCCTGCTAACAAATGTTTGTTTAATAAATGTCTGTATGTATGACAGAAATTGGCCTGAAATTTAGTTTAATAATAAAAACTGGTTATGAGGTTGTTGAAGAATAGTTCATTTTCATCCCAATTCCTATGTTGGCTGCTATTACTATCTACCAAAAAAATTAGGCAGTCATTTTGCATGATTCAAACATTTTCAAGTTATTTCTCTGGTTTTAACCACTACTGTGATTCTACATCTGGAGCTTCTGCCCACCTCCGTTGGCCATCTGGAATGAAAAAAAACAAAGAAACCAAATTTTAGAGAAATTGACTTGCATGGAATAGAAAATGGCAGATTCAGGTGTAGAGCTCAAATCATGTGATTTGAAGTTCAGTGCTCAGGAGTGGGTACAAAGCAAGTGTGTGTGTGTGTGTGTATGTGTGCATGTACATACATGCCAGTGCCAGATGAAGAGGAAGAGCAGAAAGGAAAGTGATGTGATATGAGGTGACATAGAGGAAAAGCAGAAAAAAACATTAAACAATACTGTGGGTGCTCTGACAACCGAAAGAAGGTGCTAAAATTAAGTGCAAAACCCCAGAGAAGGGTTGGGAAGACTCTGAAGTTAGTATTTAAGAGCTAGTTCTTTAAAAAAAAATTTTTTAAATTTATTAGGGAGAGAGAGAGAGCACATACGTGCCAGCACAAGTGGGGGGAAGGGTAGGAAGGGGTGGAGAGGAGGGACAAAAGGAGAAGTAAGCTCCCCACTGAGCATGGAGCCCACTTTGGGAATGGGTCCTAGGACCTGAGATCATGACCTGAGCAGAAGCCAGACGCTTAACCAACTGAGTCACCCGGGCGCCCCAAGAGCTAATTCTATAAATAAAAATAATAAGGTCTATTAAGTATTAGCAGTGGACTAACAATAGTACATTTCCATGCACAGTGTAGATGTGCTTGCCTCATTGCCTGGTTGCCATGAAAAATGTCAAGAGGGCGTGCTATCTAAAACCACATCTCTCAAAATTTTAAGTACAATCATGTGTACTGGAGATTGTATGGTGATTTTAAAATACCAAAAAGGAAATTGATCTACAAAGAAACTAAGAACTATTTATTCTATTTTTCATCCATGATACATTTTCCCTCCTCTTGGCTTATCACCTAAAATACTAAACACTCTACTTGTAAAAAAAGAAAAACAAAAACAACAAAAAAAGCACAAGAATCTTTCAAAACATTTGGAGAAGATTGAAATAAAGTACTATTTTCATACAACTTTAAGCTGGAGAGGAAAGCCAGGAAGTAGCTAATTTTCAATATTTAAGAACTGTCAACATTTATTTCAATGGAAAGCACATCTCTGAGGTTAGCGAATGATGAGGTTTGACAAATATGTATCACTCTGTCTGAGGATTATGGGATAGGAGGAAGAAAGCCTGAAAAGACAGTAGTAGGTGTGTATAAATTTTCTACATGTATATCTATATATGCAAATGGAGTTTCTAGAAAGTAAGAATGCCAGATTTGAAAATGAGTAAAATCAGCATAGCTACAGCAAATAGCTAATTTTTAATTCTTGAGTGTCAGAATACTGAGATGCTTTTTGACCTATTCAACTGGGCATCTTTCACTTTGATCTTCAATTTCATGTTAATTAAATCAGTGTGTGCAATTGAGTATCTTTTAAACCCCATGGAGATTGGAGGTAAAATGCACCTTTCTGAAAACAAAGTAAAAAACAGAGCAAAGTCACACAAAACACTGAAAAGATTTCTGACAAGTTGATTCCACCTCTATAACTTCAAATGGCTTACAAATGAGGTCACTTTTAATTTTAAGGGGGGAGAAAAGTGCCTTGCGTTTGTATGTATGTTTACTCTAAAACATGAACAAAGCTCTATAGCTTATGCAAGGTTTCCATGGCAGAAACTAGGCATGAATTCAAGTCTCTTGAGTCCCAGGTCTAGGGGAGCTATGTTTTTGGACGGGGAGCCTGCAGTAGCAGGATGTAGTCCACAAGCCAGGGAAGTGGACAAGATTCAGGGCTAAGTAGAATCATGGTACTGTGGTCTGTGAAGCAGCTGCCACCTACCCCTGAATCCAATGCTCTCAACAATGGCGACTTTTGCTTTCTACTCCACAATGACCAGAATACCAAAAGCTACTATTTATTGAGCTCTTTCAAACTGTGCCAAATATCTTGCACACATTATCTCACCACCTTCGCAATGCCCCTTGGAGGAAAGTTTTACAACAATTAAACCATTTAATCCTTTTTTTAAAAAAAGATTTTATTTATTTATATGAGAGAGAGAGCACGCAAGAGAGAAGAGAAGAAGCAGAAGCAGGATCCGCACTGAGCGTGGAGCCTAAGGCAGGGCTGGATCCTAGAATTGTGACCTGAGCCAAAGGCAGATAGATGCTTAACCACTTAACCAACTGAGCCACCCAGGTGTCCCAACCATTTCATCTTCTTCTTTTTTTTAAAAAGATTTATTTATTTATTTATTTATTTATTTATTTATTTATTTATTATAGACGTAGAGAGAGAGAGAGAGAGGCAGAGACACAGGCAGAGGGAGAAGCAGGCTCCATGCCGGGAGCCTGACGTGGGACTCGATCCAGGGTCTCCAGGATCGCACCCTGGGCCAAAGGCAGGCGCTAAACCACTGAGCCACCCAGGGATCCCCCAGTATTTCATCTTCTAAAAAATTCTGGGAGGCAGGTACTTTTCTTATTCTCATTTTACAAATGAGGAAAGTAAGGCACAACAAAATCCAGCAATTTGCTTAAGGTAACATGGCAAGAAAGTAGCAGAGATGGCTCAGAGCCACTGTTCTTGGCCACCATGTCAGGTCAGCAGCGTTCAAATGTGGAATGGTACAGCCTTAAATCTCTGTGACCAGACTAAAATACAAAGTAGAGACTGTCTTGGTGATGCAAGAGTGGGGATTTAGGAGAGAGGCCAAGGACAAGATGCGCTTGCTTGGAAAAAGTCGTGTAACTTGGCTTTGTTTCTGGTACATGGAAGCAAATGGAAAATGGCGACAGAATGAGACACCCACCACAGAGTGAGCTGAACATTAAATGTGATGTAGGAGCAAAATCTCTTGTCTAAGAGAGCTGGTGCAGGTGTCATGGACAGAAGTGAGAGAATAATCTGAAGCTGAAGTGATTTTTAAGATCTTGAGTCACGACTGAGAGGTGGAAAAAGCCCCGGGGACATCTTTAGCAGAAGCGAATTGTCTGTATTTCCCATTCTCTTTCTTGGAATTTGGGTACGTCAGACAGCCAAGCCCGAAGCCAGCTCACAACATTCACTATGTTCTTCATGAAATTGCCTTTCAATGGCCTTAAAGTCCCTACGTGTGAATGTAGAATACGTACTGTCTGCATGTAATATTTGTAAGATCGGTTTCTCAAGAAGTGTTCTGTGAATTCCACCCACTATCAAATAGTAGGAAAAGCAATTTGATGAATGATGGAATCACTACTGTCAAATTCCACACTTGAGTTTTAAGAGGAATTAGATCTGGTGTATTAAAGAATTCAAGTCATTTAGGGGCAACTGCTCCTGTATGGTCAGTGTCACACAGCTGCCTTCAGCCTCCTGAGACTATTTCCCAGCTGTAATATTGAAGTGGAGACCCTCCCTTGTGTTTGTGAATCCATATGATTCTAACCAGGGCTCCTACCACTCCCTAAGTCCTGGTCCATCCAGGGAAAAAAGTAAAGAGAACACCAGGTGAGCATACATATTTACATAAGCTACAAGGTTGTACAAACAAACTCTTAACTGGTGAAAGGGCATTTTACACATGGCTCTTCTTTCTAACCATTTCTTTTGACAACTTTTTCTTTATTTTGTTGATTCAAGTGCAATGAACACAGTGTCACATTAGTTTCAGGTACACATTTTAATGATTCAACAATTCCATACATTACTCCATGCTCATTGAGATAAGTATGTTCTTAGTCCCTTTTACCAATTTTATCCATCCCTCCACCCACTCTCCCTGTGGTAACCACCAGTTTGTTCTTTATATTTCAGAATCTGTTTTTTGGGGGGTCCCTGGGTGGTTTGGCGCCTGCCTTCGGCCCAGGGTGTGATCCTGGAGTCCTGGGATCAAGTCCCACGTCGGGCTCCCTGCATGGAGCCTGCTTCTCCCTCTGCCTGTGTCTCTGCTTCCCTCTCTCTCTGTGTCTCTCATGAATAAATAAATAAAATCTTTAAAAAAAAAAGAATCTGTGTCTTTTTTTCTTTGTTTTGTTTCTTAAATTTCACAAGTCAAATCATATGGTATTTGTCTTTCTCTGACTCGTTTCATTTAGCATTATACCCTTTGGTTCCATCCATGTTGTTGCAAATGGCAAGATTTTATTCTTTTTATGACTGAGCAATATTCCATTATATACATATTTGTTATTTCTTATCCTTTTAGGGTCTAGCCATTCTGACAGGTATAAGGTGATATCTCATTGTGGCTTTGGTTTGCATTTCCCTGATGATTAGTGATGTGGAGCTCCTCTTCCTTTACCTGTTGGACATCTGTATGTCATTTTTGGGAAAATGTCTATTCATGTCCTCTGCTCATTTTTAAATGGATTATATGCTGTTGAATTGTAGAAGTTCTTTACATAGTTTGGGTGTTAACCCCTTATCAGATACATCAGGTACAAATGTTTCTCCCACTCACTAGATTGTCTTTTGTTTTGCTGCTGGCCTCCTTTGCTGTGCAAAAGCTTTTTATTTTGGTGTAGTGATTTCTTACCATCTTCAATGGGCTTTTTACACATCTGAAATCTTTTCCATATTGTTTAAAAGTGCTCTCATTCTCTTTATTGCTTTCCACCAGTGTTTTTCCCCTTGTATAACACACCAAGGTTTTTCTTAATTCCTATAACCTTTTTTATCACTAAGTGAATAGGTTCTAAAATAACATATATAGGTTTTAAAATAATGAATGTAAATTTTTCCTACTGTTTATAACTGGCCAATTAGCTAAGAATTTGATTATTTCCATCATGGAGTTAAAATGGAATCTCTTTTGAAATGCACTTTATGAATATATTTTTCTTTCACTTCCATGGGTTCCATCTTACATAATGATAAGTTGCAATGCTTTTTAGGTCACACATGCTTTTCTCCTTACAGAGATTAGTGACAAATGAACTCAACTATTGGCTAGAAATTGAATTTCAGTAAAGGAGGAAAAAAATGCTTATTATTTAGCCAGTCAACAAAAGTATGTTTTGTGTTCTCATCAGATGTTTTTTTAAATGTAGTGTTAACTTGAAAACAAATAAGTAATCTAAAGTAGGGGACAGAAAATGCTAAACATTAAAAGCCAGACCTCCTTCTTGAGAACATTGTTTAATGATAGTTACTAGTCTATTTTTGACTTCTTATAAAGCCTTGGAACACCAGGAAGATAAAGGAAACTGAGTTACTGCCAAAACTCCACTACAAATAATTGACTTGACTACATTTCAATAAAACTGAAGGTCATTGGCTATTTCTCTTTTTTTAGATTTATTTATTTGAGAGATAAAACAGAGAGTGCCTGAGTAGGGGAAGGGGTTAAGGGAGAGGGACAAGCTGACCCTGCTGAATGAGAAGCCCCATGTGGGGCCACTGGAGGGAGGGTGGTCACCCAAGGTAGGCCTACCTATGCCGCCTGACCAGAGCCAACATGGGCTCCCCATGTGACTTGATCCTAGACCCTAAGATCATGACCTGAGCTAAAGTCAGGCACTTAACCAACTGAGCCACCCAGTTGCCCCTGTTTTTCTATTTTATTTGTTCCTAGTTTTCAAATACTGAATAGTTGGTATTGACTTTTAGCTTGTCATTTTCTCTATGCTAGAGCCAAGAACAATTCACAGGTATTATTTATTTAGCTAACTTCATCCGTAAAGCTGCCAAAGAGGATCCAGGATGGAACAGATATAGGGTTGCAAGTCCATAAAAAGAATAAAATTAAATGTCGTACAGAAATGACCTTATGTGTTTTCACAGCCTCTATATAAGTAGATAAAATTAGTCCTCATTTTGTAGATAAGGAAAATGAAGGAATAAGGAAACAAGTATATTCAACATTTATTAAGCATCTAAAACAGGAGAGGCACAGTGCTGAATTTTGGAATATACATGTAATTAAGTTGAAGTGTATACCCTCCAAGCAGTCATAATCTAGTGGACATGGCTGGCTGAAAAACACAATCATAAACAGAATACAATGAAAGAACAGAGGAGGGGATGACTTCTAGTGGCTGTAAGGTTTTGAAAGGATTCTGTGGAGCTGGAATCTGAGCAAAGATTTAATGGGTAGAGTGTTCTACAGACAAAGATGGTGGGATAGCAGACATAGGAGCAAAGGCATAGAAAGGTACAACTCGTCGATTTGTTAGTTATTGCATGAATCTGAGGGCAGGGCAGGGGTAGACAGGAGATGACATGTTTAGAGGGTCTGTAGATGTTCTTAATGCCAACTCTGGTAGCAATGTGGTGTAAAGTAGGGTGGCAGGGAGATAATTAGGAGACAATTGCAATGGTTCAGGAAAGAGGTAATAAGGCTTCAACTGAGAAGTAGGAGTGACAGCAGGTAGTGATGGCAGAAGTAAAATCTATATAATTTGGCAACTGAGTAGGCATGGACCATGAAGGAGGACGTCTTGGTGGCTCAGCAGTTGGGCATCTGCCTTCAGGTCAGGGTGTGATCCCGGAGAGCGGAGATCGAGTCCCACATTGGGCTCCCTGCATGGAGCCTGCTTCTGCCTCTGCCTGTGTCTCTGCCTCTCTCTCTCTCTGTGTCTCTCATGAATAAATAAAATCTTAAAAAAAAAAAAAAGAACCAGTGAACATATTACATTTGAGCTACCTTTGGCCAGAGAAGGGAATTTCTATTGGGAAGGGAGAAAGTGGGACTAGAGATCAGGACAGGTATGGATTTAGACATCAACCACAGGCACATAGTGGCTGAATCCGTATGAGTGGAAGAAATCACCAAAGAATAGTGTACAAAGAGAAGAAAAAAGACAACAAGAAAAGCCTTAAAATGCAGGGAACACCAGCGTTTTAAGAAAGTGTAGAGAGGGGGAGTGAAGGAAGAGTCATTGGTGTCACATGAACGGTCTTGTCTGAGACAAAGCAGATGATGCAAGGTGATAAAAATCAAGGAAGAAGAGTTTCCAGAAATAGAGCTGAATGATGCTGAAGGGATCAGTAGGCGACTTCCTGTGGTCACAGAGATCACATCCGCACCCAGAGATCACCTACCTACTGAACTATCTCACACACACACACACACACACACACACACACACACAAAATGGTTTTTTTTTTTTTTTTTCAAGAGGAAACCTTACTCTTCATTTTACCAATAATTAATGTGGGACTCAGTAATCAAAATCAATTGCAAGTTCCAATTTCCTTTATTAAGTTTTCTTTGCAACTCCTTCTACTCTTCTTACGTTGAACTTTTAAGAGAAGTCTTACTAATTAAGTACGTGTCCTTTTTTTAAAAAAAATTATTTACTTATTCATGAGATACACAGAAAGAGAGAGAGGCAGAGACATAGGCAGAGGGAGAAGCAGGCTCCATGCAGGGAGCCCGACGTGGGACTTGATCCCGGGTCTCCAGGGTCACGCCCTGGGCCGAGGCAGGCGCTAAACCGCTGAGCCACGCAGGGACCCCCGTACGTGTCCTCTTTAATCCTTGTGGATGCGGCTACATGCAGGGATTCCTGAGTCAGAGAGGATGGCTGGACATCTAACCCAGCAGGGTGACGAGGACTTGCTACCTAACCTCTTCAGCCTCGGTTTCCTCATTTGCAAAACGGGAACGGCGGTCCTTAACTTCTTAAGAGTCGAGAAGCGTGCATGAGATGAACGCAAGTAAAACTCTCAGCACATTGCGTCAAAGGTCAAAGGCATTTTTGCCGTTACCGTTTTTTTTTGCAATCTCCCCGAGGGTAGAAAACTATCCCAACGCTAGTCCCTAAGGCGTGTGGCACGGAGCTGGGGACGTGCGAGCCCTCGGAGAAGCGTCGGGGCGGGAAGAGGGACGCACAGCTGTTGACAGGCTCCCCGGGACGCTGCAGCTGACAGCCCGGGAGGAAGGACCTGCTGCAAGGCGCCGCCGCGGGAAGCGGGATCCCAGGCACCGCCCCGGCCCCTCGGAGGACCACACGTCCCAGGGTGCAGCGCGCCCCCCCCCCCCCCCCCCCGGGTGGAAATTCAGCCCGGCGGGGTCGGCTTGCCCGCCCGCCCGCCGGGGCGGAGGGGGGGCGGGTAGCAGTGCACGCTGGGACTTGTAGTCTTCGGGTCGCAAGCTCGCGGGTCGGAGGAGGGCCGAAGCCGGAGGCCCCGCCCCAGTCCCGCCTTTTGTCCACGTCTCCCTTCTCCCCGCCAATGCCCTCTCCTTCCCCCGGAGCCTGCTCCTCTCCCGTCACGTCCCCATTGGTCTGGAGCCTCCGGGCCTCGGGCCCTACCCGGAAGTAGCGTTGGGGGAGGCGGTTTCCTAGACTACGACACCGGAAAGCTGGGGGAGGTGCTCCGGGCCGCCGAGGGCGGAGGGCGGTGGCAGCGCTGGCGCTGGGGACCGAGGGCTCGGTGGTTTCGGGAAGCAGATCGGCGACGGCTGCCGCTCGCGTAGCTCCGCATCCCGCCCTCGGCACGGCTCGCAGCCCCCTTGCCACCGGCGTCCGGCGATGTGTCCCCCCGGCCGGGCGTAGCCGCTGCGCGTGCGCGCAACCGCGGGGCCATGAGCGAAGCCGGCGGCGGCCGGGGCTGTGGGTCCTCGGTCCCCCAGCGAGCGCCATGGAGCCTGGTGGCGGCGGCGGCCGCGCTCTGCCTGGTGGCGGCCACGTCCGTGTGGACGGCGGGGGCCGCGCCCATGAGTAGGGAGGAGAGACAGAAGCTTGGGTAAGGGTGCCGGGCGGCCGGGCGGCCGGGGGTGGGTGTCCTCAGGAGGCGGACGGCGGGCGAGGTGCCTGTCAGCGCGACCCGGGCGCGCGGCGGCTCCCGTGCCCCGGCGATTGGACCCTGGCGGGGGGGGGCGGGGGGCCGGGGCCGCGGGGCCACCTCGAGGGGCCGCGGGGATGTCCCTGGGCCGCCGGCGACGTGTGCCTGCTGCCGGGGGCCGTCCGCCGCGGGTCCGCGCAGCTGCCGCGTCAGTGGCCCGCCAGGGGGGCTCCGGCCCGTGCGGCTCCGTGCCGGGGTCCCGCGCCCGCCTTCAGCCGGAGACTCGGCCCGGGTTCTCGCGCAGGCGAGCTCCCCGCCGGGCAGGCGTCGCCGAGATCTCGCCGCAGTTGAGGAAATGCGCTTTACACCTGTTACGGGAAAAGGGGGCGTTCGTTGGAATTGGAACTTTACACATTTGCCGGGTCTCTGCGGTGCTTTCTCTGCACCGCAGGTTCTGCCAGAGCGGTAGTTAAAGGTATTATTCAGACGCCTCAGCGGAGCGCACCTGCTTACTCCAAGTAGGTTTCTCGCTTTCGGAAGTGGTCATGAAATTACCAGTTATATATGTTTACAGCGCTGAAGCGGGAGTTCCGTATCCCTGATACACGCTGGGGTCCCACAAACCAGAAAATAAGCCCAAGACGTAGTAAGAAAATGAGCAAAGAGCGTGAAGAGTTAATTCGCACAAGAGGAAATGCAAATGGTCAATAAACATGAAAAGTTACTCAACCTCTTAAGTGTAAGGGATGTAGATTAAAACAATGAGATCGCTGTTTTTTTTTTTTTTTTTTTTTTTTTTTTTGCCATCAGATGAGTAAATACAGGGGTGCCTGGCTAGTTCAGTAGAGCCTGTGGCTCTTGGTCTCCAGGTTGTAATTTTGAGCCGCATGTTGGGTGTAGAAATAACTTAGAAAAATTAAATCTTAAAAAAAAAAAAAAAGATTAGTAAGTACAAAACAGAGTACTGACTAGTTGAACTGTGAGAAGAGACTTGGTGGGAGTGTAAATTGCTGCCACTTACAGTATCCCCTAAAATTTAAATTGTATGTACTCTTTGATTCATTAACCCCATCTCAGGGAACCAATCCTACAGAAATAAAAGCGCTATTGATGTAGAGATAGATGTACAAAGATGTACGTTTTGAAAGAATGGAACTGTTCTTTGGAGCATCTGTATTATGGAATAACATTCAAACATTAGGGAGGATGTAGATAACTGGAAGGACATCCAGGATATATTTCTAAGACAAAAAAAAAAAAATTCGAGTTGTAGAATAGTATGTATAGTGCCATCCCATGTTCTTCTAAAAGCAGAAAAGAAATTGTCTAAGCTTAGAAAAACATGGAAAGATGATTACCCCCTGGGGTTAAGATGGAAGTGAGATGGGACCATCAGGTTTTGTTTTATGTACTTACTTATTGTTTAAATCACTGCAAGAGTATTGTGTTTTTCAAATAAGGTAACGATAAAAGATGCCTGATGGAAAAAAATCAGCTACCAAAGCAAAATTATCAGTAAACTCTTAAGTATCTTACAGTTTTCTTTCTTTATGAATTTAATGTGTCCTTGATAACTGTTTTAATAAATGCCCTGCTCTGTGCCAGACACTTTACATATGTTACCTCTGTAATCCTCCCTGTTAATGAGATGGAAGTGATCCCCATTGTGCAGGTGGAGAAATTGAGACTCAAGGTCAACTTGTTCAAACTCAGAGCTAGTAAATGGTGGTACCAGTATTCAAAACCTAGGTCTGTATGGACTGCCGAGCAGAAGTTCTCTCCACTGTGTTGCACTTCTTAAAACTCCAAAGAGAAGCTTCAAGTCTGTAAAGGAAAGAAAGTATGGTGACTACCACTCCCCTTTCTTTTTTTTTTAATTAGACATTTTTATTTGAAGAAAAGTCATTCGTCATTTTTGACCAAAATTAATTTTTAACTGGAAAAGTTCAACCAAAGTGTCTTGAAATTTCAGCTCAAATTTTGAGAGGAAGAGTCTGGAACTATAAACCACAAACACACAATTGTTTTACTGCTTTCCCCTTTGGAAATTTTCAGGAAACTGAACTTTGATTCATTAGGTTTACCTGTACATTTTTTTAAAAAGCCCAAATAATGATTTATGATAAAATGCCTAAAATACCTCATCCCCTTTTCCTATTCCCTCCCCGCCCCCCATACCAAACAGATGATAAAGACTGGAATTATCACAAGTTGTAAGCAGTTACTCAATTGCTTGCAGTTTGTAGTTTATGGAATTTTTTACTTGTTCATATGTAGACTTACCCTTCCTGGAATACATTGTGTTTTGCTTTTGTGGCTTAAATGTTACAGCAGTTGTTAATGTTATCTTTTCATAAAAAAAAAGAAGTATAAAAAAAAAAAAGGAAGTATAAAGCAATCCAATTTCTGTAGCACATTGACAGGCAATGTGGTTTTAGAAAAAGCTGACTTACAAAAATTATTTTTAATCAAAAAGGCAATTTTTGAACTATGGATCTGAGTTCCAATACATTTTTTTAAAATATTTTATTTATTTATTTATTTATTTATGACAGACACAGAGAGACAGAGAGAGAGAGAGAGAGAGAGAGAGAGAGGCAGAGACACAGGCAGAGGGAGAAGCAGGCTCCATGCAGGGAGCCCGATGTGGGACTCAATTCCAGGTCTCCAGGATCATAACCCGGGCTGAAGGCGGCGCCAAACCTCTGGGCCATTGGGGCTGCCCCCAATACATTTTTATTCACTTGTTGAATAGCTATAAAACCATCATAAAGACATTTTTTTTTTCTGTTTAATAGAGTAAGGTGCCATTCTGTATTTAAATACTACTTTGTGAGGACTTACATGTTTAAGTAGGAGAGAGAGTACTCAACTGGATATTAACTATCTCCACTTTGAAGTATGTGTTGTGAAATTTGATGATCATGTGATACAAAAATGTAAGGATTGGAAAGTCATGTGTCCTCATATGCAATTGTGATTTATTCTTAATCCTGAAAATTGAATGCTTACAAAATTTGGGTTAACAAGTTAAAGCTTTTGTTGTCTGTAACGCACATATCTAGGCACTGCCATTACCAGCTAAAGGAATTTCTATTTCTTGGCAATAATCTTGTATTGATTACATATCCGTGAAAGGAAAAGAATAATTTCCATATTTCATTTGTTGATAATGGTTTAAAAGAAAATTTAAACATTGTTTTTGATTGTTCATTAGCTAATTTGAGAGATCTTTATCATCTGCAATATAATACATATGTAGAAAAATTCTTTAAGATACTCCATAGTTTTCTGAGATAACCTGTCCATTTTCTATCATATATGCACACACATAAGAATTAAGGTTTTTAGCATAACGATAAATCTCTTTTTTTAAAGATTGAGTTTTAAAATGATTATTCATAAAAATAAAATAAAATGATTATTCATAAAAAGTTTGTCAAGATTTCATTTCTTCAGTTTATAAGTTTGAATGTACTTGATTTTGCTGGTCTTTATAGCCAGGGTCTGGAAATTAGTTCTTTTTCCGTTTGGTAGCTTTATTATTACCGGTATTTCATCATCTATGATTACAGTTTTTAAAATGACAATTGCAGTATGACAGGAAGTAAAATAAAATTATACCAACCATTTTCTCTAACACTTTCTTCAATTCTTGCTATTAGTGACCAGAACTTTGGGAACAATAGTAAGTGTTAATAGAAGACTATTGAACTATTTTTCCCTTGCTAATTATTCAGATATTTGGTTTTGTCTAACCATAACATTAACTTTGTAGTTTTTTGTGTAGTCCTCAAACCCCCAAACTTGAGAGTGTTTAACTGAAAGACCAATTTGTTGGTCCAGAAAGTACAGATTTTGACTTGGAAAGTCTGGTGTGGGGATCAGAAATCTCCATTTTAAACAGTCATCTTGGGTATTTTAAGAAACAGAGATAGGCAAAACACACAAATCTCTTTTTGAGGTTATTTTCCTCATTTTAGAGATGAGTATTATTTATTTGACTTTTGATGTTTTTTTAAAGGAGAAAAGAGTACATCATAACATCATAAAATTTTATCTTTTGAAAGTGTGAGCAAATATATATCAATAGATATGTATTAAACTAGGCATTAGTGATTTTATTTAAAATAAAAGGTAGAAGCTTTCCTTACATACCCACCCTTCTATAGAATATATATATATATATATATATAGTGTAAGCAATAAACAATAACAGTAATTATTACTTCTTTTGGGAGTCTCCAGGTATAGTCTTCCTTTTAAGACAGATATGTTAAATAATTTTGTTAAAAGGTAATTATTTTTCAGCATACGATTTCCTTCTCTCTGCATGGTGTGCATCATTTGTCAGTTTTCTTGGGCAGCATAAGGTGAATTTTACATAAATTGCTAGGAAGAGTAAAAATTTGGCCCAGCTCTATATGATTCATGAAAGCTTGTCTACTAACACTTGTGTATTTCTTGACTCTGTTTATGTCTTTTTCTAACTAATTTTTTCTTTTTTTTAAATTGCTATAAGTTTATGAAGGAGCATTAACTTTTTTAGAAAAACAATAAATAGAATGTACTTAACTTTTTTCCATTTCTGCTCTTTTAAAATTAGGAATCAAGTACTGGAAATGTTTGATCATGCTTATGGTAACTATATGGTAAGTAGAAGACTTATCTTCACATACCCTTTATGTGAGTGGATTATTACATAAGCACAGTCAGCTGCAGATTCTGAAACCTGAATTAATAGCACTTTTTTTTTAAAGGAAGTTTTTGAGAAAACAGTACAAGTGTAAACAGAGAGTTCCTTGTAATTGATTCTTAGAGGAGTTTATTGGATAGCTGAGAAATTGAATTAGATTATGAAACTTTGTATTTAAGTAGTTTCCTTTGATGCTATCAGCAATGTGAGTGGCTTTTATGGCTAGATATAATGGATGTACATGAATAAGATGTTGTCTCCAGCCTTCGGGGAAATTATTCTCTTAATTAAAAAAACTGTTTACAATATTGTTTTATATATTCTATGAAGAAAACCGTTCCTTCAAAGAGACAAAATATGACCTAGTTTCTGTCCAAGTTATGTCCTCATAGTGGGCTTTGATTTGAATATATTCTGCTTTCTAGATACACAATCTGTATTGTTTTAAAATGTCTTGGTGTTCACTTGGAATGAAATAGCAGCTTCGGTTTTGCAACATGAAAAAGTTATGGGGGGAAAAAACGTTAGGGAGATCTCTTGCTCATCAGCAAACATACTTAATGCTGCTGAACTTAAAAATGGTAAATTTCTATTACATGTTTTTTTACCAGTTAGAAATTTTGTCCCCCCATAGTACAGGGAGCCACTTGGGGGATGCTAAGGCTGGGAAGTTGTAGCTGCCTCCGATTTCTCTCTGCCTCATGCCCCTTAATAAAATGATCTTAGACTCCAGGAAAGAAATGTTTAGTTTCTGAAAAGATGAACTGGCAGGCAAATTTTAGAGTTCAAAGAAAATTTTCTGTTTAAATTTATGTACTTTTGAAAAGAGTAATCAAATTATTCTGAGAATTCTTATGAATTTTAAAATGTTTTTACATTTTTTACATTTTAAAATATGTCAGATTTTCTTTTATGATGAAAGCCTATAAAATATAGTTGGAAAATTGTGTCAGAGAACCTACTTTGATTCTGCTTTAAGTATATTTCAACTGGTTCTGTGAATCCATTTTTCATTATATATTACACAAATATCTTCATATATTAACATCATTATAAACATCTAAGTACATACACACTTTGTATTTTGTATTTTTTAAAAGATTTTTAGTATATGTGCTGCTGAAGGGAGCACTGTTTTTTTTTAAGATTTTTAAAAAATTTATTTATTTGACACAGAACAGAGCAAATGAGAGAGAACACCAGTCAGGAGGGAGGGGTAAAGGGAGAGGGAGAAGTAGACTCCCCTCTGAGCAGGGAGCCCAACGATGTGGGACTCCATCCCAGGATCCAGAGATCGTGACCTGAGCTGTAGGCAGACACTTAACCTGCTGAGCCACCCAGGTTTCCCACGTTTTTGTATTGTTTAAACATGTTTTATATTTAATAATTTTTGTTTTTTATATTTTGTATTTCTATGAATCTCTATTGAGTTCTTAAATGTTTTTAGAAAATAATGGTAATGAAGTTTGGGGTGTTTTGAAAACAGTTTTAAATTCATTTTTTTATTGAAAACAGTTTTAATTCATATTGAAGACAGTTTTAAATTCATTTCTAAGGACCTTGACCATTCCCTTACTAGTTCTTTGAAAATTATTTATCTCTATTTAGTTAATTCCATTTGGGCCAAGCATAATTGAGCAAATCTAGGCTAATAATTTTGAGGTGGCCAAGTAGATCTATTCTATACCCTCAAGCCTTAGTCATCTCGTAAATACACACTTTTGTTTCCAAAGTTGAATAAAAGGGTATATAACTGGATCAGTTCAGTATATTTCACTGTGAATACGATCCTCTCTTGTAAAGCACAGTATCTTTAATATCTTGTCTCTTTTTTGGTAAACAGTGGAGAGTTCTATCAATACACTTTTTCCTATTATGCACTTAGTAAATGGATTTATGACAGAGCAGGTGCTGAGAAAAATTCTCAGAGGACTTCCTAGTCCGGTTCCTATTTATTGGACCCTAATTGGGAAACTTTTTTCATACTTAACCTACCTATAAGACCGAAAGGAGAAGGATTTCAGCCTCAGAGACTGGGAACTCCTGGAATTAAAGCTCCCCTATATTTTCCCAATGGATTTACACCCATTTGCAATCCACTGGTAGACGTTCACCTGTTTTACAGTGCAAGTGACGCTTGCACTGTACTTGTGCTATGCTCAGTTTATGTGAAGATTATAACCCAAAATTTAGTCTAGAATTCTCACTTCCCTTTTTTAAGTTCTGAACTAACCTGAAACAGTTCTAAAATATTAAGAAGAGACCAGGTGCTCTGTATTTGTTACTTGAAGTTAGTTCAAAATTTTTTCCAGTTACTATACTCAGAAACTATATTAGATTGCCATACAGCAAAAGTGTTGTATAGGTTTTGGAATTAGATGGGTTTGGGTTTAAATTCTGTTTGAATTTGTTTATTTTAATAGCTTGGACCCTAAATAGATCATTTAACCCCTCTGAGCACTATCTTCTTAATTTGTTTATTTAATAGCTTACCTAAATAGGTCATTTAACCCTTCGAAGCATTATCTTCTTATGTAAAATGGGCATAATTGCAAAGGATTATTGTAGTCTATAAGATTGTTGAGAACAGGGATCATCTTATTTAATTTTTAATAAATTTGTCCTTTATATGTCTTGTGCCTGAAATCATGCTGTACACAAATGCTTATTAAATTTTTTTAAAGAGGGGCACCTGGGTGGCTTAGTTGGTTAAGTGTCTCTTGATTTCAGCTCAGGTCATGATCTCAGAGCTGTGAGATCAAGCCTTTCATGAAGCTCTGTGTTGAGCTTGGGGCCTGCTTAAGGTTCTCTCTCTCTTCTTCCTCTCCCCCTCCCCCTGCTTGTGTGCTCTCTGTTTCTGTTTCTCAAAATAAATAAAATTAAAAAAATATATATATATTTTTAAGACTCATAGAGACACAGAGAGAGAGAGAGAGGTGGAGACACAGGCAGAGGGAGAAGCAGGCTCCATGCAGGGAGCCTGATGTGGGACTCGATCCGGGGTCTCCAGGATCACGCTCTGGACTGAAGGTGGCGCTAAACCGCTGAGCCATCCGGGCTGCCCTAAAATATATTTTTTATAAGAACTGAGTTGAATTCTTGTGAAGATGTAATCAAATAGTGGGGTTATTTTGCATTTATTATATCTTTGCCTCTTAAATTCAAAGAAACTATTTAACAAACTTCATTAAGGATACAAGTTTATGGTGAATTTTGAGATCTGTAAATCAGCTGCTTTTGTTGTAGTTGGTTGCCTTTGGCTGCCTACTATGCTGAAATGTAAAATACCTTGCATATGGTGGGCTTTTAATAAATGTTGAAAACTTTTCATTTCTCACTAGTCCTTCTTAATATTACTCTCCATTCTAGTGTAGATTTAGAGCAATTCCTTTTTTATTTTTTTAAGATTTTATTTATTTATTCATGAGAGATACAAAGATAGAGGCAGAGACATAGGGAGAGGGAGAAGCAGGCTCCCCGCAGGGAGCCCGATGTGGGACTCGATATGGGGACTCGATCTCTGAACTCCAGGATCACACCCTGAGCCAAAAGCACAGCTCAACCGCTGAGCCATCCAGGCATCCCCATTTAGAGCGATTCCTTTTGACTTCCTTGGTTCCTTGGAAAACAATGGTATTTTCCAAAGATGACAATATAATATTAAAAGCAAGCAAGAAGTCTGGAAATCGAACAAAACACCCTGAGGCAGCTGTGCCACCTATCAGGCTGAGTTGTAAAGAGAAAGTCACCTAATCTCCCTGAGCCTGTTTCCTCATCTCTCTAAATTGATTTGCCAGCCTCACACTGGTGTTATAAGGATTAAACAAGTTAATATAATTCAAGTGTGTGGAACTAGTGTCCAGCAAATAGGAAGTACTGTATGAGTTTACTGTTACTATCACTACTACCATCATTATTCATTCTCTGCCTGAGATTGAAATTGCCCTCCTAAACTTCATCTAGGCTTTAGCTCAGAATTTGTTCCCCGGATTTATGTAGAACTTCTTCAAAACACATTCTTTTCTGTTCTAGGCATGTACCCTTTGAGGTTTTTTGTTTTTGTTTTTGTTTTTTTTGATTCTCCAAGTTCTGTAAATGGTGGGCGCTACAACACTGCCATCCTTTGTTCTATCCAGGAATTTTCTGATTTTATCAGTTATTGGCTTAAATATTAACATTATAACAACTATGTTTGACAAATCTCTAGCCTTGATCAGACTGCAGTTTATCCACAGTAAATTGCACAGATGGCTTTCTTTTTCCCTCAAATAACGTGAAATTTGATGTTTGTTTTGGCAGTTCTTGTGTGGCCTTACTTAACCTCAGACCCGTAGCCACTTTAGCACTTCTGTTTGTATGTTTTTAGTGTTTGTGCTGAGGTTAGTTTGCAAATTAATTTAGATAACAAAATGACATGTATTTAGGCCACCAAATGCAGAACCATTTAGGTTAGGATCTGCGCTCTCTAACCTGATATTTGTCTCCCAGTGTTTTTCCTGTTACTGTAAGCAACTCAAACTATTATAAGCAAAAGCTGTTCTTTGGTAGAGCCCTAAACATCACAAATAAACTTTAAAGAAGTTGGTAAGCACAGTTTCTTTACCTAGTAGAGGTATACCTAATAACCACTTTTAAGCTTGATTTTGTGAGAGCACAGCTCAGGGAGATAGCAGATTAGTCTCTACCATTCAAACCAAGGGAACTTTTAAAATCCAAATTCCTTATAGATTTCTAGATTTATGTAAGTTTTCTTAGAATTAATTTTTCCCCATAACATTACTTTCTTTGAACATTTATTGTGGTAAAAAATATATAATAAATTTTACCATTTTTAAGTGAACATTTCTGTGGCATTAAGTATATTCACCATGTTGTGTAACCATCACCATCCATCTCCAGAACCTTTTTGTATTCCCCATTTGAAACTCTGTACCTAATGTTTTCTTTTTGATTGTTCATCAGAAACAGTAATTCTGTAAAATAAAGTACTTAACAAGTGGTATTAATGACTGGGAGGAGGGAAGTTGCAATGTATATGTGTCTTTTCTTGTGTGGATGAGTGTGGGACTACCTTTCATTAACCAGTGTTCCTTGGCCTGTACTTTCAGAGCATCCTAAAACTCTGCCAAAATGACATAAATTCTGTATAGTGTCCTCTTGTAATATTTTATCATACTTTGATACATTATATAGGATTTTAACTCAGAATGAAATTTTTCTGTTTAATCAGGTATAGCTTATAGGCAAAAATTTTTTTAAAAATATTTTATTTATTTATTCATAAAAGATACAGAGAGAGACAGGCTCCATACAGGGAGCCTGATATGGGACTTGATCCTGGGACTCCAGGATCATGCTCTGGGGCTGAAGGCAGCCGCTCAACCATTGAGCCACCCAGGCGTCCCTAGGCAAAAATGTTTTTAATTCTAAGTGCGTGATTCTGAGTTTTGACAGTTGTTTAATTTGTTTAACTACTGCCATAGTCCTGACATACATTTCCATCAAAATGCTTCCTCATGCTCCTTAACAATCAGCTCTTTTTCTGAAACTACCTGTGACCCCTGGCAACCAATCAAGTAGTGATCTGCTTTTAGCACTATAGTTTTCTTACTAGGATTTCATATTAAATGGCATTATACAATATGTAGTCTTCCGATTCAGATTCTTTTGTTTAACATGATGGTTTTGAGAAGTTAGCCATATTGTTGGATACATCGTAGTTCCTATTTATTTCTTAGTAGTATTCAGTTTATTTGGTAGAACACAATTATTTTATCCATTTACCAGTTGATAAGTATTTGGCTTGTTTTTGGTCTTTGGCTATTTAATAAAAAAGACTGCTGTGAAAATTTGCTGTGAATGCAAATTTTTATGTGGACGTATATTTTCATGTATTTCCCAAGTAGGAATGGGATTGTTGTTATATATGGGAAGGATAAATTTAATTAACTTCATAAGAAACTGCAAAACTTCCCTAAAGTGTATGTAACATTTTATATTCCCCACCAGCAATGTTTAAGAGTTACAATTACTCTATGTCTTCTCCAGTACTTGGTATTTTTGTTCTTTTATATTTTAGCCATTATAATGAATATGTAGTGGTATTTTCTTGTGACTTTAATTTGACTTTTCCCAATAACCAGTGATGTTGAAAATCTTTCTTTGTGCTTAGTGTATCTTTTTTTAGTGAAGCCTGCTCATATCTCTTGTCTATTTTAAAATCAGGTCATTTGTTCTGTTATTGCTGAGTCATAAGAATTTTATATTTTGGATATTAGTCCTTTATCACATAAATCACATATCACAGATATTTTCTCCCCATCTGTGCTTTGTTTGTATTTATTTATTTATTTATTTATTTATGAGAGAGAGAGAGAGAGAGAGGCAGAGTCACAGGCAGAGGGAGAAGCAGGCTCCATGCAGAGAGTCCGATGTGGGACTCGATCCCGGGTCTCCAGGATCATGCCCTAAAGGCAGGCACCAAACCGCTGAGCCACCCAGGGATCCCCTGTGCTTTGCCTTTATGTCTTTTGAAGGACAAATGTTTTAAATTGTGACAGATCCAATTTATCCTTTCTTTTTTTTTTTTTTATGATTCCTATCTTTTATGTATGAAAAATATTTCCCTAGCCCAGGTCACAAATATTTTCTTCTAAGTGTTATATAATTTTAGCCTATTCGTTTAGATCTAGCACTCATTTTGAGTTAGTGTTTGTATACAGAATGAGGTAAAGGTTATTTGTTTATTCTATGTGGATATCCAGTTGTTGCAGTCTTATTTGTTGAGAAGAATATCCTTTTACCACTGAATTAAAATTAACCATCTATACATGGGTCTGTTTCTAGACTATATTTTTCCCCCACTGCTCTGAATATATCTATACATATAGTAATACATTGTCTTAAGTGTGGTATTAAGTTGTGAAATCAGGCAGTGTAAGTCTTCCAGCTTTGTTCTTTTTCAAAATTTTTTGGATATTCTAGGTTCCTTTGCATTTCTTTTTTAAAGATTTTATTTATTAGAGAGTGCATAGAGCAGGGGATAGGTGCGGAGGGAGAGGGAGAAGCGGACTCCCCACTGAGCAGGGAGCCTGATATGGGGCTCCATCCCAGGAGCCTGAGATCATGACCTGAGCCAGAGCCACCCAGGTGCCCCAGTTCTTTGCATTTCTGTGTAAATCTTAGAATCATGTTTTCAGTTTCCATAAAAATGCTTGTTGAGCTACTGATTTGGATCATGTTGAATCTAGGACTGAATTTGGGGAGATTGATTTAATAATATTGAATCTTCCAGTCCATGAATGTGGAATCTCTATTTATTTTGGTCTTATTTAATGTCAACAATTTTTTGTAGTTTTTAGTATACAGGTGTACATCTTTTGTTAAATTTATTTGTATATATTTCATATTTTAACGTTTTTGTAAGTTGTAGTTTTCCAGGTTTCAATTTGTCCAGTTGTCCATTGATGTTATACAGAAATACAATAACTTTTTATCTCTTGATCTTTATATCCTACAACCTTTCTAAACTCAATTGTTATTGTTAGTAGCTTTTTTATGGATTCTTTAGGATTTTCCACACTGTTAATCAAGTCATCAAGAAAGAGACTGTTCGTTCTTTCTTTGTAATCTATATGCCTTTTATTTCTTACTATCATTACAGTGGCTACAACTTCTAGTATTATGTTGAAAAGAAGTTGTGAGGTCCTACCCTTGTTACCTAATCTTAGGTAGAAAGTTGTTAGCCTTCACTGTTATGTATAATTTTATTTTTTAAAAGATTTTATATATTTACTCAGAGAGAGAGAGAGAGAGGCAGAGACACAGGCAGGAGGAGAAGCAGGCTCCACGCAGGGAGTCCGATGTGGGACTCGATCCCGGGTCTCCAGGATCACGCCCTGGGCCGAAGGCAGGTGCCCAAACACTGAGTCACCCGGGCGTCCCTGTTGTGTATAATTTTAGCTGTTGGTTTTTCATAGATGCCTTATACTGGGGTTGAGTACATTTCTTCTTATTTCTGGATTACTGAGAGTTTTCATCATTACAGAGGTATCAAATTTTGTCAAATGCTTTTTCAAAACTTTTTGTTTGTTTATTTATTCAAAGATTTTATTTATTTATTCATGAGAGATATATAGAGAGAGGCAGAGACAGAGGCAGAGGGAGAAGCAGACTCCAAGTAGGGAGCCCGACGTGGGACTTGATCCCAGGTCTCCAGGACCACACCCTGCGCCAAAGGCAGCGCTAAACCACTGAGCCACCACCCCCAGGCTGCCCTCAAAATCTTTTAATATATTCTTCCTAAAAAATCCGTTAGTAGCAGGACTTTATTTCATGATAACATTATTTATCATGTATTTAGTTCATATAACAAGTTTATTATTATTATTATTATTTAAGATCTATTTATTCATGGGAAACACAGAGAGACAGAGGCAGAGCATAGGTAGAGGGAGAAGCAGGCTCCATGCAGGGAGCCTGATGTGGGACTCGATGCTGGGACTCCAGGATCACGCCCGGAGCCAAAGGCAGACCCTCAACCGTTGAGCCACCCAGGTGTGTCTCATAAGTTTATTATTGATCAAAACCAAATTGAATAATTTATTGGAAACTTTTTTCTTATTTAATTTTGAGTATAAACTTTATGCTAGCATAGTGATTAAACCTTACAAGGCAACTGCAATTTTATTACTTGTTTCTCCTCAATGCTGAGAAACATTTCATAAGGTATGCTATGTAAAATGACAATAAATATTCAGTGTAGCAAGTGGGTCTAATAGTTTAATAGTTTGGATAAATGAAATCCTAAACACCTGAAAAATGGTTTAATAAGTGAATATAGTGAACAAAAGGGAATAGGAAAATTTAGGATGGAAGAAAATTGATAAATTATATAGTTCAATCAGTAATTAGCACACATGATCAGTATGTGGTAGATGACTTATTAAATATCATTTAGTGGGGTTTTTTTTTGGAAGGAGTATCTTCTCTGCCTCTAGAAGGAAAGTATTTAATAAGAAGGATATGGAATACAAATGTATATAACTTGGGGCACCTGGGTGGCTCAGTGGTTGAGTGTCTGCCTTCAGCTCAGGTCATGATCCCGGGGTCCTGGGATCATGTCCTGCATTGGGCTTCCCGTGTAGAAGCCTGCTTCTCCCTCTGCCTGTGTCTCTGCCCCTCTGTGTCTCTCATGTATAAATAGATAAAATCTTAAAAAAAAATAATAAAAATTAAAATGTATATAACTTTGGAAATTAAATAGATTTGGTATTTTCAGTAACTCACCTTTATAAATGATACCTTCATTGTTTTTAGGAAAATAATGTCTCTTCCCTTCGCCTCATTTTTGGAATTGATTTTACTAAAAAATAATTTTTTTAAAGATTTATTTATTCATGAGAGGCACAGAGAGAGACAGAGACCTAGACAGAGAGGAGAAGCAGGCTTCCCAGGGGAGCCTGATGCAGGACTCCCTCCCAGGACGCCGGGATCATGCCCTGAGCTAAAGGCAGACATTGAACCACCGAGCCACCTAGGCATCCCAAAAAGTAAATTTTTGATGCTGCTTTGACTTGAGTATTTTAGAGCAGAGTTATATCACCTCGGTGCTCTCATAAATTTAAAATCTGTTGTGGAGTCTGTTCTGTTTTGTTTTATGCATTTGCTCGTACTTTTAGCTAGGCACATGTTCTACTTAATTAGTATAGGATTCTTTTTATCAGCTGAGTTTTACTTCTGAGTGATAATTATTAAATGTGTTTTGTGGTTCTGAGTCATAGCAATATGAATTACTTATCCCTTTTTCTGGCAGTACATTGTGAAGGGAAACTATTACTGTACCTCCAGCAGATAGGATATTTGAAGTGTAATGTGGCTGTTTATTTGCCAGGTAGGCATTGCTCCGGATTTATGCAAACCAACTGTAGTTCACTTTGTGGTTAACCGAAAGAAAAGGCTGTGGTTTTGTTTTTATCCTTAATCTTGAAATAGGGCATGAAGTGTTTTTACACCTGGTTCAAAGCTCCCTTATTTAATTATTCTGTTTGTAATTGTTACTAGTGTTTTTCTTATCTAAATCAGCCTAGGATTTGAGTTTCATGTTTAGTTTCAGACATAGGTGATTGTGCATTAATGTATGTTTTTGCAAGGTAGAAATTTAGTATAAAGCATTTAAGCCGTGGGGGTAGAGATAGTAAGGAACTCTTTATAATCAAATTAACATTTAAACGATCTCTTACAAAGTTTCAAAATACATCAGCAAGTTGAAAAAATATCACTTTTTTTTTAGTTCCGCATGTTGTTTAGATGTGTTAACTTTGAAACTTAAGCAATAAAAAATAGTATCCATTTTGGGAAATCACAGTTCTATTGGAATTAACATGGAAAAAGAAGTTAGGAACTTAACATGTTAAAAGACATGTAAAAATTATTAGGACTTTATGCTAAAAATTGTATGTAATATTAAAATCACAATATGTTCAATTCAGAATTTAGTAGCTGCATGTGGATTCTAATTATAGTGCAAACAGTTGTCTGGAATCCTTTCCTCAGGAAATGAATCATTATGGAGCACTGAACTTTTTTAAATATCTAAAGGGTTGCAGTCTTCAGTGCTTTTTGTATTTTTAAGCCTACTTTATTATTATTATTATTTTTGTCTTTCCTTTTCTGTTTGACCATGTGTTTAGTGTTCCTGTTCTCTATTCTATTTTTGTGCTGTTAATGTACTGTGGGTTTGAAGTATAGATAGTTGAGTTTAGTGAGAGGCAGTAGGATAGAGCTGGGCATGGAATTGGGAGAATTTCTCCTGATCTTCCAGAATTAATAGTCATAGAAGCATACAGATATAGGAGGTGCAAGTCATTCAAGGTACGAAGGATCAGACTAGTCTTAGAAACTTTGTCATAGTCATACTCAATGAAGGCAAGAAAGTTGTAGAACAGTATCCTCAAATTTCTGAAGAAAAGAAAATACATCTCAAACATTTTATAAACATTCATTTTATTTTTCAAGTGCAAGACAAGAGACATCCTAACCCAGGGATACCAGAGAATTAACAATAATGATGACACACTTTTAAAACCAACCAGCCGGGCAGCCCAGGTGGCTCAGCGGTTTAGCGCCGCCCTTGGCCTAGGGCGTGATCCTGGAGACCCAGGATTGAGTCCCACGTTGGGCTCCCTGCATGGAGCCTGCTCCTCCCTCTGCCTGTGTCTCTGCCTCTCTCTGTGTCTCTCATGAATACATGAATGAAATCTTTAAAAATAAATAAATGAATAAATAAATAAAACCAACAACAAAAACATACCTGTGGACAAGTCTAGGCAACCAACAGCTGAATCAAAATAAAAAATCAGAAATGGAGAAGCCCTAGAAAAATGGTGTGTATCGACTCTACTTAAATAAAATTCTAATGCTAGCAACTGTGGGAATTAGGGTTCCAGACCAGAACACAAATGTTACAGACCTTTGAAAATCTTGTCAGAACATTAAAAATTTCCTTTCTGATGGTTATAAATGTACAGAGATTTTAAGATAGCAAAACTAATATTTAAATTTTAGGGACTTTGAAAATTAAAGTGTTACTTCTTTGCAAATATCACTGGGAAGATCGAATAGTCTTGCCTCGCTTGCCTTCGTCTCAGCTGTATAACCTAACAGCACACATCTTTTCTATGCATCTGTGAGTTTGCCCTACTCCTTTCAAAATTTAGATTATCTGAAAACAAATTCACCCTTTTCCCTCTGTATCCTGAAATACCTCTGGGAATTCCTTTAATGGGAACTGTTTTGCAGGTATTGTTTCCTTTGTGACATCTTCACCCTTTATGTCGCAACCACTTTCTTCATCTGTGTAGATAATTAGGCCTTCCCTCAGTTCCTATAGCTGCGTCTCTGCAGTCTCTTGAGTGTCAGTGTTCTCAGCATTTCACGGCCAGCTGTTCTATACGCTATGTTCAGTTTGAATTGCACTTGCAGTGTCCTCATTTTTCATTTCTTCACTGAACTTTCATCCTTGTTGGCTAATTTCCTTTTTTGATTATCCATTCTTGTAAATTGTCGCACTGTCATGTGTGATTATCACTGGCTGACAAGGGGATAACTACGTGCTTGCTGTGTATGAACTAACAACTAGACACATGGTGATCAAATCACAGACTTTGAAAGAAGTGATGTGATTGATTACTGATCACGATGAGCATTTGTTATTTACATAGTGACTTGTGGATTAAAGAACTGGCACTGAAGTTTTGTATTTTATGCCCTTACTTGCAGTCAATATACAGTGGTAACTAAAATTTGAATCATGTTGCTGAGGGTTTATTTAACTAGATTGTAGAAACCTGTATACAGCGAAGCCATGTGGAGTGAAGACTGCCTATAATAACATCATTGCCAAAAATCCTAAGTTGAATGGAGAACAGTGTGAGTGTATTAATCTTATTATTCTTGACAAGAAGTTAGTAAATACTGGCTGAAGTTGCAATATATAAGCACAGTGTTTCTAATCTCTAGATGTTTCTCATCATCCTATCATTAATTTTAGAGAAGTCTTTTAGGGACTCTCTCCCCTAGTGAAGAAAGTATAATGTTCAGCAGATCTTTTTTGTTTCTGTCCTTTTCTGTTAAAACCTATAACCAGAAGGTTCCAGTCTAGTTTCACTTAACCTATTTCTCTGTCTTATGGCCATGTGTGCAAGGCCAGTAGCATCAACTCTCATACCCTTTGGGCATTAACATAATTCCCCTGAAGCCTGTCTTTATTTCTAATGTCCATGTCGTGGTCACCGCAGCTTCATCTTTTGTACTCCATTAATTTACTTTTGGTACTTGAGAATTTTTTCTTGTTGTTAAGCTCAGATATGTATTTAAAATAATTTAACACTGATACAGCATTTCTGTGTGTTTGTAATGAACAGGAGGGAAGATTTTTGCATGTGCTTCATCATCATCTAGATTAGAAATAACTCTGTCATGGTCATTCTTTAAAAAAAAATTCCAGGGGCACCTGGGTTGCTCAGTTAGGCATCTGACTCTTGGTTTCACTCAGGTCATGATCTCAGAGCCCTGAGATCAAGCCCTGCATCGAGCCTGGCATAGGGCTTCATAATCAGCAGGAAGTCAACTTCTCCTTTGTCTCTCCCCCTCCCTGCACTCACTAACACACATATGTATATTCACGTGTGCATGATTGCAGTCTCTCTAAAATAAATCTTTAAAAAATTCTACCCAAAATAATATCCCAAACTATAAAATTCCTATTAATAACTATTAAGAGGAGTACCTGGATGGCTTATTGGTTGAGTGTCTACCTTTGGCTCAGGTTGTAATCCTGGGGTGCCGGGATTGAGTCCCCATATCAGGCTCCCCTCAGGGAGCCTGCTTCTCCCTCCTCCTATGTCTCTGCCTCTCTCTGTGTGTCTCTCATGAATAAAATCTTAAAAAAAAATAACTATTAAGAATGTGTGAGACCTGGCGATCCCTGGGTGGCTCAGCGATTTAGCACCTGCCTTCGGCCCAGGGTGTGATTCTGGGGTCCCGGGATCAGGTTCCGCGTTGGGCTCCTTGCATGGGGCCTGCTTCTCCTTCTGCCTGTGTCTCTGCCTCTTGCTCTCGCTCTCTCTCAGGGATAAATAAGTAAAATCTTAAAAAAAAAAAAAAAGAAATGTGTGAGATCTTCTATAGAAGGAAACCAAATTATAAAAGAAGATATGAATTAATGTAGTGATACATATAGTACATTCCTGAATGGGAAGACTCAATTGGTAATAAAGTCAATTCTCCCCAAATTAGGCTCTTCCAATTAAAATTTAAATGGAATTTTAAAGAAAATCTAAAGTTATCCAGAGGGGTAAATTTGAAAAAGTAGTTAAGAGAATTTTGAAGAAAAATAATGGGGGAGTGAGTTGCTATACTAAGTAGCAAGGTATGGTGCAAAGATGGAATAATTAAGATAATGGTTTGGAGCAGGAAATAGGTCTGTAGGGCAGTAGGATTAGGAAAGAGGCCTGTCAGGCAAATTGGTCTGTAAAACAAAATTGAGACTATAGAAATGTGTAGACAATTTTGAACTAATGAAGCTGTATTTCAAGCAATTAGGAAGAGGATGGGTTGTTTTAAAAGTGGCATTTAGAAAATTGGCTATTTTGGGGGGCAAACATAGTTATGTTTTATTTTACATCATAAAGAAAATTAAATTCCAGATGGAGTAAATCTCTAGACATAAAAAAAATGAGCATTGTTTTCAGAGGCTCAAATAGCCTTTTTAACCATGCTCGAAATCTAGAAACCTTAAAGGAAGAGAGTGATAGAGTTAACTACATATCTAGAGCTTATAGTAAGAAGCACCAAAACAAAAGACAGGAGAAATAGGGCAGCCTGGGTGGCTCAGCAGTTTAGCGCCACCTTCAGCCCAGGGCGTGATCCTGGAGATCTGGGATCGAGTCCCACGTCGGGCTCCCTGCATGGAGCCTGCTTCTCCCTCTGCCTGTGTCTCTGCCTCTCTCTCTCTCTCTCTGTGTCTCTCATGAATAAATAAATAAAATCTTTAAAAAACAAAAAAGACAGGAGAAATATGTTTACTATATATAACAATGTATAGAGAGTGTGTTGGCCAATAAGACAACCAGTAGAAGATGGACAAAACATAAACAGACATTTCAAAAAAAAAAGCAATAACTAATACGAAAATGTTTATCCTCATTAGTAATAATACTTGAGATATCATTTTTTGTTTCGAAGATGGGCAAAATATAGATCATTGGTCGTCCCCTATGTTAGAGGATTGTAAGGATGTAAATTAGTGTCTTCATGGGCAGCCCCGGTGGCACAGCGGTTTGGCGCCACCTGCAGCCCAGGGCGTGATCTTGGGGACCCTGGATCGAGTCCCATGTTGGGCTCCTTGCATGGAGCCTGCTTCTCCCCCTGCCTGTGTCTCTGCCCCCCCCCCCGTATCTCTATGAATAATAATAAAAAAATTAGTGTCTTCAGTCTGATAGTTATCAGAAATTAAATATCCATATCTTTGACCCCTTGGGTCTATCTCTAGGGAGTCAATCTATAGAAATACAAGCATATGTGCAAAAGATGTATGTATATAGATGTTTATTATAGCATTGTTTATATAGTGAAAAATTGAGTTCAATCTACATGTTCCTCAGTAGAGGAATGAATGAATAAATTTTAGTGTATCCATACTTTGGAATACTGTGAGGAGGTACCATGAAGGATAATAGGCTCTAGAGTCAGATTGCCAGGCTTAAATTCTGGATTCATTATCTGCTAGTTGTATAGTAACTAGACTGACTGAACTTCTTTGGGCCTCAATTTTCTCATCTGTAAAATAGGGATAATTGAATCTGTTTCAGAGATGTGATAATTAAATGAACTAAACTGTACAGAACAGTGCTTAAACTGTACTCAGTAATATTAGCTGCTATTAAACGATCACTTTGTAGTTAAATACATTTATAAAATTCTAGCATGGAAAAACTCCACTGTGGTTTAAGTAAACAGATTTTAGAGCAGTGTGTGCATATGGCATGAGCACTTGTTTGTAAATAAAATGTAAATTATATATGTGCATGTATTTTAATGTATGTGGATAAATTTGGAAGCATAAATGCCAGTCATAACAGTAGTTACCTTTGGGGAGTGAGATTTAGTAGAGTGGAAGCAGATTATCAGAATTTTTTTTATAATAATATGTGAGATAGTATAACATTGTGCAATTTATTTTTTTAAGATTTTATTTATTCATGAGAGAGACAGAGAGTGGCAGAGACATAGGCAGAGGGAGAAGCAGGCTCCTTACAGGGAGCCCGATGTGGGACTCAATCCCTGGATTCAGGATCATGCCCTGAGCCGAAGGCAGATGCTCAACCACTGAGCCACCCAGGAGTCCCAGATTATCAGATTTTTAAAGAAATATATTTTAGTATTGATTTTTTTCTTAAGCATGTATTACATTTATAACTAATTTTTTTTAAAAAAGATCCTAGATACTGTAAAAACTTCTTTCATTTAACTGTAAGAAGGTTGTATCTTCTAAGGATGTTTGCTTTCTCTTATTTTCCTCAGTGACTCACTAAAATTTTCCTTGCAGGAACATGCTTACCCAGCTGATGAACTCATGCCTTTAACCTGTAGAGGTCGTGTTAGAGGCCAGGAGCCAAGTCGGGGTGATGTTGATGATGCCTTGGGAAAGTGAGTATTATCAACACAGTGGATGGCGTGGCATCTCAGGGTTCCCAGGTTTTAGACTTTCTAGATGCAGCTTACAGTTGTATTTCTGGGAATTGGTTAAATTTCAAGACTGCTTTAAGTATTAACATTAAACTCTTTTATTTCCTTTTGTTATCTTTTATAAAAAATCATTTACCGGTTTGATCAGTGAAATATAAGATGAATATAACTTTTTAAATGTATATAAAGTCATTGACACATTATATAAAGTGTGGGTGGTTTAATATTTTTATTTGATTTTAGAAGTTAATATTTCTATTCATTTTGAAGATATGTAGATGCACAGAATATTAAACGTAATATTAAGCCTTTTCAGGGGCCTTCGGTGCTTTATAGGTTACATTGTACTATAGATGCATGGAAGTACTAGCTAATAGAAACTACCAGTCAATAAGGCATAGATACATCTGCTTATGGATATAAATCATGGATAAAATATTCAGAATTCTAATGGTTTGTATCTTATACTTCTTTCTTAGATTTTCCCTGACACTGATTGATTCTTTGGATACTCTTGTGGTAGGTTTGATTCTTCTTGAATTTACTTATTTTATAAACTTCATAATTTGCATAATCAAATATGAATATAGTCATTACACAGTAAGTCAGAAGCAGAGGTTTTCAGTATATAATATCTTCTGAGGGTAGCCCCAGTGACGCAGCGGTTTGGCGCCGCCTGCAGCCCAGGGCGTGATCCTGGAGACCCTGAATCGAGTCCCACGTCAGGCTCTCTGTATGATGCCTGCTTCTCCCTCTGCCTGTCTCTGCCTCTCTCTCTGTCTCTATGAATAAATAAATAAAATCTTTAAAAAAAATAAAAAAATAATATCTTATGAGCTTTGCTTCTAAATAGATCTTTCACACTGTTGATTATGTCACCTATCAGGTGAAAGTATATAGAAATCATGGAGATACTGAAATAATTTGTAGGTGTGTTAGCTAATGTGATGGCACATCAGGAAGTTTGTTTCCCTGTTATACAAAGAGATTGAAGCCATTGGAAGAAATTAATTCTAGAAAATACCACTGATGTTCTTGTTCCAGAATGGCATGCCATAATGATACTTAAATTGTTAAATTAGGATTCTTCTGTTACGGTCATTAAAAAATTAATTTTTTCCCAGCAGTGATTTTTAGTCCCAAGTGCTCCCTTCTTAGCAATCATTTTTTACCTCATTGGAATACAAAATCATTCCAATTCTGGCTGGGGATGGTTTATGATGGCAGAGGGGAAGGATTGACCTACAGATGTCTTGATTTCTAGATATAGCATCTTTCTAACTTTCTACTTTGAGACCACTTACAATATAGAGTAGGCTTGCAGGCAGCCTGGGTGGCTCAGCGGTTTAGCGCTGCATTCAGCCCAGGACGTGATCCCGGGGACTTGGGATCGAGTCTCACATCAGGCTCCCTGCATGGAGCCTGCTTCTCCCTCTGCCTGTGTCTCCCTCTCTCTGTCTCTCATGAATAAATAAATAAAATCTTTTTTTTTTAAGATTTTATTTATTCATGAGAGACACACACAGAGAGAGGCAGAGACACAGGCAGAGGGAGAAGCCGGCACAGGCAGAGGGAGAAGCAGGCTCCATGCAGGGAGCCAGACATGGGACTCCATCCTGGGTCTCCAGGATCACCCCCTGGGCTGCCCTTTTTTTTTTTTTTTTTTTTTTTAAGATTTTATTTAATAAATAAAATCTTTAAAAAGAAAAAAAAGTAGGCCTGCTTCAGGATTTTCCTGAAGACCTAATTCTCAACTTTGAGTATATATATTAAGGACTGATTAATGTTTAAAAAACAAAACAAAAATCTTTTTCAAAACTAAGCTTTTCTTCCCAATATTGTTTCTACATCCCCCCCCCCCCGAACATTTTCTTTTTCCTTTCCTTTCCTGTTCCCTTCGCCTCCCTTTCACATCCATTTTCTCCCTCCTTCCTTCTATACCAGCACCTTAGGAGGATTGCCTATGATGTTTTTAAAAATACCCCCTCTCCCAAGTTACTCTTGATTTAATTATTCTGGAGTGGGGCTGGGCATTATTATTTATGCCTCTAAAGCATCTCTTTGTTTATAAAATGCAGCCTCGGTTGACAAGACCTTTTTGTTTTGGAGACTTTGGTTATTTATAACTTTTTTTTTTTTTTAAGATTTATTTATTTATTTATGATAGAGAGAGAAAGAGAGAGAGAGGCAGAGACACAGGAGGAGGGAGAAGCAGGCTCCATGCCGGGAGCCCGACGTGGGACTCGATCCCGGGACTCCAGGATCCCGCCCTGGGCCAAAGGCAGGCGCTAAACCGCTGAGCCACCCAGGAATCCCCTGTTTGTAACTTTTTAAAGCTGGGTCAGAGTTTCAAAAGTTGTGACTTTATTTTTCAGAGATTAAAGGAATTTGTGACTATATTACCATGACTATGAGAATGAGATAATATATATATGCCCTATTTTTGGTTTCGTGGTCCTCGGTGTTCTGCTATAATAGGGCTTCCTCTGCATATTATAAAAGACAAAGGTATCCTGGGAGGTACAAATTTCCACCCTAGGATAAGCTATGTGGTGTTATTTGTTTGTAACTGTAGCTGGGTTATACTTGTCAGGTCTACCTTGACATGGGGAGTAATTAAAGAGCAGTAGCTATGTGTTAGGAAAGACCACAGGTGAACTTAAGTTTGTTCTTCATTTTGTCAGCTTTGCTTTATCCTTCCATATAGAAAATTCCCTGTCATCTCTCTGTAAGCCCTTAGTTGATTTTCTTGAACATGGATCTCAGATACCATATGCTTTAAAAAATCTTATCAGAAATGAAGGGATAAAGGTGGTTTCAGGCTACATAATTTTCCTAATTTAGAAATCTGTTGGCTTCTAATTGAGTAGCCATTAATTATTACAAAAATTCTATCTTTCATGTTATACCAGTTGTATACTTTGACACTGATCTGCAAAATACGATCCCAGGGCAACAGCAGCAGCAGCGACACCTGACATCTTGTTAGAAATGCAAAATTCTAGCACTTCATCCCAGACATACTAAATCAAAAAGTCTGGGAGTGAGGCCCAGCAGTCTGTTTTTAAACAAGCTTCCAGATGATTATGATGTATACTAAGTTTGAGAAATACTGTATAATGATGCAGTGCTTTTAAAACTTCAATGTACTATAAGTACCCAGGGATCTTGCTTTAATATACAGATTCTGATCCAATAGACTGAAGAAGGTAGGGTTCAAGAATCTGTGTTTCTAATAAGCTGCCACTTGGTGGTGCTGCTATTGCTGGTTAGCAGACCATACTCTTCGTAATGTGTGGTAGAAACTTGAGTTCTGGCTCCTTGTGGCAGGTAGTAATAAGTGATCTGATAAACTGGTATGTGTGATTTTGGCCAAATTAAATAACTTTTAAATAAATTAATTAAATAAATGATTTAATTTTAAATAACTTTTCTGGGCTCCTGTTTTCACCTCAGAAGGGCTAGACTAGGTATCTAAGTTTCCTGTTAACTATGAGGTACTACTTCTTATTAATCTTTGGTTCAGATTCAGATAAGTAATTCCTATTTGTTGAATTTATCCTCAAGAGTTAAGAAAGGCTGATAAAGCCTTACATCTAAAAAAAAAAAGATACTTTATAAACTCCTTAAATTTTAAATTTAAATTTAATTTAAATTTAATTCCTCTTTTCAAGTAGGAATAACCTAAGTAACTTCTTACATGTCATCATAGCTTTGAAACATAAACATTCATTTTGAATTTTTATTACTATTTTAAAATTTTTGTTTTAATCTAAACAGAAGAATTAGTTTAGAAAAATTTTTTCCCACATTTATTATTTATTTATTTAAAAAAGATTTTATTATTTGAGAGAGCAAAGAGCACAAGCAGGAAGTACAGGGAGAGAAGGGCAGAGGGAGAGGCAGACTCCCCATTGAGCAGGGAGCCCCGTGCAGGGCTTGATCCCAGGACCCTAGGATCATGACCCCCATGCAGGGCTTGATCCCAGGACCCTAGGATCATGACCCCCATGCAGGGCTTGATCTCAGGACCCTAGGATCATGACCTGAGCCAAAGGCAGACACTTAACCAACTAAGCCACCCAAGTGCCCCTATTTCCTACATTTAAAAGGAATTATTTGGTACATTTTATTAATACACATTAATATTTCTAACTTACTTTGCCTTTACTTTGTGAGCTTTTTTATTTTGTGATTTATTTGAAAATATTGATAGACCTATCATGTGTGATGCTACATGTACCTCTATTGTTTTTATTTTGGTCGTACCAAGTAGAATTTCTGTTGTCATAGTTTGATTTTTAAATTTAATCTGTTCCTGTGCTCACTTCGGCAGCACATATACTAAATTTAATCTGTTCCTAAGTCTGTCCATCTAGTTTTTATTGATGTAATGATGCCAAGAACTAAATTTAAATTTCTTTTTAAATTCTACACTGCCAAGGCACCTGGGTGGCTCAGCAGTTGAGCATCTGCCTTTGGCTCAGTTGCGATCCCAGGTTCCTGGGATTGAGCCCCATGTTAGGCTCCCTGCAGGGAGCCTGCTTTTCCTTCTGCCTGTGTCTCTGCCTCTCTCTCTGTGTCTCTCATGAATAAATAAATAAAATCTTTTTTAAAAAAATTCTACATTACCATGAAATTCGTAGAAAGAGATATTGAAACAAATTAAAAATAATAAGGGAAAGGAAGACCTGAATTCATCATTGTTATCAGCTAGGAGCTGATAACTAATAGAGCTGATAACTAATAGAGCAATTGGAATGAGTTTTCTAACTAGTTATAGACAAAGAGAACTCTTTCTACCTTTATTCTCCTTTGAAACAAATAGCATTGGTATAATTCTTGGGAATAGTTCTCTGGAGATAGACTAGGAAGAATAATAAGATTAACAAAATGATACTAAAAAGTGTATGTGTAGGTGAGTAGGGGGTAGAACAGTTGTGTTTCATTCTAAAAGTATGATATAGGGCTGCAGAATTTACTTGGATTTAGAGATTGTCAAGGAAAAGGAGTCAGTTTAAAGCAAGGCTTCATAGTATATTTTACTCAGGACTTACCCTACTTGAAATTTAGTCAGATACCCTTTTTTTTTTTTTTTTTTAAATTTTACTCATCTATTCATGAGAGACAGAGGCAGAGATACAGGCAGAGGGAGAAGCAGGCCCCTTCGCCCCAGGAAACCTGATGTGGACTTGATCCCAGGACCACGACCTGAGCCAAAGACAGACATTCAACAGCTGAGCCACCCAGGTGCCCCTTAGATATTCTTATGGAATATTTTATAACTAAATTAGAATTTTTAGAGAAAGAAATCAAGTGAAAAAACACTACAAAATTTTATCAAACAAAAAGATTAAACAAGTAAAGGAAAAATACCTTTAGTGGATCCGAGGTCTAAAAGCATGTAATTATGCAGCTGTTACTGAACAATCTATGACAACTGCTAACTCAGAAAACAAACAGGTAAGGCCTGCCACACTGCCTCGGCCAACTGCTTCCTCCTTGGGAATCCTGAGGGGGCCAAATTGGAAGCATAGCACCTGGCTGGGTTTGCCAACACTGAATAGATAAACCTGTGGCATTACTCAAGAGAGAGGAAAGTCTTGGAAAAGAGAAGGGGAGAGATTTATTTCTGGTGCTGGATGCTGGGAAAGATGGCAGGCACAAGCCCTAACAATAGACCTCTCCATGGGCAAGATGGAGATGTCAGGTGGGTATACATGCAAGAAAACATGCTGAGAGTGTGTGATCATGGGCGGGGCAGGGGGTTGGCGGTGGGAAGGAAGGGTACAGGTGTTCAACCCATGATCATGGGCAGGTAAGGTGACATGTAGGCTGTGTCTATCATTCCATTGATATCAGGGCTTTTCTAGTCTGGCAGTTGGAATATTCTGGTCACTGCAAAATATCTTGTCAGTGACTCAAGAAAGTGTGATAAGCAATAAGCACAGTGGGTTATAGTTAGAGCATGAGTTAAGTCATCTTGTCTATTTCTGATTGTAACTGTTGGGATCAATAGTTGAGCAAGAGGGCTCACTGATACAGCCTTGATTTAGACTGAAAAATCAACGCAACTATGTAACGCATTGGCCCCTTCCTGGAACAGAATTCTTAACCTAGTCAGGATTCTAGACCCCCATGGTAATAATAATAATAATGATAAACAATCCTATGAGAGTAGATATTTCCTTTTTTTATGGATGAGGGAATAGGCTCAGAGATGGAAGTCATTTGACTGAGATACAGGTAGTGAGTGAAAGAACCAGAGTTCAAATCAGAGGTTGCACTTGAACACAACATTGTACTCCTCCTTAGTTAGGGGTCAGCGCATCCATGGGTGAAGATGGCAGGTGGTATGTGGTTTACAGTCAGTCATTCTCTGAAGGTTGTACTTTCTTTTGAGAGCATCCTATTTTTTATTTTTTTTATTTTTTTTGAGAGCATCCTTAAAATGATGTTTGGTGAATAGGATGGTTTTTGTGTTGTTTTGACTTGGAAACCAAATCCTGAAAGAGCTCATCTCATGTAGCTCTAGGCCATGGGTTATAGATTAAGAAACCACTTATCAGTTCTGATGATTATTATTTTAAATTCTTAATGATTTCCATGTGTCTAAAATAGTATATAAAGATTCCTTATAATGTAGGCATTTAATTTTGGAGGATTTTAGATACCACATTTTTATAGTAAATATAAAGGAAACATTTTATATTTGTCACTTTTTAGTGTCTTAATGTATTAACTTGCTTTTAGTAGCTCATTCTAACTATTTCTTCTTAACATGGTAGAAAAGAGCTTTATTTTCATAATTTTCTTCTAGGTATTAAATAAAACTAAAGAATTTGAAGATGCAGTGAGAAAAGTTTTAAGAGATGTTAATTTAGATAATGATGTAGTTGTATCAGTCTTTGAAACAAACATCAGAGTTCTTGGGTAAGTATGTAAGACACTAAAGCTATGATTTTTTTTTTTTTTTTTTTTTTTTTTTACTAAAGCTGTAATTTTAATAACAGAAGCCTAAGCTATACTGTTTATTTCTTGATGGTAATAAAGCAAGAAATTGCTTATGCTTAAAAGATGAAAGTTGGGGTGTTATGAAACAGAGGCTGGGGGATGACCTTGCATTGTATCAGAGACAGACAGACAGCAGCAGAGTTTGGAAGTAGTTGCAGACTCAAATCAAAGGTAATCCCCGTGTTTGTTAAAAAAAAAAAAAAAAAGGGTTAGAGGTTGACCATTTGCATATTAGTTGTATCTCAGGTTTTTCGCTAGTTTACATAGTTTGCTAATCTTAACTAGCATCTCTTCAAGCCAAATGAAATTAAATGTATAATATTACCTCTCAACTAATAAACAGCTTGAAATGCTCTCAGAACATTTAAAAGTATCGAATTACAAGATTTATTAATTCAGGTTTCAACATTATTAAATTTTTATACTTTATGGTTACTTTTATGTTATTATACATTTCCTTTTGTGAAACAGGTAGAGTCTTTTTCAATTTAGGAAATATTTATGTAGCTTTTCACAGAGTTTTTTAATCTATTTAATACAGAGTTGGGGAGATTTTTTAAATATTCTGTGAGAGTTAAAGATTGCATGATATAATTAAGTTAAATTTAAAAGCTGTTAGAATCAAATGTCAGGTTGTTAAAATAAGTGATTTCTAGGATACTTTCTTTTTTTTTAAGTATCTTCTTTATTTTAAGGTGTTTGAGAATGCCAAACACTTTACAGCAGATAGAACATCTGAAACTTTTTTGTACTGGCTGTGGTTTGCTGTAAAATGAGTAGCCAGAGTTAGGTTAAAAAAAAAAAAAAGAAAGGTCCTTTCTGAAGTCTTCCCTTATGTGTGCTAAATTGTTGGTGACAAGATAGCCATATCTTTTTAGGTGGTAACTTTCAAGTGTCTGTAAGAAATGGATAATGTTTCCTCTCTGTAATTGTAGGGGTCTTTTGGGTGGACACTCGCTGGCGATCATGCTGAAAGAAAAAGGCGAGTACATGCAGTGGTACAATGATGAACTTCTCCAAATGGCGAAGCAATTGGGTTACAAACTTTTACCAGCTTTCAATACTACCAGTGGCCTTCCTTATCCAAGAGTAAGTAATCTGAAAAACGTAGCAGTCTTTATATACTTTCTTTACCATCTTAAAAAAAAAGAATTTTTGTAGTTGGAACCATTTGTTCATTACCTGCTTGAGGCTGAGGAAAAATACTTCATAGCTATATAATAATTTATATTGACATTTCAGTTCTGCATTTGAGTGGTATGAGAGTTTAGATTAGTTTAAGCCTTTTATGTGTCACTGTGTAACAGTTTAGATTATGCTGCAGAAGAAAGAAACAGATGCCAAACTAGAATTTGGGCACAGAATTATTTGTGCAGAAACTACATTTGAAACAGAGTGAATGTTGACTCTCCAGAAGAGAGGGTATGGAGAGAACACAGGACAGGGGCATGAGGAGGAAGTAGAGTGGTGGAAAAGACTCAGGAGGAGAACCATACAGTAGAGGCTATGGTATTATGAAATCTTAGAGCTTCAAAAGGAGGTCTTCTAGAAAACAATAGGAGGGGAGCCTGAGTGTTTCAGTTGGTTAAGCATTTGCCTTTAGCTCAGGGTCCTGATCCCAGGTCCTAGGAAGAAGTCCCCCCCCCTCCCCCCAGGCTCTCAGCTCAGTGGGGAGTCAGCTTCTCCCTCTCTCTGCCCCTCCCCCAGTCATGCTTTCTTTTTCTCTCAAATAAAATAAAGAAAATCTTTTTAAAAAAGGAAATAAAAAACAATAGGAGAATTAGATGCAAATAGAACCTTAAAGGATGTAATGTGGAAGAGTAAAGAGGAGAGGAGAGAAGGGTTCAAAGTAGGTGAAAACACAGGTCTGTTTATTTTGAGATTTAGTTGGAGGTGGCAGCAGAGTCAGTTGAGAGAGTTTGTTTTTTCCTCCCCCAAAAATGTTATATTTAAAGCAAAGGGAAAGAAACCATTGAATATGGGAAGAATTTTCTTGGCTATTGTCTTTATTAACACTATTGCTCTCTCCATCTTGTCCAAGTTAGATACCTCAGCCATTACTAAGTTCTGATAATTTTTCTATTTTCTTACTGCTGGTATGCTAGTTGAAGCAACTAATTATAATATATAATTTTATTCTTAAACTATTGTAAATACCTATCTTACTCTTTTCTCTCTGGTTTATTCTTTAGAGACTTAAAAAAACTTACTAAAACAACTTTTATCAAACTACCCTCAGAAGTTTTACTGACTCCCTATTGTACAGAGTATCTTTTAACTTTCAGAATTCATTATGGTTTGGCAGTAGACTTTCCGACTTGCTCTCAGAACCTCACACCCCAATGAAATGAGTGTTCCATTTCAATCAAAAGAATCTGTTAGTGTTTCCCCAAACACCTAAGGTATGTTTTTCTTTGTTTTTTGTTTTTTCCATTTCCATGCTGTCAGGCCTGCCATCTCTATTACCTGGAATAACTTTTCACCCAATATAAATCAAGTAAGATTCACTTTCCCCATCAAGAAACCTTTGGAGAAACAGCATGATACAGAGCAGTGCTTTTCAAACTGGAGGTCACAGCATATTACTTTACCCACCAATTTAGTGGATTGTGACCAACACTTTTTCTTTTTTTTTTAGTGAAAGAGACTAGTTATTAAATCTTTTATTTAAATTTCTCATTCTTGATATTTTTGAATAGCTCTTCTGTGAACATCTTTGTATAGATCTCTTCTTCCATAGGATAAATTACTAGAAGAGGATATAGTAAGTCACAGAAATACGGAATGCTTTTTAAGCTTTGGGTACTTATTGTTGCCCAGTTGTTCTCCAGAAAGGTTCTATTTTTACAGTTACCTGTGTTTTATAAAAGTATATGTGTCCTTGTACCATTGTCAACAATGTGTATTGTTATTCTTTAGCCAATTTAATGAGAAAAAATGGAGTCTTGTTTTAATGTGAATTTCTTTGCTTTTCAGTGTGGTTAAGCTTGTTTGTCAATCTTTTTATTTTCTTAGCATATTAAAAGCAAAGTTATTTCAAATAACCTAGATGTATGTTTAAGTAACTTTTGGTGAATATTTTTAGTTTTTGTTATAAATGGAGGTGCTAAATTTTGGGGAATCTAGCATTTCTTTACTTTTGCTGTAACATGAGAAACAGGTGAGGAATTTAAAAAGCTACTAAGAGTCTTATAGTAAAATAAAGAAAATGTATTATTTTCTTATACTCTGAAGTATCAGGAAAATTTTAAAAGTTGCTTTTTAGAAGAGGACTAAATATACAAAACAAGTGTCTTTCTACCCTGCCTTCTTCTTGCTTATGAGCTTTTGCTCTTGAAAGTGTGTACAATTGCTCTTGGTTATGCATAATTGGTAGTATTAATGTTTTTAACTCAAGAATTTGCTGGGCAGAAATGCTATTTTAATAGTTAATGGTCATTTGTTACATCTGTATATAAACCCTAGAAGTAGCCCACACTTTATGATGCCATTTCCTCAAAGTTAATTAAAAACACTTTGCCACTTTTTCATTTAAAACCTCATTTATAAGATTAGGTAGATGATTATATCCATAAAACAGGGTTAATGGGAATTCCATTTTGATATAGTACATATTTTAGGGGTCTTATGGGTGTAGCAAATATGTAATGTAGGTAAATTTAGTGTAGGTAATTTAAACTTCTAATAATAAATAATATTTATTTTTTAATAAAAAATATTCTTTTTTAAGAACTACTTTGTGACTCCCTAGAACATAGGACCAGGAGGGAGAAACCAGGTTCCAAATTCCTTCTAAGTACAAAAACCTTTATTATACTTTTAACCTTTTTGTATGAAGCCTTTCCAGTAAAGGGCAATAAGCTCCTTGTTTCTAGCTTCTACATGACTTAATAGATGCTCCTACCAATGCCCTCTCTACCCCGATCCTCTGAGATCTAGTCAGAAGGACTGGAACTTATTTAACCAGCCTCTAGATCAAAAGTCAACAAGAGGATTTCCATAAGCAAAAAAGGCGCTCAACCCTTTTTCCTGTCTTATAGAAACAGTAGTGCCCCCTGGAAATTTTGCATTTGGAAGTTGTTTAATGCAGATTTTCAGCATAGAAGAGTGAAATGATATGATATAGATGTATTAAGAAATAGTTCTTTTACATCATTTAGTAGTGAACATTTTGGGACAGTAAAGACTGTAATGCAATATGCAATATGCAACTATCTTAAGTATTTTTAATGTACAGAACTTCAGTGACAAAGTATTTCCCTTTTTTTGTTAAGAGAAAAGATACCATTTTAGTTTTCTGTTTTACCTTTGCTTACTCTTGACTATTCCCTGGACTTTGCCATTGTTAGCTCTTGGCTACTCCCAATTCAGTAATATTTTACCAAATATCAGGATATTTCTTCTGATTTTTTAAAAAGGTTTTATTTATTTATTCATAAAAGACAGAGAAAGGCAGAGACATAGGCAGAGGGAGAGGCAGGCTCCCTGGAGGGAGCCCAATGTGTGACTGGAAACTCCAATATCACTCCCTGAGCCAAAGGCAGACGCTCAATCACTGAGCCACCCAGGCGTCCCTCTTCTGATTTTTAGATCTTAGCATTTTCTTGTCACTTCCATTCGTTTGGCACTTATGACTTACCATTATTAGTTACTATCTCCATTTATATATATATCTGTCTTATTTGCTGTGTCTGAATTTTAAGCTCCCTGAGGACAAGAATCTTTTCAGTTACTTTGTATTTTAACCTAATACCCACCACGTAGTAGATAACTATTAATCAGTTGATTGTAATAATTAATAGAACTAACCAGAAAATATTTTTTACTGTTGGCTCTTATTGCAAATATTTATAAAATTTATTATACTTTACCTTAGTGCAGTTAATGTAAATATTTTATTATTGAGGATTTCTCAATAAATGATGAGTGATCTGGAAACATTTATATTTGATGTTTTTGTTATGCTAGATCCTTGGCATTTGCTTGCTCTTTTGTTTTTTATATGGACTTCAGAAGACCATCAAGTCTTTGTTTTTGTTTTTTAAAGATTTTATTTATTTATTCATGAGAGGCACACAGAGAGAGGCAGAGACACACAGGCAGAGAGAGAAGCAGGCTCCATCCAGGAAGCCTGATGTGGGACTCAATCCTGGGACTCCAGGATCACGCTCTGGGCTGAAGGGAGGCTCTCAACTGCTGAGCCACCCAGGCGTCTTGACCATCCAAGTTTTAATCAGTTTGTGGTCAGTTTGGTTCTGGTTAATCTAGGTTTATAATGTAGTGTGATTTTGCTGTCTTTGAATTATAAAAAAAATTCCTTTCAAAAAATTTGCTTTGTGTTATTTGATAGCCTGTCAGCAAGGCAATATACTCTATATTTCAAAACTTTTTAAGCCTGTAAATAAAATTTTACTTTCTTCTTAAATACATACCATAACTTTATCAGTTTTTTTGCTGTGAAGGATTAATATAGTACTGGTTTTATGCGAATTCTCAAATCTAATTTCTTTTAGAGCTAGTCTAGTTCCCTATTCTTATACTAACTGGTTCAAACTGTTTAGAGAATAAAATTGTAATAGATGATGATATTTTCTCTATGTAATTCTTGTATGGGTAGTGATTTTTGGTCTCATTGAGGAAGGAAGTAAATGAAAAATTATTTACCCCATGAATATTATGTGTGTAGTAGAATAAACTTCCCTGGATGTTAAATTGAAAAAAGTCATAAAGACCATCAAATTTCAGTGTTTAAATATTTTATGAATTATTTGCGTGATTTGAGATGTCTGGATGGCTCAGCGGTTGAGCATCTGCCTTCAGCTGAGGGCGTGATCCTGGAGTTCTGAGATCGAGTCCCACATCCGACTCCTGTGTGGAGCCTGCTTCTCTTCCTCTGCCTATGTCTCTGCCTCTCTCTCTGTCTCTCATGAATAAATAAATAAAATCTTTTTTAAAAAATTATTTGCTTGATTTGATGAAAAATCTTGATTGAAAAATAATCTCTTATAGAAACCATTATCTTTCCACAGTTGTTAATGATAATCTTCTGATAATCTTCTGATTTTATTTAGATTAATTTAAAATTTGGTATCAGAAAACCGGAAGCTCGAACAGGAACTGAAACAGATACTTGTACAGCTTGTGCAGGTACCTTGATCCTTGAGTTCGCTGCTTTAAGTCGATTCACAGGAGCAACAATATTTGAGGTTTGCTTTTCAAAGTCTTTGATCTCTTGGGTATTGGGCATAACTAACTTTGTCTTTTTTTTCATTGCTCACGTATGAGGAGTATCAATTGAAGGATTATTGTCATTTTAGTGAACTCTTGTCTAGATTTCACCATACTTTTTTTGTCAAAAACCTAGAAATCATTGTGAGGTAGATGTATATTAATACAACTTTGCATTTTTTCACAAACTATAAATTTTTAGGTTTATTTTTTGGAGATTTTTTTAGCCATGTTATATTGATACCAGAAATGTTTATATGAAAAACTGTCTTTTTGTTTTATTTGTTAAACTTCTAGATGGCCTATTGCATTTCTGAAAACTTCACTGAAACAGTGAAATTTTTGCACTTGATAGTCATATCTGTAAGTTTGTTTACCCCGAGGTTAATTTTATTTCTTATCCAAAAGACTTAATATTCCTCAAGAACTTTGTTGTAGACTATGTCTCGCACTTTTAGTTTTATATATATATATTTAAGCATGCCATTTTGTGCAATAGTATCACAAAACACCCTCTTTTTGAGTTATAGGACTTAGGAAAATTTTTTTAAATTCAGCAAATGGGACACATAAAGCAAGCAGAAATAGGGAATATATACTACTGTTAGAGACATTGGATCGGACTGTGAAGAAAACAAATCAAATGGTCTTTGTGTGTATGTATATTCACAGTGTCAAGGACAGATTTATCATGTTTGGTTTAATTTTTATTCTATACTTGCTGACATATTTCCCCTTCTTTGAAAAGTATAGCCACTTTTGCACTAATGTAATTTCAACTACTTAACTCTGAGATACTGATGCATTTGTAGGTTAGGAAAGTGAGACTCAAAGAGGATTGGATGCACAGCTATGGGTAAATCAGTAGAATTGGAATTAGTTTTCTAAATGGTTTTCTAAATTCACACCCCGTACTCTTTCCACTGGTCTATTTTGTACTTATGGGCAAATCTATTTGAAAATTATGATCTTTTAACTTTATGAATATATAGTAATTTATTGTAAAAGAAGCAACCTGATGCAATTGACAGAGCATCGATCCAATACATGGTTGGCAAACAACAGCCTCGGGGCCAAATCTAGCCACTGCCTATTTTGTGAATAAAGTTTTATTGAAACACAGTCTGGGGCAGCCTGGGTGGTTCAGCGGTTTAGCACAGCCTTCAGCCCAGGGTGTGATCCTGGAGTCCCGGGATCGAATCCCACCTCAGGCTCCCTGCATGGAGCCTGCTTCTCCCTCTGCCTGTGTCTCTCTGTGTCTCTCACCAATAATAAATAAAATCTTAAAAAAAAAAAAAAAAGAAACACAGCCTGCTTATTTATTTTTGTTTGTGACTGCATCTGTGCTAAAGTAACAGAGTTGAGTAATTGTGGCAGTGACTGTATGACCCATAATGCCTAAAATACTGTCTGGCCCTTGTCAGAAAAGGTTTGCCGGCTTTTGGTCTAAAATATAAAGAGATATGAATTCTCATATTAGCTGTTCTATAATTCAGTTTTAAACTTTGGCTAAGTCTTGGATTTCACTGGGCCTGTTTTCTTAGCTGTAAGATAGAAACAGGGAAATATAATCTTTATGAAACTTTCTCACTCTGAAATTATAACTTCATTAAAGCTGTAGTCTACTTTGTTTTAAAAAAATCAGCATAAATTGAATCAAGAGCTAAGTCTTTTATATTCTGTTCTTAAATCTGCAAAATGGTAAATTGGTTTAATGATTTTTTTCTTTTGTAGAAATACTTCTCCAATGCTCAATATAGATTCATGCTCTGAAATTAATTTTAACTTAGAAACTCCCCTGTACATGTCTTATGCTTTTATATTTTATAACATCTTTTCATCCAAGCTAGGAATTTGATCAGAAATTATTTTAATTTGATGTCCAATGGATAAAAAGTGAAAAAAAAATAGTATCATAAGGTTATGTTTGGTATTGTGAAATGAATAGGAGTTAATTTATTTAGTCTTCACTAACAAAATTGCGTGTTCTGTAAATAGTGGGCTCTTGAAATGCCTGTTTGTGTTTCAAAGATGACATAGCAACTTTGAAATTCTCTCTTAATTCTTCAAATAAGAGTATGTAAGGAGATTTTCACATTGTATTTAATGGTAGAAATTATTTTAATAAGTGCATTTAATTATGGCATCAATTAATATAATTTAATCATATATGTGAATATGAACTTGCATGCAAGAGTAGACAAACATGATGGTCTCAAAGTGAAATCACTTCCACTAAATAGCAGTTTTAGACTCATTCTTTCTACCTAGATTTGATTGGCTGAAAAAGAGCCAAGATTTGACTTGTAAGGACGTTTGATGTATATTGTTAATGATTATCTTAGGAATTTTATTTAATCCTTAAAGAAGTCTGTGAACCTTTGATTTTTGTTTCTTTGTTTCCTGTTTGCCAGAGATGTGCAGTTCTTCAAGTGTGCTTTCTTTTTTTTTAATTATAGGAATATGCAAGAAAAGCTCTTGATTTTCTCTGGGAAAAAAGACAGCGAAGTAGTAATTTAGTGGGTGTGACTATAAATATTCATACTGGAGACTGGGTAAGAAAAGGTATGTAAGTTGGGCTTTTTATTTTTTTATTTTTTTATTTTTTTATTTTTTAAATTTTTATTTATTTATGATAGTCACAGAGAGAGAGAGAGAGAGAGGCAGAGACACAGGCAGAGGGAGAAGCAGGCTCCATGCACCGGGAGCCCGATGTGGGATTCGATCCCGGGTCTCCAGGATCGCGCCCTGGGCCAAAGGCAGGCGCCAAACCGCTGCGCCACCCAGGGATCCCAGTTGGGCTTTTTAAATCAAGGCTTCACATCCTCAGAATGGTTGGGTAATAAAGGATTTTCATTTGTTAAAATAATCTTTGGGACAGTATAAAATATAGTTTTTCACTAGAATGCTAGAATTTTAATTTGAACTAATTTAACCTGATTTTCTTCTTTGGTGCCAAATAACAGTATTTATTCTAGATGGACTTACTGTTTTATTTCATACCTTAATAGGTATGGCATTATAGATATAGGATATAGATGATATAGATGAAGCACTAGAACTAATCAGAATACCTCAGCCATCTCACATTAAATAGAAATCTGTATTAATGTTATCACTAGATTTTATTGAAACAAATTGGAATTATGAGACAAATGTTACATAAATAAACAGGATATAGGATTATGTAAAGGATATAATTTTATCTTTATACAACACCCCTGTAAAGCATAGATGAATAGAAATATACTAGAATATTCTTAGAATATTCTTAGTAAAATTATGTTATTTATTGTCTATTTAGTATTGTGTAAGATTTTTTTTCCAAATTTTATCTAAATGGTTCCTGACAGTAATCTGAATTCTAGCTTCAGAATTCTGTCATTTTCTTTTCTTTTCTTTTTTTTTTTTTTAATGTTATGGATTTATTTCAGAGAGAGAGAGAGCGCACAAGAGGGGGGGTAGGGGCAGAGGGAGAAGTCAACTCTTCCCTGAGCAGGAAGCCAGACTCAGGACCCTGTCCCAGGACCTTGGGATCATGACCTGAGCTGAAGGCAGACACTCAACCAACTAAACCACCCTGGTGTCCCCATTTCTTTTCTTTTTTTAACCTGCCTGGAACTCAGGTGCAAATTAATTAGACTTAATTTTAAACTAATCATAATCTTTGGTTTTTGACACACTCATCATTGGTCCAGGAATGACCCATTTTACTTAGTCATTTTTAATAACATAATAAGGATCCACAAATGGACCATTACTTGACAACATACACTTGTGCATATGATCCTTGACTCTTTCTACCTGCAGTCGTACACCTCTGCTTCCCCTAACTACAATAGCCAGCATTCTTGTCTTCTATTGTCATTTGCTTTTTTTTTTTTTTAATTTATTTATGATAGTCACACACACACACAGAGAGAGAGAGAGAGAGAGAGGCAGAGACATAGGCAGAGGGAGAAGCAGGCTCCATGCACCGGGAGCCCGATGTGGGATTCGATCCTGGGTCTCCAGGATCGCGCCCTGGGCCAAAGGCAGGCGCCAAACCGCTGCGCCACCCAGGGATCCCTGTCATTTGCTTTTAATTAAGTTTTATTGCATCTGTATGTATTCTTAAAAAGTGTATTTTTTGTTTTGTTTTAAATTTTATAAAATCATATTATGCATACTTTTGAGACTTACTTGCTCAATATGATATGGCTAAGATTCATGTGTATTGTTGCATGAAGGTATAGTTCATTTTTTTTTGACTGCTATATATAACATTTTATTAGATGAATGAGCCACAGTCTGGGCAATTTAGATCATTTCCTGGATTTTACTATTGTGAATAGTAGTGTCGTGAATATTTTTGTATGTTTCTCCTGTTGTACATGTATGAGAGTTTTTCTTGGCTACATATGGAGGAGTGGAATTTTTAGATCATAGGACAAGTTAATGTTCAGCTTCTGGAGATAACGTCAGAATTGTTTTCAAAAGTTGTTTGACCACTTTATACTTCCACTAGGAAAATATAAGAGATCCTGTGGATCAACACCGTCTCCATTGAGTATCATCAAACTCAAAAGATTTTGCCAATTGAATGATTTCCCATTATAGTAGTTTGATTTGTATTTCTTTGATCACTGATGATACTGAACATTTCATATTTATTGATCATATAGGTTTCGCTTTTTTTGATATTGATGTTCTTGTAGTTTGTCCATTTTCTATTCAGTTAGTTGTATTTTTAAAAATATTGATATCTGATCTGTATGATACTTACGATCTATGTGATAACTATCCTTTGAAATGTATTGACGTTTTCTTTTTGGCCTAGAACATGGCCAGTCCCCCCCCCCCCCCGCCCCGCCCGAGAGAGAGAGAGAGAGAGAGAGAGAGAGAGAACGCAAGCAAGCACATGTAGTTGGCAGAGGGGCAGAGGGAGAGGAAGGAGGAGAGAGAGAATCTTAAGCAGGGTCCACACCCAGGTTGGAGAACCTCATGACCCTGAGATCATGACCTGAGCCAAAGTCAAGAGTCGAATGCCCAACAGAGTCACCCAGGTGCACCAAACATGGCCAGTTTTTGTGAACATTTTCCATGTGCTTTAAAAAGTATATATTTTCTCATTGCTAGATATAGATAACTGAGCAAATGTCAGTTTGCTCAGTTAATACTGTTCAGATCTTTACTGATTTTCTGTTTGCTTGATCTATCAAAAATTAAGAAAGGTAGATAAAATTTCTGGTAGTGAAAATAAGCCAAGACTTATTAATATCTCCCTGTAATTCTCTTTTGCTTTATATATATTTTTGGATGCATTAGTCTATTTTATTGGGTGCATTCATTTAAAATTGTTCTCTCTTCTTAGTTGAATCTTTCATCATTATACAGTGATCATCTCTGATAGTATTCTTTGTCTTACAGCTATTTAATCTGATAGTAATACAGTTACATCAGCTTTATTTTAATTGCCCGATAAAGGGTTTTATTTTTGTCCTTTTACTTTCAGTCTTTGCAGGTGCTGATGCTGTAATTGTAACTCTTATTTATTGACTTTTTTAAGAAGCCAATTTGTCAGTCTTTGTCTTAATTGGTAGTTCAGTCCATTTACATTTATTTCAATTTTTAATATATTTGGACTTATACTGTCTTAATTGTAATTTCATTGTGTTCCACCTTTCCTGTTTTCTCTTTAATCCTTTTGTTATTAATGAAACCTTTATTTACATGCTTCTGAGAAATGAGCTTTAGCCTCTTCTATCTCCCCCAACCCCAACCCCTATCCCCTGTTTTGTTAATATTATGTAGTTATTTTGTTGATATTATGTAGTTCTTGTTCACTATGAATATATTCTTTCTTCTTTGGATCTTAGTGCACTCCTCCTTTCTTTTTAAAGGTAACAAACTGTCAAGGTATTTGGTCACTTGTACCTTGTATATGATTTGTAACATCTGTTAGATTTGTCTCCCTTCTTAACTTTCCCTGTTTTCAGTAGCTTTAATAGTCTAACAGTAATTTTATTATGCTTTCATATTTTTTATGCTTTCATATTTGAGTGACGGTTTGGCTGTATATAATTTTCTCTTTAAGTTCTTTTCCACCAAGTCTTTGAAAATACAATTCTATTGTCTTCTTACATCATATTTTAAAATGTGATATTATTTTGATTTTTATGTCCTTATATGTGTGATCTACTCCTCCTCTTTGGAAGACTAAGAATCTCAAAACCTCCTCTTTGGAAGACTAAGAATCTCAAAAGCAAAGAGAAATTTTTTAAATGTCACTATAATTTTAAGTGTAGAATTTTCTTTGGCTCTCCTTTTGATATTCTGTGGGCCCTTTCTATTTAAAATCTTTGTTTCTAATTGCTGAAAACTGATTTATTTTTTAGGTATTCTTTTCATTTTTATCTCTCTTTTTTGCAATTCCTGTTATCTAAATCACTTCTGTTTGTGTCCTCCATATATCTTATCTTTATATTTTCTTTTTTTCTGCCTTTTATTCTTCTCAGTGATTGCTAAATGGTAGTCTTCCAATTTGCTGATCTGTTCCTTAGCTATATCCTTTCTGCTATATATCCCATCTGTTAGGTTATTTTAACTGTTATATTTTTTATTCCATATTTCTACCTGGTTAAAAAATTTTTCTTCCCAGGGTACCTGGCTGGCTTAGTTGGTAGAATTGTGAGTTCAATCCCCATGATGGGCATAGAGCTTACTTAAAATTTTTTTTTCTTATTTTATATTGCTAATACCTTCCGTATCTCTTTAGTATATCTATTAGGCTAATTTTAAGATTAAATAATTTAAAATAAGTGTACCTGTTCTATTATTTCTTCTTCTGATAAATTCTTATTCCAACACATTCTTTTTATTTTCAGAACGTCATGCTTCTGGGGCACCTGGGTGGTTCAGTTGGTTAAGCATCTGCCTTCAGCTCAGGTCATGATTACAGGGTAATAGGATTGAGCCCCAGGTCGGCTCCCTGCTCAGCGGGGAGCTGCTTATCCCTCTCCCTCTACCTGCTGCTCCACTTCCCTTGCTTGTGCGTGCATGTGCGTGCTCTCTCTCTCTCTCTCTGTGTCAAAAAAAAAAAAAAAAAACAGACCTTTCTCAGTTCCTGGCAAAGCAGATGATTCTTAGCTGTGTCTGGCTGCCTACTGCTCTAGGCCAAAGCCACCCTCTCCCTGACCCTCCCTGCTCATGCTGCCAGGTTTCTTCCAGTTTTCCTATTTTCTTTCTTTGGCCCTCATGATGATATTGGAGGAAGAAGCCAACAACCAGGTTAGTTGCAGTAATTAAAATTGATACCTCCAAATAGGAGCAGTCTTGATTTTGTATCTAACTTTAAAAATTGATGTCATTAAAAAAATAAAATAAAATAAAATAAAATAAAAAATAAAAAATAAAAAATAAAAATTGATGTCTTACTGATTAAGGGTCTAAATGTTTTTAAAAATGCACAATGGTCCTCTCCAATGTTTCCTCTTTGGGAGTTCCTCACCGAGAAAATGAGCTTAGAAAAACTTCATAAAACTAATATCTTCTGGGACGCCTGGGTGGCTCAGCGGTTGAGTGTGTGCCTTCAGCTCAAGGTGTGATCCCCTACCGGGAATTGAGTCCCACATTGGACTTCCTGCAGGGAGCCTGCTTCTCCCTCTGCCTATGTCTCTGCCTCTCTCTCTCTCTCTCTCTCTCTGTGTGTGTCTCTCATGAATAAATAAATAAAAATTAAAAAAAAAACTAATATATCCTGCTTTTAAAAAAGTAAGACATATTTTGCAAAGTAAGATTCTTTTTTTGGAAATACAAACATTATCAGCAAGGAACTGTTACTATTTGCATAGTAGGATTAATATTTCTATAAATGTTGAATTTTTAAAGTTTCATGTTTAAACTAATGTTTCATTCTCAGTGTACTAATACCCTCACTTGTACTCTGTCAAGAATTTTTAAGACTTGTTTAATAAAGAATCACATTTATATGTATTTTTTCCGTAGATAGTGGAGTTGGAGCAGGGATTGATTCATATTATGAATATCTGTTGAAAGCTTATGTCTTGCTTGGAGATGACAGTTTCCTGGAAAGATTTAATACAGTAAGTTGACCCAATTTTATATTAATTTTAAAGCCAATTTTATTTGAGTGCCAGATTTTTATAGAAACTTAATTACCTGAGTGGTAATCTAAGAAATAATCTTTTAAAATTGTGAATTAATTTTTTGTCTGTATTCCTGATGATGTTGGACAGGGACAGGACAAAGTTACATACATTCCAAAAATTAGTTTACAGAGTAGTTTTATTTTCATCTCTTTTTTTTTTTTTTCATCTCTTAACAGAAGTTTTTAAGTTCTGCCAATAAGTCATAAAATAGGTAGATCAGAGTTTACTTAATCTTCTTTTATACGAGGAAGAGGATTTATTGGAATAAATTACTAGTTATCTTTCTCCTTTGGATTCCAATTCTTTTTGAAATCTTGAAAGTTTGGCCTAGTCCTTGATCACACCTGCACACACATGCAGGGCCGGAGATTGAGCGAAACTAGTGAGTATTCATTTCAAAAGCAGGTCTGTGAGTCCTAAGTCTGGGTCAGAACCACAGGCATAGGAGAAGGGGAAGGAATATTATTGAACCTGATTGGATTGCCTTCGTAACTGAAGCAAATTGAAATCAGTACAGCAAATTCATCAGCTTTATCCCTGTATTCTTTTTGAAATCATTTACAATTTCTTTGTGTACCCATCAGTTCACCCACATTACTGTGACATAGTGTAGTATAGTGGCTAATGTCCTGCCTGGGTTTAAATCTTGGTTCCACTGCTTTTGTCACTTTGGGCAGGTAACTTTTTTTTTTCAATATTTTATTTATTATTTTTATTTTTTTTAGTTTTTTATTTAATTTTATTTTATTTTTTACATTTTTTTAAAAATTGGAGTTCAGTTTGCCAACATGTAGTATAACACCCAGTGCTCATCCCATCAAGTTGGGCAGGTAACTTTACACTATTTGGCTCTGTTCTTTATCCAGAAAATAGGAATACTAGTATTATTCATAGAGTTATGGGAAGGATTAAATAAACTAGTGCATATGAAGTGTTAGAACAGTGCCTTAGCATCTAGCAGGTACTCAAGAATAGTTATTAAATAATAGATGAGTTAGGAAAAAACAATAAGAGACCTAATAAGTTACTAATTGAATACATTAAAAAACATGATCACATATTGGTGATTAGATTATAACAAGATTTTTTTTTTTACTTGAGGTGAACAAGGACAGATTATTTTTGTTGGCTCATTATCGTAGGTTGACTAACAACTCGACCTGTTGTTGTCAAACCTGAGAAATATCTAGAAGAAGAAAAAAGAAGAGAAAAAAGAGTTTGAAGAACATAGAAGACAGATGTAGCAAACTATAAGAGTGGTAATAATGAGTAGATGCATTAATTTAAGTAGGGGTGAGCACCAGAGTATTACATTATCTGAGAAGGGACTAAACTTCTACACACAGGAGAAAACACAACTAATTCTGTAATATAGAAGCCTGTAACTATATTTCGAGAGGACATAAGAGCATCCTTTGGCCACAGGGTCTTACTAACCATGGACCAGTCCCACAAGACAGTGATGTTCAGGTCTGGTCCCCTCAGAAGATTCTATATTAACTATAATCTTTAATATTCCACGTCAGAATTAATGCAGGGAAGTACATATAATATATTTTAGAAAAATTTCCATAAAGAATGATTTAAATATTTACACAATAATTAGTCAATTTATTTACATATAAATTCAGTTTTACTTTCTTCACAATGCAATTTAAGTAGTGTTTTTAGAATAATACATCTTTTTCATCTACTTTCATGAACACATATTGTGATCTTCTAGCACTATGATGCCATAATGAGGTACATTAGCCAGCCACCTCTTCTGCTTGATGTGCATATCCACAAGCCAATGCTGAATGCTCGGACTTGGATGGATGCATTGCTCGCCTTTTTTCCAGGTTTGCAGGTAAAAAACCAAAAGAAACCCCCCCAAAACCTATGCTTTCTTAATATTAATGTAGAACAATTAAGTGCATATGTGGTCTCTACAATTGAATTACCAAAATGGAGTCACGTTTTAAAATTTATTAATGTATATTTTTCTGTTTATATGATGACTCTAGATAAAATCAACTCCTATTTTTATTAGGTAATTTTGTTCTTATTGTTGACTTCTAGGTCTTAAAGGGGGATATTAGACCTGCTATTGAAACTCATGAAATGTTATATCAGGTGATTAAAAAACATAACTTCCTACCAGAGGTAAGCAAATCATCATTGGAATTCTAATTTATGTATAGTATAAATTGCTAATTTAAAGATAGCAAATGTTATCTAATTAATTTATTTTTGGTTTATACAGTACTATATACGTTTTCCTTTTTCTCATATATTAAGAGAAATCTAAAGTAATGCTGACCTTTTATGTAAAAAAAAAACCCCAACAACCCAAATTAGTATTTCTCAGCCTTTTCTAATCTATGCCATTACCTACATATTGTCTCATTCTAACTTTTACATATATCCACCAGCTAGAGAGATTTTTTACTCTTTATTTTCTAAAGCTTATTTTATGAAAATGATATACACTGAATGTATACTCTTCCTGGTCACATAGACTGCCTAGTTTTTATATATTAGTAATAAATATTCTTGCTAGCTTGATATGGTAAGATCTTAACAGGACACACTTTGGCTTTCCAGAAATGTACCATTAAAAATTTCCAAATTCATGTATAGCCTTATTCTGTCCCTGTTTATTTATTACACTCTGTGAGATATCTAAGCATTCCACCAACTTATATTGCTTCCCAAAGTATCTATTTTAGAAAGTATGGTTTTTTTTTTTTTTGAATTTTTATTTATTTATGATAGTCACAGAGAGAGAGAGAGAGGCAGAGACAAAGGCAGAGGGAGAAGCAGGCTCCATGCACCGGGAGCCCGACGTGGGATTCGATCCCGGGTCTCCAGGATCGCGCCCTGGGCCAAAGGCAGGCGCCAAACCGCTGCGCCACCCAGGGATCCCTAGAAAGTATGGTTTTATTAGACTTTAGGCAAATAGGACTGTGCATTTAGAAAATTCGTATTCACTCAATAAACCAAAGTTCAACTAAATACATCTTACCACAGATGAATTTTTATTTGGTTCCCATAAAGGTTTTGGTTTTATTTTTAATCTTTTTTTTTTTAAACCAGTTGGCTCTGTTAGTGAATAATTTCAAATGAGACTAGTTTTCTTTTTTTTTCTTTTTTTTTAAAGATAATTTATTTATTCATAGACACACACACACAGAGAGAGAGAGAGAGAGAGGCAGAGACACAGGCAGAGGGAGAAGCAGGCTCCATGCAGGGAGCCTGACGTGGGACTCGATCCAGGGTCTACCAGGATCATGCCCTAGGCTGCAGGCGGCGCTAAACCGCTGCGCCACCGGGGCTGCCCGAGACTAGTTTTATTTTTAAATAATGCCTTGTCTCACTCGCAGAGGATTTGAGGTTGTTATAAAAGAAAACATATGCTAAAATGCTAAAATAGAAATATAGAGAATGACTTAATAATTAAGAGAAAAAATAGAGATAAGGAAAAAGAAGAAAACCCAAAGATCCATGTGGTGGCATTACGGAGTTTCATAGTTTAAGCTTCCTAATAGCTAAAATGATCACTTACAGAAATAATTACACTTAGTTGGTAAAAATAGCACCTTAGCAAAAATGAATTATGATCTTAAGAAATGAAAACTTTCATTTTATAGATGAAAGTTATCAATATTTTAATTTATAACTTGTTTATGGTCTAACTTATGTACTACTATATATTCTAGAACCACTTGTTTATTTTTAAAATCACATTTCTATACCTATTTATATGTTGTTTTGTCCAGGCATTTACTACAGATTTCAGGGTACATTGGGCTCAACATCCTTTAAGACCAGAATTTGCAGAAAGTACCTACTTCTTATATAAAGTAAGCTATTTTACCTCTCTTTTTGCTGTTTAGTCCCCATTTTCTGTTGGATATCTCACTACCTTATAATAGTAATTGGGTTTTCAGAGTCCTTGTTTAATGTTATAATGGTTGGATATGTTATGGTTTTCATTCATCTAGTCCATAACTATTGAAAGAAGAATTGACATCTAAGTTTTGTGTCTTTTCAAAATATTTACGTGAACATTTCTAATAGGAGAAATGTTATATTCTAGAGCTGCTTTCTAAAGCATGTCTCTTACCTTTCTGGGCATTGAAAATGTTATTTAAGAGCCAAGATATATAGTTGGACAGCTTTCCAGTTGTGTGTTTAAGAAATTCCATAAAGCAGATCCATGGCTTATTTTCAGAGCTAAGTTCTGTGTAACATGTGCTCCAGTGCCTGATACAATGCCAAAGCACCTAGTAGGTACTCAATAAATATCTGATAAATGAGTGGGTATATGGTAATATATAAGCTATATATATGTATACATATATTCTCCTTTTTAATAGGCTACAGGAGATCCTTACTACCTTGAAGTAGGGAAAACACTTATTGAAAATTTAAATAAATATGCTAGAGTGCCTTGCGGATTTGCTGCCATGAAGGATGTTCGTACTGGAAGTCATGAGGACAGGTAAAACAATTCCTAACATCCCCTTTCCTCAGGGTAACTCTGAAACAACACAGAACATAACTCTTAGTTAGAATTCAGATAAGCTTAATGCTTTTACAAAGGGTTTTTGAAGGTGCAAAGCTTAGTTCCTTGTGTTTATTAAACTCTCTTCAATAGGCTCATTTAAAAAGTTTGTATTTTTATCATAGTACCTGGCATATAGTAGCTGCTCCAATGATTCTAAGTAGATGAGTAAGTGTTCATTATCAGAACCTTGGTAATTAAGAGTATTAGGAATGGGGGGCGGGGTTCTGTGTTTATTTCTAGCGTTGTACATAATATAAAAACTGTTATCAAGATGATGGATGATCTGGATTGTGATTTGTATTGAGTCAAGAATTCCTCAAACATCTCTTGGTTAATGTGTGTATTCTTAACTCTGTTGCTGATTTGGAGCGCTGGTGAAGACCATTGGCAATTTCTGTTTCATTGAATACTGGATAGATGTGGATGGTATGAAATATTCAAGCTGTAAAAAGCTTACTCTGGTTACTATGATATTCACTAACATTACAGTTATCCCAGGATTACTTTTCTGGTTATTTTAACCATCCAGAACATAGCGACACATCTCTAACGAGCACTAACGTTTGCTTATTTGGTTACCAAATGTTCATTCCACAGGTATTTATGAAGGTGTCTTCTGTGCCAGAGTTATACTAGTTTTTGACAATTAAAGATATGAAGACATGTCTTTTCCATCTTTGAATCATTGAGAATAGGCAGATAAACAGACCATATTAAAGGGACATGAAATACATTGGGATATGACAGTCCCTGGGAGGTTTATGGAGGCTTCTGTATCTTGAAGGATGGGAAAGGAAGAGAAAAACAGTGGTAGAAATTTCAGGCAGAGGGACTAAAGGCAGGTGAGTCACATCTTTCATCATTACTCAAAGTTGTCCCATAGTCCTTCGATCAGAGTATTTAGATAATAATTAATGAGGCTTGAGACCTACTTCTCTGATCATAGCTGATAAGAAATGGATGGGTTTTTGGAAGTAGGCATGCAGATACCAGCAAGAAATGAAAGCAGATAGGCTGTGTATTTATTTTTAACATTTATGGACTGCTTCCTGTGTTCTGGGCACTCTTCTGATTAAGTACTTGCTTTGTTTAATTCACTCGATCCTGACAATAACCCTCTGAAATGCAACTTCTATAATCTTCGTTGCATAGATGAAGAGGCCGAGGCACAGAGAGGTTGGGGAACCTACCTAAGGTCACACAATTAATAAGATTAAGTCAGAATTCTCATCAAGGCAGATTAGCTTGTGAATACAGTGCTATTCTGACAACTCATGCAAGGAACAATATTTAAGCTCCTACTGTATGCTAGGCACTGCCCTTAGGTGTGGAGATAGAGAAATTAGAACCAGTTCTTACCTTCCCATGACTTGTAGATAGTGAAGAAGATAGGTGTGTAAAGAAATAATTGTTGTAATCTTGTGATTTGTATTATAGTAGAAAAAAGAGTAACAGGTTGAGGAATTATAGAGGATGGTATGATTTACTGTTCAGAGAATTCCAGTTTTTAAATTTAGCATTCTTTTTCCCTACCAAATAGTCCTTATATGACATTGTTTCTAGACTGTTTACCACTGCATTTGCCCCAATCTGATTATATTCCAATATATAGAGTATCTCTTAAAATATCATATCCAGGATTAACCATACTCAAGATGTGCCTGGCAAAACATCACTGTTCAAGAACAGCTCTGAGGTTGCTAATTTTCTAAGCAGATAATGGGTTTACACCCTCTATCCAGTTGAGGATCATTGCTTCATCAACTCACTGTTCTCGTGGCAGCATTGTATCTCTTCTGCATTTGGCCCAACAAAAGGTTGAGAACTACTAATCTTCATCATTCCACGTTACTAGATGTGCTTTAGATTTTTTAGCAGCTTTATTGTATTTGACTCACAGTGAAGCTATGGCCAGTTGTCTTCAGTTAACTTAATTGTGGCCTGCTGACACATGGGTATTCTCCACCCTGCTTTTGAGCAAGTGATTTAGTGTAAGCTTAGAGCTTTAGAGCTTTATACTTACCTCAGCAAAATTTGATTTTGTTGGGTTTGTGTGTGTGCATGTGTGTTTCTAGACCGAAAAGAGTTTGATTCTCATCTCAGTCACCTAAATTACCTATTTTCAGTGATCTACAGTTTGGATAGGCATGGTTAAAAAAATTCATCTAAACTATTGGGAAGAATTCTGGTTAGGACCATGACTGTGTACCTTATGGTGTGACACTTGAGAGCTTTCGAGTTACAAGCCCTTTGCATCCAGTGGCTTATTCCCCAACAGATCTACTAGTGCTGTCACCTGTCCCACTAGCATACATACACGCATGCACACACAATTTTCAAAATGGAAATAACTATATGTTCCTTAATAACTGAAATAATTTAAATGGCAAAAAGAATATGAAAATCTTCCCTAAGACATTTCCCCTACTTGCCCACCCTAAGATGACCACTGTTGGCAGTTGATAAATAGTCTTCCAGATTGTTTTGTTACATATGTGTTTGCATTTGTGTATGTTTATGATTTTTTAATACAAATTAGGTTATATGATATGATACCCAGTTTGCTAGCTTTACCCAATTCATATTGTGGTGTATCATTTCTCTGTTCAAAGTGTTTACAAATCATGTTTCATAATCAGTTCTAGAATTCAGCAAAAATCAACACCCTGCTCATCAGTCTACAGTTTTCTTTTTTTTAAGATTTTATTTATTTATTCATGAGAGACAGAGAGAGGCAGAAACATAGGCAGAGGGAAAAATAGGCTGCCTGCAGGGGTCCGGATGCAGGACTTGATCCCAGGACCCCAGGATCAGGACCTGAGCCAAATGCAGATGCTTAAATGCTGAGTCACCCAAGTGCCCCATTTTTCAGTTTTCAAGCTAGCATTTGCTCATGACAATAACTATTCCTCAGAAAAAATTAAATTATAATAAGTATATTGCAAGTTGACTGGAGGTGTTTTATCTGTTCTGAAAAAATTAACATATAAAATGTTCAAAAAAGTTTTGAAACATTACAGATGAGTCTTTGTTCCAAAACACAATATCATTGATGTGTAGGAGAAAGAATGATAGCTCTGTTTTTGAGCTTATACAATATGCCAGGTGCTATGCTAAATAGTGGACTTTACAATATCTCATTTAGTCTTTAACCCGGGGTTAGGCTTGTATTATGTCCTTTCCAGCAAAATAAACTGAAGCTCATAGTCCTTATATAATAACCTCATGATTACACAGCTAGTCATTAGAAAGTCTTTTCTATTTCCAAAGCCTGTGTTCTTTACCTCTATGTGCCATTGCCTCTCTAGTTCATTCTTTAGTAATACTGTTAAAACTTGCTTTTGATTTAGTAAATGTTTATTGAGTGCCTACTGTGTGCCAGGACTTGTGCTTGGCTGGAGGTGTGAAACTATGCAATCTGTCCAGTAAATTACAAGTTATTATGGCCAAAACCTAGGATATTTTGGGAGGTAGTAAATATAATTAAATTTCATGTTACTGTAACTCCATTTAACAGCTCTGCTCTTTCTGCCACTTTTAATTTTATTAAAGCTTTTCTTTAAAATGTTTATTAAAACATTATAACATTAAATAATTTGTAAAATTGTGTATATTTCTATCCCTCTTACTTCTGTATTCCCTTCTTGACTGGTGTTTAAATATTTGCAAAGTTATCATAGTCCCTGTGATTTTTGTGTTGTACTTTTTTCATGTAATTTTTTATGATTTCCTTTACCTTTGAAGCCTTCTTATTTGTCACTTAAATGGCTACATAATGAACTCCATCAAAATTGTATTACTTATCCAGTTTTAATTAATACTAATTGAATTCTTGTATGGCTCTCAGTAGTAAAGTTGATCTGTATTACTGCCCTACTGTTGGTTCTCTAATAGAAGAAATGGAAAACTCTCCTTCATTGGAAGGCCAACTGGAAAATCTTGTCTGTACTATTAACAAGATTTAGTGTACCTGTGTGGTAGGCAGCGCCTCTGGTCTTTTTCATTTCCTTGGAATATTCTTGGAGTCAAGACTATTACCACTGGGGTATAGATAAATTCTATAGCACTTTGGACATCTAAAATGGTATAAATGTGTTTATTGACCTTGACTCTCTGTCTTTCAGAGTGTTGGCATTTGAATATTTTTATGTTCTTAGATTTATTGTGACTTTATATTTTAGAATGGATTCTTTCTTCTTGGCTGAGATGTTTAAATATCTTTACCTATTATTTGCGGATAAAGAAGACATTATTTTTGACATAGAAGATTACATCTTTACAACAGAAGCTCATCTGTTACCTCTTTGGCTCTCTACTACAAATCAAAGCATCTCTAAGAAGAATACAGTAGGTTATGTTTTTTAATTAAATGTCTGATTCTCTTGTGTTTCTTTTTCCAAGTGAAAGTAATCCATGAATAGAATTCAATAAATAGGGATGCCTGGGTGGTTCAGTGGTTGAGCACCTGCCCTCGGCCCAGGGGGTGATCCTGGAGTCCCAGGATCAAGTCCCACATCGGACTTCCTGCATGGAACCTGCTTCTGTCTCTGCCTGTGTCTCTGCCTCTCTCTCGCTGTGTCTCTCATGAATAAATAAATAAAATCTTTAAAAATTAAAAAAAAAGGATTTTAAAAAAAGAATTCAATAAATATATGTATGGTAAGAGGAAAAGTATACTTGATATTTTCTTTGTTTTCTTTTATTGTTTTATCCTGTATACTCTTACTACTAACTGTATTCTTGTTTTGTTTTCTTATATTGTTTATCTGGTATATGCTTAGATTTCATTTAGTGTTTCATTTGAACAAGCTATAATGTTAAGTAAAATAATTATTTTTATTTATGTAGCATTCTTTTATATTGTAGACTTCAGAATATACAGAACTGGATGACAGTAATTTTGATTGGACTTGTCCAAACACTCAGATTCTCTTCCCTAATGACCCATTATATGCTCAGAGCATTCGTGAACCCTTGAAAAATGTGGTGGATAAGAGCTGTCCTAGAGGCATCATCAGAGTGTAAGATGTATTATTTTTATATTTGTTCATATCAAAGTTAATTGTCAGTAAATGATAGAATGTAAGGAACATATAACAACTAAAAAGATATTGACTTAGGCCAAAAATATGTTGAAGTATATAGTTATCACTAATTAAAAATTATTCATCGGTAAAGTTAGATAGCAAAGTTTATTCTACAATAATGTCTGTTTTATTATGGAAATTTATTATGGTGATTATTTTGTTTATTGAACTAAGTATTAGTCAAAGGGTGGCATATAATAGTTTTTAACTTCTGTAGTTCATTTTTACAGAATAGTTTTGTCAGATGCTTCCACATGTCTTATATACGTAGAAAGTATTTTTCCTTTAATCTATAGTTTCTATCTAATGAAAATACAGTCTTTTTTGTTTTATTTAATATTTTTTGATGACGTGCTTATTCTTGGTTTTTAAATAAAATTTTTGGCTTAATGAGTTCATTCCCAAATAGTTACATTAGAAAGGCCATCAATAAAAAAATTTAAAAAAAAATTTTAAGTGAGTTTTATTACTCATGGATAGAACTATTGGTTTGCTTTTAAAATATTGGGAGAAAACCCTGTTTGTCAAGGAAGAAATCAATAATAACAAATCCCCAAGTCAACCTATTTTCTACCTTTAGATAGTTATAAGGCCAATGGCTAGTATACTCTTGTAGGTAGCATACATGCGTTGATAACTGTAAAATATATTTGAGAGCTATACTACTTAATGACCTAAGTTATATTTGGGAAAATAACTGTTTCTAGCTTTTCCAGTTTCACTAGTTCTAAAAATAGCATTTTGCAAATATCTAAAATTATTTTTATTTGCCTTAGGTTTTTCCCCAGTTCTGATTTGTAGTTTTTTAAGCCTTGCCTATAATTACTTTTAGCAGAGAGGAGAGTTTCAGGAGTGGAGCTAAACCCCCTCTGAGAGCCAGAGATTTCATGGCCACTAACCCTGAACATTTAGAAATCTTGAAGAAGATGGGGGTGAGTTTGATTCACCTCAAAGATGGGAGAGTCCAGTTGGTTCAACATGCAATCCAAGTAAGCCATTGCTGTACTAATTAGATACCATCTTGCCCTTTTTGGTCTTACCAACTTTAATGAGATAATGACATTTGGCTTTCTAAAAACTTAATCTGTGATTTAAATTCGAATTTTAGGACTTGGAACTATCTTGGAAAGCCCTGTAATTCAACCCCTTCATAGTACAAATCAAATCACAAACAGGTTGGGTAATTTGCTTAAATCTATAGAATCAAATGTAGGGCTCAAATCCAGATTTTTCTGTTTCTCAACCCCTTGTCTTTCCACTATTTTACTTAGAGCATAATCTTAAAAGCTAATAATTAGTTTTAATATCTCTGTAGTTTATAGTATTCTAGCTTCCAAAAAGCTACTGAATCTACATATTTTATTCATTATGGAAATCAAAATTTGCATGTATTTGTCTATGCCTAGGAAAGATAACGTGCCTTTTTGGGAAAATTCTATTGTTTTTTGCTTTAAAAGCTTTCATAACATGAGGCCTTTAATTTTTCACCTTATTCACCTTATTAGTACATTGATTCTGAGAAAACACAGTTTGCTAAATAATTTCAACCTGCAACGGTCCCCTATATCTGTTAATCTCAAATTCAGCCTTCTTGCAACCTTAGTTTCCCCTCAGATTTCTTTCTCATCTCTGTTGTCACTTCCATCCTTCCTTAAAGAGTATCCTGCCGGGATCCCTGGGTGGCGCAGTGGTTTAGCGCCTGCCTCTGGCCCAGGGCACGATCCTGGAGACCCGGGATCGAATCCCACGTCAGGCTCCCGGTGCATGGAGCCTGCTTCTCCCTCTGCCTGTGTCTCTGCCTCTCTCTCTCTCTCTCTCTCTCTCTGTGACTATCATAAATAAATAAAAATTTAAAAAAAATTAAAAAAAAAAAAAAAAAGAGTATCCTGCCTACCTCCTTATGTTGTTTCACTTACTGTCACTTCTCAGCAGTGGGAGTGGCATCTCTAGTTACATTACTTTCACTTATGCCACCAGTGACATAACTACCACCTACCACCAGTGGCCTCCTACTCTTTATTTGGTTGAATATTTTGTAACTGTTGACTGACCCTTTTTTTTAGAACATACCCCTTTCTTGACTTCCAGGGCGTACCAGCAACATACATCTTTCCTACTTTCTGTTCATTGCTTTGTGGATTCCTTTGGAGCTTTCCTTTTTTGGCACAACCACTCAACATAGGCACTACCAAAGAATCTGGATCATACCCTTTTTTCTCTGTATTCTTCTTTAGCAGTCACATCTATTTTTACAAGTTCAGCTGCTATCTTTGTACACATGATTTCTTAGCTATACATAGGTAACCCTGATTTCTAACTTTACACTTAAATTCAGCTTTAATCGGCCAGTCATACATGTCTGCATCTCTGTCTCAGTCTGCCCAAACCTGAATGAGTTATCCCTTCCTGCCCCCACCTCAGTCCAACTCTCTTCCATTTTGTGTGCTATTTCAATAGACCTAACGTTATTCTCTTAAGTCACCAAAACTAGACATATCCAGATAGGCTTGAACTTTTCTCTGTCTCCTGACTCCTTTCTGTTCTCTGTTATCATTTCACCCCCGTCAAGTCCAAAGGACTTTTCCTGTTAGGTGTCAGATTCCACCTTCTTTCCACTATAGTCAGGCCTTCAGCTTTTCCTCTCTCAAGACTCAATTCAAATATCCTTCTAAATATTTCCCAGATCCACACTGGCAGACTCAATCATTCCCTTGTCTGTGCTGCTAATCTACTTTCCCATTTGAGAATTTTATCAGAGGTTAATTTATATGGTTGTATACTCTAGATATAAACTTCTTAAAGTGAAAGACTCCCCAGTTCCTAGTCAAGTGCTGGGATCTTAATAGATGCATGATACATATATTTTGAATTTAGTGTGGTTATTGGTTCATAATTCCAAAGTCAGTATGAGGTTTATTTCTTAAAAAGGGAAGCAGTGGAAAAATCAAGCAAAGTAAGCATTTCAGCATTTGGTGGAAGTCCAATTCTCAATTCATATCAGAAGTAGTTTGTAGAACAGTGAAAGAGATGTTGAAAAATTACAAATGCTACTTTTGGAAAATATTTCCAGAAGTAATATTTTTAGGACAAATCAGGCCATAAATATTTGATAGGGACCGAAACTAAAAGGGGAAATACTAGAGTAGATTATAGCACATTAGTATTTAAGACATCAAAAAGTTGAATGTTTTCATTTCAAAAGGGTAAAATTAATCTGTTTTCTTCCTAGGCTGCTAGTTCAATTGATGCTGAGGATGGTTTGAGGTTCATGCAGGAGATGATCGAATTGTCAAGTCAGCAACAAAAAGAACAGCAGCTGCCTCCACGAGCTGTTCAAATTGTATCCCACCCATTTTTTGGCAGGGTAGTATTGACTGCTGGACCAGCTCAGTTTGGGCTGGATCTGTCTAAACATAAAGAGGTGTGTATACTTATAATATGCTTGTTGAAAATGAATGTAAAGTATGTAAGTATTGTCTAATTGCTTAGTCTAATTTAGTAGTTTTAATTAATATTTAATTCAAAGCTCAAATATTTACTCTCCCAATTAAAGTTAAAAGTATATCTTGCAAATTTTGAGTCATGTTTTACGTATATAACATGCTTATAGAATTTCATTTAAAATATTGCTCAGATACTGCCCAAATCTTGACCTATTCTCTTTGATATCTTTAATTTATCTAAAAATGTTTTTTTGTTTTTTTGTTTTTTTTTTTTTACTTTTTAACAACTAGTAGAACCTTTCACTGAACAGACATCTAACTTGGAGCTTTAACGTAGTACAAACAGGTAAAAGCGAAGGTGTTCTAGCTCAAGTGGCTTTGGAGAGCATGACCCTATAGTACCACTGAGCCAACTTGGAAGACCCACTAAGCTGGCCCAGCTCCTTAGTTTTTTTTTATTTGTTTGTTTGTTTTTTAACTTTTATTTATTTATAATAGTCACAGAGAGAGAGAGAGAGAGAGAGAGAGAGAGAGGCAGAGACATAGGCAAAGGGAGAAGCAGGCTCCATGCACCGGGAGCCCGATGTGGGATTCGATCCCGGGTCTCCAGGATCGCGCCCTGGGCCAAAGGCAGGCGCCAAACCGCTGCGCCACCCAGGGATCCCTCCTTAGTTTTAAAGTAGGAAACAAAGACCTACATTGCTAGGTTCATAAGTTCATTTGTTCATAAGTTCATAAGTTCATTTGATTGGTTGCAGAGTTGGGACTAGACCCAAGTAGCCTGATAATCTAAAGCCAATGCTCTTTGAACTCCATTATCCCTAAATGACACCTTTTTTGTGTGTGTATTTTAAAGCTATAAAGGTTTATAGATTGATTCATCCATTCAGCAACTCTTTTTTGAGTCCCAGCTATATTCCAGGCACTATTTTAGATGTTTGCTGTCTGTCATGTTTACAGAGTGCAGGTCCATACCTTCATGGAGTTTGCATCTAGGAGAGAGGGGGATATTAGTATCTTTACATTAGTATCTTTAAAATCAGTTTTCTGGTGGATTTAATTTTTCTGGGAATAAGAACAACTTGTGGATTTGTATAGACTAAATCCATTTTTTCCCTCTTTCAAAAATCTTTCTGGCTACAAGTGATGGTTTAAAAGTGGTTCCCAGCTATTTTAAGTGTAGGTATGGTTATGTAGTGAATCTGCCTACGGATTCCAACTTTACCACTTACTAACATTGTGTCTTTGAGCAAACCCTAGTCTCAGTTTCCCCATTTGTTAAATGGTGATATTATATGTATTATTTTTCTTAGAGTTGTCTTAAAGATCAGATTTAGTAATTTATGTAAAAATGCATAAACTGCAGAGCACAGTAAAATGTTGGTTTGGTGCTATGATATGCAAAATGTTGAAAACAAAATCTTATTCTAAATAAATATTGAATATGTTATCATTAGAAAAGAAATAAGGTCTATTTAAAGCTCTAGATAGTGAATTTTATTGACTAGATAGTGATTTGAGAAGATAAAAGGATATTTAAGTTACTTTTATTTCTGACAGACAAGAGGATTTGTTGCAAGCAGTAAACCATACAATGGTTGTTCAGAGCTTACTAACCCCGAGGCAGTGATGGGAAAAATCGCTTTGATACAAAGAGGACAGTGCATGTTTGCAGAAAAGGCACGCAACATTCAGAATGCTGGTGCCATTGGTGGCATTGTTATTGGTGAGTACTCCTCTGTGACATTGTGTTGACTAGGAGATCATTTTTAGGATTTTTCCTTGTATTTTTCAAAATTTTATCAGAGTTCATATTATTTTTACTTCACTAGACAGCGTAATGGATGGGTAATCCAGTGACGCTCTTAATTTCTGTGTATTGTATATGTTTTTTTAAAGTCTAGATTTGGCTTTTTGTATATTAATGCTAGTACAAGTACTTAGGGACAGTGTGAAGGTGGGCACCCCAAAGCACCCAACATCATGGATAAGAAAATGTGCTTTGAGATCCAAAGCCCCTTAAGGGCAAGAAGAAACAGGCAGAGGAAGGAGCAAGCTCCATGCAGGGAGCCGGACGCAGGACTCCATCCTGGGTCTCCAGGATCATGCCCTGGACTGAAGGCGACGCTAAACCGCTGAGCCACCAGGGCTGCCCTAGACAAAATCTTTAGAAAAATAAAAATAAAACTACCCATTCCTCCACAAAGATGCAGGCTTTGGAGTCAAATACATTGGAGTGCAGTTCCTGGCTCTGCCACAAAATCATGGTGTAATCTTGGCTCAGCTTTAGTTTATCAGTTTATTCAGAATATTTTTTGAACAGTTAAAATGGTAATATCTTTTAGTTGTTTGTAAGGTTTGAAGGTATATATAAAATTTCTTAGCATAATAGCTTACATATCATAGGTATAAACCCTAGTTGAAAGCAAATTCTTATTTCCTCAGGTCTTTTTCCAGTGAAATTACAAACTCAAATCATTTTACCTCTGTATTTCAACTAGCATATTCTGCTTTTTTATTTTCATAGAAAATCACTTATAACAAGAAGGCCATGACAGGGAAAATATAAATTTTTCTTTCCCTTTTTAAGATTTATTCTTAGAGAGAAAGAGCAGAGGTGAGAGAGGGCAGAGAAAGAGAGATCTCAAGCAGATTCCCCACTGAGTGGGGAACCCCATGCAGGACTCGATCTTACAACCCTGAGATCATGACCTGAGCTTGAAATCAAGAGTCAGGTGTTTAACTGACTGAGCCACCCAGGTGCCCCAAATTTTTCTATGCTTTATGTATATAGTTTATATTCAGAAAGAACTAGAAGACCTGAGGTCACATCCTAATAATGAACTTAAAAACTTAAGTTTTTATAGCTTCTCTCGCAGGGGAAATCTCTTTTGAATTTTTTTTTTCTTATTAGGATAGATTTCCTTTATGAATTCAAGGTAAATAAAAATTAAGGTGTTTAAAATAGGATTGTCTTCAGTGAAAATAATTAAGATATTTAAAATAAAATATTAGGATTTATTTTAGTGAAAGTAATTATTTTACTATTCCTTTTGGTTATCCCATTTAGGTACTAGTGTTGATTTATTAAGTGCATAGATCATTAGCTAAGTATATAGGAGAAATTCTGCTTAATAACTTAAATCAGCAATTGGCAAACTATAAGCCTGTAGGCCAAGTCCTTATCACTGCCTGTTTTTGTAAATAAAAGTTTTATTGGGACACAGTCATGCCAATTTGTGTAATATTTTCCTTTTTTTTTTTAAGATTTTATTTATTTATTCATGAGAGACACAGAGAGAGGGGAAGAGACATAGGCAGAGGGAAAAGCAGGCTCTCCATGGTGAGCCCAATGTGGAACTTGAACTCAGGACCCAGAGATCACACCCTGAGCCAGAGGCAGACGCTCAACCACCGAGCCACTCAGGCATCTTCCAATTTGTGTAATATTTTCTGTGCCTACTTTTGAGCAACAATAATGGAGTAGAGAACTGCATAGCCTAAAATATTCAGTCTTTGCCCAATTACAGAAAAAGGCTGCTGATGTCCAACCTAAATCATCTCTCCATCCTTGGTTATTTTCCACACTGAGATTTCTTTTGAAGAATTTAATAGCTTGTCAACACAACCATTTTGAATACCTCTTTATGAAGACTTTAAAAATATAAAATATTTTTTAAAAAAGGCTGGAATACGTGTGGAATAGTTTAGATTTTCCCTCTAATTCTCATGATTTTTTATACTCTGCAAGGTTTGTCAAGTCAAGTTTGTTTTCTTTAATAGCTGTTAGGATCCTCTACTGACTTCTGTGGATAAACAAATAACGGCAATGATCCTTACTTTCAGGAAATTTCATTTTTAAAGGGAAATTTTCTTGTATTATAACTTCTTTTCTCTATGTTTTTTGTTTCTGACCAAGTATTTTGTTTGGTTTTGCTGGTTTTCATTGTATATAAACGAGCAAATTAGGGCTTAGTTGTTTTATCCCAAGGACTAAAAGTAAAAATTATCTTAGAATAATCATTTGGCTGCAAGAGACTATAATTGATTTAAGATGGTTTAAGAAGGGAGGTTTGTTTCTACATGGAACCAGATTATTTTAATTGAATGCAAGAATAAGAAGTTCAGCTGAGCAAAAATCATCAGTAACCATGATAGCGTTTTTCACATCTTTCTCATCTCTGGGTTTTTCTACTGTCTTCTTGACATCTCTTTGCAGTTCTGCTTCATTCTCCAGCTTGTCACCAACTTGCTCCCTCTCTGCTCATTAGTTCCAAAAAGGTCACCCTAAACTTGCAGCCTCAGCCAATGAGTCTGTCACCTTACTAGGTCACCATCCACTGCTAACTGAAACAACCCTGTGTGCCACTTCCAGGTCCTCCAGAGAGACTGAGAGTCAGGTGACCATGCTTTGTCCAATCAGTTATCACTAAGGAGGCAGGTCCTATGTGGTATTCTCCACTTAACAGGACCCATCAGAATAAGCTCTCTGAGAAGGGACAGGCGGGCTTCATCTGGCACGTGCAATTAGAGGTGGGCATGACTGGCCCACCCAGGAAAATAGTATTTAGCCTCCCTACTGCAGTTACCTCAGCGGTGTAAAGTAAAAGTAGTAGTCACCTCAACTTGCAGAGGAAAAACCACAGTCATCATCCTTCTTTGTGAACCGTATGTAAACAGTAACTATCAATTAGTAGTTTGGTAAATGCCATTAAAGGAATTCTTAAACAACAATAAATTTCATTCATAGTCCTGTTACTATAATCCAAGTCTTTGAATGTTTCTACTTCTAGGCTTTTTCATAAGCATATGGAAGTTCATAGTCAATAGAATTTTCTGTTCTACTTTTTTAATGTAATAATAATATTCTGTTTTTCTGTATGTTCCATCAAGCAGTTAGTTATAATTTATAATAGTTCACAGTTCACAATTATAAATGTCTGGTAAACCACTTTAGACATAAATCATTTGCTTCTTTTGAGTTCTTTCCTCAGGATAAATGAGAATTCTAGGAGTGGAATTAGTGAGCTCCAAAAGTATGTTCATTTTTATGACTCTTGATGCATAAAATAAATGCTGCCAACAGGGGAAAATAGTAAAGATTGGTCTATAAATCTTTTTAATGGACAGATATTTTTATGTTTGCTGTATTCATTTTCTGGCTAGATGACAATGAGGGGAGCAGCAGTGATACTGCCCCTCTGTTCCAGATGGCAGGTGATGGAAAAGACACAGACGACATCAAGATCCCCATGCTATTCTTATTCAGTAAAGAAGGAAGTATCATATTGGATGCCATCCGGGAATATGAGGAGGTGGAAGTACTCCTTTCTGACAAAGCAAAAGATAGAGGTAGGATTAAAAAAAAAATTGTGTGTGTTTTTTTAATACAGCATTCATTTTACTCCTTTGATAACAAAAATGGATTACAAAAAGTTACTTTCGGTTCACTGGTAAAACAGAAGATGGTTTCAAAATATAGTTTTCTTTTGGAAATAAAGGTTATAAAACATTTATTTTGCTTTGCTGACTTAGGATGGTTTTAGAATTATATTTTTTATATGTAATTTATCACTTTTGCTATGGTTCTGACCAGTGATAAAAATACAGCTAATATATCAAGAGAGTTCATTTAAACATCCACAAATATTCACCATTCAATTCTACTGATACTACATCTTACATTTCTTTTACAAAGAATAAAGAGATTATATCAAATGGTATTGTATACAATATAATAGTAGCAGGACACCAATAATCAAATGACCACTGTCTTGGTGAAGGCAGTAAAAATCTAGCAGCTTTATCCACTGAGGTGTAAGTTTATCACATAGGGATTTATAAGTTACAAGAGTTACAACTGGGTGTTGCCTGAAGACCAGGGTAGCATGCCTTAATTCATGACAATATATAATCTTCTCTAGGCCAAAATATTTGTTAGTAATTTAAAAGCTGTTGGAAATACAAATTTTCGTACAAATGCAAGGTCTTATTAGTACTCTTACTAGTAAGAGTAGTACTCTGTCTTGGTTTTACAAAGCCCAGGGATAGTGGAGAAGTGAGGGAAAGTGAACCATCAGACATAGACTGCCATCCAACATTTGGGAGCAGTCCTTCTTATCCACTGGAGCCCCTGGAGAGAGAACTGTACTTCTCTCATTACAGGTGTACATGGCTGAAATCTTGGGATTTGTGCAAGGCTGTTGAATCCCTTGGGATGTTTATTTGACAGCTAGGTAGGAAATAGATTCAATTCAGTGTAACTTCCAAGTAAAATAGTAAAAAAAGTTTAGCGATAATCTAGTGCCAGCCAAATCAGTGTTTTGTTGTCTTCTTGTAACATTTTATTCTTCTTTGAGATTCTTTCACATGTCTACTATTTAAGAGCAATGAAGTGAGTAGGATGAATGTAAGGGTGTATAGATGGAAACAGAATTGAAAGGATTTCTGATCTTAAATCCTCCTGTGTTCCTGACTATTTTTTTCCCTGAGTCCTTTTTCTCACTTAGATCTTCTTTCCTACTTATATGCATTTAGGCACTCAAAAACAGGCAAATTATTATTCCATATAACTCTTTAATGCCTTTGCTTTTTTCCCCCCTGTTTTGTGCTACCATTGGAATTTCAGCAGCAATATTAAAAGGTAAAATGATTCCAAGCTACATTATTAATAGTAGTAAGTATCTTGTATTAATAAGCTTTAAATTATATATATATATATATATATGTCTGTGTATGTGTGTATACACACACATGCATGTACAAATATATAAATATATATAATTTTGTTTCAGTGCATACCATGATAATATCTGGTTTAATGTAATTAGATTATTTTCATGTCAGCTGTCCCACAATAATAATTCTTTATTGATCCTATCATAACAAACCCTATGAATTAAATATCCATAGAATAGATGAATTCACTAGTCCATGTAAGAGTCAGTCTAACAAAGACGTTTTGGCATGTATCACTTTTGATCATTTTTATATGAATATAAAGTTATAAAATATCAGCTTGTTTTAAAAACTCATATGTGTGTAGGGGTGCATGGGATTAGGACTACGAGGTCATAGTAAAGTATGTGCTTCTCACGCCAGAGAAAGAATAAGAGAAAAGATAAATTCTGCTACAGGTAGTCTTCCCCTCCCACCTCATCCATTGAGGATATATCCAAGACCCCTCAGTAGGTGCCTGAAACCGGATAGCATATTGTTCTGTATATATACCATGTTTTCCTATGCATACATACCTCTAATAAAGTTTAATTTATAAGTTAAGTACAATAAAAGGTTAATAACAATAACTTAATAAAATAGAACAGTTACAACAATATGCTTTAATGAGATTTATGTGGCTCTGGTCTTTCTTAAAATATCTTCTTAGACTATACCCATCCTTCTTCTTGTGGTGATGTGAGATGATAAAATGCTATGTGGTGAGATGAAGTGAGGGCAATGATATAGGCATTGTGACCTAGCGTTAGGCTGCTATTGACTTTCTGATGCTGTGTCAGGAGGAGGATCATTTGTTTTCCGACCCCAGTTAACTGTGGGTAACTGAAACATCAGAAAGGGAAACTATGGCAAAGGGGGGAGGAATTACTGTATGAAAAATATAATCTGAACAGTATTCTTTTAAGGACTGTGCAGTAAAAGGGCTTTATTTTAAATGATATATTTTTTAAAGTTTTGCTAGTCTAAATTTAGTAAACTGTGATTCTGTTACAAGTGATCTTTTGACAAATCTAAAAACTCCTCTTTTTGTGTAGCTCTTTCAAGAACTGTACAACTATATTAACAAAATCAATGTAACAAAATTACCAGTGTAATGAAAACTCAATAATAGTTTTATTAAATCAACTACTTGATTCACTTAGGAAAATATCCTAAGAAGTTGATGTCTGTAGTGGTTATCATTAATTTATCCTGTGCCATTACTGCATGCCCCATTGTTTTATTTCTGCATCAGCATCAGCTAGTGCATTCTTTACAAGCATAGATTCCAGAGTCTTACTCCAGAATATTAAATCAGACACTCTGAAGGCAGGGGTCCAGAATCTGAAATTGTAAACAAGCATCCCAGGTGAATGCATCAGCTACACTTTGAGAAGCACTGAACAACATGAAGAAGGCATCTCTCTCTATCTCTCTCTCTTTTTTTTTTAATTTCCCAGATATGTATGAACCATATTATACCATCAAGGGTACTAGGATTATGTAATATAATTAGCATCCTTAAAATCAGAACAGTAATATGCCCTCCAGATTGCCTTTTAAAAATCTCAGTCCACAAATACATACTTCCTTTATAAAGTTACACAGTTTTCATTGAGCAGTTCTTCCCACATAATTGATACAGAAAATAGAAGCCCCAGAACAAGCCCCCCACTTCCACTCTCACCTTCTTATTCAGACGATAAGTCTCAGCCATTAATACAGAAATATCTGCAGTAGTCCTATCTGCTAGCAAAAATGTTCAGATATCTTACTACACATTCTTCTTCAGAAGTCAAGCATTAGTAATTTATCATGTGGAAATGTTGCTTCCTCAGGTCAAACCAGTCATACTTCTAAAAGTTGAGCTCTTCACAGAAGTTTTATTATCCTGTCTCTCATGTGTCCTGTCTTTTCAAATTTCAAGAATTATTCTAACCCTGTGCTCACCAACAAAGACACAGTGCTGTTGCGTTTAGATCCAAATTTAGTTAATTTAAGTTTATAATTAAGGGTCAATTTCCTTTTCTCAATAGTATTTTCAAGGGGAAAAGAATCATCATTTTAAAGTTTTCATACATTATCATGCTTGCAGTTTACAGTATAGGCCTATGGTGCCTTGAGAGCTGTAGACAGACGTTTTCAGGGTTACTCCTGTATTTATATCTACCTAATAAAGAGGTAGACAGAGAAAATGAGGGAAATAAAAGTCCCATGGTTTGAACTGCTATTTAAGTCTAGCAGTGTTATTTTTCCTAAGATTTGCCCTCACTGAACTTGACTGGGGTCAATCTGCCTCTAAAGTTGAACTGCAAAATTTAGCATGTATGCAGAAGACCTCTTTGCCTGGAAAGGAGCATCTGAAAAATTCTTAAGCCAAATTGATACCTGTACCCCTTCTACAACCTGGCATGTTTTCTTGTGCATTTTTGTGTTTGCATATCTCTTCCCTTTACTGAAATGCTTATCAATCCCTATCCCCACTCCCATGGCCCATTTCCTCTTTGAGGACATGTAGCCATCTTACATATCCAGTTTAAACACCATATTTTGTGGAATTTTCTCTTACTCTCCTAAGTAAAATTTAAGGGTGTCTTTTAAAAAAAGATTTACTAATTTTAGAGAGTGAGGGGGGTGCAGAGGGAGAAGGAAGGAGAGTCTTAAGCAGACTCTGCGCTGAGCACAGAGCCCAACATGGGGCTTGATCTCAGGACCTTGAGATCACGACCTTGAGCCAAAACCAAGAGTCGGGTGCTCAACCAACTGCGGCACCCAGGTGCCCCAAGGGTCTTTTTAATATAGTTCTACTTTGACATTCATTATATCCTGCTTCTTTACCTGCTCTCATCTCTATAATCCTTGCTTTCAACAAATGCTGGCTGTACAGATGAATGAATGAATGTAGAACGTCCAGTCTCTTAAGTCTTTGCCAAGGCTCCCCTGTCCTATTATTATTACTATTATTATTATTATTATTAAAATATTTTTAAAAATTTATTCATGAGAGACACACACACAGAGAGAGAGAGAGAGAGAGAGAGAGAGGCAGAGACAGGCAGAGGGAGAAGCAGGCTCCATGCCCAATACGGGACTCGATCCCGGGACTCTGGGATCACGCCCTGAGCTGAAGGCAGGTGTTTAACCGTTGAGCCACCCAGGCATCCCTGTCCTTTTATTATTAAAACTTAATAATTTTCTTGTCTTTTTATCTTGAGACTTTTTTCCATTCTTGTTTTGCTTCCTGTGTTTCTAATACACCATTCCTGAATTTAATGATGTAGTTGTTAATGCTCTAAGGACTATGATACTCCATACTGGGTGCTAACCCACACCTTAGAATAAAGATGTGAAGCAGTGTGGCACACTCTAACTCCTTCCTTGCTTTTGTTTCTCTATCATCTTTATTTTCCTGATTGCTGCCTCTTTGCTATATATCAGATAGTCTTAGTATCTCCTCTGTCTCCAGACTTGCTCTTCTTTTCCACTAATCTGTTTACTCCTATGCCAATAATAAAAGTTGGCTGTTTTGAGTGCATTTTGTTACCTGATAAGGCAACTCTCTTCTCACTCTTTTCAAAACTTTTTGACTTTCCTTTGATATATAGTCTTCCATAGGAACTTCTGAATAGTTCTGTCTCACCCCAAAAGAAAACAAGACAAGTAGAAATGGGGTTCATTTTGGAATTGTGTGGTTATATGCTTTACATATAAATAGGAAACTTTTGTTAAATATTAAGGCTTGCCATGCAGAAACATACACTTATCTGTAAATGTCATCAGATCTTATTTTCTTTTTTTATACAAATTATTTTTAAGATTTTATTTACTTATTCATGAGAGATAGAGAGACAGGCAGAGACACAGGCAGAGGAAAAAGTAGGCTCCCTGCAAGGAGCCCGATGTGGGACTCGATCTGGGCACTCTGGGATCACACCCTGAGCAGACACTCAACCGCTGAGCCACCCAGGTGTCCCTTGTTTTATGTTTTCATTGAAATTTTATGGTATTAAGTAATGTAGGTCTTGTACCTTCCATAATGTAATTGTTTTAGTTTTTATGTTTATTATGAAAAAGGTACTTAATTTTATTTCTAACCAGTTGTTACTATAGAGAGGTTATTTTCTTGTCTTACTTTTACACTCTTTATCAAGTTCCTTTATCATATTAATGGTATTTTAAAAAATTAACAGTTGCTTTGAGTTTAAGTATATACGACACAGTCTGAAAATAAAATTTGATCTATTCTTTTCCTATATTTACACGGACTCTTCTTTTTTCTTATCCTATTATATAGTAGCTAGATTTCCAAAATAATATTACATAATATATGTCTCTAGGGTAATTTTTTGCCAAAAGCACGATTTTTATTACTAGATGAGACAGTACTACATACACCTTTTCCTATACTTCCTAACTAGATTAATACAATCTAGAAGAAAACTTGAAGGTTTTTCTTTTTGTTCTCCCTTGAACTTAGAATAGCCTAGTGTAAATGAATGTGAAGCAGCCAGCTCCTGCTCTCTCTTCTTTGGTCCCCACAATGGCCTTCCTAATTGTTGAATTAAAGTATACCTTTTCCACAACCTAGAAGAGAAAGAGAATGTGGGGACTCCCCCAGCCCCCAAGAATTTGTACTTCCCTAGTCAGGTAATCCTACTTAACCAGGGTATACATAAATGCCCCTGTTTGTACCTTCCTGCATGCCTGTTTCCTTTAGCTTTTCTAGTTTTAGGATATGTCCATCTCCCCTTCCTTCTTTGGCTAATTATGTTTTAAATCTCAGCTCAAGTGTCACTTTCTGAAGTAAAACCTCAACTGTCCTTATTCTTTCCTATTCCCTGTAAGCTTTCCTAGCAATGTAAAACATGTTACAGTTAGAGCTATTTATTTTTTGTGATTATTTGTAAATGGTTTCCCCAACTGGACTAAAAGATCTGTAAAGGTAGGACTGGTGTTTGGTTTTGCCTCATTTATCCCTAGCACTTTGTACAGTGCCTGCCACACAGAGAGAGGACACTCAGGACCTATTTGCTGACTACTGCCTACAGAGACAGAGGAGGATGTGGCGCATCATTGCAATGCATCATTGCGATGCGTGTGCTTTCTTGCAGGAACCCTAAGTAGAATGCCTTTAGTGGTTTCACTGTATATTCATTACAAGAGGTTTAGCCTACTATTCAGCCTTCCAGTGGATTTTAAAATGATATCTTATAATTTATAGACCTACAATAACAAATACAAGTTTTGTAAATAATCTCAGTTCTTACTTGTCTTTATGAAAATATTTTATCTAACCATATTAATACCCTCAGATCATCCAAAATTTTGTATTATTGGCATTTTCATGGCTTACTGAGTGGGAATTGCCCCTTTTAAAAGAATATTGTCTTAAAATATAGTGATGATAGTGTTGTTTAAAATTTATTCTATTTCATATGTTCTCATGTACCAGCTTTTTTGAATTTAGATATTTAATAATAAATTTTAGACATATAGTGTAAATTTATGTGCACTTTAGTAATATTATTTAGTGTATTTCTTGGCGTTTACTAATCCCGTTGAAGGCATTGAAACAGTTATTAGAGTCATTCCTTTCAGTTTGGAAGAACATTTATTTTGTACTGTCACATTTTACAAAATGCATATACAGGAAAAATGTGATTACATTTTGTAAGGCTTTTACTCTTCAGCATTAGTGTTCACTGTTCTGTGTTAACATGCTTTTCTTTCTCTTTTATTTCTTCATTTTATTGCAAAAACCAGTATGCTCTTAGCTACAATAGTAAATATTTTGAGTGGGAAAGTAGCATGAAGCTTATTTCTTTCATATACAGATCCTGAAATGGAAAATGAAGAACAACCATCCTCTGAAAATGATTCTCAGAATCAGAGTGCTGAACAGATTACATCAAGTTCTCAGGAGGTTGATTTGGTGGATCAAGAGTCTCCTGAGGAAAGTTCTCTAAACTCACAACCAGAATCATCATCTCCAACAGATACAGACAATGCTGCAAGTGTTTCTGCTTCTGAACAGAATTCTAACCCCGTAGAAAACCATGAGACTACAAGTCTTGATGGTGAATGTACAGATTTAGATAACCAACTTCAAGAACAATCAGAAACCGAAGAAGATTCCAATCCTAATGTTAGCTGGGGTAAAAAGGTCCAGCCTATAGACTCCATATTAGCAGACTGGAATGAAGATATAGAAGCATTTGAAATGATGGAGAAGGACGAACTATGACTCACTAAAAAATCTGATGGTAGGTATTTAAAAAGAAGAGGCAAACTGTGGTTCACAGACACCCTGAAACTAAGCAGGCTCTCTAATGGGAGTCTTTAAGTATGGTGATGAGCAACCACGTTCTGACTGAGATAGTTATAGGAATCTGGAGCATGCTGTGTTAGAACTGACCTTGCTTAAAACTGTCCCATCCAAAATGGAAACTCACAGTCCCTCCCCCACCCCGATCCCCACCCCATGACAGCATCGCACCACCCTGCAAGCACCTCAGGCCAGGAAAAAGATTGCTGGGCATTCCTAGGAACCAGATTTCTGCAGTCTCTGGGTAGACAAGAAACAAATTCAGTTAATAGTAGAGTGGAAAATAGAAATTTGTATAGCTTTCTAATTAAAGGAAGCTCGGCTTTCTTGGTTTGGGTGTTAGAGGCTCTTTTGGGGAAAGACAAGTGAGTATTGTAGACATTCTGGTTATGCTGCCTTCACAGAAACACTCAAAGTGACCTAAGTGGTTATGAAGCAAATACATTTATGGTGAAGACAGCCTTTGCTCATCACTTTCACTTGCTTCATTGTGTAACAAATGATCAAGATGACTTGATTTTTTTCTCTTTTAACAATGTCCTTTTCATTTAAACCAAAGGTGAAGCCAGTATACTTTCTCAGTGAGTTCTCTGCATAAAGGTTAATCATTGGGACCAGGTAAAAAGGTCATATAATATATTATGGAAATTGGTTACTTAATACTTAAGAAAAATGGAACAAGGGAGAAACTATAATGTAATATGAACTTGCCATTGGGCCTTCCGTAGGGAAAGCCGTGACTACTCTGAAATGGAACTTAAAGTTCTATCCTTGTCGGGTAAATTATAAATCTTTTCCAGTTCATTTCTCTTAGAGGTAATTACCTCTAGCCATCAGCCTTACTCCATCCCATGTTTAGTATGCAATTTGAGCCACAAGGGCCATATCGCCAAGAGCTGAATACATTTTGTTCCATTTTTCTATCTTAGGGAGCCATAATAAAACTGTGGTAGTGATCTAAAAATCCTAGGGAAACTACTATTTTTCTTCTTTGAAACTATGGTTTCTAAAGTTGCACCTGAGTCTGTCACATTTTCTGTTGAATCATGGTTTTTAAGGTTTGTTTAAAAGAATTTTTTAACAGATATTCCTTCTGATATGGACTTGAAAATTAATCTATGGTAACCTGTGTAAGAAACTTACACAGTAGCAACTAACATATAGCCATACAGCGGAATGAGAATTTAGTTTCCTTTTTTGGGTTGGGGGGGGTGGTGGTTGGCAGTCTGGTGCTGGCCTCATTTAAGTTTTAAAAACTGTTGTTGATATCCTGTAGACAGCCCTGTAGTTGAAATCATGGTTTTACTCATTTTTATTTATTTTTTAAACTTACCTAAATCAGTTCTAAAGGAGTATTTGTGAGACTTAATTTTCTTTCTCTTTACCATGACATTACATAATAATCTTTTCTTAAAACACAGTTTTGAGGTACTGATGAACTTAAACTGTATATGGAGCTGTTGAAAGAACAGTGCTGTATTGTAGTTATGTATATTCATGTACAGTATGTCTTAGATCCCAGGTAAACATATTCTTTTATAAGAAGATAAATAGCTGCTTTCAAAAATTCCAGCTAAATGTAATTGGGTCAGTGAGTAATAAAACTAATAGAGAATTCACTTTTTTTGGGGGGAGGGATGGGGAAGAGTAGTATTATAAGACCTTTATTGGCCCTTAATTAAACCTGACACTAAAATGGATATTTTAGTCTTTCTGCATGTGAAATTTGGTGTAAGAAGATAGAACTATAATACATACAGTATATGGAAGGATAGACATAGTGCTTTGTTCATACTAATTGCAAAGCTGCCAAAATAGCTGAAGCTTAATTACTTGACTTGCCTTGATTTATAGGACTGGGGCTTGGAGAAAAGGAGCAGATGTTCCTCTAAGACTTTTATTACAGAAGCCTTATATACATTGATTTGATTTTGTATTTGTAGCTCAGAGCCATTGTTGTCTAAACCCAACTTTTCTAAGTTAACAACAACACAATTTTTTCCCCCAGCAAAGACCTCATGGTATACAGAGCCAGCTCACTCTCCCTGCCTTTGGCCATTAGGGGGAGTTGTTGCCATTCATTAAAGTCTAGAAGCAAATTGTTAACTTTTTTAGAGAACTGAATCCTTTAAAAAAAAAAAAAAAAAGGAAAAAAATTAAACAAATTATACTTAACACCCAGAAGGGATCATACTTAGTTTTTTCCCTAGTTAAGAAGGTATAATGTTCAGCTTCAAAACTCCCAGCATTATCATTAACTCCACATTCTTACTCGACATACTGCCATGAAGTTGCTTTTGAGTTCATTAAAAAATTCCAACAGCATTAGGTGTTTTTTTTTTTAATGTTTTGTTTTTTAAATACCTTTGATAGACATTTTATTTACTTCCTAAATATTCAGGGGACTCTGTGAGACCTTGAATTTTAGAAACATCTGGTCTACCTCAGTTAAATGTTGACTGCATAGAAACAGAGCTGAAGTGATCACCACAGCCATAAAAATTGTTTGACTAAGAAGGATTTATACAATGTTTACAAACCTGGAATCAAGTAAGGATTTTATCTGAAAGTGAAAAGTTAGATATTAGAGTAAGTATTTAATTCAGGTATTTTCAAGTTTTAAACTTAGCTTGTTTACCTACTAAAAAATAGCTGTAGTTTTTTCTGCTTATGAAAATCCATTGAAATGATACATCCTAATTTGCAATAACTTTCCCATAAAGTTGTAGGTATAACAGAATTGTAATTTACTGGATATGTTTAGGATGGGATATTTTGTTGGGTAGGGTTTTTTTTTTTCTTCTTCTTCTTTTTAACCTTTAATAGGCTTCCAACAAGAGTACAATTGTTTCAGAACAAATTGTTTTTTGACATTATTCTTTTCCCTTTTCCTTCACAGTATTAGAGAGTAAAATGAAAAATTGTACACTTTCTGGTTTTAATTTCTAATATAATTATTCTTTTGAGAATTTTTTAAAAATTTAAATTACCATCAATGCCCTTTTTACAATAAAACCAGCATTTGTTCTCTTACCAAACCCCATGCCAGATTCATCATAAAGGAAGCTCAGCATAAGTAAGTCAGATAGTGCTTATAATTTGGGAGGTAGGGGGTGGGGGGAGCTGATTTAGTAAATATTCCAACCGGTCGTTTTATGCACAAGGCTTCAGTCAGAACATAGAAAAAAAAAAACATTCTGTGAATGAAATATTGTATGTTCAGATTTTATAAAAGACATTTTTAAAAGCCCAATTTACAGCCGTATATTTTCTTATGATGTAATTTATGAAAAAGATGTCTGTACTAACAGGTGCTGTAACACTACTGTTGTTGGATTTTATTGTTTGGTGATAAATGTATACAATATTTCTAAGGGAAACTATGTACTGTGATGTAAAAGTCTGGGCAAAATGTATATAATCCTTGTATATAATTGTGTATTTGATTATAATTACTGATTGTAAAGATTTAATAAAATATGTAAATATTCTGGTCTAGTTTTAATTTGGGTTTTTAGCATCAATGTGCCTATCTTCATACTTTGGTATCTTTAAAAATTTTTTTTTCACCGGTCTGTCTTCCCTTTAATTTTTATTTTACCCCATAGGAGTAAATCTGGGGACAATTTAGGGTACAGAAATAAACATTGAAGAGTTCCACAACTCAAATAGTGCCAGGGACCCTCAGAGCAGAGACAGTTAATAATTCACAGTGTCAATATTGATAACATGTTTATGTTTTGAGTTTACTGAATAAAATAAATTCTTTTGATGTCATCATCCAAAGTAATCCGAACCTCTCCTATTAATTCCAGTGAGGTTATTTCCTTTTATTTTTTTTATCTTTAAAAGATTTTATTTATTTATTTGACAGAGAACACAAGCAGGGGGGAACGGCAGAGGGAGAGGAAGAAGCAGGCTTCTGAGCAGGGAGCTCTGATGGATGCAGGGATCATGACCTGAGATCATGACCTGATCCAAAAAAGCGGACGCTTAACTGACTGAGCCACCCAGGCACCCCCCAGCAAGGCTACTTCCTTTTAGCAGCCACTTTCAGATACTGTGATACTGTACTTTTATCCGTACTGTTCCAGAGTTTGTGAGCACAGACATCTTGAAAAGCCTAATTGTAATCACTATTACCTATTGATAATTGCTTTCTTTAAAGATGAGCAAATTGAGACCTGAAGTTCTAAGCGTCTCACTCAAAGTCCCACATTTGGTGACTGGGCAATGGGATAAGAGCCCTGGTCTATTTCCTGAGCCGATGATCCTTCCAGGGTACCTTCTCCCTTTCTCTGTCCTTACCCCTTCTCCCACCCCCATTACAGTTTCAGCTCACCTTTTGCTCAGCCATTACCTTCCCACTTGACCACTTTCTCCCCATTTGGGATTGAACTTTAGAAATGGTAGCAGCCATTCTCAGGTTCTCAGTACATTAATTCTTGTGTCAGCATACCTCCATTCACTGAGGACAATGCACTACTATTTCAGGAAAAGTTTAAAGGATCTAACAGCATCTCTTGGAAGATCTTGGAAGGGGAGGTTGCCTTTCTTTCCTGGGTAAAGCAAACTTAAGAGGTCTCTACTAAGAGAAGCTAAGTATTTTAAGGGTTGAGAATCGTGTCAGCATTTACCTGCTAGTAACATTTATAGTTCCCAAAGCTTGGCTCTTGATTTACTCTAAGCCTCAAGGTCTGTAGTGTTCATCTAGAGTGAAGAAGTAAATGGGGGCGGCCACTGATAGACCCTTGGGGATTCTTTTAATTCATAAAAGAAAGTCCTCATTGTCTCAGATGACAGAGATGCTTAAGTTAGTGGCAAGACGGAGTATAATGCTAAAGGAAGAAAAAGCTAGGACTGTGTATATATGATCTCTGTTGTATACGTAAAGAGAGATTCATTTATTCAACAAAGACTTAGCACCTCCTGTGTGCTAGGCATTGTCTGGGGCGTGGGCAACACATAGTGAAAAAGAGAGGAAATAAATACGATGATGAGTTTATGAAGAAAAAGAACTTACAGTGAGAGGATGGTGATGGAAATCAGCATGGCGTAGAATTCCTTTGTAAATAACCAAAATATTATCCGTGGTTATCTCTGGATTATAAGGCGAATTCTATGTCTTTCCTTGTAACTTTCTGAGCTTTCATAAGTTTCCAAAACAAGCATTATAATTTGAAGAATAAAAACCATCCAGGTCACTTAGAGGATAAAAGGGAGAAAGAAAAATAAACCAGAACCCACCTGTACTTTGCTTTTGCACAACTCAACAAGTCCCTGTGTTCCAGAAAGTTCTCGTGGACATAAGCAGTGGAGGGGACAGCAGAATACACCACCCCAAAATATGCCACATTGGCAAATTGATTTATTTTATTTTGAATTAAAGTTACTTTAAGAAATAGCCAGTGCAAAAAGGGTACTCTGACCTTCCTTTGTGCCCATGAAAAGAAGAAATAAATCTCCCATGTGAAAGGAACCCTCCCTGTACCAGGAGGCTAGAAGGCATCCTTATTACCAGAAAGGGAATTTAGGGTCGAGAGGGTTGTCAAACAAACGTTGTTACTTGTTCACTAATTTCCTACACCGAGTCCAAACTCTTTTTGTCTTGCTAATTCTTCACAAACATATTACTTCCTTGTCTAAAAGGTATAAAAAAGCTGCCTGCTTTGGTCACTTATTTGAGTCTCATATTTTTATGGGTTCCTGTTCATACCAAATTTAATTTGCTTTTCTCTTGCCAATCTGTCTTATGTCAAGTTAATTATTAGACCAGCCAAAGAACCCAGAAGGGAAGAAAGGCTTCTCTCCTCTAAAGCAGCAGATAGCTGGGACTCCAAAGGTTTATCAGGAGGGGTGTGTGGACCAGAGAGGAGAAGAGGATCTAAAACAGGGCCCTGAGATTGTTGGCATTTAAAGCACTGGAGAAAAGGCTTGTATAAAACAAGAATGAAAGGGGGCAGGTGGAGAGGAAGGAGGAAAATGAGGACAGGGTAGTGTTACAAAAACCAGAAGAGATTTTTTCAAGGAGAAAACTGGGAAATATCTGAAACCCCCAAAGAACTGGTGCCAGCAAACTTGCTACGGAAGAATATAGGTTCAGTGTAACCTTATTGTCTAGTCTTTGAGAAAATCCAGAAAACTAGGTGAAATCTCATCTTAAACACCGTTCAGGTTGAAACATATCACAACAAAGGCCTCCAGTTTGCAACCTCTGAGCTGGCAGGTCCTTAACCTCCAAATGTCAATGTGGGAAGAAGACTCCTTCATGTTCAGGATACCATTCAGCAAGCTCTAGTTCTAGATTTATTATGTACACCTCCTCCAACTGTTGAGATTTTCTGGCTTTCCGTCCCAAATGGTGATTATGGGGCTTTCCAAACAGAGATTACTGGTTTAATTAGGCAGTTCAATGGGGGTGGGGGGTGGGGGTGGGAAACCCTCATCCATTCTCCTTCCTACAATTCTAATGTCAACCATTGACACCTTTGACCTGAGGCAGCGGAAGTTCCTCTTCTCTCTCTCTTTTTTTTTTAATATCTTGTCATGTACTTGCACTTCTTTTTTTTTTTTTTTAAAGATTTTATTTGTTTATTCATGAGAGAGACAGAGGCAGAGACAGAGGGAGAAGCAGGCTCCCCACAAGGAGCCTGATGTGGGACTCGATTCCAGATTCCCGAATCAGGATGTGAGCTGAAGGCAGACGCTCAATAGCTGAGCCATCCAGGCGTCCCGGAAGTTCCTCTTCTGAATCCAGTTTAGATTTCCACTCCATCAACTGGTCTGGCTGGAATACTGACTCAGCTTCACCCCAGCTGCTTCCCTCTGTGGTTCCTGGGGGTTCCCTGACTCCCAGCCAGGATACATCTCTAAGCCTCCACTCAGCCCTACAGTATTTCCTTCAAGTTCCTGCAATGATCCACGAGGACTGGTCCCGTCAGCTCTCCATTCACAGGCAATGTGACAACTAATGCTCTCTCCACTGACCTGATAATAAAAAGAGCTGCCATTTTTTGAGTCCTCACCAGACACAGATATATATACTAGACACTCTCTATCGATGAGTCCTTATCCATATGACCACCTCATGAGATGGCTATAATTTCATTCTACAGATCAGTAAAAATAAGATTCAGCAAAGTTGACTGGCTTGCCAAAAGGTACAAACCCAGTTAGATGGGCATGGAATTTGAGTCTAGATTAATCTAAATCAGATTACTACACAGGCTGCCTTTCCTAACTATGCACAGAGATCCATTTGAACCGAGTGTAATATGGCTGCTAAACAAGCCTGCACCAGAGATGCCTATCAACAATGTCCTACTGTCAGCCCGCCAGCCACCAAAGGAATCTGGGAATTGAAGGTATTTTGCACTTACCAAAGAGGTGGGAATAGGAGAATGGACTGCTCTCAGGTTCAAGCCTTATGGTCTCTGAGCTAGAAGATATTTATTGGAAACCCTTCAAAAACACCAGGGGAGGGATCCCTGGGTGGCGCAGCGGTTTAGCGCCTGCCTTTGGCCCAGGGCGCGAGCCTGGAGACCCCGGATCGAATCCCATGCCGGGCTCCTGGTGCATGAAGCCTGCTTCTCCCTCTGCCTGTGTCTCTGCCTCTCTCTCTCTCTATCTGTGTGTGTGTGACTATCATAAATAAATAAAAATTAAAAAAAAAAAAACAAAACACCAGGGGAGATAGGTCTCCCTCTTTCCAAGGCAACTACAGTTTCTCCGATCTTTGGTTCAAACACATTACCATCTCTGGTCAGAATGACCAGATCTTGGAGATATCCATAAACCATACCAAAGAAAAACCACACGAGTGGGATTATCAGCTTATCACTGGACTGGGAGCCCCGAGAGAAAACAGAAAAGTTTGGTCTATTCATCTTTTCCTCACTTATACCAGTACCTGGCTCTTCAAAGGCCCTCACTACATTTCTGGAGTGAACTGAATGAAATACCCGGTTTTGAACGAATGGACAAATGAAAGAGCTAGGACTTGCAATCACTGAGAAATGTCAAAGAAATGACATAACGGCTTTGAAGACAGTGGTACAAAGATAATCCTCAACTATTTTTTTGTTGGAAGTAGACATTGTAGGGAATACAACTCAAGTAGTTATCTCAGAGTTTTAGGGCTGAAAGAATTCTGTGTCCTTTCCATCACTGATTCTCCTCTTGTTGGACAGAAAAGAAAACAAAAACCAGAGGTAAAAAGTGACCTGACCAAGGTGACACATATTTAGGATTGAGTACCAGTTCAGGTTCTGAGGCAACTGTTTCAAAGTCTTTCCTTCTGCTTCAGAACCTCAGTACATCCATTTCTCTGCAAGTTAACATTCCGCCAGTGAGATGATTACTAATTTCAGAGCTGCCTCTGAGGTGCCTTTGCAAAATTCCAGGGCTCCATTGAACACACATTAAAAACTACTGGCTTAGATAATTTATTATTTGTTATTTAAACTTTCAGCACGTTCAAGGAAAAGTGTCTTTTAATTCCCTGAAAACTGGCTATTCTCATTGGCAGCATTTATTCTTCTCTTCCTTTCCTGATGAATAAACCCATTAACGAAAGAATACGCTGTGTACTTTCTTTTGTTCTGTTATTCATCTGAATTAATGTGTGTGGGCAAAGCTCAAATGGCGAGACCAAGATACAGATCTTTTGCCTGGTGGGCCCATTTGTGGGTCTCAATCCCAAGGGTTCCCAAATTTTCTTTGTGGTGAAATGGTTCTCTTTAAACCCAATCACTGAACTGAAACTTCTAAATTTGAAATTCTGAGTAAGATACAGAACTACGATGATAAACAACCTGTTTGTATTTGTATTGGCAAAGCAATAATAGAGAATTCTAGACCAGTGAAGCCAGAGACATCTCATCTTTAGTCAGTATTTTCTAAAGCTCTGTAAAATCCTCTAATAGCTTGCAGTAAAAATGATCACTTATTGGATGCTTACCATATACTTAGAATTTATAAAACCATATGAAACAGGTACTGTTATTATTCATCAAAACATTTTACCAATGAGGAAACTAAATGTTAGCAGTTGGGGTTTTTAACTCAGAGAAACACGCGCTGGCTAAGTAGAGCAGGGTGGTGGGGAGATCCTGAAGAGACAGCATTCTCTGGGAGCCTTCTAGTCATGGCAACAAAGGTTGCTGGGGGAGGGAAGATGTTCTCAGTGTAGAAGTTTCAAATACGGGCTCTGAAGCCAGGCTGCTGAGATTAGAATCCTCGCTCTACCCCTTATTCTATGTGACCTTGACCTAGGTCTCTGTTTCCTCATCTGTAAAGTGGGATTGATAGTAGAACCTATTGTTAGCTATTGTGTAAAGTGCTATGTAAAAGTCCTTTTAAGTCTTCCCCTTGTCCACCACTGCCCCCTGCCCCAGATTGCTGTCCTTGAGCTTCAACTATAAATTTAACTATATGAGCCAGTTCATCACTAGGAGCTTTGACCCTGTGATATGTCCTTGGACTTCTGATGGGTTCAGGTGGAGATATGGGGAAAGTGTCCTAGCAGAAGAAAACAGACCTAATTATCTTGTTCTCTCAAAAGACAGCAGAAAAGTTTCCTTGAAACAATAGGAGCTTTCAAAAGCCATATTTCAGGGAGAAACAAAGGAGTGGCCTGGATTATTTATATAGCTCTTGTGCAACAGGAGACCAGAATAATAAATTAAATCTCAGAATGAAACAAAAGTACACACGAGGGAGCAGGACATGTCCTAAGGACATTGGCTTTTGTCACTACCCCAAGAACTACTAGGGGCATGCCTGCCAAGCCGGTGTGCTCACTAGCTGTCCAACACAATCCCTAAAGCAGCCTCTGAATGACTCTGGTAGAAATGAGCCAGGCAACAACCCAAGACGGGAGGGAGGACCTTGGCCACCCAGAATGTGTACTATGGAGAAGGTTGGCAGTGCTCTGCCAGAGGGGCTGCACTACAGAGGGCCAGTCTCTTTGCACAGACTCCAAAACTAGAGAAAGAGCCCCAAATGGTCAAGGAATCGTATAGGAACAGGGGTGGAAAGGATAAAAGGAGGGAAGGAAGGAAGGAAGGAAGGAAGGAAGGAAGGAAGGAAGGAAGGAAGGAAGGAAGGAAGGAAGGAAAAAAGAAGAAAAGAAAAGTGAAAAAGAAAGGCAAAAGAAAAAAAGAAAAAAAAAAGAAAGGCAAAAGAAAGAAGAAAAGAATGAAAGAAAGAAAAAGAAAGAGAAAGAAAGAAGAAAAAGAAAGAAAGAAAGAAAGAAGAAAGAAAGAAAGAGAAAGAAAGAAAGAAAGAAAGAAGAAAGAAAGAAAAGAAGAAGGAGAGAGGCAATTGTTTCAATAAAGCCCCCAACTTTACAAGGGAAAAAAATGCAAAGCCACTTTCCTGAGAATCTCATATCACTGTGAAAAAAAGCACATTTCACAACACATCTCCCCAGAAAAAGTAGGGGAAAGTATCTCCTTCATGTAGCTTTGGGCCACACAGAGCCTTATGGATTCAGGCTGGGACATCACTTTTCTTTGGTTCTTGAGGGTTGCATCTTTTTGTTATTGTTGTTTCTTTATTTCCCCACAATTTTTTCTGTCACATAAAAGAACCCAAATTCCTTCCCAAAGCCTCTCATTCCCAGAACTTGCTTGCGAAGTATCTGATCCTGTAATGCAAAACCACTTGCTTGCCCTGTGACCTTGGCAAGTTACCTAACTTCGCTGGGACTTGGTTTTCTCCTCCATAGAGTATTGGTTGTGTCTACCCAACAAGCTCTCCTCTACTTCCTCTGTGAAGTGGGTTCCACCACGGGACTGATACTGTAGAAATAAAAGCTCTCAGATACAGTCTTGCTTTGGCAGCCTCTCTGGCAGCCACGAGGTGAGGTCGTAGCTTAAATTCTGTGAGTTGGAACTTTGAATTTGAGGCAGGATCACCTGGAATCTGTTCACGTGAGAGTGGTGGCACCTAGTACATCCAGTCTCTGGAGATACAGTGACAACATTCGGGTCCAGGGACACTGCGAGGTCTGTGTCCTCAGTGTGTGTGTGTGTGTGTGGGTGGGTGGGTGGGTAGGTGTGTGGGGGTGTGGGTGTGGGTGTGGGTGTTGGGAAGGGACATACTTGTTCCCTATCTCTCATGTTTCTGCGGGAAGGTCCTCTCCAACCCTGGTTTGCCCGTCCATCCGGTAGTTACTGGATTGGTGAACTGGAAGCCAACCTGTCTGTGGAAAACATGCTTCCTGGGCTCCTTCCTACTTATAGTAAAAGGAGTCAGCCTATGAGTGAAGGGAAGCCTGGGTTTTCCTGCTCAGCCCGTTATTGCACAGGCCAGTCTGCCTAATTCTGTAACGAGGTGTTAGCAATTCTGAGTTAGTCCATAAATCTATTGTTTTTTTAAAAACTGAAGTTTGTTTCAGAAAGAAATTATTTTAAAGATTTTATTTATTCATGAAAGACACAGCGAGAGAGGCAGAGACACAGGCAGAGGGAGAAGCAGGCTCCCTGCGGCGAGCCCAATGCGGGACTCGATCCCAGGCCCCAGGATTATAACCTGAGCCAAAGGCAGATGCTCAGCCACTGAGCCACCTAGGCAAGAAAAAATTTTTAAAAAGATTGTATCTATTTATTTGAGGGAGAGAGAGAGGAGAGAGAGAGAGAGAGAGAGAGAGAGAGAGAGAGAGGGAATCAGGCATCAGGCTCCCCACTGAGCAGGGAGCCCAGACTCAGGGCTCCATCCCAGGACCCTGAGATCATGACCTGAGCTAAAGGCAGATGTTTAACCGACTGAGCCACCCAGGCTCCCCCAGCATCTTTAATGCAAATAAGTTCTTTGTAACTTTAACATGGGATGATCTTTAAATACATGAATATTTTTTAAAAAAATCATATTTGTGTAGTACTTAAAATCATCTTCAGACCAGGGTATAACTTTTACTTTGGAAAACACTGTATTATGTCTTACTGCCTCTATTTGTTTGCTTTATTGCCATAGCTACTTTTGTCCCAAAGTAAGAAATGATTAGCTGCATTGAAATGGGCCCTAAACAATATTTATGCAGCTACATCATGCAGTAGGTTTGCATGGTGATTATGCAAATTTCACTTTCTCTTTAATACTCTAGCTTTCTTGTATGTGTTGAACTCAGGTAGTGTGACTCCTCCAGTTTTGTTGTTGTCGAGATTATCTTTGCTATTGTAGGTCTTTTGCATTTCCACATAAATTTTAGGATAACTTGTCAATTATTTTTAAAAAGTCTGATGAGATTTTGATTGGGATTGCATTAATCCTAGAAATCAAATTTGGAAAAAATAAACATTTTAGGGATGCCTGCGTGGCTCAAATGGTTAAGCTTCTGCCTTCAGCTCAGGTCATGATCTCAGGGTCTTGGGATTGAGTCCCCCATCAGGCTTCCTGTTCTGTGATAAGCCTGCTTTTCCTTCTCCCTCTGCCTCCTGCTCCCCCTGCTTGTGCTCTCTCTCTCTTTCTCTCTGCCAAATACATAAATAAAACCTTAAAAAAAAAAAAAAGAAGAGAAGGAATAAACATTTTCAACAACATTGAGTCATCCATTCTGTGAACATGTCATGTCTTTCCATTTAATTGGATCTTTAATTTCTCTTAGCAATATTTTATAGTTTTTAATGTAGAGTTTTTTGAATCTCTTTTATTAAATTTATTCTTAAGTGTTCTGTGTTTATGATAATGTGGAGTTTTTAAACTTTAAAAAATTTTTATTTAAAAATTTTATTTATTGGTGCTAATATATAGACATAAGGACATATAATTGATTTTTGTGTACAATCTTGTCAGATTCACTTATTAGTTCTAGTAACATTTTTGTAGATTATGTAGTATTTTATTTTATTTTTATTTTATTTTTTTAAGATTTTACCTATTTATTCATGAGAGACACACAGAGAGAGAGAGAGGCAGAGACACAGGCAGAGGAGAAGCAGGCTCCATGCAGGGAGCCCAACGTGGGACTCAATCCCGGGTCTCCAGGATCATGCCCTGGGCCAAAGTCAGCACTAAACCACTGAGCCACCCGGGCTGCCCAGATTATGTAGTATTTTATATGTAAATAATCATGCTGTCTGTAAAGAAATGACAGTTTTACTTTTTCTTTTTCATTCTTGATGCATTTATGTCACTTTTTGGCCATCTAAAATTGGCTAGGACTTTTGGTACAATGTTGAGTAGAAGAGGTGACTAACATTCTTGATTTATTCATAAAAGGAAAGAGAAAGTATTCAATATTTCATTATTATATGTAATATTAGTTGTATGTTTTTCAGAGATACTCTTTTTCAGATTGAGTAATTTCCGTTCTTCATGTGCTGGGAATTTGATCATGAATAGCTATTGGATTTTATCAAACCAAAATATTTGACCAAAAATGTTTTACAAACTTGTATACATCTGTTGAAATGATCATGTGGTTTTTCTCCTATATACTACTAGTCATAAATCATATTAATTGGTTTTCTAATATTTAACCAACATTACATTCCTAGAATAAACTGCACATGGTAATGGTGTATTATACTTTTTATATATTGCTGAATTTGACTTACTAATATTTTGTTAAGAATTTTTGTGTCAATATTCATAAGAGGTGTTCTCATGAATACCTCTTTTATTCTTCTTTCTTCTTTTCTTTCTTTCTTTGTTTCTTTCTTTGCTTCTTTGTTTCTTTCCTTGTTTTCTTTCCTTGTTTTCTCTTTCTTTCTTTCTTTCTTTCTTTCTTTCTTTCTTTCTTTCTTTTTTTTATTTAGTATTTTATTTTTAAGTAATCTCTACACCCAACATAGGGCTCAAACTTATAATTCAAAAATCAAGAGTCACATTCTCTACTGACTTGAGTCAGCCGGGCAACCTTTTTCTCTTTTCTTATAATGTTTTTATCAGGCTTTTATTAGGGCCTCAAAGTAAGCTATGAAGATCTCCTCCTCTGTTTTGGGAGATAATTTAATATTGGTATTATTTCTTCCTTAAATATTTGATCAAATTTACTAGTGAAACCCTTTGGACCTGAAGTTCTTTTTGTTTTGGGAAGGTTTTGATAAATTCAATTTTTTTTTTTTATAAATTCAATTTAAGAATAGATACACAAGTATTCAGATTTTCCATTTCATCTTTTGTCAGTTTTGGTAAGATATTCTTCAAGAAATTTGAAGAATTTCATTTAAGTTGTTGAATTTATTGACACAAAGTGTTTCACAATAATCCCTTATTATTTTTATTACCTATACGATTTGTATTATTTCCTCCCTTCTACATTTTTTGAGTTTAATTTGCTTGTATTTTTCTAGTTTCTTAAGATTAAACTTAAATTATTGGTTTGAAACATTTGCCTTCCAGTTTCTGCCTGCTTTTGATGTTTTCTCCTACCTTTTGGACAGCTAGGTAAAATATTTTGTCCATCCTTTACAAGCACTAATTGCAGGATACTTTTTCTCATATAAATTATTCCACCATTACTGGAACTGGAATTCAGGGTTTTTTTTTTTTTTAGATTTATTATTGAGTTTTAGTGGAGGAGTGATAGAGGGAGAAAGAGAGAATCTCACTCAGACTACCTGCTGAATGTGGAGCCTGACTTAGTGCTCAATCCCATGACCTTGAGATAATGACCTAAGTGGAAATCAAGAGTCAATTGCTTAACCAACTGAGCCATGCAGTCACCCCTAGAATTTAGATTTAAGCTTTATCGTCTTGCGTAAGTTTTGTTTTGTTTTGTTTTAACATGCACATGCATGTTTTCATGCATGTGCATGAGGGGCAGAGGGAGAGAGAAAGAGAGAAGCTTAAGCAGTCTCCATGTCTATGCAGAGCCCAATGTGGGGCTTGATCTCATGACCCTGAGATCATGACCTGAGCCAAAATCAAGAGCCAATGCAGCCATTGGGTAAGTAATTCTAACCCAAGTGCCAACTTCCTCATCTGTGAAGTGGGGACAATATGATAACATATACTTTAGAAGACTGTCATGGAGAGCACATGAGATAATGCATAGAGAAACACTTTTGAAAGAATAACGTGATATATAAATTGTATTTATTATCATTAACGCAATGAAAAGAATCACTCCAATGGCATCCATTTGTATCTCCACTAAAAGCTAAGAAAAAAAATACTAAGTCATTTAATTTTCATAGCCTGACAAATGCAAAAGATAGTTCTTTATTCTCTTCCAAGATGTCCTAACTAAACTTGCAATTATATGCAGTTTCATTTTCAACTGATACTGATTAAATGCCTATTATGTACATACTAGGCATGTCTATGGGCACTATCTTATTCAGTTTATTAGTCACAAAAATAGTGTCCTACAATTTATCAACATGTGAAAATAACTCAAAAACTTTTGTACCTTGATTCCACTCTTAACATTTTATCCTAAGGAAATCATCAGAGATGGCACCCAGATTTATATATAAAATGCTTTTTGTAGCCTTATTCAAAACCAAAATATTGGGAACAACCAAAATAAACACATTAAAAGGATTTTTCAAAAAATGATTATTTAATACTATTTAGTTGTTAAAAACATTTTCAGAGAGGGATGCTTGGGTGGCTCAGTGGTTGAGCATCTCCCTTAGGCCCAGGGTGTGATCCTGGGGTCCTGGGATCGAGTCCCACATCGAGCTCCCTACAAGGAGCTTGCTTCTCCCTCAGCCTGTGTCTCTGCCTCTTTCTCTCTCTCTCTCTCTCTCTCTGGGTCTCTCATGAATAAATAAATAAATCTTTAAAAAAAAAACATTTTCAGAGATTATTTTATTTTATTTTATTTTATTTTCCAGAGATTATTTTATCACATGAGAAAATATATATAATGTAATGTATCAGGAATAAGATTACTATCAAAAAAACCATAAAAACAAAACAAAACAAAAGAATAAGATTACTATCTAAACATTATAATTGTAATTTTCTTTAAAAATCTGAATTAGAAAAAAAAAATAGCTAGAAGGAAATATACCAAAATGTTAATAATGATTATTTCTGGAGGGATACTCTTAGGGATGACTCTTCACATACTTTACTGGGTTCTAAAGTGTTCACAATGAATGTGCAATTCTGCTTTCAGTTTTCCTTTTGGATGCCAGAACACATTCTGAATTGAATTAATCATAATCTTTGACTTAGCAAATACTCTTCTCATTGGTCCATGCATATTCATCTCTATTAATTTATTTATTAACAGTGCTCATAAACCCAATAACCAATATAAAAGCTAGTATTCAAACAAAAGTTAACATCGAGGTATGGATCCTCTACCATTTACCATTTTCCCTGCCCAAAATAACCACCTTCCCAAATCTCATAATCCCATTGTTTTCTTTTTAAAGCTGTATCTAATTGGTTTATAGCCCTAAAAAGCATGTATTTTTTATTATTCTGGCTTTAAGTCTTTTAAGAGGGTAGCATGCTATATATTATGTTTAGGACTTTTTTTTTAAGATTTTATTTATTTATTCATGAGAGTCACACACACACACACACACAGAGAGAGAGAGGCAGAGACATAGGCAGAGGGAAAAGCAGGCTTCATGCAGGAAGCCTGATGTGGGACTCGATCCCAGGACCCCAGGATCACGCCCTGAGCCAAAGGCAGATGCTCAACCTCTGAGCCACCCAGGCGCCCCTGTTCTATGACTTTTTTCACTTAATACTGTGTTGCTAAAGTTCATTCATATCAATGCATGTCCCTGGAGCTCATCTCTCTTTTGACGACTATATAATATTCCATTGTGTGAAGATATTATTGTTTATTCTGTAGGCTATTTCCAGACTCTTCCTGATACGAAGAGCCTGACTATGACTACTTTTTTGTTTTGTTTTTCTTTTGTTTTTTTAAGATTTATTTATTTATTTATTTATTCATGATAGAGAGAGAGAGAGAGAGGCAGAGACACAGGCAGAGGGAGAAGCAGGCTTCATGCAGGGAGCCCGACGCAGGACTCAATCCCGGGACTCCAGGATCTCTCCCTGGTCCAAAGGCAGGCGCCAAACTGCTGAGCCACCCAGGGATCCCGTCAAGTAAGTTTTTTAGGGGAGCTGACCTTTAAGCTAAGTAGTAAGGAATGAGTATGAATGAGTTGGCTTGGTTAAGAGGCCAGGAAGGATATTCAGGGCAGATGGAAGGGTAGAGGAGGCGGGATGAACAAAGCCCGAGAGTGCAGAAACCACAGATGTGCACTGTTGAAGCCTAGCAAGGGAGATCAGGAGCAGCAGAAGATGCTGCATGGGTGGGTCCTGGACCGCCACGTATATGCCATGTTGTACATGTCTTCCCAGTGCCCCTGTGTAATAATTTCTCTTGGATGTATATGTGGGAGTAGTACTGCTTACCATAGGGTATGTGAAAGTTTACCTTTAAAAGATACTGTCGGGATCCCTGGGTGGCGCAGCAGTTTGGCGCCTGCCTTTGGCCCAGGGCGCGATCCTGGAGACCCGGGATCGAATCCCACGTCGGGCTCCCGGTGCATGGAGCCTGCTTCTCCCTCTGCCTGTGTCTCTGCCTCTCTCTCTCTCTGTGTGACTATCACAAATAAATTAAAAAATAAAAAAAATAAAATAAAAGATACTGTCTGAGTGTTTTTACAAAGTAGTTGCATCAGTCAATCTATATTCCCACCGGCAGTGTATAAGAGATCGTAGACATCTGTGTCCTTACCAGCATTTGGTACCGCTCACATATTATTGCTTTTATATTCAAGAGAAGAAGAATGTTTCTAAAAACAAGAACAAAAACAAAACTGCCTTGCCCTCCTTTCCCCCAAATTCTGGGAAAGATTTGGGGCACAGGAGGCGGTGAATAAAACCATTCCTCCACCAACAGCTTTTCAAAACCTTCCAGTTCTGGAAACCCTCCCTTAGCAATGAAGTGGAAACAGTGCGGGGGTTGTGAGAAGGTAGAGAAACTGCAGCATTTTGTGTCATGGGGACTCTTTCCAACAGATGATGAAATTATTCTGCAGGTCTGAATTAGAAACCTCTCTCACGTTCTCCCCCTCTCTCTCTTTGCTCCCTCTCGCCCTCTCCTGAGATACATACACGGGACCAGACATACCATTCTCATTCCCTGTACTATGTTCCCAAAACATTCTCTTTGCAACCCTCTTTGCAAATATCAGAGACCTGACCTGCTTTCTAATGGTTTCTTTTTCCTGACTGCAGAGAAACAACCCACCAGGTATGCTAAGTGGGGCAAGGGGTTCCCTGCACAAGCTCTGCAAAGAAAAAGAAATTCAGCTCTGCGAGCGTTGGAAAGCCTATTTCAATAGTGGCACACTGCTTGCCTCTCCTTTCAGACCTCAGCCCTGGTTTCTATCACTTTGCAGTTGCCTGGAACGTGCGTGATACAGAGCCGCAGATGGACATGAGGATGTGTGAGGTGCCCATCAATTCTGAGAAAGGTAGGCAGCCCATTCTCAAATATACACAAAAGAACCAGGATGAGCTTAAGGGCCAAATTGGTTCCCAGCCTGGAGTTATCATTCAGCCTCGAGGGTGGCCCCTGGAGGCGGATCTCCAGGGCAATTTCACAAGGTACATCAGCCAGCCACAGGACGGTGGTTTTCCCAATTAGTTTTAGCAAGGTCCTCTCAGGGCTCTGGAGAAAGTAGGAGAGTCAGGGAGGCAGTTAACAGCCCAGCTTATTTTTAGATAGAAATAGAGTAGCTTCAAAATATGCTATTTAGTGTATTTGGTTTCAAAATTAATTTGCTTATGAATAAGTTTCCTCTATTGTAAAGAGAGTTTGGAAACCACCGTAAGTGTTTAGACCTTGCGATCTAAGAGAAATAGAGGTGTAGACTTGAGCTACCCTTTGGAGCAGCAGAGCTGCCATGGAATGAGGTTGGATGTGGATTCTGTGTTGCAGGAGGCAGATCCACGTGATTTCAAAACCAACCAAGCACGAAACAAGGTTTGAATCTTCTGATAAACATCAAGGAGGCAGACCCAAGCCTCTTACTCCAATATGAGGAAGATTAGGGGATCCCTGGGTGGCTCAGCTGTTTAGCGCCTGCCTTCAGCCCAGGGTGTGATTCTGAGGTCCTGGGATCGAGTCCCACGTTGGGTTCCCTGCATGGAGACTGCTTCTCCCTCTGCCTGTGTCTCTGCCTCTCTCTCTCTCTGTCTCTCATGAATAAATAAATAAATAAAATCTTTTTTAAAAATGAGGAAAATTAACGAGGAGAAGGAAACAGTGCCGATTTTGTTCACCATTGTTATTTTTGTGCCTAGGACAGTACCTGACACATATGGGTATTAACAAGTATTTAATGAAGGAAAACAAGAAAGATGAAGGCAAGAATATCATGTGGGAAGGGCCAAGAGTCTCTTGACAAAATAGTTATAAGACTTTTCCAAAACTAAACATGCACAAATGCACATGAACACATGGTGCATGTGCACACACTCACGGGGACATGCCCCCCCCCCAACATGAACCTCTTGTTTTTCACCAGAGAGTGAAAAGAAAGATTCAGAAATGACAGTTAACAAACATGAACTTCCACTAGAGAAAAAAGCCCAACAACACATCTGCGACACATCCCATTTCAATCAGCATTGGTTCCTTGAACCTTCCAGGAAAAATTGGTTGTGAAATGAGCCTGTAAGAATTGAATGAGCTCACCTGCTATCTCGAGTTGTAAATTGATAAATTACATTTTTAAAGAGCATATGGCAAAAATGATTTGGGCTTTGCCGTAATGGATTCTAAACCATTCAATCTGAAGATAGAGAAGTAAAAGCTCCACACTTGGTCCCTGACCATCCTCTGAAATCACCAGTGCATAAGAAGGCACTCTCTGTGCTTAACAGTAGGAAGGGTTGAGTAGGTGGGAAAGCAGGAATTTTTTGCAAGGATCAAAAAGAGGCTGTAAATCAGCACATATTTTAAATAAAGGGCATAAAACATTGCTCCATTTGGTACCCTCTTTGACTAAAAAAGAAAGCTGTATATTTTCAAGAAACCATACTTAACCGACTCCAACTCTGAGGCAGTACAGAATGCTGGTTCATTATAAGGATCAGTTACTGAGCTTCTATTTTGAGTGTAAGCAGTGAAATCCAGAAATTGGTTTCAATCCATGGAATGAAAGGTTGAGAAAGCCTCAACATAGGGACCAGAGACTGTCTTATCTTTTGTTCATAAGAGAATCCTATCCAACTGACAGAGAGGCTGTGAATGTTCCCTGGGCCTGGAAGCAGACAGAGTAGCCCTGGAGATTTCAGGCTGACCCTCACCAGGAAGGAAATAAGCACAGCATTTACAAAATGTGTTTAGTAAACCCATAGGGCAGCAGTTTGAGTCAGGGAGTCAACTCCATTCATTGTGCTTTCCAGTGGGTTTGAACTGGTAACTTGCCCTGGACCCTACCAGCCAGAGGAGGCCGCAAACAATCCCTCGGGAAAGAAATCTTTATTAGATTATTACAGTTTTTTAAGGTTTTAAAATAAACTAAAGTCTATGAGAAGACATGACCAAAATTCAATTGGAGAGAAGCCTGTGATCCATAAATTTTAAGACATTTGTGCTGAAGGAGAAGAGTTGGGAAAAGAGAGGTGTCAGTCTGGCTTTGAGCTTCCGTGTTCACACTCAGCCAGTTCGTGCCTGGCTGATTACGTCCCCACGATCTTACCTCATTCGAGGCTCTAACTGCCAAACCCTGGGCCTCCCACAAAGATTTGGTTCTTTTGGATGCAGTAATAAGTTTATTTAAGATTTAAAGCCAATAAATTCTCAAGTTGACCCCTTCCAAATTCTACTAATCCATGGTCTCGGCAGCTTAGCCAAAGTTTGTGTCACTGCTATTTCCCCTGCCTCAACAAACCAGGAACACATGGGTGTGACTTGCACCCACCCAAACATGAAACGCATAGAACTCCTCATTCACTGTTTACGAGTTCCTAGGCTGTGCCAGGCACTTTCCTGGGTCCTGGGGAAACAGCAGTGAACAAAGTAAAGTTCCAATCCCCATGAAGCTTCCTTTCTAGCTTTACTCAACAATTCACTGATGGAATTAGGGAGGAGCAGAATACTTCTTGAGGGACCAGGCATGGTTTTATTATTTTATTTTATTTTTTTAAAAAGATTCTTTTTTTATTTTTTAAAAAAGATTCTACTTATTTATTCATGAAAGACACTGAGAGAGAGGCAGAGACACAGGCAGAGGAAGAAGCAGGCCCCCTGCAGGGAGCCCGATGTGGGACTCGATCTGAGGATCCCGGGATCCCAACCAGAGCCAAAGGCAGATGCTCAACCACTGAGGCCCCCCCCCAGGTGCCCCCCAGGCATGGTTTTAAAACACCCAGAGATCACGTTTGTAAAAAGTCACCCAGATGACTAGATACTCTCTTGCTGCTCCTTGTTCTGCTTAACTCCTCAATCCACTAATTCAATCGTGGGCACAAACAAGCCCCAGCACAGCTTCAACGGGGCCAAAGAGGAGGGGGACATTATCTACCCGACCCCAGACCTTCATCGTTAGATAAGTGGAGAAGAATTCGTTATGATACAATGTTGACACCAACTGTAGGGATAAATTTCCCCCAGAGAGTCTCCATTTTCAGAGTCTCCTTATCTGTAGATTTTCTATGGAAGGATTTTAGCTGCAGAAGTTGCAAATAAGCAGGACATTTCCCAGAGAGAGCTTCAGATTAGACCGGGGCTCAAGATGTGCAGTAAGAACGCCAGGACCTCTTGATGGACGGGTCATGGAAAGTCTGGATCAGAGCAGCAGCTGCCAGAGAAGGAGCAGATAAAAACAGCAAGACTGTTTGAGAGAAGTTTCCAGCTACAGTTAATGTCTCCCCATGAAAAAAAAAAAAAAAAGTCTCACCATGCAAGTGGAATTGAGAGGTCCGATAGGCTAAAATGAAGAGTTTTTTGTGCTTTGGCCGGTAGACGTTCATTCATTCATGACAGGATAGAATCATTTCAGCCAATAGGTGGAGGAAAGGCTTGGATGCCATGGATGGAGGAGGAAATTGGTTATGATAAGGCAGCAAGAGCCCCTGGGAGTAGACCCCACGAAGAATGAGAGTACTCACTTCCTACCTGGCTTCTCTGCCTCGTACTCCCTCCTACACCCCACTCGCTTGTACAATTAACACTCCCAGGCTTAAAATCCTTTCACAGCACCATTATCACCTGCACAGTAAATGTCACACTTCTTAGCACCGACATCCCATCCTACCCAAACCTGAGTTCCAGCTATTTGCATAACTGCCACTCTTCGCCACTGGATTAGTCCCCAGCAGACGTCATCCCTTAAAGGAATGTACCATGTCTTATTTGACATTTTATGTCACCCCAACTTCTATCAATTCCAATATGGTGCTCAACTCATGTAGTAGCACAAATGGAAAAATAAGTTAAGTGAGAGATGGATGAATGAACCAAGGAATGACACCAATCCTGTCTTTGTAACAGTGGATTTCTGGGTCCCAAAATGGCTCTTGAAGATAATCTATAAATTTTCCTTTGTGAAGTGTCTCATCAAGTGGAAAGAATCTCTGTCTAAATCCAACCTCCTGTTGTTGCTTAGTCACCACTGAAGTGTTTTATTTTTGAACTTTGAGTTACCTTGATGTTTCCTCATTATAACTAGACAAGGTCAAGTGGTATGAAGATCTCTGGAATCTCTCTCGGGGATGTGACGACCATGGTGTCTGGAAGCACAATCGGTCAGGGCGGTGCCAAGACATAACACGTGTCTGGTTCTGTCAAATCTGAGTCATGCTTGTGGGAGCAACGGAGTCACTGGGATGATAATCGACTTTGCTCAGAGATTCCCCCGTTGGCACATTTATTTTAGCTCTCCGGGCAGAGCTGGAGACTCGCTCTACTAATTCACTATGACGTTGTTTTCTAATTAGGTGTCTTGACACAGCAGGCGTTCGGCCTTGAGCGTCTCCTTCGTTGCTTTAATGTGCCAGCAGGCCGACTTGGAGCTGCCTGGTCTTCCCATGTGGTACCATTACCTGTGGTGTAAAAGGGGACACAGGGAAGTGCCCCGCCCAGGGTGTGGCACCTGGGGGGGGTCTTCCAGAAATGTTTGTGACACTCCCCTCTTCCTTCGTCTGTGCCCACTGCCCTTTTGGTGCTTCAGTTAACCTCAGGGATCACATTCCACCTTTGGAAGCCTTCGATTTTTCTTCATCCCAGAAGACAGTCCAGTGATTCTACAAACAGGTACTGGGTGGATTCTGAAAATAATAATAACGGCCCGATGGAATGACTGCTCTCTAGGTGCCAGGTGTTTCGGTCCCCTTTCCTTTTCTCCTCACGGTCACCCCACGGGATGGACATTTCTACTGTTTTTCAGAGGAAGAAACCCTAAGGGAGAAGTCAAGTACTGACGTGAGGGGGTGGGGGTGAGGAGGAGCAATGGACAAGAACCCACATCTGCCTTTCCCCAAAACTCTTGGTCTCCACCCCCACCCCTACCACCCTCCCCACCACCGAGCAGGCTCTGAGCCCTCAGCACTGCCCTGGGGACTTGAGGGTCACAAAGATGCAGAAGCCACAGCCCTGTCCTAAAAAGCATTCTTCCTGGCTGCAAGAAATGTGACCCCGGATGTGAAGTGGCAACACACCCTGAGAGCCTGGAGATTTCCAGCCCCAGCACCTCGCCTTTCCTCACCCCTTCCTCTGGGAGGGCCCCTGGCAGCCCCACCTGGAGGGGGGGAGGGGAGGAAGAACTTGTGGCCACAAGAGCCTGCCCGAGCCCTCCCCTCCGGGCACACCCCTACCCCCTCTCCAACCGCCCTCCCCCACCTTGTCCCCCCCCCCCCCCCCCCCCGCTGAGAAGGAGGAGGAGGCCTCCTGGGGCCTGGCTTTTTTATATTTTTCCAAATACAAATCGTGTGTATCACATTGTCTCGTTATAGTCGGAATACATGCTGATGCATTAATTATGGAAAATATAGAAACTGTAAGAAAAATCTTTACTTCCCATTGTTCGGAGGTGACTGCTATTAAAACATTTTTTCTTTTTTTTCCCCCAGTGCTTTATTATTTGCCTTTCTTTTCTTTCTTTCTTTCTTTCTTTTCTTTCTTTCTTTCTTTCTTTCTTCTTTCTTTCTTTCTTTCTTTCTTTCTTTCTTTCTTTCTTTTCTTTTTCTTCCTTCCTTCCTTCCTTCCTTCCTTCCTTCCTTCCTTCCTTCCTTCCTTCCTTCTCTATCTTTCTTTTTACAGAATTGGCATGGGTATAGCACATTTCCATTTTTAATGTGTACTATATCATGAACATTTTACTGTGACATCAAATAATTCCTAATGCATTGGAGAATTAATGGTCGCTTTTAAATTTTCTTTGCAAGGTGGTTCATAACTTTTGTAGTAGAAAAAAATATACTTAAAAGAACTTCGCTGTGTATTAAAAATGTCTTTGTGCACTGCTTTGGGGGGATGCACTGCTTTGCCCAGCAGAGGTAGTGTCCTGTGTTTTATGTGTAGCTCAGGCCAAGTGGAGGGTGATAATCCCCAGGAACAATCATGACATAGAAATTGAAATAGGGATAGTTGGTTTTCTTAGGACTAGATGAGATCAGGTATGTGATGGTCCCCGTGACAGCATGGGCCATACGGAGTGCCCAGTAATGACCAAATTCTGTCGTCAGTGATGATGGAAAGAAAAGAGGATGGGGTGCCTTAAAGAATTGGAGGCTAGCCCTGCCTGTGTGGTGCTGGATCTGGCTCCTACAGGCTCTCACAAGCCAATTGTTAAATATTCAGAGACTTTCAAGCAGGTTGTTAAATGTTCTGAAGCCATGAGTAGGTTGAAATCTGTTGTAGTGGGAGTATTTATACCACAGAAATGGCAAATCAGCAAATGCTACAAATCAGAGCTATTTATTTGCTGATTTATTTATTGATTTATTGATTTATAAAAGATTTTTATTTATTCATGAGAGACATAGAGACACAGAGAGGCAAAGATACAGGCAGAGGGAGAAGCAGGCCCCATGCAGGGAGCCTGATGCAGGACTCGATCCTGGATCTCCAGGATCACACCCTGGGCCAATGAAAGGCACTAAACTGCTGAGCCACCCAGGGATCCCCCTATTTGCTGATTTATTTATGTATTTTTCCAGTGCACCATTGGTAGAGACAATCCAAAGACTGGCTGTGTTGCTGCTACTTTTTCCTTTTTTTTTTTTTTTTTTTTAAGATTTATTTCTTTGTTTTGAGAGAGTGCACAAGCTGGGGTAGGGGCAGAGGGAGAGGGAGAACCTCCAGCAGACTCCCCACTAAGGGTGGAGCCACAATGTGGGGCTCCATCCCAGGACCCTGAGGTCATGACTTACACCGAAATCAAGAGCTGGATGCACAACTAATTAACCACAACCCCCCACCCCCCACCCCGCAACCTGGGCGCCGCAGGCGGTGCTGCTTCTGAGGGTGGTTGAGGCCTGTGGAAAATGCCCCGAAGGACTTGTGTAGCATTAGTGGATGTTGTAAAGGTGGTATGTGAACAACAGGAGCTGGAATTCCTGGTCTGATTGCTGCTGCTTCCGCTGGAAGCAAGAATAGGAAAGCGTACCCGGTGGGGAACTAGAAGGGCAAGCCAGAAGAGTTGTTGATTATTCTCCTAAAACAGAAATAACTGGATTGGAGGAGGAGACAGCAGGAGATGAGGGCGCGCCATCCAGAATGGCACGGACCTGTGAGCGTGAGCCAATAGGAAGGTCAGGGGTGGAGAGACATCCCTGCCCGAGGGAAGGCTAAGGAAAGTGGTAGAAACATGAGCGCACACAGAGGCACCCTGCCGACCTGCCAGGCCTCGAAGAGCAAAGACCAGAGGCCTCGATCCGTGTGCCAGAGGGGTGTGCTCATCTCTGATCCACCTTCTCCATCTGGCAGGTAAGGAATTAGGGGAAGGTAAGGAATTCCCCCCAATTCCAGAATCAGGGGCGTTGGACTCCCAGGCTCAGAGTTCTTTCTCAAACTGCCACTGCCCGATTTATTATGGGTAATAAACTCATGGTCTCATAAAAATGGATGGAGTTTCAGGGATTTCAAACAGAAAAACAAAAGCATAAAGATCCTGTATTGACCTAGTTCGTATGGGCTGTTGTAACAAGAGTACCGTAGATGAGGGGATCTTATAAACACCAGGAATTTATTTTTCGGAGTTCTGGAGGCTGGGAAGTCCAAGATCAAGGCGCCTGCAGATTTGGTGTCTGCTGAGGACCTGTGTCCTATTCCATAGACATATGTCTTTATGTTGGCCCTCACATGGTGGAAGGGGCTAGGGATTTTTCTAGAGTCTCTTTTATAGTCTCATTCAGGAGGGCTCCACCCTCATGACTTCATCATTCCTCAAAGGCCCCACCTCCAAATACCATCACCTTGGAGGCTGGTTAGGATTTCAACATATGAATTGGGGTTGGCAGAAACAGGCCTTGCCAGAAACAGGCCTTGCGCTTTGGGACTGTGGACACAGAACAGGGTGAGGACCTAGTGAAATTCTTCGAATTTCCTTCCGTTAGAGAAAACAGGTTCTCATGCAGGTGTTTTGTAAAAGCAAAGTGGCCGATTTCGAACTTTCAGGAAGCTGGGAATACTGTTTGCTGTACCCCATTTCATGTTTGAAGGTTTTCCCAGGAAGGCTCTACTCTCCTGTACTATGGACAGAAAGAAGACACCAGGAAAGGCAATGGTGGTTTTTAGATATTAACTAGAAACCGGTTTGTCATTGGAAATGGAAACTCCATCCAGGTCTACCAAATACTCTATTAATACCCGAATTAGGGGGGCCTGCGTGGCTTAGTGGCTGAGGGATTGCCTTCAACTCAGGTCATGATCCCAGGGTCCTGGGATCAAGTCCTGTATCAGGCTCACAGGGAGCCTGCTTCTCTCTCTGCCTGGGTCTCTGCCTCTCTTTCTGTGTCTCTCATGAATAAATAAATAATATCTTAAAAAAAAAACAACAAATTAAGAAGACCTTCAGCCTCCTGCCTCATGACAGGAACATGGCCCCAGTAGTGACTTGTGAGAACCCCCCACTCCCGGGTGCTTAGGGACAGGCCAATCCGCTCCCCGTTCTGTGCTCTGCACACCCACCACTGTGGCTGTGCCCTACACCCTTCACCTCACAGTCTGGGTTCTCTGGAAGCAGAAAGGAGGACAGAGTTTGGGCTTTAAGCTGTTTATTTGAGATCAACACTATGGAAGATGAAGGGTGGATGGGGCACCCCATAAAAGCGCCCCCAACCAGGTGGAAAATCTCTGCAAAAGGTTTTATCCAAGTGTCCTGTGTCACAAAGCAGGATTCCTAGAAGCTGCTTCGCTCAGACCCCAGGGCAGAGATGCCCAGAGAAGCAAGGACCAAGGTGAGGCAGTCCTGGGCAGGAAAGGTGGACACCGTGGGTAAGGGCCCCTGGAGGCTGAGGCTAACTGCCCTCCTGCAGGGAGGCACAGCTTGGTTTTCTGCTCCATCCCAATCAGGGAGCAGCTTCCTTAATACCCCTTCAGTCTTGCTTTGCTCTCTCTCTCTTTTTTTAAAGATTTTATTTATTTATTCATGAGAGACAGAGAGAAAGGCAAAGACATAGGCAGAGGGAGAAGAAGAGGGGCTTCCCCATGCAGAGCCCAATGTGGGACTTGATCCCAGGACAGGGATCACGCCCTGAGCCAAAGGCAGATGCTCAACTGCTGAGCCACCCGGGCATCCCAGTCTTGCTGCTCTTAAGAGGGGTCTTCTGAAGGGCTGAGGGGCATCAGAAGGGAGGTAGGATCCAGTAGGGAATATGTCCTAACCAGTGTTGGGTGTCACCACTTTCAGAGAGAATAGGTACAGGTGGGCCTGTCTTAGGGGCTCTTTTTTTTTTTTTTTAATTTTATTTATTTATTCATGAGAGACACAGAGAGAGGCAGAGACACAGGCAGAGGGAGAAGCAGCCTCCCTGTGGGGAGCCCGATGTGGGACTCGATCCCAGGACCCTGGGATCACGACTTGAACCAAAGGCAGATGCTCAACCACTGAGCCACCCAGGCCTCCCCGCCTCTTGGGGACTCTTACCTCTGTAAGAGTAAGATAATAAGGTCCTGTGGCCTGGCTCCCCTGGCTGGCGGCTCAGCCCTGTGTGCTACCTTCTGTCCAGGACTGGCTGCCAGAGGGGGAGGCCAGCAGAAAAGAAAATAGAATCAGGCTGCATTTCTGGTCCTAGGATCCACCCCTAGGCAGCACTATTCAAAGTGGAAGGATCACCCCCTTCATGGGGGCCCCCATTTTCTGTCCACAAGGTGGTGGTGGAGTGAGGGAAGATCCACCTCGCAGTGACTTCTCATCAGCAAATTCCGGGTTGTTAAATCTCACAAAATAGTCTGTTTGAGCTGCCCTGATACAGTCCATTTCTTTTTTACTATCTCACACTTGCAATTTGCTCTTCTAAACACCTCTCTTCCCAGCCTCCCAGCTCTGTATGTCTTGCAAACAATGCTTAAAAAATCCCCAGCAGTTTATGTGGATGGTTTATGACAGAGTGCATTCTAAAGTCATTGGGAAAAGAGAAATATAAATATTTCTAAACATGAGTAAATGCAGACATGCATTCGCATCTCCTACAGACCACTTAGCTTCTTAGTAAAAAATATTTACATTAGGGACAGGAATGATGTCACAATTTTCTTTGAATGAGCTTTATGAAACCAAAGGGTCTGATACCCATGGTTTTCCCAGAACAAAAGGATAGTGTATGCAAGGTGAATTTGAATTTCAGTCTTTTCAGGAAAAAGTAGCTTACAATTTAAAAATCACTCTTTTCCTCCCCTTTTACTCACCAAATTAAAAAATAATAATAATTAGGAAGCAAATACTAGCTACTGGATGCCATTAGAAATTCAAATAACTTTTTTTTTTTTTTTTTTAAGTGAGCTCCACACTGGCACGGGACTCAAAGTCAAGATGCTGAGATCAAGAGTTGGACACTCAACCTACTGGGCCACCCCGCTCTCCCTAGAGATCCAAATAACTTTTCAAAGTAAGAAATAAAACTGACTAAAATGAAAATAACTTACATGAGAAAGCCCTAAAAAGTTTAAAGCAGAAGAAAACTATAGTCCAATCATACCCATAAATATTACTACAGAAATGTTGAAGGAGGGGCACCTAGGTGGCTCAGTGGTTGAGCGTCTGCTTTCAACTCAGGTCATGATCCCAGGGTCCTGGGATCAAGTCACACATCAGGCTCCCCATAGGGAGTCTGCTTCTCCCTCTGCCTATGTCTCTGCCTCTCTCTCTTTGTGTCTCTCATGAATAAACAAATAAAATCTTAAAAAAAAAAAAAAAAGAAATGTTGAAGGAAAAAAGAGCAAATAGAACAATTAAACATAAAAAAAAAAAAAAAAAAGGGATCCCTGGGTGGCACAGCGGTTTAGTGCCTGCCTTTGGCCCAGGGCGCGATCCTGGAGACCCGGGATCAAATCCCATGTCGGGCTCCTCCAGGTGCATGGAGCCTGCTTCTCCCTCTGCCTATGTCTCTGCCTCCCTCTCTCTCTCTCTGTGTGACTATCATAAATAAAAATTAAAAAAAAAAGAACAATTAAACATAAAATTATGTTCTTGAACCAAGTAGGGATTATTCTAGGAATATGAGAATGATTTAATATCAATAAATCTATCAACATAGTTCATAACAATCAATATATTAAAGCACATTTTTAGTAAAAAAAATAACCATCCTCTAAGAAAAATATAAATAGAAGGAATTTAAATATATCAATAAACAAATACCTATAGCTATCAATAGCAAACATCATTAAAATAGTGATATGAAAATACTATTTTCATTAAAATCAGGAACAGAAAACACATGCTCATTATCACCATTATAATTTTGAAATTTTAGTAAATGCAAGACAATAATAACTTCAAACATTTTGTATAAATATTGGAAGAAATAAAATGTGTCACTCTTTAGTAATGTAATTTTATGCCGAAAGAATCCCCCAAAACATTAAAACTATAGAACTAACAATAAGAGTTTGTAGTGGGGGGCACCTTGCTGTCTCAGTCAATGGAGCATATGACTCCTGATCCCAGAGGGTATGTGAGTTCAAGCACCATTTTGGATATAGAAATTACTTGGAAATAAAATCTTTAAAAAGAAAGGAAAAAAGAAAAAGAAAATTTTGTAGAAAAAAAAAAAGAAAATTTTGTAGGCTATAGACAGGGAAAGTACAAGATCCATATGATGTGAGCTATATTTTATCAAATGACCTAAACAACATTAAAAAGAGAAACAATCAAAAGGCTAGTATGGAAGGGAAAACTTAACATCATAAAAATGCTATTTTCCAAAAAATGTTATTTTCCTCAATAATAACATGCATAATGAATAGAATTCTAATTAGAATTTAAGTAGAGTTTTTACTTAATGGGATACATATTCTTAAAATTCATTGGGAGATTAAATGTCCAAGAATAGCCATAAAATAATGAGGAAAGGATAGTAAGGAGGGCTTCTTTACCAGAAAATAAATATTTGCTAATGCCACTGTAATACAAGCAGGACATTATAGCATAGGAATTTTTAAAAATCAATAAAATCCCTGAAACAGCATAAAGAGCCCAGAAAATAGATCTCAGTAAACATAGCCATATAACATACCATATGAAAAGGTAATATTTTAATCCAGTAGGGAAAGAAAGGTTGATACTGTAATAAATGGTGCTGGCACCGTGTGCTTCTATCTAGAAAAAAGTAAAGTTGGATCTGTATCTCACATCACATTCAAAAATGAAGTTTTGATTTTATGAACCCCTAAAATAATAAAAAGAAAGCTTTAATAGAAATTTTGGCATGCATATTAAACCTATGTGTTGTGGAGAGTATTTTTATTATTAAGACAGGAAAACCAGAAGCCATATATATGCATATATGAATGACACTGATAAGATAAATTTGTTTATTGGGGTCCACAGAATGGAGCCCCCCCCTCCCCCAGTGGCCCAGCCCACATCATGAATTTCAACCTAAGTCAGCCTGGACTTCTGGGAGACACCTGTCAAGGAAATCTAACACACTAATCACAATCCTCCAACTCAGCTTTAGCTGGCTTACTTTACCCTGGGCAGTAACACCTGCTAGGCTTCTCAGGAAACCTCTGAGCTAGCCAATCATGCTGTCTCCAAGTCTGTCTTTGGATCTAAGGCTTGCTCTTGCCCATAATTCCTCGGGAAGAGTGTTCCAGTGCTTGTGAGGCACTGCCCTCCCTCTCATCCATGGGTTGTTTTCCTTTGACTCAAGGACATCAAACTCATTTCTAAATTGTTTTTGTTTTGTCATTTGACAGCACAAAATTTAAAACTTGGTTAAAAAAGGCCATACACAAAATCAAAAGACAGATGATACGATTAAGGGAAAATATTTGCAAGAAAGATTATAAATAAAGAATTTATAGTTAATACCTACCACGTCAAAGATCTGCAGATTAAGGGTCAAAAGGCAGTCCAATAGAAAAAGTGGGTTAGAGATACAAATACATAGTTTTTGGAAAAGCATTTCCAAAAATCCATAAATGCATGAGACGGTGGAGCCTAGAGTAGCGATTAGAGTGGTTAAGCTTTTCTAAAGAGACAGACTAGCTGGTAGTGTGACCTTGGCCAAGTTATTGAACTTCCCTGTGCCCCAGTTATATCATCTTATAAATGGAGATACTCGACATACCTGTCTCACAGGATTGTTTCAGAGTTAAGAGTCATCATATGCAAAGTGCTCCGTACGGTATGTGGCGCATAGTAAGCCCAGTGCAGAGTAAGGCATTATGTTAAGTATTGGCTGATGTTATGAGTTAAGGAAATGCAAATTAGGCTAACAGAGCAATAGCACTCCTTACCCATCGGGTCGGCAAACATTAAAAGAACGACTACAAAAAATAAATAAATAAATAAATAAATAAATAAATAAATAAATAAATAAATAAATAAATAAATAAAAGAACGACTACACTGCTGGTGGGAATTCACTGGAATTCATCAAAAGGGAGTTGATTACTGGTGGAAACATGGAATGCCATGATCATTTTAGGAGTGCCTTCTGACAATATCTCTAAGCATTTTAAGTCCATCTAATCACTTTTTTTATTTTTTTTATTTTTTAATTTATTTATGATAGTCACAGAGAGAGAGAGAGAGAGAGAGAGGCAGAGACACAGGCAGAGGGAGAAGCAGGCTCCATGCACCGGGAGCCCGACGTGGGATTCGATCCCAGGTCTCCAGGATCATGCCCTGGGCCAAAGGCAGGCGCCAAACCGCTGCACCACCCAGGGATCCCTATCTAATGCCTTTTGACTCAGCAATTCAACTCCTGGGAGTTTATCCTGCAGGACTAAAGCCACTAGTACAAGGATAGTCACTGCAGCCTTGTTTGTGTTGGCAAACAACATTAAATAAAATGAGGACCTATCAAAAGGGGAAGGATTGAGTAAAATCATGGCATATTCCCAACTTTGAAATATTATGCAATCTTTAAACAGAATGACTTTGAGCCTTGCCAATTGACTTGGAGAGATTTTCACATTATGTTTTTAAGCGATTAAGCAAACTTTAGAGAAAGTATGGGGAGAAAACACTTTTGTAAAGCAAATATTGGCACCCTTAAACACATATACGTGTGTTTGTATATTGATATATAGACATGAGAACGTTAGAAAGACTGCACACAGTGTTTGTTAATTGAGTGTCTGATTTTATTACATGTTCTGCTTATATATACATATATATATATATTAATAAATTTAAACTCAAAGAAGTATGAGGGAGAGGATTGAAATTATCTGAAATTCCACCATCTGGAGATTCTCACCATTAACATTTTAGAGATCATCTTTCATCTATCTTTTTGCACAAATTCACAATTTTATGTAGATGAGGCATGTAATATTGTGATGCAAGAAATGGGGGTGATATTTGTGCTATTTGGCGATGCCTGGGTGGCTCAGTGGGTTGAGTGTCCAACTCTTGATCTTGACTCAGGTCATGATCTCAGGGTCATGGAATCGAGGCCCAAGTTGGCTCTACATTGAGCACAGAGTCTGCTTGAGATTCCTTCTCTCCCTCTCCTTCTGCCTCTCCCCGCTGGCTCACATACTTTCTCTAAATTTTTTTTAAAAACTTTTTTAACTTAAGAAAAGAAAGAAATATACATTTGGTCTACAATCAGGTAATTGGCACAAGAAATTCTAAAAATTTTATTTCTAGAGTGGCAGGAGTGAGAGGGGCAACTTTCGTTATTCATAATAAGCTTCTTTCAACCCTACCTGAGTCTATGCTAATAGACTAATAGTCTATGCTAATAGTCTAATGCTAAGGTGACCTAAGGAGAGCCCTTAGATAGTTTTGTGGTAGGTGCCGGTTGCCAGGAGAACCAAGCAGCAATTACAGGGTTAGAACTTTCAAGCCTTCCCCAACTCCAGGAAGGGGAGAGGGGTTAGAATTGAGTTAATTAACAGCCACCAATGATTTAATCAATCATGGCTAAGTACTGGAACCTCTATAGAAACCATAAACACTGAGGTTCAGAAAGAGCTTCTGGATTGGTGAATGTATCCTATGCCAAGAAGGTGGTGCATCCCAAAATTCACAGAGACAGAAGAAGTTCCTGTGCTCAGGACCCTTCCAGACTTTGTCCTATGTATACTTTGCCTTCATCTGGTTGTTCATTTGAATCCTTTATAATACACTGATAATAGTAAGTGCAATGTTTCCCTGAGTTCTGCGAGAGCCCTTAGGAGCAAATTATAAAGCCTCATGTAGAAAGGATCATGGAAACCCCCAATTTGTAGCTACATTGAACTGAAGTGTGGATAACCTGGGTCTCACCACTTGTGATTGGTGTCTGAAGTTGGGGGCAGTCTTGTGGAATTGAGCCCTTAACTGAGGTAGGGTTTGCACTAACAGAGTTGTGTCAGAATTGAATTAAAGTGTAGGATACCAGGACGCCTGGGTGGCTCAGTAGTTTGGCACCTGCCTCCAGCCCAGGGTGTGATGCTGGAGTCCCAGGGTCAAGTCCCACATCGAGCTCCCTGTATGGTGCCTGCTTCTCCTCAGAGCCTATGCCTCTGCCTCTCTTTCTCTCTCTCTCTCTCTCTCTCTGTCTCTTATGAATAAATAAAAAAAAATCTTTAAAAAAATTGTAGGATACCTAGCTGATGTCTGCAGAGAATTGGAGAATTGCTTGGTGTGGAAACCCCACCCATTTAGGAGTGTTATGTGTCAAAACAGATCCTAGTAGGGCAAATGCTATTTTTTTTTTTATCATGTATTCCTTTGTGAGGGGATCCCAACAAAATCTCACACTGAATCTTATGGTGCCAGAAGGGACCCAGAGTCAGGAGATGCTGAGAAGTGATGGCCCTTGTCACTCATCAGCTCCATGAATGGGAGCAAGTCATTTCACTTCTCGGGGTCCAGTTCCTCCATAAAGTGGAGCTGTCAGTAGATGATGTCTGAGGCTTCTTTATGCTTTGGAATTCAGTGCTCCTGTTCTGTTGGCCGTGAGAAAGTCAGTATGATGTACAGGCGGTTTTAGAATCAGACAGCCCAGGGGTGGTAGAAAGGGAGGTGGGCAGGGGGTGGGGGTGACTTGGTGACGGGCACTGAGGGGAGCACTTGATGGGATGAGCACTGGGTGTTATTCTATATGTTGGCAAATTGAACACCAATAAAAAATAAATTTATTTATCTTTTTTTTTAAGATTTTTTTATTTATTCATGAAAGACACAGAGACAGAGAGAGAGGCAGAAACACATGCAGAGGGAAAAGCAGGCTCCATGCAGGGAGCCCGAAGTGGGACTCAATCCCGGGTCTCCAGGATCACACCCTAGGCCGAAGGTGGTGCTAAACCGCTGAGCCACCCAGGCTGCCCAAAAAATAAATTTATTAAAAAAAAAAAAGAATCAGACAGCCCTAAAGTTCAACGCCGAGGTTGATGTTACCGCACACCTTTGGGCTAGGAGGTCACACTAATAATGAAATGCCTCGCCGGAATTTCAACAACAGGGAAATCATTTCAAAAACAGAGAAATAATAATTATATTGGAAAATTGTAAAGATTGGAAAATAAAGTGCTGAACACAGCAAGTAGCATTCTTTTTCAGACCTAATGCGACCTGAGAGACTAATTATTTTTTAATAAACAAATTAAAGGACATTATATTATGCCTAAGGGACTACTTTGTCATTTTAAGGTGAAACAGTTTAAATAGGATATGAATTTCCACGGGGGAAAAAAAAATCAGCAAATGATGAAACAGAGCCCTTTGCAGTTTTTTGAGAGAGCTCACGTCAGACTGGTTTAATCATGGAACTTTGCTATTTTGGAGGGCTTTGTCCAGGTCTAGCCAGACACCACCCAGACAGGTGCTGCTACCAGACAGGTGCTACTATGATAAAGCCTTCCTGGGTTTCAGCAAAATGAAGAGAGTTTTGCTAAGTTTAAACACAGAGCAAAGAGCAATTTTCTTTAAGCTAAAAATATGAATTTATTTGGAAATAGCAGAGGAATGGCCATTTGGGACAGGCAAGCGATGGAAGCACAGGCCGGTCCAAAGAGACACAGGGAAGGTCAGCTTTTTACTAAGTTTCAGGAGGAAACCGGGGACGGTTGTTCTGAACAAAAGAAAGGAGAGTTAGGTTGTGGCGGTTTCCCATTGGGTGTAAGTGGTGGTTGATGCCTGTTGCCAGGGCAGGGAGGGATCTTCCTTCCTTTTCTTAAAAGCAGGAGAAAGGCTGGCTCAGTCTGGCTGGCTCAGTCGCAGGAGCACATGATCTTGGGGGTCCTGAGTTCAAGCCCCACTTGGAGCTTGTAGAGATTACCTAAAATAAATATACAAATAAGTAAACTAAAAAACAAAAAAGCAGTAGGTAAAATTCCTGTGTGAAAAATGTCTTTCCCTGTTGAAATAATTCTTATCTCCTGCCTGCTGGTTCTGCGGGCAGCAAGGAGAGCTCATGGGGGAGAGCTCCCCCCTGCAGGGCTCCCGGCTCCATTTTAAATGAGGTTTCTTTTATTTATTTTTATCGGTTACATTTTCTCCCCTGTGCTAATGCACCATGCTGCCCATAAAACTGAAAGGAAAAAAGAAAAATTGTGATAGGATTTCAGCAACCGGGACATTTTAGAAATGCAGAACCTGGGCTGAAGAAATGGAATAAAATGAAGGAAACCATCATTTTCTACTGATGCTGCCATCGTTGGGTGCCTGCAGGGCCACATGGTGCCCTGGGAGCAGAGCTACTTCATTTCTTATCCATTATGACACTTTCCGTGAGGGATTCCCGAACCAGCCTGTCCAAGAACGTCCTTCAGTGTTAAGTCAGTGATTCAGTCAGAATCTGAAATATTCTTATAGGGAAAATCAAGAAAGATTAGATTAGAAAGTTGCCTCTTTGTGGGGGCGCCTGGGTGGCTCAGTCAGACTCTTGACACTGGCTCAGGTCATGATCTCAGGGTCGGGGGATAGAGCCCCTAGTTGGGCTCCACACTCAGCAGGGGGTCTGCTTCTCTCCCTGACCCCCCTCGTTCTCCCCCCCTCGTTCTTGCACACGCACTCTCTCTCTCCCCACTCTCTATCAAATAAATAAATAAATCTTAAAAAAAAGTTGCATCATTGCAGACTCAATATTGGATCTTCAGCTTCTTTGTATCATTAAAAATACAATTCTTTAAAAACTAAAAACACTGCACAAATAGGAGGTATTATTTTGAACTGACCAAGAGTCATGGTTTGGGGAAAGCCCAAGGGGAATATTAAATAGGGTGGAAGAATTTGGGATGTGATTTTTTTCTTCATGACATGAATTTATATTGTTTATTATGTGCAGAAGACAGGAGGTATAGTCTGGGTTGGGATGACTCTGTCTTACCAGGTGCCAGCATGAGGTGTGGAAAAGCACCGTTCTTTCTACTTACGAAGACAGCTGCTCTGGCTAGGCCAGGACGATTTTTTTCCCCTGCAGAGCTGTGTCTTAGGAGTGACTGTGTTGGATTTGCCATAGTGGAATTCGGCTGTCCCTGAGGAATTTTTTTCTAAGAGTCTCCCTTTGTTTTGTGTTCTGTTTCCAGTTGGATCACCAGCCTTTGGCCTTGAATGAAAAGCCCCAACCAGAGGGCCTCATCAACCAGAGGGTTGATGTGTAGATGAACGAATCATTTGTTTTTAATTTATTTCCCTTCCTGACACACATACTCTGAATTGAAATGGCATCAAAAGTATCAATCTGAAAAAGAGGAAGAGAATTAGTGGGGTTTGCTCTATTTAAAAAGTCTTGGGGTGCCTGGGTGGCTCAGTCAGTTAAATGTCTGCCTTCAGTTTGGGTCATGATCCCAGGTTCCTGGGATCAAGCCCTGCATGGGCTCCATGCTCAGTGAGGAGTCTGCTGCTCCTTCTCCCTCTGCACCTCCCCCTGCTGGTGCATTCTCTCTCTCTCTCTCTCTCTCTCTCTCTCTCAAATACATAAAATTTTAAAATCCTTAAAAATATATATATATGTCTTTATTCTAGAGTATTAAGAGCAGGCAGGGCCATGGAAAGAGCAGATGACTAGGTGATAAGAAACTGATCAAATTTGATTTCTAGTTTTGTTTCATCTTTAATCTATAATAGTAACAGCTAAAATGAGTGTGCCATGCCCAGTTTATAAATTCCTTTAGCGTGCACTAATGACGCCTCGTGGCAGCGTAATGACACAGATACCACCATGATCCTCCATTTTACAGATAAGAAGACTGAGGGCCGGAGAGACTGACTTTCCCCAGGTTTTCCAGTTAACAAGAGGCAGAGCTTGAAATCAAGTTTAGGTGTTCTGACTTCAAAGTCCTTGTCCTACCATTAAAGAAGACCCGAAACTGTGGAATCCTTGAGCTGGTAGGGACTTTGGAGACCTGCTGGTCCAGCATTTGCTTGGTTCTGCAGGATGTTAACCCAGGTCCCCCCAGTGAAGTTTGAGAACTGGCAGGTTAAAGGATGTAAAACAGATTTCTTGACCACAGAATGTCCCAGAGCCTTTATTAAGCTAATGGATCTTGATGCTTTTGCTAATCTTAGTTGGCGATGGATTTCTTCTAGGGCAGCGTCTACTTAAGACCCACAACCTCGGCCCCTAGCCCATTGAGGTGAGGCTCCCCGTATGGTGTGTTGCCTGAGTGAGCAGAACTAGGGCAACACCATGGTTTTCAACGAAACTATGAAGAGTGATGGAGCTTCTTCTGGCTCTTGGGCTGCCTCCCTGTTAATGTTGCTTGTCATCCTAGAGCCCCTCAAGCCACACACTGTGTGAGCCACAGTCCCTGCGGGAGGGCTTCACCTTGGCCTTCCAGGTTTCCTTACTGATACCTGCTCTCATCTCAGTCCCCGGTGTTCTGGGCTCCGTCATGAGGTGTCTTGGAGGGCACTCTCTGCATCACCCAGGTGTAGATCCTGACTCTGCTGCTCACTATCTGCCTTATTCCTTGTTTCTGTGTGTTAGTTTCCCCATTAGCAGAAGGGGGCTAAACAGTATCTATTTCATAGGGTCCTGTAAAGATTCAATGAGGTCATCCACGTAAAGCCCTCTGCTTACTGCCTGGTCCCTAGCAGGTGTTCAGAAAACTCACACGATGGTTATTATCATCTTAGCCTGGACACTAAGTATTTGCAGAAGATATGTAGGCCACCTTCCATTAACTTCTCCAGAATGCCAGGCAGCTATGGAGCTTGCAGAGTTGCCGTTGTTGAGTGGTGTCTTGACGTCATGCCCTCTGCACGTTCGTGGGGTGCTACAGGTTTGGAAAAGTGGTTAGGTACCTTCCACTGGGATGGTCCTACATCCCTGTGTGCTGGATGGTGACTTCTTCGTGACACGTTCCTTTCAGAATCAAGTTCTGAGAAGGATGTTTTGTATCTCTTTATGATCTTGATGGTGGTTCTTCCCTCATTTTGGCTTAGAGCTAAATTTTTTAAAAATTTATTTATTTATTCATGAGACACACAGAAGAAAGGCAGAAACATAGGCAGAGGGAGAAGCAGGTTCCCTGTGGGGAACAATGAGATCCATCCCAGGACCTTGGGATCACACCCTGAGCCAAAGGCAGACACTGAACCACTGAGCCACCCAGGTACCCTGACTTAGAGCTAAATTTTGCCTCAAATTTTCGTTGTTTCACCCCCTCATTTTAGCCTTTTTCCCCCTCTTTTGATCTGTGCCTTGCATATTCCTGAGTTTCTGTTTGTTTCTTTTTGTATTTTAAAATTTAATTTTTTAAAAAATATTTTCTTTATTTATTTGAAAGAGACAGAGCATGAGTAGGGGGGAGGAGCAGGGGGAGAGGGTGAAGCAGACTCCCTGGTGATCAGGGAGCCTGACATGGGGCTCCAATCCTAGGACTCCGAGATCATGACCTGAGCCAAGGGCAGACTTAACCGACCAGGCCACCCAGGCACCCCATACGTGGGCTATCTATAATAAGAACAAGTCATTCTTATTAAGCAATAGTTAATCCATTTTCTATACTGTGCAGTGTACCAGTTCATAATTCTTCAAAAACCAAAGAAGTGTTTCAGTATAAGTTAATAACCCCTGTCATTTCATGAATATTTACGGTGTGCCCAGAAAGAGACTGATGTGCGTTTTCTCTATTTCTCACAGCATGTTGGGACGTTGGGTAACATCATCTCCATTTTAAACAAAAGAAAACAGAAAGCTCGGAGAAGGGAAGTGTCTTCCTCAGATTCATCCAGCTGGTAGGTGGTGGGTTAGAGATTTGAGTCCTGAAAGGTCTAATTACTCTTCATAAGCTCTTCAGCACATTGTGTTCCCCCTCACACACAATCAAGAACTTTTCTGGGTGGTAATGGTTATTGTACATATTTCTCCTGCTGAGGCTATTTTGTGCACATTAGATGGTGCAGTGGTTTGGGAGGTGGAGCTTAATTCTCTTTCACTTGAGTATGGCCTGAACTCAGTGACTTAACTTCCAACAAATAGAATACGGTGGAAGTAAAAGCAAGTTGCAGCGAGACTAGGTCATAGAAGGCACTGAGGCCTCCTTTTTGTTCTCTCTCTCTTGGATCACTTGCTCTAGAAGAGGCCAGCTAACATGTCACAAAGACCCTCAAGGGAGGCCCGGTGGGGAGACCCAATGGGGAAGAACTGAGACTCTCTGCCAATAGCCAGGGAGGAACTGTCAGCAGCCCTGGGAGTGAGCTACCATAGAAGTGGAAGCTCCAGCCCCAGAGAAGCCTTTACATGATGGCAGCGCCAGCCAACGTCTTCACGGCAACCTCAGCAGACACCATGAACCAGAACCACTCAGCTAAGCTGCTCCTAAATTCCCAATACACAGAAACTGTGAGATAACAGATGTTTGTCATTTTAAGCTAAGGTTTTTTTTGGAGGAGTAATTTGTTACATAACAACAGATAACTGAGGCAGGTGATATAGAACTTGAGGGCCTTGCCCCAGGACCTGTGTGAGCCCTTGACAGTTCACTGTTCTCATCGACAGGATGTACTGGATCTGCCCGTAGCTACTCCTGCAGATGTTTCTGCTGAAGATAGTTGACTTTTCTGCAGATGAGACTCAGTCTAGCTCTTAAATATTTGCAGGTGACTAGGAATTTGCCTCATTGTCTGGCAGCCCAGAAGGCGCTCACTTTAGGCAAAAGCTCTAATTAGAGCACTTGTTGGGGAGGCCAAGGAGGAACTGACCTGGGGTGTGGTGGTGGGCACCCGTAGTCCCAGCGACTTGAGAGGCTGAGGCAGGAGAGCCGGTTGACCCCAGGAGCTCTGGGCTATAGTGTGCTGTGCCCACTGGGTGTTGGGTGTTCACACTAAGTCTGGGATCAAGATGGTGACCTTTAGAGAGCAGATGACCACCATGTTGTTTAAGGAGGGGTGAACCAGCCCACATTGGAAAGAGAGCAGGTCAAAACTCCTGTGCTAATCAGTAGTGGGAACGTGCCTTTGAATGGTCACTGCACTTCAGCCTGGACAACGCAGAGCGACACTTTGTAAAACGTATACATGAGCAAAAAGAACAGACCTTGTGTGAAGATTTGTTGAAGCTCACCTCAGGCCCCCAGATGTTTGAAGCAGATGGCAGGCCCAGGAAATTGCTCATGTCATCCATGTATAGACCCTCCTTGTTCTATCCCTGTATGAAATTGTTACAAGAAAGCAAAGAGCCTGGAACATGTAATCTCATATTTATCAGGGAACGTCCATAACCATAAGAACCTCCTTTATTTTATTTTATTTTATTTTATTTTATTTTATTTATTTTATTTTATTTTATTTTATTTTATTTATTTTATTTTATTTATTTTATTTTATTTATTTTATTTTATTATTTTTATTTTTATTTTTTTTTAAGAACCTCCTTTTAAAACAATGTTTCTGTGCTTCCGCCAAGTCCTGGTTGAGAATATGCCCTTGAGTCACAATCCAGGCAATATACATCTAATGCCTGCTAGGTACCAAGTCCTACGTGAGGGGCTTGGGGTACAGCAGTGAACCAAACAGACAACATCCCCGCGCTCATGAAGCTCACCAGTCTTGTGAGGGAGACAGACAGCAAGTAAGCAAGCAAATAAGTAAGGTGATCTGGGAGAGGTAAGTATGATGCAGAGAAGTAAGAGAGGGTGGTCCTGGGCTCACAGGGAATCCTGGGGGAGAAGAGGCAGGAGTGGCTGCTCGGAGGTGACACCTGAGCAGAGAGGTGCATGCTGAGAAGTTCCACACTGACACTCCCACCAGAAGGACAGGTCTTGTGGCAGGAAGGGATGAGGCTTATGTGCGGAACAGCAAAATGACACTTGGGGATTTCTGTGTAAGGATTCACGTAACAAATCCCCCTTGAGGTGCAGAGTTTCAGGAGAACTTTGTCCCTGCTGACCAGCTGGTGTTCTTTTTGGTGAGAAAATAACTGATGATGTTCCCCCTTCAGCCTCGTCTTCCAGAAAGCTCCGAGGCAAATCCTGTACCTGCTAGTGGTGGGTCATCAGCTCATCCCGGGGGTCTAGAAGTAGCTGCTCACTCTGCTTCTTTCTTTCTTTCTTTATATTTTTTTTTACTCTGCTTCTTTATAGAAAGAGATCCTCATGTGTCCTGGGCTTCCTCGGGGCATGCTGCTAGTGCCACCCAGGTGCCACCTCAAGTCGAGCTTTCTTCAAGTTGAAGAATTAAGCTATTAATAATTGTCATTCGACAGGTTTTCATCAGTAACAAATGGCAGATGTCATTGCCCTGTTGATTCATTGCACAAACATTTATTAATTGCGTACCCTTTCCAGAAACTGGGTGGGGATCTGTGTGGAAAGACGAAGGGCACGGCCCCGGCCCTCAGTGTGTTCCCTCACACTCTAGGATGCAGTGCAAACACAACAAGCCAATAACTACAGATGTCTGAGGCAAGCTGGCCCGGAAGGGAGCCCCCCAGGGTGGCAGCTAGTCCCAGGGGAGACTTTGCTGGAGGAGGTGTCTGTGCATGGGGGCCCTGCGCCCCATGGTAGGAGGAGCCACATCAGCCCCTTCACTGGCACCCCCCCCCCCGAGGGTAGAGGCTCCTATCCCACTGGCAGGACCTGTGGGCCCCTTCTGGGATCAACCCTGGCCTTGGGGCCCTGGGCTCTGAGCTACGTGGCAAGAGCTTTCCCGACAGGAAGGAAAAATAGATTGAAAACGTCTCAGCTCCACAAGTCCTATTTTTAATTGATTTGCACACAGGCTCTTCAATCACGATATTAATATTTAATTGTCCTGTCAGGTCAGATCCTTCCCGGTCAGACAGTTAAAAATGGCCTGGGACGGAGGAGGGGAATGAGGCGGCGGGTGGCCTGCAGCGGGAAGGTGGGACGTGGCTCGGGGCCGAGGGGGATCAAGATCTGGGGCCGCGGAGGAGCAGCCCTGGCCCTCCCGTCCTGACGGGGAGCAGCTGGCTCCCTTTCTCCCTGCCACTGTCCCTTCCCTGCCTACATCCTTGGGTACGGTATTGCCTGAGAGGCCACTTAGGGAGCCATGTGGGAGTTCAGGCGCCACAGAGGCCTGTGGAGAAAATGGGGCTTCCTTCGACTGGGGGAAGCCGAAGGGCTGGTCTCTTCGGCAGGATCCAGACGACCAAGTGCTCAAGCCTCTCAGTTTCCTAAATTTGAGGGGGACTGGCTGGGGGTTTGGGCCCCACCCCAGCCCAAGTGAAACTTGATTTATAGGCATGTTTCTTTGAGAAACCGTGTCCGTCTTGGCTGCCTGGCATCACAGCGACATGAAGGACTGACATTTTAGGTGAACGCACGCTCGGAGGCCCTCAGCGTCCACGTGGAGCCCATTCGGCTCCACACAGCTCGTTCCCTCAACGTCTCCACGCGACTCCCACCAAGAGGCTATTAACGGGCAGGAGATGAGAGGGACGCGGGAATTGGTTTTCAGTTGAGCCCCAGCTTTATTTATACATCCTTTTTTTTTTTTTTAAGATTTTATTTATTTATTCATGAGAGACACAGAGAGAGAGCGAGAGGTAGAGACACAGGCAGAGGGAGAAGCAGGCTCCATGCAGGGAGCCCGACGTGGGACTCGATCCCGGGTCCCCAGGATCAAGCCCTGGGCCGAAGGCAGGCGCCAAACTGCTGAGCCACCCAGGGATCCCCCTACATCCTTTTTAAAAACAGGAGCTGGGAGGTAAGGCCTCTCCCCCAGAGCCATGGGGGAGTGTGAGCACCGCACTCTGGAGACCCCCACCCCCACCCCCGGGCCCTTCTGACCACCGCCTCTTCCTTCCTAAACAAATGTCTAAAAGTCCAGACAGTCGCAGAAAATCGAGATGCACCTTCCACAAGCTATGAAGAAAACTCAAGTCATCTCAGGAAAAGCTTCAATACTGCCTTCTCTCTGCGTCATCTTGCTTTGAGGCAATGGTTCTCATGGCGTCCGTCAGAAGGGGGCCTTTAGGAATGTGTGGGTGTGCCTGGTTGTCTTCATGGTGTGTCAGGATGCTCTCAGCATTCGGTGGGGGAAAGGGCAGCGATGTTAGCCTGATATTCTCTCGACGGTGTCCCCAGCCTGTGCCCCGCATGACGGCTGGGTGCCGTTGGGTGTGCTTGAGTGGAGAACACGTTACGGATGATCCGAGCCCAAAACTGAACTCTGTTTTATTCATGAAGTCTTTGTTGCACATTTTCAGATACACAAAGCTTTCCAGGAATCCAACTGTTGTGGAAATCAGGGAAGACTGGCTTTGGAAGTGACGGGGCCTTGACCAAGAGCTGTTCACCTTTTAGAAAGATCAGATCCAGAGGCGCCTGGGTGGTTCAGTGGTTGAGCGTCTGCCTTTGGCTCAGGTCGTGATCCTGGGGTCCTGGGATCGAGTCCCGCATCGGGGTCCCTGCTTCTCCCTCTGGCTGTGTCTCTGCCTCTCTCTCATGAATAAATAATTAAAATCTTTAAAAAAAATTAGAAAGATCAGATCCCTGGTGGCAATGGCACTTGTGGTACATGAGCTCCCAGAATCACACAGCTGTCCTGTTCTGCATCCACAGCTGTCAGGCTCCTAGGGGCCTCTGCTCCCACCCAGGAGCATCTGATACTTCCTGCCAGCTCCTAAAGCAGTCACACCACACCTTTAGGTATGGAAACACATGCTGTTATCATAAGTCCTTTATATTTCCATTAGGGCATCATGCTGATGTTGAGAATTGTGCATAGGTGGGTAATATTAATTTAATTTCAGGAATATAAGGGGCACATTATAGAATATTTGCTTTTGGCAGGAGGCATTGCATCTGATCTAGGACCTCAACCAGGGCTGAGATTACTGGTTAATGTTTTAAAACAGCAATAACTCCTTTTTTTTTTGTTTGTTTTTTTTAGATTTTATTTATTTATTCATGAGAGACACAGAGAGAGGCAGAGACATGGGTAGAGGGAGAAGCAGGCTTCCGGCAGGGAGCCCAATGCGGGACTTGATCCCCGGACCCGGGGTCACACCCTGAGCTGAAGGCAGACACTCAACCGCTGAGCCACCCAGGCACCCCAAAACAGCAACACCTCTTGAGAGAAGAGTCAAGCAGGTGGATCGTCAGGGATTGGATCACCTGAGTCATGTTTTACTCCGGGGCTCAAATGTTTCTAAGAACACAACTGTCTGCAAGCATCAGGCAGTTGGTGGGAAAGAGCAAAGTGTCAGAAAAGCAAGAGTGCAGGGGACACGTTGGACACTAGGTCTCAGGCTCTCCGGGGCACTGTGGGGTCTGCGGCAGAGGGAGCTCTAGCTCCTGCTGACTGTTGCCCTGCAGGACTGCAGGCATGGTGTTGCTAGATTTTTCCCTCCCGGTGGAAGCTGGAAAGCTGACAGGTTGGCAATCGCAGTAGCTGGGGTAAAGCTAGCCTGCTCTAACTAAGGGAGCCGGCAGTGCAATGGCTTAAGGACCCGGGACATAGGTTTATTTTGCAGGTCATGGTCAAGGCAGGGCCACAGCCGCATCTGGGTGTCAACCAGGAGAAGATGGAAGAGGGTGTGGAAGAGAGTGTGAGCAGTGTGTGAAGATCCAGGCTGGGAGGTGGCTCATCTCAGCCCCACTTGTGCGCGTCCTCTGATTGGTGGGGAAATGTCATCGTAGGTGGACAGCCATTGCCCTGCCCTCTGGGACACTGCTGGTCCCCCCCCAGTGCCCAGCTAAAACATTAAAATACATCAGGTGGACCGAGGTAGTTGGGGATTTGAGTTCCACACATGGAGGAACAATTCACAGTAGAGGAGGAGGGAGAAAGGCGGGTGGGACGGGTGTTTGAGCTGGTGGAAGGGTGGAAGGCTCTCAGCTTGGAGGGCAAGAACAGACCTTGAATGCAGGCAAGGGAGTTTTAATTCAGGTTACCTGTCCCACCTCCAGGAAACCTTTCCTGACAGATCCCTCCGGGGCCAATCTCAGCGCTCCTGTGGAAGGCTCCCGAAGCAGTGCTCCTGTGGAAGGCTCACCACATTCACTGTCTTCCTTGCCCATTTTTGTCTTTCTCTCTAGACTCCATTTGTATTTTGCTCACTGTTCTCTCCTTGGCGGTCTTGCAGAGCCATTGAAATGTAGTAGGTGCTCAGCAAATATTTGATGAATGACTGAAAAAAAAAAATCCTCTGAGCAGTAGACAACGGATGCGCATTAGGGTCTGCACAAGGCACGATCAAGGTGCTTTGGTGGGAAGATTCATCTGGTTACCCTGCTAAGAAGGCCAGAGGAGCAGGGCAAAGACAGACTGGCTGGCAAATGAAGTGCCCCGTGAGCAAGGGCAGAGATGTCTTGTGGGAAGGGATGGGCTGGGGAAGGTGGATGATGGGGGTCTGGGTGAGGAGTGGAGAGTAAGGAACTCTGACGCTGAGCGTTTTCCTACCAGGCCGGTACACACTCACAGGAAGCCACAGGACCAGTGACCCCCACCCCCCAAAGCCTGAGTGCCAGAGCCAGCAGGGAGCAGGGAGCCTCCAGGGTTAACGTAGCAACGCCAGGAGAGGCGGAGAGGCGTGCTGTGCGAGGAAGCATTTATGGTGGGCTTTGAGGCACGGTGAACAGGAATGCTCTGAAAAGACAGCTCAGCTTCATCCATTGGCCAGGAATATAGCAAAAGTCCAATAAATATTTTTATAAAATAGCATTTTTATAAAATGAAAGAATAGCTTAAAAATGGGTGGATGGATGGGTGGATGGAGAGGTGGCTTTGGTTTGTATTAGACTCTTTGGAAAAATGATTAAGAGGACAGTCGGGGGTTCTTCCCAAGTTCAAAAGGTTTAGGTTGCTAGGTCAGGCCTTGGCCTCTCGAGGCAGTCAAGGAAGCCGTGACCTCTGAGGAACAGGGTTCTTCTGCTGGACGGGAGGGGGTGTTCAGGGAAAAGTCCGGTCACCTCGGCCCGGAGCCAGCAGGCTAGGGGGGTCTAGCCCCTGTGGCCCAGCAGCGACCCAACTGCTGACCTTGTCAGTCACAGCGGTCGGCCGGGAGGCCTCCACAGCCCGGTTGGCAGCGGCCCCGCATCCGCTGGAACATCCTCAGGGTGGTGAAAGAGGGACACAGGTCTTCCATTGTGTGCCGCCAAGGGAGGCCGCAGGGGTGGGGGTAGAGGGGCCCTGAGAGAGAGCAGATACGAGTGAGGGGAGCCAGCCTCCGCAGCCAGACAAAGGCTTGGCTGTGTTAGAGGCTCCCTCAGGGAGTCAGATTATCAGGCTTGAGTTAAGGAAAGAGCTTTCCCTGCAACCAGAGCCGGGGCCCGGGAGCCGGGGTGCCAACTCAAGATGCTGCGGGAAGCAAACCTGAAAGGCCCAGGGTAGCTGGCGGTTGGGGTCACGCATGTTGTCACCAAGTAGGCCTTGGGAGCTAACGGTGAAGAGGGCCCGGGCTTGGTTCTACCCCTGGACAAGGAGGCTCCCAGCGTGGCTGGAGGTGAAGAGGAGGCAGGGGATCGTTGTGTTGAAGGAGAACTTGGGAGACCAGAAGTCAGAAGTCCTGGGCTGTTGGGCGCCTGGGTGGCTCAGTTGGTTAAGTGCCTGCCTTTGGCTCAAGTCATATTGCAGAGCAGGATCGAGTCCAGCATCAGGATCCCTGCTCCGTGGGAGTCTCGTTTTCCCTCTGCCCCTCACTTTGCTCATGCAATCTCTCTCTCTCTCTCTCTCTGTGTCTTGCAAATAAATAAATAAATAAAATCTTAAAAAAAGAAGAAGAAGAAGTCTTGGGTTTTAAATTCAGGCTTCCCCAACTAGCAGTTGACTGTGAGGATGTTTTTCTTCTGGGTGTCCTGCTCTGGCCTAGGACTGCTGGAGATGGGATGGGAGGAGGAGGTGGACATGCTCAAGAGAGGAACAGAGGGCCGCAGCGCAGGGCCAGTGCATCAGGCCTGGTGATTTCCCTGCATCTCATCACGGTGCTCAATGAATATAAAACAGCAAAGGCGCCAGGCTCAGAGACCCCACTTTGGAATATTCCCTACCAAGGTCAAACAGGCCCCTGATAACCTGAGGGAGCAATGATTTCCCTTCCTGCAGCTCCCATATCAATTAGAAATAATAAAAGGTTTGGGCCCAAGCATTATAAATTGGGATCGATTTAAAGTACTTCACCTCCAAATATCTCATTCTTCCCAAGATGATGATTCAAATAATTGACATTCCGAAGGAGACTGAAAAATGTGCTTCGGGACAAAGATTAGATATCTTGGCTGCACAATAGATTCGGTCTTTTTGAAACAACTGAGAACCACGAAGAGAAAGTATCCAAACCGACCTCATGAGTTAACCAAGCAGGAAACCAGGCATCGCCATCATCCAAGTTGAATGGGCAAGACTCCAAATGCAAATAAACGTCTCAGATGTACCAGAAAGTCATCTTTGGAAGGGACCTTTAAAGATGAACGTAGCCCAACGTACTCATTTTACAGATGAAGAAACTAAGGCCCAGAGAAGTAGTTAGAGCCGGACATGAAAGATGCTGTATCCTGAGCTTACGTTCTCCTCCGCTGAGTGAGTGACGCTGTGACCGCCACGTGTCCGCACGTGGCACCTGGCTCGCTGCCTGGGAAAACGGCGAGGCTGGAGTGGGGTGACGCGTGGACTGATTTTACCCAGTATTTGAGGGAGCATTCCCCTCCTTCTCCTGGGTCCATCAGTCATGGTACTGTCCGTCATGGGAGGACACATGACCTGGCCAGCCGAGTCACAGGGGTTGGTCTGGGGTGTGCAAGGGACCCAAACGGAACCCATCAGTCTTTTCCTGGAATTTTTATGGGTGGTTCCAGAGCCGCTGGGGTCACAGAAGCATGTCTCCCTCACTGCAAATGGGAAGCTGTTTGCAATAGGAGAGAGTCAGGCTGCTCTATCCAGAAGGGAGAAAATGCAAGATTAGATACCTTGTGACAGACAGACAGATGGGTAGATACATACATACCTACACACAGAGAAAGAAAGAACCAGCCCCTGCACTTGCTAGTTCTTTTGCTTCAGCTAGTTTGAATTAAATTTCTGGTCACTTGTGGACAAAAAAGTTGTGATTGATAAATACAGTGGGAAAACGCAGAGCTCTGGCTTTGTTAGTGATCTCAAGCGGGTAAGTTGGTCGTAGGAGGGAAAGGAATGAGAAAACCCAGCTGGTCTTCTGCTTTTCTATCACACTTAAGTTCATTTTCAGATAAATATTAGGCCACTTCCAAGAAGTCACTGTTCACTGGAAGTCCACATTTTCATTCATCTTTACACATGTCATCCTCTCTGCCCCTGTAATCTCCTGCCCTGTTCTTTTATTTATTTATTTTGATTTAAAAAAATTTTTTTAATGTAAGCCCTATGCCCATCATGGGGCTCAAACTCATGACCTTGAGATCTAGAGTCACATGCTCCACCAACTGAGCCAGCCAGGCATCCCCCATCTGCTCTTTTCTTTTTATGTTTCCTGGCTGATTGACTCCTATTCATCCTTCAAAGCCCTGCCTTACCTCTCCCTCATTTATTGATTCATTCCTTTTTTTTTTATTCATGAGAGAGATAGAGAGGCAGAGGGAGAAGCAGGCTCCATGCAGGGAGCCTGACGTGGGACTCGATCCCGAGTCTCCAGGATCACACCCTGGGCTGAAAGCAGCGCTAAACCGCTGGGCCACCAGGGCTGCCCTCATTCATTCCTTTAGCAAGAATTTATTAAACTGAGGTTGGCTCTAGCAGCTGGGGGGATGGCAAGGAACAGGACGTGCATTCATTGAACAGATACTTCTTGAATGTGCCAATCATAGCATGCAGGTAATCCAGTGGTGAGCACGAAAGACAAGGTCTGTGTCCTTGTGGAACTTATTGGGAGAGAAAAGATGGCACTAATTTATGATTGGAATATGTACTTCTGTAGTTTATCTCTGTCCTCTTCAATAGCTCTCTTTTTTAAAAATTGTAAATATTTTATTTAAATTCAATTTCCCAACATATAGTATATACCCAGTGCTCATCCCACCAAGTACCCTCCTCAGTGCCTGTCACCCGGTCACCCCATCCTCCCACTCTCCTCCCCTTCTGTAACCCTTTGTTTCCCAGAGTTAGGAGTCTCTCATGGTTTGTCTTCCTCTCTAATTTTTCCCCACTCAGTTTCCCTCCTTTCCTTTATAGTCCCTTTCACTATTTCTTATATTCCCTGTATGAGTGAAACATATGATGATTGTTTTTCTCTGATTGACTTACTTCACTCAGCATCATACCCTTCAGTTCCAACCATGTTGAAGCAAATGTAGGTATTCATCCTTTCTCCTGGCTGAGTAATACTCCATTGTAGACAGAGACCACATCTTCTGTATCCATCCACCTGTTGAAGTACAGCATGGCTCCTTCCACAGTTTGGCTATTTGGACGTTGCTGCTATGACCATCGGGGTACAGGTGTCCCAGCGTTTCACTACATCCGTATCTTTGGGGCAAATACCCAGTAGTGAAATTGCTGGGTCGTAGGGCAGCTCTACTTTTAACTTCTTGAAGAACCTCCACACTGCTTTCCAGAGTGGCTGCACCAGCTTGCATTCCCACCAACAGTGCAAGAGGGTTCCCTTTTCTCCGCATCCTCTCCAACATTGTTGCCACCTTGTTAATTTTAGCCATTCTCACCGGAGTAAAGTGGTATCTCATTGTGGTTTTGATTTGTATTTCCCTGATGGCAAGTGATGTGGAGCATTTTTTCAGTAGCTCTTTCTTACCTGCATTTCCTACTAGACTCAGAGGAGCTTGGGGAATAGATACCATTCATTGGTATCTATTTCCTCTCTCCACCTGTTGGGGGGGCCCAAGGACACCCCATGCCCCATCTGAGCCCCGCAGTGCTTTCTTTTTTTAAAGATTGTGTTTATATATTCATGAGAACACACAGAGAGAGGCAGAGACATAGGCAGAGGGAGAAGAAGGCTCCCCTTAGGAGCCTGATGCAGGACTCGATCCCAGGACCTGGGATCATGACCTGAGCCAGAGGCAGCCGCTCAGTCAGTCACCCAGGTGCCTCTCCAGCAGTGCTTCCTGGTTCGTGAAGGGTGTTGCCCAGTTAGGAGAGGAGTGGCTGCTGTGGGAGGAGGGACAGGGCCTCCCCAAGGCCTGGTGGACTCCTCTCCAACAGTGGGTGGGAAGGGAAATTTAATGAGGTTTCAAAGAAGACAATAAAGAAAGTTCAAAGGCATGGCCCCTAGACTTCAACAGTTTACGAGAAAATAAGCCCAGGCCCTGGAAGCAGCTGTTTAATCTCTGAAGAGAAGCCGAGTTCAGTCCTCAGTGGAAGCTGTTTGGTGGAGTCCACTGGCAAGGCTGTGACTGTCGCCGCCCTCTAATGAGGCTCTGTGGCTTCTCACCAGCTTCGGGGGAGGAGGTCAGGGGACCGGACAGGCGGGCCCAGGGCAGGACAAATGCAGGAGGCCCTAAGAGGTGAGTTCCTGGGAGCTGAGAGGGGCTGGAGACCTACAGTACCCATAGAATGAGTGCTTAAGGGACTGTGACGTTCATCTGGACCAAACCCCACATTTTGGTAAGGAGACTAAGGTCCAGAGACATGAGGCAACCTGACCAATGTCAACTAGCTAGGCAGTGGCAAAGCCAGGAGTCAGCTGCTAGTTCCATCTCAGCAGCAGGTGCAGCCCCTCAGGTGGGAGGTGGGAACCTTGGCTGATTCCTTACCATATGTAGACAGCCTCCAAGATTAGTATCTGGCCTGTCCCTCCCTCCCTCCCTCCCTCCCTCCCTCCCTCCCTCCCTCCCTCCCTCCCTCCCTCCCTCCCTCCCTCCCTCCCTTCCTTCCTTCCTTCCTTCCTTCCTTCCTTCCTTCCTTCCTTTTACTTTCAGATTTTATCCATTTATTTTCGAGAGAGAGTGAAAGCAGGGGGAGGAGCTGAGGGGGAGGGAGAGGGAGGAGGAAAGAATCTCAAGCAGACTCCCTGCAGTGCCTGACTCCGGGCTCCATCCCACACCCTCGAGATCATGACAGGAGTGTCCACACATATATGGTTAATAAGTTGTGCTGGTATAACTGAACAAGCATTAATTGAACTTTGACCTTTCCTGCAAACCTCACACAAAAAGGAATTTGAAATGGATCATAGTACTTAATGCAAGAACTAAAATTATAAAGCTTCTGAAAAAAAAAATGACGATGAAACTTTTACGGCTTTGGATTAAATAAAGATTTAGCTAGACCAGAAAAACCGTGCCTCATAAAAGCAAAAGCTGATCAATTAGACCTCGTCAAAATTTTTAAATCTTGCTCTTTAAAAGATAGTGTTAAGAAAAATGAAAAGAGGGGCACCTGGGTGGCTCGGTGTTTGAGCGTCTTGTCTTTGACTCAGGTCATGATCCCGGGGTCCTGGGATCAAGTCCCACATCTGGCTTCCGGCAGGGAGCCTGCCTTTCCCTCTGCCTATGTCTCTGCCTCTCTCTGTGTCTCTCATGAATAAATAAATAAAATCGTTTAAAAAAAAAAAAAGAAAAATGAAAAGATAAAGTACAGTGATAAAATATGTGTAAAGCATATATCTGATAAAAATGTATATAATATATGTACACATTTGATAAATATGTTCAACATCATTAGTCATTAGGAAAGTACGAATTAAAATCACAATGAAATACCACTATTTATCCACTAGAATGGCTACAACTAAAAAAAAACTTGACAATGCCAAATGTTGACAAGAGTGTGGAACGACTGGAACTTCCATACATAGCCTGTGGGGGCACAAACACGGCACAGCACACACTTTGCAGAACTTTATAAAGATAACCATCCACTTACCATTTCATCCATCAATCCCATCCTTAGATGTTTATTGAAGAGAAAGGAAAGCATATGTCCACAAAAAGACTTGCACTTTTTTTTTTTAAGATTTATTTATTTGAGAGAGAGAGAAAGAGAGAGAGAGTGCCGGGGGAGGGGCAGCGGGAGGGAGAGAATGAATTCTCAAAGCAGACTCCCTGCTGAGCACGGAGCCCAACAGGGGACTCGATCCCAGGATCCGGAGATCACTCAAGTTGGACACTGGACTGAGTCACCCTGGTGCCCCAGGACTTGCACATTTAATGCCCACAGAAGCTCTATTCATAACCACTGAAGAGTAGGAAGTACCCCCATGCACATCTACCGGCAAACAGTTCAACACACGGTGGTATATCCATATCGTGGAATGCGATCTGGATAAAGTACTGCAAAACGCAGCAACACGGATGCGTTGCTGATTGAAAGAGGTAGCACCCTGGGGTGAGGGGCAGGCCTGTTTGACCCCCAAAGCCCACATGCCTGCCACCCTCCACCTCCCTGGCCCTAATTCCACCATCAGGTAGATGCAGTTCTTTTTTTTTTTTTAAGATTTTATTTATTCATGAAAGACTCAGAGAGAGAGAGAGGCAGAGACACAGGCAGAGGGAGAAGCAGGCTCCACGCAGAGAGCCCGACGTGGGATCGATCCAGGGTCTCCAGGATCACGAAGGCAGGCATTAAACCGCTGAGCCACCCAGGGATCCTGATAGATACAATTCTTAGGGAATTTTTTTTCCCTGGCCAAAAAGCTTCCTCTCCTCCTTGAACAATCTGTACCTTTTCTCAGTGAATGTTGAATTGATTTGAGTGGTTAGGGTAACAAGATTTCAGGACGCAGGAGAGACCTACTTTAGATATTCAGCTACTTTCAAGGACAAAGTAATATCCTGATTTGTTAAAATAGAGAATGTGATCATAATAACTGATCCTCCCCCACCCATCATGCCCTGTTTTTTGTGGATGCAGGGCCCAGTGACGGGTGCCAAGGACGCCAGGGTGCCTCCCCGCCCTTGCTTTCACTTAGGTTTTCTAGGACCTATTGCAACGAGTGCCTCCTTAGCCTAGACACTCATTCATCCCACAAATATTTATCGAGCACATATAATAAAACCGAAGCCAACATTTAAAATGTTTTCTGTGTAACAGACCTATCGTCAGATCCTAGATTGTGGTGACCTTCGACTCTTTAGAACAAATAATGAAGAAAGTTTTGTTGTTTGGTAGCTTTGTTTTCTGAAACAACTTTTTTTGGCCCATGAGTTCCCCAGAGCAAAGTGGAGAAAACCACAATCCAGGGGCCTGCCGGTCAGAAACAGAGAGGGATCCCCTGAGATTCTGGGCACCTCCTAGAGGCCAGAAACTGATCTGCTGTCACGGGATTCTGGGGTCTCAGCAAATGATGAATTTTTGGCAAATGTCTGTTGAGCTGCACTACATTTTAAATTATTCAACTGCTCAGGGTGAAAGACAACCAGTCCCAGGGGAGCGAGTGACTGGATACACCTTTTAAAGGCGGCTTCAGGGAAAGTTGGGCGATTGCATCGTCCTGAGGAAGGTCATGTGCCCTCAAGGTAAGGACCAGGGTGGCCCTGGCCAGAAAGCTGAAAACTGGAACTTGAAGATGGGCTAAGTAGGGAACCATTGATGGAACCTGGAAAGGAAAAGGTGGAGAATTTTTGTAGAGAATCCAGAGGGTCGCAGGGTTGAGAGGATGGTTCTTGGCCACACGGAGACCTCCAGGCAGCAGCTGGGGCTCCGGGGAAGAGCCGGCAGATGACAGGTGGACAAGGCAGCCCTGAGCCCCTGGACGCTCGGCCTTGCCCCTCCGTGCGCTTCCCACCCCCACCTCGCCGACAGGCAGGTTTGTTGGTGTTCCCTTCAAGAGTCCTTGACTCTTCTCTGCCTGCCTGCCTCCCGGGTACAACTCCAGGCCCTCAGAAGCATTCCCTTCCATCGGGTGTCCCCAAACAGTCACTGCCCCCTGAGATCCACCCTTTGCATCATCACCAGGGTCTCCAACAAAATTCCCAGCATCTTCCTTTCCCACTTATTTATTTAAAGATTTTATTTATTTATTCATGAGAGACAGAGAGAGAGAGGCAGAGACACAGACAGAGGGAGAAGCAGGCTCCATGCAGGGAGCCCGACGTGGGACTCGATCCCGGGTCTCCAGGATCACACCCTGGGCTGAAGGCGGCGCTAAACCGCTGAGCCACCCCGGCTGCCCCCTTTCCCACTTAAAGCCTCTCGCATGCCCGTCTCCCTCTCATTCTTCAGCGCTCAGGATTAGCATCCCCTCCTCCAGAACAGGAGCCCGGGTGCCCCCAGGATGAGCTGAGGGACCCCTGTGCACTAGGGCTCATGGTGCGGCCTGCCTGACCACACCGCGCTCCTCGGGGCTGCGGTGCACCTGGGTGTCTCTGGGCTCAGATCGATGCCAGGGCCTGGGCACACAGGTGCGGGTTCATCTCGGGAAGGAAGGAGAAGGAAGAAAAGAGGACCAGGGGTGCCCTGGGAGGCTCAGTCAGTTGCATTTCTGACTCTCGGTTTTGGGGCCCGTAGCTGGACTCTTACTCTGTTCCATTGATCTATCTGTTTATACTTGTGTGTCTAAAAAAAAAAAAAAAAAAAAAAAAAAAAATACTTGTGTGTCTATACTCATGTGTGTCCAGGACCACCCTGTCTATTTTTGTAGCTTTATATTAAGTCTTCAAATCAGGGAGTGTTAGTTTAAAACACAACTTTGTTCTTTTTCAAAATTGTTTTTCCTACTCTAGATCCCTTGCATTTCTATACACATTTTCCAAATCAGTTTGTGCATTTCTGGACACAAGCCTGTCAGGATTTTGATGGAGATTACTTGTACCCATAGAGGCATTCTTTTTGATAAATTAGAGGAATACCATTCCTAACTGCCGTTGATTTTTGAAACAAGCTTTGGCATCTCAGTAAATCGTTTTTCAACTAGGCAGAGTGTTCACAAACCTATGATTTTCACCTTCTCTTCTGATGCAGTGAAATGAAGCATCGCTCTGGTGATGGAAGCACCAGCGAGTGTCCCCAAGGCTCCGGGGACCATTGTTTTGTCCTGCGAGGAAAACCAGCTTCCTCCTTCAGGGAAACTCTGTGTCTGTGACAGGAGGGAAACCTCACAACTCACGCCCAAGAGAAGCTGTTTTAGGCATCTCCAAACAGCCACCCTTCCCTTGTTTGTCCAGAGCACAGTTCATGTGGTTTTGGAAAAGTAGTCTTACTCATAGCCCAAGAACACCACAGGCCCCAGGAAGAGAGTATTCTGGGAAGGGGTTGAGGAGAGGCCCAGAAAAAGCCAGGGCAGAGGCACAACCTTCTGGAAGCATTGCCACCACTAGTGAGTGGGAGGTCTTCCAGTTGGACACTCCAGAGCTGGGGCCATGCTTGCCACACAGCCAGCTCCCCTGGGGAGTAAGACCCTCAGAAAGCTGCGTTTCAGCAGCAAGATTATTGCCTGTTCTTTATACTGTGAATTGTTAACAGGTTCTAAATAGACTATTCATTTTTCCTTTTAGCACAGAAAGGTCTCACAACTCCAACTACCACCACCGGCTTGAATGTTTCAAGTCAAAACATTTCCCAAACCACAGCCCTCGGGTGAGATGTAGGGCTGGCCAAGGGTTTGGAGGAAAAACAACCCCCCACCGGCCTGGAAACCATTGGGTACACAGGAGGCTGGTCTCCTTGTTCACAGAAGCTGGGAGCCTGAGCATTTTTACCAGTTAATCTGATAAAGACACTTTCTCTACCAATGCCTGCCTCCACTCCCCCCCCACCCTGTCCCAGGAAGTAAGCCCATCCCCACGACTGCGGGTCTCAGGAGAGTGGGGTGCAGGGCACAGAGTGGGACAGCCTAGGGCACCTGCAGGACTTGAGCACTCCCTCCCTAACTGTGTTAAAGAATAAAAGAGGCTTCTGTAATGTTCCCAGCACTGTGCTTGAGTCAGGAAGCAGCAGATCCTACTAGGTCCACTGAACAACACCCAGAACAAGAGGTGTGCGGTGGCAACTGCAGGGAAGCCAGCTCCAGCCAACCCTGGGACAGCCAGGGTTCCAGAAGTTTTGGCTCACGGGGCCCTGGGTGTAGCCCAGCCCCGGCGAAGGAGATCCAGGAGGTCCTAGTGGACCCCACAGCTGGCGGTGCTATCCATAGGTGTCGCCTTCTGCGAAAGGAGGGCTTCATCGAGGGCCTCGAAATCCAGGTCTCAGACGCCCAGAACGTGTTTGTGGCCAAGATCTTGTCTATGTTGCTGCTGCTCAAGCTGCACCAGAAGGAGAAGGCGTCCGTGGCGACACACATTCACCTCGGCCTCCCCCACCGACACCCCACAGGCTCCCTTGGCTTTTTCGAGTACAGCGACCTTGTGTTGGAGCTCTGCTGCTGAAGATCTCGGGGCGAGGGGAGCACTGGCCAAGCCGACGGCCGCTACTACCCGCAGCAGATGGTCGGGGCCGCCAGGACCTGCACCGAGGCCGGGCTAGTCCCCGGGACCGCAAGCAGGGCCAGCCCTCACTCGGTGAGGACGGGGAGGCGAAGCCAGGGGATTGCCACTGGCAAGCAAAGTCGAGTCCTGCAAGGAGAGGAAGAAGGCGTTGGGCGGGACCCCTGAGGTCACAGCTCTGGAGGTGCTGAGCACAGTTTGGAAGGGGACATGTGGCCACTGGGTGAGTCACGTGCACCTTGTCAGGGGGCAAACCACCTTTTGAGATCTCTGGCCTCAAAGAGACCTGGGAAGGATGCAGCATTCCCGGCGCGTCAGGCCCACAGCCACCTCCCGGTTCACGAGATGCTCGGACAGATCCCACTGCCCGCCAGACCGCTCACGAGCTGCCCGAACAACAGGTTCCTTACGTCTGGCCATACCCATCCCTTGTCCCCACACCTGCCTCACCATCCCTCTGAGGCTTTCAGCTGTTCACAGCAGCCTGGACCCCAGCACCCAGAAGAAGCCTCTCCTAGTCCTCAGGAAAGGCAATGAGAACCCTAAACCCCGGGTAAGAGGACTCAGTGGTCCAGGAAGCCAGTGACGTGCTTGCCTGCCACCTTGGTGACATGCTGTAGCAGCTACACAGCACGACTGCCTCCAAGCCCTCGGAGCTGAGGAGCCCACCTGCCTCCTCCTCTTCCCGGGGCAGCACGTGGGGGGATTATTTGGACAAGTGCAGCCTGGGGTGTGAGCTGCGCGACAAGAGCGTGGGGGTGAGCTTCAGTTACTTCACATGACTCATTCTCCGCCACGACAGTGACAGCCTGCAGAACACAGAGCACGGTGACATAGAGGCCTACCTCGCCGTGGGCTCCCAACCCAGCTCCTCCCTGCAGAAGATCCCCCTCTTCAAGGGGTTCCAAAACCATGGCAGCAAACACCTGCTGAAAGCTATCCAGGCCCGCTCACCTGGCTTCGCACCTGCTACTCCATCACCTTCACCACGGCCTGCTTGTGTGCACAGCCACTTCTAGGACCATGGCACACTCACCCTGTGCCCGCTCACGGCAGCCTTGACCTACCTTGAAGAGGAGTGGGACTTTCTTAGGCACTACCGGAGCCTCCTGGAGGGGTACCCCTGCTTCCAGGGGCTGGCCAGCCAGCTCCACGGCACCTGCGTGATGCTGAACAGGCTTCAGAGCTCATGCTCAGCCACCAACGGCCTCAGGGCCTCCTCACAGGCCTCCCTCCCCCCTGGACGAGTCCCCCCCCCCCCCCCCCAGCACCTTGGGCCCATACAGGTTAGTTCCCACTGGGTTTTTTGTTTTTTTTTTTTTTTTTGTGATGTGCCCCCTGGCCGCTGGGGATGGGAGGGTGGAGCTACATCATCCTGGCAGCTGAGAGTTGCTAAGTACATCGCCCTTTTTGTACACGTTGGGGTGTGGATTGGACGGCCTCTTCCCCTTGCCTCTTCACCCCATCATGTGGATTGGATAGACTATTGCTACAGAATCCGGACTGTTCTTTGACTTTATACACATATAAAAAGTATGGAGAGTATTGCTTGGCTACTGGTTGTCATGTGCTCTCAGGGGCTGCCTGTCTCCGCCCGTCTCTTCAGCAAGAATGAACCCCTGAGGTGCAGGGCAGAGGTGGCTCTCTGGGCAGCTGGGACTGTTCCTTGGTCCAGTAAGACACGTAGCAGACGTAAATTCAGTGACAGCACACTACCGCGTCCTGCCCAGAGCTCTTTCGACAAGGCAGTGTTCTGCTGAGAGCCGTGGTTGGTCCTGGGCGGACAGGCCTCTACGGATGCTGCAGGGACTCTGCTGTAGGGACAGACCTCGCGGCAGTGATCTGAGGGGACGAGGGCAACACTTCCGAGGCCTCCTTTGAAGACCCAGGGTCACCAGGCCATCTACCTGATGAGTCAAAAAGCACAAAAAGCAAGCCCAGAGCGTGGAAAGGCAGAGGAGGAGATGGAAAGGGAGGAAGGAACACAAGGACCCCCCCCAAGGAGAGCCATCTGGTACCCCACAGTAGCGGCGGGGGGCAGTGTCCGGCTGGACCTGCTCACCTGTCTCACGGCGGCGTGTGTCCACCAGTGAGGGCTGGTAGGTCCAGGAGGGTCACATGTAGGGCAGACGGGAAGGCTCAGGGATACTGGGGGGAAGCTGGGGCAGGTAGCTCAGCGGTGGCCCAGGCAAGGAGTGCGACCAAACCAAGAAGGGGTAGCACTCGGCCCCAGGGCATGCAGGTGACACCCCCGCACCTCAGCCCAGCCATTGCAGGCCAGGCTCCGGGTCGGGGGGCGTGAGGCCAAGGCCACCTCTGTGGCCCCAGGCAGGCCTCCCACTGCAGTAGCAGAAGCACAAAGGCCAGCCTATTATCTTGAGGCCAAAAGAGGATTTCGGGGACTTGATTTAAAGCTTCCCTCTCTCATTTTTTGGGCAAAGGCCTGGGAGGAGGGTGGGACTGGAACAGACAGAGCCGTGTGAGGGTCTCGCATCTTCCCTCGAAGGATGACAGCTCCTGCACCCCGAACCCCAGGGTTCTCCTTCACGTGGCCCTCCTGCCTCGTGCCATCGACCTTGACCTTTAAATGCAGAATTCCATCCTGCGCCCTCGTGGGCCGGGGCTGTCATCTCTCCGGGGGCCCCAGCCTGCGGTTGCCCCTGAGGAGAGGCGGGCAGGGGAGCCTCCGGCCGGCACGAACCCGGGGAACCGGGTGGGCACCCCTAGTCGCCCTCCCCGGGGAGCGGGGGTGGCCGGCGCCCGGCTCGCCTCTGTGGGGGGCACCCCAATGGCCAGGCCGTGCGGACAGCGGGAGCAGCGTTTGACCTTCCAGCCGCCAGCCGGCTGCTCCGCGTGGCCGTGCATATGCCTTGGCTGGCGTCCCAGCTGGCAGCCTCCACCCGGCCCCCAGTTATAGGGATGACGGCCCCCCAGACCCTGCCCCACTGAGGGATCCAGCTCAGGGGCTCTGCAGGGAGGACAAGCATCGTTGCCCCCGGCCCTGGAAAGCGGGGACCCCCCCCTTCATAGAGGGGCTCTCCTGGGTGCGGGGCAGGGCTCGTGCCTTCCCTGGGGTTCATCACTTTAGGGGGACAGGGGTGCATTTCTTTTTTTTAAGGGCTGAGTTTCTGGAATGCTGTTCCAGCCTGACGGCGCCTCCCCTGAGAGGGGTGTCCCAAAGGCCGAGGGGCGAGCGCTGGGGAGCGGGGTCAGCGGGGGCTGGCCGGGAAGGACGGACCTCCTGCCCCCCTCCCCGAGGGCCGAGCTGCCAAGGGAAGCAGCAGGTTTCCCATCGGGGTGTCTTCATGCAATTCTCTCTCTTTGGAATGACTGAGCAAAATCGTGCCTGGAAACCAGATGGAGCCTGGAGGCCTCTCCCTGGCCTGAGCTCCGAAGTCTTCCAGGCGTTGACTCATTCTCTCGTCCTGACAACGAGAGGGACGCCCCTTGGCGCGTCACTGGGAGCCCCTCCTCACTCTCCCACCCTCGCTGCTGTTGCTCACCGTGTCCCCGCTCGGTCTCCCCACGGGGAAGGACGGCAGCGTTGTGACTTTCTCCGAGCGCTCACAGCTCCTTGGAGCGTGTGTGCACAAACCTGCACCCAGCTGGTCTTGAACTCTTCAGGGCCCGGGTTTATTTTGTTCAGTTTTGTTTGCTGGTGCCCGAATCAGTGGCATGCGGTGTAGACCATGGTTTTGCAATACCCCCTGTGCCTCATGGTTGCTGCGGCGGGGTGGGGGGGATATTTATGCCCAGGCCCACTTCCAGAGACCCCGAGCTAACTGCCCTGAGGTCTGGAGGGTGCCGGGCTGGGAAGGTCCCCAGGGGATTCCAGTGTGTAGCCCCTGTTGAGAGGCCTCCAGAAACTTGTCTCGGGATGAGCCAGTCAGGCGGCCCTGTCCAAGTCGCACTTTCTCCCTCTCTCATTTTTTTTTTTTTTTTTTTTTGAGGGAGGTTGGATTCTCAAGCCCTATTCACACCTAGCATGTATTCACTGTTAATGCCATTTGTTTGAGCCATAAAACGCTTGGGGAACCAAGTTCTGGAAGGCAGGCTGCTGGCAGGCATTTCTCCTCTGAGGTTTGGAACCGCCACGAATAACTCGCTCACTCAGTCTTCGGAACCTTCCTCCTCCAACACATGTGATTCTCTCGCTTGTCCTCCAGCTTCTTTAACACCTACCGAGCCTCTTGCCCAACATTTTCTAGACCTCAGCCCGCAGTTTCTGAGCCGTGGGGAGGTGGCCGTGGGCCGTTCCGAGGGCCGTGTGCGAGGTCCCAGGTGGGCCACGCAGCCCTGGAGGGACAGCCACACGGACACAGAATTTTATGCCAAATTGGAACATACCCAGGAGGACTGACCAGTCTCGTCCACGGCAAAACTGAGAGAATTGGGTCAAAACATGACATTTGAGCTGCTGCTCGCGGCTTCGAGGGAAGTGCATCCTCCGAACCTTAGGGCATGTGCATCCACGCAGGAGCGCGGCCCGGAGATGGGAGATGAAGAGCGGGTCTGCCGCCCCGGGGCTCCCGGGAGGGAGGTCACCCCCTGTCCCCCTGCCCCCTGCCATCCTTTAGAGCTCTCGGGTGTGGCTGTCGGCAGCCCTCGACAGCCCCTGCGGCACGCGGCCACCTGCCTGGGCTGCGCTCACGTGCTCCTTCAAAACATGAGCTGCTCCACGTACACGGAAGAGTCTGCGCGGGTGCCACGAGTACCCATCTCCCCACCTTAGCTCCAGCCAGTGTTTGACGGCTGAAGCCCCGTCAGCCTTCCTCTCCTCCTGCTCTGTTGCCATCGGCGATCGTCTTTCCCAGACCCCGGGCGCTTGGGTACCGCGCACCGCAGCCCGCGGGGGTCACAGGCCTTCAGGCTTTCAGCGTCTCTCCCCCCGGCCTGGGGCTCTCGCGAAGGGTTTGCGCTTGGCCCGGTCGCCTGCACCTGGGGACCTCGTCTGACCCCAGACCTCTCCGAGGCCCGAGTCTCAGGGCTTCCACCCCCGGGCCCACCCCGTGAGGGTGGCAGGACAGGCTGGTGTGTGAGCCTTGGGGCCTCGGGTGGGGTCTCACGCGCACGGAGCGCCTCCCGACAGGGGACAGCAGGAACCGGAGGGGAGCAAGCGCGCAGCATGGGGGCTGCCTGGTGGAGGCGGCCTCCGTTGGGGAGCCGGGGCGGCCTTGTGCCGCGAGGTGGGCTGAGGTTGGCTGCGGTCCCCCGGCAGGGAGTGGAGGGCGGGCACCGGCGGCGGCGGGAGGCCCCGGGACGACTGAGCGTGGTGGCTCACTCGGCAGCCTCACTTCCCCCCACCCCATTTGAGTGGAGGCTCGGGAAGCTGGGCGTCCTTCCCCTCGGCGGCTCGCGGTCTGCTGGCCTCCCAGCCCTCGGGCCTCCGAGCGAGGCCGTGGGCAGCCACGCGCAGGCTTCGGCCCAGGAATGGCCCGGGGCCCGGAGGCTGTCACCAGCATGGGCTTGAGGGTGGACACCCAGGGCAGTCCAGCTCCCGCCAGCCCGGCTCCTCCGTGGCCCGAGGTTAAAGGAAGCTCCCAAAGCCCCATCTGGGGTACGGGGGCCGGGGGTGTGTGGGGGGTGGGATGGCGTCGGCGAGGGCGAGCTCTTCAAGCTCGGCTGCCCTTCCCGTCGCGGGCCAGCTTCTGCTGGGAGAAACGGGCTCGTGGGTTTTGGAAGAATTTACTCTGGACAGAAGCTTGGGCTCTTGCCTTGTTTGACAGCCCATAAAAGTCAGCTGCAAATCCGAACTCCCAGCTCTACTGTTTTCGGGGGCGGGCGGGGGGAGCCTGGGGACGGTTACAACTCCTTCCCCGGGCTGGCTGTCCCCTCCCCCGCCTGGGTCCACCCTGCCCCTGAGTCGCCTCCACAGTTAGGGAAGCGTGAGGATGTTGGCGCGGGCAGGGCGGAGGGCGGAAGGCTGGCTGGGCCGGCGGGCGGGCCAACACCGGTCAGACGTGCAGCATGGAAGGTGGAACCAAGGGAGAGTGTTGGACTTCCTGCTTTGAGACCCTGCGTGTGTGCGTGTGTGTGCGTGTGTGTGTGCGTGTGTGTGTATTTCTCTCTGGTAGGTCCGGGAAGGCCAGCGGAGCCTCCGATACGTGCCAGATACTCACTGTGTTGGGAGTTGGCCAGGAGAGAAACCGTTAGGCATCTGCCTATTTTTCATGTTGCTTCTGCATCTGACTGTGAAGAGGGGCATTCCTTAAGTCCTCACATCCCAGACCGCCCTATTTGGGAGACCCCGGTGCCTGGCACACTCTGTGTAAAGAATAAACGTCACCCGCTGAGTGACTGCCTTCGTGAAGTGGGTGGCGGTTTATTGAGCATTTACTATGGGGTTCCTCCTATCTAGCCGATGGAAGAGTGTATTGTTTTTTACTGATAGGGGAGGTACACACCAGGCTCAGGAAGGTTAAGGGACTTGTCCGAGGTCTTGCAGCTAGGACTGTGCGTGTGTACTGGGGAGGGTGGTGGGTGGAGATGTACAAGAGATTGGAAAGGCTCACGGCACCATTCTTAATTATTGCTCATTCTTGCAACTGCATCACATCTGTGCATTTGTGGAAGCTGATGGGACTGAGTGGGCTGCCCCGGGAACCTGGAGGCAGCGGAAACAAAGCGGGGGTTTTCCAAGTGCATGCCTGATGCAGCACATTATCTGTAAAAACAGAACTTAGAAGCATGGACAGGAGAGGCCCTCTGTACTGAGAACAGGGAAGAGGAGAGATGAGTCGATGGACAAGATCTTCTGGGACATTTAAATGGTCCCCGCTGAGGCCCATGGAAGAAGAAAGGCAAAAAAAGAACAAAGCTAGGTCAACTGTTAAAAATTATTTAATAGAAAGTCCAATGTCAAAATGTAACAATAAACAAAAATACACATGTATAAATATGTATATATAATTAGACCTGTACACTTTCTCAGACCCTTTTCAAAATGGAACAGAATCATCATTACATCTCGGTGGTCAAATCAACAATAATATTCAAGCGACGTGGACCCACTGGTGCCGTGGGGAACATACTGCTAAAGCAGTTGGAGGGTTCAAAGAATCCAATCATGAGAGAGCTGGGAATATTGCCAAATGTCCTCTTCTGGAGACCCAGAGAGGGAAGAGGAGCGATCCCCCCGCTCTGGACATCGTACTTGATCTTTTCTTAGCACCTGTAGCCACCACTGTCCGGGGACAGCTCTCCTGCTGGGCAGGTTTTTCAGTACTTAAATTTATGCTGTTGGAAGAGTTTGTTTGCCCTGTCTCCCAGATTAGAAGCTCCTGGGGATTTTACCTTAAGGCCTTCTTATTCTGCAGGCCAAGCGTGCCAGCACAGTGGTTTGGGGATGGATGCCAAGAAGGTGTGCTCACTTGCTCTTAAAACAGTAGTGTCCAAAGTGGGTGTGCACACACCAGGGGGTACTCAAGGTACCCTGAGGTGTTCAGAGAGAAAGTACCAGAACCTCTGTGTATAGTATTTTGTATCTTATGCTTTTAAAAGGTCTACGTTGTATACTTTTTATAATGTGTCTAATATATTAGTTCAGGAGTATATGACTATATGCCTTAAATAAATTAATAGACGTACAGAGGGGGTGCATCTCACAGAGGTTTTGCTGATAGGCATGTGCGGTGGAAATAAATGGGCAACCACTGCTCTATGGAGTTCCCGTGCGTGCCGAGCGCTGGGGAGGCTGCCCTGCTGGGCTCTGTGCCTACCCGAGGAAGCTGTGCAGGTGCTCAGAGGAGCGAGGCTTCCAGGACCCCTCAGACCCAACTGAGAGCTGGGCCTCCTGAATCTGCCACGAGATTTCATTTGAATGTAAGGCCTGATTTCCAGATAAAACACAACACACACAGAGGAAACACACAGCCATTGACAACTGGCAAGGAGGCACTGTGATCCTTTCCTGGACCGGAGCAGCCAATGGGGAGGGGGTGCCCTCAGGCAGACCTGGCCATATTCCAGGACCACCCCCCTGCCGCCACCCAGGGGACCCTGCAGGACCTTAATTTCAAGGCAGGTGCGTGTGAGGCCAAATTCTAATAGAAAGGACTAGGCCTGTGGGCTATTCGAGTGGGAACCCCAAGACACAGAATTAGAAGTTCCTCAGCCAAGTTGCCAGTGGGATATCTGGGAAAAGAGTGGGTGTTTGAGTTAAAATCTTTCCACGGGTCCAGAAGCTGGTGTTGCTGCTGAATATGCCAGGCTGCACCCAGGAGGGCAGGGGTGGGGGTCTTGCAAAAGAGTTCAGGACACAAGAAATATTCAGGGCCCTTTGGGATCCCTGGACACCTTGCTGAACTAAGGAAAGTGTCTTCAGTCCCCAAATTCCTCCAACCTCTCAGGGAAACCAGTCACTTGTTTGAGCCTTTTCTTAAGTTTCTAGAAACCATGCTGCCTCACAGCTAGTGTTTTGATTCATCGAATTCGTTTTCTTCTCTGTATAGAATTTCTCATTATTTGTGGGGTTGGGGGAGGGAAGAACCCAATGCTCTGTACTCTGAATAGGTTCTCTGGAAAACCTTAAAGGCACTGTGAGTTGTCTCCATAGAAAGACTGCTTCTCCCCAAGGCTCCCTGCCTCACGACCGGAGGGCTCAGAGCTTGGAGCTCGGTGGCCCCCCTGTCCCCACGAGGTCCACGGTGGCTGTCTAGGCTGGCAGGTGTTTTCAATGTGCATACAATTTATTTGTGCTTTTTAAATTAAAAAAAATTTTTTAGTATCACCTTTCTTTGGCAGGATTCGGGTGCGTGCTCCGAGCATAGCAGAGGCTTGGCCACAGGGCATGACCTAACCCGGGGAAAGGCTGTCCGAGGGCAGCTGCCTTTTGGGGAGATGAATGAAGGTGTCACTCTAAGCCAGGGAGCCGTCTGCTGCCTCCCATGGATTCATCTTAGGGAGCACCCTCATCACGGGGTATATGCCAGCCTCCTACCCAGAGGTATTTTTAGCCTTGGTGGCTCTAGGGACAGGTCACGATGACCAGGCGCTGTCCCCTACATGTCTCTGAGCAAGATCTAGCCCAGGTTAAAGCCCCTGAATTCAAACAGCTTTTGGCTGTGCAGGGTCAGGCGGGGGTGGGGAGGCAGAGGACACGAGAACAGATCCTCTCAGCAAGCAAGTGTGCGCCTGCACAGCAAGAGGGCAAATCGGGCTCTGGTGCTGACCACACTTACATCTCTGGGTGGCCGCAGCCATGACCTCTGCTTCAGAGGGCAGAGCATGGTCTACGGCTCCTTATCCCTCCCCTCTCCTCCCCAGTCCACGGTGAAGCCCCCGGGCCCTGGGGGATCAGCCAGCTGACTGCTTGCCCTTACCTTGTCCCCTCTCCTGCTCAACTCCAGCCCCGGCTGCTTTGCTACCCGCCAGCCCGACAGCCTACACTGTCCCTCCTCTGGACCGAGTCCCACGCTGTCCTCCTAGCCCCGAAGGCCCTTGGCAATGCTCTCCCTCAGTCCTCCGACAAACTTGAGCTTCGATGTCACCTCTTTCTGGAAGCCCCCTGACTATTCACGCTGGGCAGCTGCCACTCTGAGATGCTCCTGCAGCACCCGGTACTGACCCTTGCGGTTCCCACACCATCTGCCTCCCGGATGGTGGGCTCCTTGAGGGCAGGAGCTCTGTTTGGTTTAGCAGGGTATTACAGGCGATCGTGCTCGGGGCTCTATAAACGACCTGCTGAATGAATGCGTCTTCCACACTGGAGAAGGCAATGCTAAAAATGCTACAGCTGGGACAAGCTAGGTGAAGGGGCCCCAGATCCACACATCGGTGTCGGAACTTCCTAGTGGAACTGCTGGATTGCCAGTCAAGGCCACGCTGGATGGGCACACGAGAGTGTGTGAGAAACGCTGTGGTTGTATATGGCTGGACCTGGCATGTATCCTGAGGGATGAGCCCTTTACACACCAGGGCTTGGGACAGGATGCTAGCCACAATACCCAGGCTAGAGGCCCAGGGGAGTCACACAGGCCAGTGGCTGGGCATCCTGGTCCAGAGGGGGCACGGGGTGAGGTGGCCAGACCTCCGTCCTCCTCATTGAGTCTAACTCAAACTTTCGCTAGAGTGATCACTAGCTTTTCCTGTTTTGCCATTATTAGAGCTACACTAATACTTTCCTGGATGTTATCTTAGAGATTACAAAAAGCAAAGTGCAGCTCTTCCTTGGAAGTATTTCAGTGATACAGTAGTTATACTTTCTTTAAGTATCTGTGTGTGTCTGTGTGTGCATTAAGAAAATAGATCTGAATTTAGAGTCCTAATAAGGCAGCTGCCTGGTTTTGTTCCAGGAAAATAGATACGGATTTTTAAAAATAAATTTGCATCTTGTTTGAATGGAAAAGCTGGCTTGAAATCTATTGTGAAGCTTTCCTTCCCTCGCTCACTTGACTGTCAGGAAAGTACAGTCCCCAAGGGTCTGGACTGAAATGCCAGAAAGAAAGGGGCTGTTCTATCACCTCTGGGTCTAGGCCAAATGGCCTCAAAGGTTCTAGAGCCATTTGCAACCCTAGAGACCTGGACGGCAGTTCTGGCTGAGTTTACAGCGTTCTTTTTACTGCTTTTAAATCTTACTCAATCAAGTTCAAAGCCTTGGGCTAAAAATAACTCCCGGAAAGGGAAAAAGGGAGAATTCTGGGTAGAGGGGGAAGACAGTATTAGAATGAGGCCTTTGGTTTAGGAATGAATCTTGCTGAATTTAAGCCATTTCTCTGGCTTACGAGAACTTCCCACATTATCTTGAAGGAATTTGACAGCTGCCAGGTTTGAAAGAGGCAAGATCTTGGGGATAGTTTTCATAGAAAACTGAACATAGCACCCCCTCTACACAAGGAAATTCTTTTGATTCTTTCAAGTGGAGTGAGGGCAGGTCCCCTCTAGGCAGCACCTTTAACAGTTGCCATGGAGATGTGAGTCATCTTTTCTAGAGGACATGCCTTGAGAAGCAAGGAAAGGAACTCTGGGGAGTTCTTGGGCTCTTCTGACCTTGGACCCGTTATTTAAATGGCAGTCCAAGTCATTACATGACCATCCAAAATATTTAAGTTCTTGAAAGAGATTCACATCTAGTTGCAGTGCTTAAACTGGCCTGGAAAATACAGACCCGGTTCAAACATCTAAAAGACATCCAGCTCTGGCCCACAAGAAAGGATTCAAGTCAATGCTCCAGGCCTTGCGTCTACCTTGGGCCATCAGGTTCTCCCATACTTCTCTGCAAGGTTAATAAGGCTTTTCACCTTAAAACAATGCAGTCTGGGGATGAATGAAGCCTTGGGAGCCAAGAAAGAAATCACAGCATTCAAAGGCCTGTTCTGGCTGCATCTGGAATTTCACTGCAAAAGTACCAGATTCCCTTTCCAGATGCTTGAAAGGATTCCAAGAAGAGTGACATGTGCCTACATCCCCAAGGCCTTTCTCTTCTGGGCACTAAATTTCTGTTAGCCACTGGCCTCTTCATGGTTTGTGTGTAGCTCATCAGATACGGGAAGGCCAAGTAAAACACTCCCCCCGGCAGACCCAGCTGGTGATGAGCCAAAGAGTGATTCTGGAAGGCAGAAGCTCCCAAAGGGTTCTTTTCACAGTGTTGCAAAGGGCATAGTAATAATAAAACAATTCGGAAAATACTTGAATGACATCTTCCCTTCTTTCCACATGGGCATTTGTGTCGGACAGATGCATTCTGTACTTACGAGACGCCACTTGGAACATGAGGGTCACAAATTTACTTCACGGGATAGTGGTGAAGATGACACAAGACAGTCACAAAATGCCTAGCACAGTATCTGGCACAGAGTGAGTATCAATAATAAATGTTAGTTCCTTTTCCTCTTTCCCCAAGATTAGATCCGATCCCAGATAAGGTACAAGAGTCTCCTGAAAAACGTGGTAGAGCTAGTGAGTTAAGGTTGGTCACAAAAGTTAAATACATTCACCCAGCATCCTTGTTTTCTGCTGTTGTTTTTTGACCTTTTCCAGAGACACTCGAAAAGGTGACTGAAGGACATCTCTCCCCTTCCCCTTGGAAAAAGACATCCATTCATTGGCAGAAGGCAATCCCTAGAGCTCATTCACAAAATCCCAAAGGTTTATTGCAAGGACATCTGCAGCAAGAAAGCTGCCTACGTGATCCAGCTTCACGCAGGTGCGTGAGGCTCCGGGAGTCTGCAGGGGACATCCAGAAGCCAAGGTCCCTGCTTCCTGCCACCGTCTGTCTCATCATGCCCCTCAATACACATGGCCTCTCCCAGACCGGGTCTTCTTTTCCTACTGGGGTTTTGTGCAACTCATCAAAAAGCTTCATTTCTGAGAGGTACAGAGAAATGAAATTCTGAAAGTGCCTTCCGGGGGCAAAAGCATGGAAGGCAGATTTTCGGTCAAATTACACAGTGCAAAATCTAATACTTTTCCTTTTGCTTTGTTTTTGAATTTGGCAGTTGGGAGGAGGGAGGCTGCCTTAGATACCAATCCTTTTGCTTTTCAAACAAAGCACATCTCAGAGTCCTGGAGCCCAAGATACAGAGTATCTTCCTGGATTAAGACTTTGATCATTCTTCCTCCTATGAAACGGACATCATTTCACGGGGTTTCTTTCCTAAGACCAGTCGGGATGGAGCGCTCTTAAAATTCTGGCCTCGCGTCTACGCAGCATCTGTAATCAACCAGCTGGCCCGCAGCGCAGGCTCCGAGCGAGGCAAGGCTCCCGAAAGGGACAATCTCTGGGCTTAGCAGGCTTCCGGGAGAGTCTGGCCCTTAGAGAAAAAAGTTCTCGATGAGGTTGGGAGGATGACATCCAATGGGATGGAAGAGGGGGCACCATCACCCGGGGCTGCCGGGGCGCTGAGGAGCTGCAGGCGCGGCCGCTTCTGACTCTGGGTGCCCCCGGCCGGCGGCGGCGCCACCACAGGCACAGAGCGCGGAGGATCAGCAGAGAAGCCCAGGCTGGACCACGGGCTCGGCGCAGGGGGAGACACCAGTCTCCCCGCAGGCCCGGGGGTGGGGGGGCACTGCTGCTTCTGCCGGCTGACCTAGTTTCCCCGCCTCTGGACTTCGGACGCTCTTTGTCCCTAAATAGACCACAGCACCCCTCGATGCTCCAGCCTGGGGCCGAGGCCTCGCTGGGGTAAAAGCCTCTTTGAGGTCCTCTGCCAGTAACAAGCACGCACTCAGTTATGACAGCAAGTACTCCGCGAGCCCAGGATCTCCGCCAAACAAAAGCAAGCAGCGCATCCTCCTGCTGGACTCCTACAACTCCACAACCCAGAGCCCAGAGAGCGTGTGCAATCCAGCTGCAAATCGTCTTGACAGCTGGCCCTGCCCTCCGGCCGCCAGGCAGCTGGGTTTTGAATTGCACCCAAACGCGAGGCCATGCTATCAACTCTCTCTGCTAAATGCTTCTCAGTCCATTCCTCGTCCTGCCCTTCTCTCCCTCCGTCCACCAGGCCACTCCCCTCCCTCCCTCCTTCCATCTCCCTGAATGCTCAGCCAGCAGAAGCCACTAGTTTGTGGACGATTCTTTTCATTGTATCTGGAACAATCTGCTTCATGTTCGGATATGCGGGGTCGAGGGGGGGGGCGGGGGCGGAAATAAAGGCAAAATATTTTTGCATTAGACCCTTTTCAGAAGGCATAATAAAACGAAGTACAAACACAAATCACTTGACAATTTTATGATTAAAGCAAAACGATGGAAACACAAGACAGTTTTGAGTGTTGCTAACATAATCAAGCGTCTCATGCCAACCCACTCATCCACCCCATTTCCCAGATCTATTTCTAGATATACCAACATTTGTCTGCAGAGGAAATCACGTCTGCATGTCAAAGAGTTAAACTTGGGAGACGGAATTCCAGGTGAAAAGCCCCTGGTTCTCGGGAACCAGCTTCTAGTTTTATGAAACACTCAAAAGTCAAATTCCCAAGAAACACTTGGCTCTGTGTACATGTGTATCATGTAAAATGTTAAACAGGACTAGAAAAAAAATGATAAAAAAAGCATGTGTCATCTTTGGGTAGAAGGGGGTGATTTTCTGGGAAGACACTGTCTGAGACACCAAGTAGAGGAGCCACGTGGAGGATGCTTAGTCATTCTTGCTTGAGAAGCATCAGAAATCACATAACAGTGAACAGAGTCCCACGTGGACAAGTTTCAGGTGGGGCTCAGCAGTTCATTTACAGTTGAGGAAAAACTATTTTAGTCCTTTGGCCAAACACCATACAAAGGGAACGTAAACCCCTAGGCGACTTGACTCTCTGCATTTTTCTGCTTGAAGCAGGATAAAAAGCCTTAAATTTTGGCTGCATCTCTATTTATGTAACAACCACAGCTGCTCCCCAGAATAGCGGCTGCTGGCTGAGAGAATTAAGGGCTTTTGTTGCTAACTTGTGAGTCCATTTTCTGTAGCACTGGACTGAGGTTCCTTCCTCTCGGTGCCCCCGGGTCTAACAGCAGAAGGAGTCTCACCATTAGCACATCAATGGTGCCATCCATTATGCAGATGGATTTTAAAGTCAAGGCTCATCTTCTCAGCAAGAGCAAATCTTGCTTCTTATTCTGTTCTGTGGCAGGTAAGCTCTCGGCTCCCCAGGATAAATAACCACCCACCTTCGGAGGGTTGGCAGCGTGGCTGATCCTGAGCCCCTCACATTCAAACTCCACGAGAGAAACAGACAGTGCTCCTTCTGTGTTTCTGTGGAACAAACCCAAACCGGGCCTGCTGGCCTAGCATTTCATGGGGTGCCCCGCCCGAAAGTAACAAAGAGAATCCTCGTCAAAGCTATCAAACGCGTTAAAAAAATACAAAAGTTATTTTCTCCTTTTGATTGCTATTTACTTGTGACAACATTTGTTAAAAATATTACTTCTGTCTTTGAGAAGAGATTGTTCTCTTCATATAATATGGAAAAATAAACTCTACCAAACCCACAAGTTAACATTCCCCAACACTGCCTTAGGGCTTTGGCTTCCGCATCTCCAAATACCATCACCAGTGTCAATGTACTACGTTTCCAACAGGCAAACGCTTTGCACTGTCCTAGCCAGTGCCTTGAGTAGAAGGGAGTGGCGAGGCTCATGGAACATTTGGAAGGGGGAGAACGAGGAAGTAGGATGGCTTACTTGCTAACAAAATGAAAGATAACAGGGTGGTTTCAGGCCCTCCTAGAAAGTTGAGGAGTGTCCCCTGGTCTCCTCTGACCACCAGCAGCCCTGCTAACACGAGGTGGGTGGCTGATGGGAGGGTAGGGAGCCATGAGGGTCAATTATCGGTGTCATTGCAAAGAAGGGCTCATCTTCTGCACCCGGGATCACCGTAAAACACCGAACTGGATGAATGGGAGAAGACAAGGATACATAAAAACAGTAAAATGTTTATTTTCTTAGAAAAAAAAAAGTGGGGAAGAGGGATTCAGAATGATTGTGATCACACTTCCGTCTGCATCTGAGCAAAGCCAATGTTGCAAGCTTAATCCTCGATTCAGATACCTAGTAAATGAAACCACCTGCTGCTCCCTCCCATGTCACTCCGGGAGTCACGTCACAACATGCTTGTAATGGACAATGGCTTCTCTACTTCTTCGTAGCAGAGAAACAAGGCTTGCCATAGCAACCATCCCATCTCCAAAGCGCAACATTGCCAGTGAGAAGCGAGGCTCTGGACCGCTCAGGAGAGACAGGGAGGGGGGAGAGAGGGAAGGAGACGCTTGTCTTAGAAGCGGAAGAGTTCTACAACAGAAGTTTGATATCTGAGTTCACCACTACCTCATCTTAGAGAAAATAGGTTGGAGAGCATCTGTAAAACCATCAGTATCTTTAAGGTGAAATCGCAGATTTTTGCTGCATACCTGGACACAAGTGAAAAGTTGCAACAAGTTTTAACTAGCAGCAACAAAGAAAGTTCGATAACAGTTTTTGTGTGTGTGTGTGTTTGTTTTTAGCAATATCCCTTTGCAAGTTCATTAAGAAACACTGTAATTTAATGGGGCATACGATATGGAACGATCTTCTTTTGCTATAGTGCTGTTCGTTGAAGAGAACCGACCTTTGCAAAGATTTCAACTGGGGTGTAACCTATTTACACAGTAGTCGCTCCTGGTTTGAGTAGTAGAATCGGTGCTATGTGATATCCTCTTCTTCCGAACAGTAATCTCGACCCTTGAGGGGAAAAGAAAAGGAGAGCATGTGAGTGAGAAATTCAAAGCAGAGCCCGAGACAGCTCATCACCAACAACTTTCTCTCAGTGTGTCCCCCTGGAAAAGAACTCAGGCTTTAGCAGTGACAACTGGGCACAAGGGAAGTCCCGAGATGTGTTGGCTGATTTATCGACGGTGTATGCCTCCAGGCACGGCAGTTTTACGGAGCCCCCAATAAGCCCTTACTTTATGTTGGTAAGAACTTCTATCGGACTCATACAAGACTCGGTCGTTCACCAAGAAATTACCAAATGGATGACCTATTCAGGAGACCAAGTTCCCATGAACGAGAGAAACTGAAATAAACCACGAACAAGTCATTTCGCCTGGGGTCAGGGCTGCTCATATTCTACAGCTGTTATTTCCATGCCTGGAATTTATAATTTTACAGAAGGGGATGGTATCATCCAAGGATGCCTTAGTTTTAATCCACTCTAAATTAAAACAGGGGTTTAGAAAAAAATCCCAAAGATTCATTGAGATCTGTGAAACAAACCTGGGACTCTGGCTGGTATGCATAGGACACACAAGAAAAGTGAAAATGTGTTTGATTCATTTGCTGCCAAAACAGGTCACTTGAAGGCTTAAGGACTATGTACAACAATTGTTACTTTTGAACATTTTCTCCTCCTCTCTCCAGTGGGTTATACACTCTACGAAGGCATGGTTAGGATGGGGATTCGAGCGTCCTATCTGACCAGCCGGGTAGTCTTGGTCAAAGCATTCAGCTTCTTGGTCTGTAGTCCCTCGTGAGAGGACAAGAACAAGACCACCTGCCCTGCCTGCATCACAGTACTCTAGATATGGGCTTTGTAAAAGGTCACGTATTGAAACGATTTGTACCCTTCAACCTTTCTCTCTTTGTACACACACTACATGTTTTAAGTTTTGGGGGCAAATATTCCCTTAAAAACAGAATCTTCTACATAACTGAAACTTCTTCCTAAAAGTTAACTTAAAGGAAATAAACTAGTTTGTACCGCAAACGTTTCTTTGTACCGCAGGTTTCTTTGTCACAATCCTCGTGTACTGAACTGATTTCACGTTCTCCTAACAGTTGAGCATCATCATAATGAACGACTGTACCATCTGGCCGGCCAGTAATCCTGGCTCTGGGACTTACTAACTCTGGCATCTTGATCAAGTTACTTCTCTGTACCTCAGTTTCCCTATCTGTATGGTGGAGAAAACAATTAATACCTATTTCTCATCATTGTTGAAGATTAAATACGTTCCTAGTTGTAAAGTGATGGAATAGTGCCAGGCACGTCAGTTAATGCCTGTTATGTGTGTGTGTGCACATGTGTGTTTGATAAGAAAATGCTGCCACACAATGAAGTCTTTGGGGTCCACCAGCCCCTTGCTAAATGGCCCCAGATTGCGTGTTCCCTTCAAATGTGATTCATTAAGGAGAATGTTTTGGTTTCCTCCTCTGTCAGCCAACTCTCACCCCTGCGACTTGCAGTGTCTGAGCCCCGAGTCACCTCCAGGCTGATTTCACTTGTGGCACGAAACATCTCCTGGGCCAAGAAACTGGGTAACCAATCTCCCTGAGGAGAGATGTGTGCCCTTAGTCACCCCTCATCAACAGCTTCCCTGGCGACACTGCCCAAGCAGATGCCGTCCCTGGCCTTGGCCCGGACCACTCAGGAGACCCTCTGAGCCACATTCTGGAGAGCCAGAAAGGAGGACCTCGTGAACCCTGACGGTTGGGAGTGTAACTCTTCAATGGGAGAAACAGGACACATCCAAACCTAGCAGCATGATGCTAGAAACGTATCCGGCGATGCTGTCCACAGGTCCTCACCTCATGAGGTTCAGGGAGGGGACCTGCAAGGGGGCACTGCGTGTTTAGCTGGAGGGGAAAGGCAGGGCTCATGCTGGTTTTATTAGGAAAGGAAAGAGGACATATCCAGTGTCTATATGGATATACACACTGTTGTGTGAAAACAGGCAAAATACCAGGCTTTGGTTTCCTGGGGATAATCATGGTCTCTGGCTCAGGGTTGTGATCAGGATTAAATGGGGAAAACACTGTCTGGGAGGAAGTCCATAAAGGTTAGCTGCTGCTATCACTGCAATCACTGTTATCATAAACCCTGTGTTGGGTCAGTCCCCTGGCGGGGGAATAGGGGCCTCCCTCCTTGTGGCTGCCGGTAAGGACCGTGGTCATAAACTGATGGGACAGATATCGGGAGCCCTTCTTCCCACCTCAGCCTTGTACCTCACACAGGAACCCTGTGAGCTTGGATAAAACTTCTGTGGCAGACACCTAAGGCTCTTCCCTTCTGTCTAAATGAGGCTGCAAATCAAAGGCTCAGCCAGCCAGTGTGGTGTTCAGAGGGCACTTTACCCACAAGAAAGAACCCGCATGTGGTGACACACAGGCAGCTACACAAGTACGTGAACTGCTGTACTCATGGGCAAAGCAGTGTCTCCAATTCTGTAAATGAGTTATGGGGTTCACACAGCAGATGGAGCATTTCAGAGCCTCCCTGCTTACTGTTAGCACAAAGGAGCACCCCTTTTGGAGGGACAAATCTCTATCAGCTGCCTGTGCAAACCCAAGAATGCAATCATCATTTCCCGAGCATTTGCTTCTCAGAAATAATAATCGCCATGAGGAGGAGGAGGAAGATGGTATCAGTTGTGTTGCAGATGTTATTTCCTTGACTGTTGACACCAATCCTGCCAGGGGGACTGGCGCCCTGTTACCTAGAGGGAAACCTCACAGGGATCCAAGACCACAGGGCTCTTCCTCCGCCTCTGGTTACAAATGCAGTGAGCTGACAACTAAATTCAAATTCACATCTGTTCTGTGTTGGATATTATCACCTGCCAGCAGCTCTGAGAACCAAATATCTCATGGATGGAAAACCTGGAAATCCAAGCAATGGAGAGTAAGAGCTCCCAGAGGGCCGGCCCTGTTCTAAGCAGGGGGAACCTGAGAAACGTCACAGGAACCCCACCTACACGCGGGCAGGCCTTCCACAACATGACTGCATGTCTCATTTACATGTATAAACAACTGTGCCAAAAAGAGAACCTGAAAACCTTCAGCTGTCAGAAGACAGAGGTGGGAGGGAGCTGGGTTTGAGAGGAACACAGCCATTCTCCTAATCGAGGCAGCAGCCCTGCCCCATCAGAGCTACAAAGGGGATGTCTGTAGAGAAGCCTCCTGCAGGCAGAAGTAGGACCGGGAGACACAATTCCACTTTCTGCAAAGGACTCACTCACTGAAAGCTATGGGGAACAAGATCCCTAGGAGACCCCCAGCCCCCAAGCTGGAAGGCTAGAAAGTCCCAGGGAGGGTTGTTTGAAGAACCACAGGGGCTTCTTGGTGTGGACATCTCGAGGAGCTCCTGCCTACGGAGGTTTTCCCCACCACCGCCCTACTCTGTATAGGTTTCTGTGTTCTTGTCAGCTGTCTGTGTTATCTCCTTGGAAACTTCAGTTTATGTCAACTCAGAACAGACATTTCTGAGGTTCTAGGGTGGTGAGGATTCTTTGCTGAAATGTCCAGGCTAAGAATTAGGGATTATAAGGAACAGAGGAAAGACCATTATCCTAAATTTTAAATTCTGCAGTACAAAGACAAGCAGCTCAAAGAGTGACTTCGAACAAGAGAATTGTTCCTCTGAAGTACCTACAGTGCTTTTCTCTTTAACTAGATGGGGCACCTGGGGGGCTCAGTGGTTGAGCATCTGCCTTTGCCTCAGGTGGTGATCCTGGGGTCCAGGAATCAGTCCTGCATCAGGCTCCCTGCAGGGAGTCTGCTTCTCTCTCTGCCAATGTCTCTGCCTCTCTCTGTGTGTCTCTCATGAGTGAATAATATCTTAAAAAAAAAAAAAAAGTTTAACTAGACAAATAATCAAGGGCTGGCTGTCCAGGTGCGGGTATGATTTTATCTTGGAAGACTTTCTGTACATTTCTGTAGACCTGTGTGCATTCGGCCTAATAACTGAATAACATCAAGCACATAATCCTCAGCTGTGAACTGAGTATTTTGCCAGTGGGGTAGATCACAACTATACAGATGTTACAGAGAGGATGCAGAGAGTCTCCATTTCTCCATCTCTAAAATGGGAACAGTAGGACTTACCATGCAGTGTTGCTGAATTAGAAGTAATACACATAAGGTGTTTAGCAAAGCTTGGCACATGGGAGGTAATTAATAAATTGGAGCTCTAATGACGATATTGAAAAATAACAGCAACAGATGCAGCAGTGAATAAACTGTCTAGGTGAGAAATTGGGCCCACAGCTGAATGAGTCAGTTACACTCAGGTCCTCAAACAAGCCAGGCACTTGCGTGCTTGTCCCTCTTCCTCCATCCTGACTGGCTCCCCCTGCCTTCAGCCCTCCCTACACGCATCACTTCTCATTTTCTGGATCTCTGCTCGAACGCCACCTCCCTGTCTTCCCCGAACACCTCATACACAATAGTACCTCCCTTACTCCGCATATTTATTTATATTACTTATAATTTCCTGATATTAATATAGTAATTCCTTTCTCTATTAACTGCTTACTTTCTTGAATAGAGGCATCAAGTGGGCAGTGACTGTTTTATGCACTGCTGCATCTCCAGGACTTAATACTAATGTTGGCCACATGTGAGATGCTCAGTGAATATTTGCTGAATGAATGAAAGGATGAAAAATGTCTACAGTTGCAAAGTTTCAGAGTTGAAAGGGGGCCTAGAGGTTTCCCCCTCCAACCCCATTAGATTACATTGCATCTAATGTAGGATGGGCCTCTGTTTACCATAGTCCAGACAGGGAGCCTTCTCTTTTAGGCTGGAACATGTCAGATAGTTTTCCCAGCTGCCCATGATACTGTTCAACAGCTGATCCCAAACTCTGCCTCTTTGCAATTCCCAAAGAATGGCTTAATCTATGGAACCAGAGGATTATTTTTAGCAGACCAACAGCACCCCTTGGTCCTTCATCTGCAAACAACATGGCTCCATCTAGGTCTTCCTCCCTTGCAAGGATCCCACTTTCACCATCATCTTATTAAAATGGACTCATCAGGGCATCTGGGTGGCTCAGTCAGTTAAATGTCTGTCTTCAATTCTGGTCATGATCCCAAGGTCCCGGGATCAAGCCCTACATCAGGCTCCCTGCTGAGCAGGGAGTCTGTTTCTCCCTCTGCCCCTCCTGCTGCTCATGTTCTCATATGTACTGTCTCTCAAATTAATAAATAAAATCTTTAAAAATAAGATAAAATGGGCTCCTCAAAAACATCACCTGCATAGAATAAGATATCCCAAATATACAGCCTAAGAGAGGAAAGCATTAAGTATCTGACAAAAGGAATCACCAGGAATGACAGATTCCAAGAGAATGGATGTGCTAAATCTTAACAATAATACAACAGAACTTCTGTCAAAGTTCTGGAGAGGGAAACAGCTCTCAGGGAAAGAGAAATAACTTATACAAAGGGACAGAAAAAGAACACAAGAAAATAAAAAGAGAGACACACGCATCATGTGAAAATGAAGTTTTGCAGGTTAAAAAAACAATAAAATCTAATGAAAGGCAAATGTGAAAAATACCTGTAGCATACAATGTGTAAATAAGTGATAGGAGAAGCTCATACCAAGAAAAGATGGGCAGTAAGAGGATCTCAGTAAAGGGGAAGGGTACAAACCGGGAACTCATTCAGAATGATGTAAAACCAGGGAACACATAAGCAGAAAAATGGTCTGCTTCAGCAATCAAAAATTACAAATCAAATAATTAGATATTACTGAAAAATAGCGACACCTGATTCTTGAGTGTATACAATGAAATGTAGCTCTTCTATCACTCTGGCAGTAGCGTCAAATGATATGGTGGTTTTGAAAGGGCACTTGGTGATAATATGTACTATGAGTCATAAAAATGTTCATATCCTTTATTATAAGAAGCACTGAAATCAATATCAAAGACAAACCTCCAAATACATGTTTTTAAAAATGTTATGTGTCGCTTCTCTGGGGCTGGCGGTAGGAACAGGGATCGACCAAAAGCAGGAACCCTTCCTTCTTGAGGTGATGGAAATGTCCTAAAACTGGAGAGCCAAGATGGCTGCATTGTTTGGTAAATTTACTAAAAATTATCGCACCATGCATATAAAATGAGTAAATTTTAGGCCATGTAAATTATATCTTCATAAAGTTCTCAGAAGTATATGTACAAATATATTCCTTGCAGCCTTTTTACTAGGTGTGAAGAAAACCTCAATCAAATATCCCAGAGAAAAAACTGGTTACTAAGATATGGTCCATGCACGCTCTGCGACCATAGAGACAAACAAAACGACAGGACTAGCTGCCCACTGTGTCCCCAACAGGCAGCTCCTGCTTGTGCACCACTGCATTCTCACCCATATCGTTCCTTTCTCGCAGACCCCCTTCCCCAGCTGGCCCTACCCGGCCACTCAGTCTTTACAATGTTGTTCCAGCATCGTATCTTCAAGTGACATTTCCCCCACCTGCTCAGGAAGAATGAGTCTCTTCCCTTCCATCGCACCACCATGCTTTATAGGGATTTTAGCCAAAACGTTTGCTGCCCTTGCTCTAGGCAGCAGGATGTGTCCCTTATCCATCCTTGTCTTTTTTGGTATTTAATGGAATCCTTGTGTGGCCCACGTCACAATGGTTATGAATACTCAGGCGTCTGGAGGGAGGTGCTGCTGCTGCTCTGTGTGTGTGTGTGTGTGTGTGTGTAGGGATGGAGGCTGTTACATGATGTTTTTGGGAAGTGTCCCAAGGGACTTTCATAAGTGAATTAAGTTGTCAACATTTTGTGGATTGTACTAGAAAAACACCGCTCTTCCACAACACAGATGATAAAGAGTAAGTTTTGAACACAAGTATCAGCAGAGACGGGGGCACAGCCTGGTTCCGAGAACAGCCTGGAATCTAGCAGAGGGTAGCAGGAGTATAAGGAAAGAGAACAAAAGGTGACATGAGAATCCCACTGTACACTACTCATCATTCTTATTTATATAAATAATACGTAAACCGCATAAGGAATCATGTCTGGTTCTCTCTCTCTCTTTTTTTTGGACAAAGCAAATTTAATTTTATATTTTGATTAAAAAATGTGCATCTGGACAGCTAAATTATAAAGTGTCAGTCCAACTCAAGTGTAATGGAATACCAGCTGTCCCTTTAAAAATTTTTTAAAAATTTCAAATATAGTTAACGTATAGTGTTCGATTGCTTTCAGGTGTACAATACAGTGATTTAGCATTACTCAGTGCTCATCATGAACAGAGTACTCTTAACTGCCTTTACCTATTTCACCCAGCCCCCCCACTCACCTCTCTGCTGGTGACCATCTGTTTGTTCTCTATAGTTAACAGTCTGTTTTTGGTTTGTCTCTTTTTTTTTCTTTGTTCATTTGTTTTGTTTCTTAAATTCCACATATGAGTGAAATCATATGGTATCTGTCTTTCTCTGACTTATTTTGCTTGGCCTCATACTCTTTAGATCCATCCATGTTGTTGCAAATGGCAAGATTCCATTCTTTTTTATGGCTGAGTAATATTCCACCGTGTTATACACAACATATCTGAATCCATTCATCTGTCCATGGACATTTGCGTTGCTTCCATATCTTGGCTATTGTAAACAATGCTACAATAAACATAGGGGTATACGTATCTTTTCAAATTAGCGTTTTCTTATTCTTTGAATAAATACTGGTAGTGTGATTATTAGATCACACAATAGTTCTACTTTTAATTTCTGGAGGAACCTCCATACTGTTTCCACAGTGGCTGTGCCAGTTTGCATTCCCAGCCTGGTTCTCATAATATTCAGCCAGAAGTCTTTCTTTTTTTTTTTTTAAGATTTTATTTATTTATTCATGAGACACAGACACACAGACACACACACACAGAGGCAGAGACACAGACAGAGGGAGAAGCAGGCTCCCTGTAGGGAGCCCGATGTGAGGCTTGAACCAAGGACTCTGGGATCATGACCTGAGCAAGGCAGATGCTCAACCCACTAAGCAGACAATGAGCCACCCAGGTGCCCCTAAGAGTTTGTTTTGATGAGGCTGATTTCTGTCTGAAAGCAGGCTCTTGTTTGCTGACTGACTGACCAGCTGAAGTATTCATTCTCCTCTCCCTTACTTTTCTGGATGATGACACCAGGAGCCAAGGTTAGTGTCTGGCCTGTGCATTACTGTGATTCTCCTACTTTTTGCCTGCTTCCTTTGTAGGATTCTCTTCCTCCTCTCTCTTCCTAATTGTAGCCATCCTGAATCTCAGTTTCATGAATTAGTTCTGCTTCGTTGACAGGCTTCTATCCTGCATTGTGGCTTTCAGGTGCCAAAAAACACCCTGATGAATGAAACACAACTGCTGCGACTGTATTTTGGTGTAGAAATTTAATGGCCCATCTCCTTGCTCTGCCCAGCTAACACCTTTTGTCTCCCCAACGTTTTCCTCCATGCATCACCATCCAGAGGCAATCTCAGATCCAAGTTTCCATGGGACATTTAAGCTTTGTCCCTGAACCAGGAATCCAGGGGCAGGAGAGCTGCATGCCACAGCTTGAGCATCTGTGAATGATGAACTAGAATCCAGAACACCCATGATGTGGAGGAGGCAGGAGGCGGGCTGCTGTGTCATCCACCCCCTGTGGGGTGGTGGGCCAGAAGCAGGCGCCCTCCACCCCTTCCTCAAGGCTGGAAGTGGCAGGGCCTCTTCATCAGTGTTCCAGTAGCATTTTCGCTAACAGTCCAACAACAATTTCTAACCACAGTTTTGAGAGAATGCCAAAGAAAAGCAAAAAATAATTAGCTGCACTGTTAAAGTCTCCTCCTCTGGCTTACTTCATTAGAAAAATCAGTCAAGGCATTAATGGCCATCTCTGTTTCTAATGAGCTTTATTCTAATTAGACTCACACGTTATTATTTCAGTTGGGAAAAAGGTCTCGTTTGTAAAGAGCAGTAGGAGCGTGGCAGCTTCTGAGGGTTTCTTTGACCATACACGGGAATGATCACCATGAAAACAGTGGCAGTGACAATAGTCCCAGTACACTGAGCTTTTCATTTCCGAGAGAGAGCAAGTATTAACTAAATGGTTTTAAAACCCCCATGAAATGTTTATTATACCCAAATCCTCATTCTACAAACAAAAAGAAGGAAATTTTACAAGCTTCAAGGCACATTATTCTCAAGCTTTATCTGATGTTGGCACTCAGATGACTTCACTGATGCCCCTTCCCCCAAAGGAGGTAAGTAGGAATGAGGATAAAGGTGGGAGGTTCATATCTCTAGGCCATATTGAACTGATGATGTCCTAGGACAGGAGCTGGCAACTGTCTCTCTCTGTGAAAGGCCAAGTAGTAAATATTTAAGGCTTCGCATTCCATATGGTCTCTGTTGCAACTTAGCTCTGCTGTTGTAAGCATGAAGGCAGCCACAGATAAAAGAAGAGTGAGCATGGCTGTATTCCAATAAAACTTTATTTGTGGACACTAAAATTGGAATTTCATGTAATTTTTCAAGTCAGAAAATACATTCTGCTTTTTGTTTTCCCCAACCATTGGTACAGGTAAAAAACATTCTTGTTTGGTGAGCTAGACCTGGTTCATTGACTATAGTTTGCCCACTCCTGTTCCCTGTTCCAGACAACAGAATCACCATCAGTGGGTTCAGAGGCTAATAACATTGTCAAGGGTTTGGCCCTCTTCCTAGAAGCTCAAGCAACAGAGATAATTTCCATCTTGAGAGACACTTCTCTCAAGATGGGGCCAGAATTCCTTTCTAAAATGTCATTTTATAAAATTGTTCTTATTTTACAAACAAGAAAACCATCAATCAAAACCAAAATAAAAAATTTTCCTACAGTCTACCTAATAAATTGGAGTTTCCAAGTTTCACTTAAATCTCTGTCTATATATCTCTGTCCATATATATGTCATTTTTACATATGACACATTTCTTCTTGTTTCTTCACTTAATCTTACCTTTAAAATTTTTTCCCTGTTGTAACTGATTCCTTCTAATGATAAATAGATATAACATAAATTTTTGTGGAATTCTTTGTGGAAGATTTCCAGGATATTTGGTGGACTTAATTCAAAAGGGATGTTTTAATCTATTCTCAGGTGTAAGAGTTAAGATTACCACTCCCTTACTCCTGGTCCAGGACCACCTAGTAGGTGGCTAGTTGGGAGACTGAGCCTCATGGATTCCCTCTAGGGTTCGTTTCCTCTAGGACATGAAGCCTCATGGGTCTCTCTTAGGATTCACTTCCTCTAGACATGAAGCTTCATAGGTCTCCTCTAGGGTTCACTTCCTCTAGGACATGAAACCTCATGGCTTCTCTAGAGTTCACTTCCTTCAGGACAACGGCTTTAACAAGTTCAAGATTTCAATCCATAGGCCTCTTGACAAAGACGTGTCTTCCAGATAAACTCTTTAGAGCTCTTTGTTCCGAACTAGTTGATTATAGTCTAGAATGTACATTGAACATGGTTGGAGATTGGGGAGGCTAAGTACCCACTTCTCTTCCATACAGTTTTTAACTGAGAAACAGTCAGAAGGAGTCAGATGGGAATTAGCTCTCCTGCTGGGTTAGGGAACCCTCCTCATCACCAACCCCATCCCACCCTTGAGGCCTTATGCATGGTGACTGACCCAGCCAATCATATGTGGACAGAGTGGAGGATGTTGGGTTTGCCCCTCTTACTGCTCATGGCTAGCAGACTAGAGGGGACAGTGTGAAAAGTGGTTCCTTTTCTTCCTCCCCACAGAGAAGAGCAACCTTGTTTGCTGGATCAGTGCTCACCATCCCTTCCCTTTTTCTTTGCTTTCAGAATAGAAAGCACATGCATCTGGCCAGGAAGAGGACCACAACTCCTGATGGGAAGTTCCTGTCTGTAAAAGGCAGAGCAGAGTGAATTAGCCAGGTATGAGGGGGAGAAGACCCAGAGGGCAATGAGGAGTGGATGTCCTGGACCTGGAAAGGCAAAGAACATGTCCGTGTGGCTTCCCTCCTCATCCAGGACATGGCTAAGGTGACCAAGTTGCACCCCAAAAAAGAAGGGGAAGTGCGGGTCCATGGGACTTCTTTGTGGATCTTGAGGATCCCACTGGCCTGATGAACCTATTTCTTGGGAATGAGCACTTTGAAGGATGACAACTGAGGGACGTCCAGAGGACACATGACAGGCTGGGGGCAAGCAGAACTGACTGGATTGGTGGGGACTATTCAGCTTAATGGGAAACTCTGATTAAAACTGGATTGTCGGGTAGCCTGGGTGGCTCAGTGGTTTAGCGATGCCTTCAGCCCAGGGTGTGATCCTGGACACTCGGAATCAAGTCCTACATCAGGCTCCCTGTTTCTCCCTCTGCCTGTGTCTGCCTCTCTCTCTCTCCTCCCTGTGTATTCTCATGAATGAATAAAAATAAAAACTTAGAAACAAACAAACAAACAAAAAAAAACAAAAAAAAACTGGATTGTCACGTACTTGGCCAACTGGCCAATGAGAATAATAATGAACAGAAGCCAACTGCATTTCTGCTCAGGACTATCAGAATCCTTGGGAACAGCGATTCAAATGAAATCTGAAACAGGACTGTTTCAGGTGACTTAGAGCATTTCTCAGATATTTGTGCTTGTTGGTCTTCTCCCACCAAATTGCACACACTGGAGTGCAGTTTGGAAGTGAAAGGTGTGAGTAAGACTCAAGACTACTACGTCATCTGCTTTTTCCCACTAGACATTTTGTCATAAACACAGTCCTGTTTTCACAGACTTCTGTTAATTTTGAGAAATTTAAAGGATACAGAAGAGCAGAAAGGATGTAACAAACACTGTATTTCTATCACTTAGACATAAGAAGCAGTAATATTTTTTATTTTTATTTTTTATTTTTTTATTTTTTATTTTTTTAATTTTTATTTATTTATGATAGTGAGAGAGAGAGAGAGACAGAGACACACAGGCAGAGGGAGAAGCAGGCTCCATGCACCGGGAGCCCGACGTGGGATTCGATCCCGGGTCTCCAGGATCGCGCCCTGGGCCAAAGGCAGGCGCCAAACCGCTGCGCCACCCAGGGATCCCAAGAAGCAGTAATATTTTTTAACATTTGCTTCTAGCTGCCTCCCTCCCTAATGAAACTGCCATCCCAGTCCCATTCCCCTCCCCGCCCCCAGGCACAACAATGGCATTGGTTTTAGTATGTGGCCTTCCAGCTCATTTTTGATACTCTAACATCCATATCGTATTCTTACTATATCAAATAAACTATGCTTTATGTGTATATGAATGTTTAAATATGTAAAAATATGGCATACACATATGTGTGTGTGCATGTGTGTGTCAATAAATGGTATACAGCTGGTACTTCATAAATACTTGTTGAATGTCCATCTCTAAACAACATGGCATTTTGACATTCTTTAACTGGCATGGTATCATACAACTTTTACCACTCTGCATATTCCTCTATTCATTTAATAATACGGATTCAGATCTAAACAGTCCATTTATACATATATATGTATACCTGATTCATTTCTTTTAACTGCTGTATAATATTGCACTGTAGATCCCTACAGTTCAATCTACTCATTCCTCTAGAGGCAGACACTTAGGCTGCTTCCAGTGCATTCGTGCTTTCTTTTTACTACTGAGCACAGAATTCTGCAGTGAAGTCTATTGTACAGATGTAAAAGAATTTCAAGGATACAGACCCAGAAGTTTAATTGATGGCTTTTATTGGTTTGTATTAAGAGTCCTTCTTTATATATCCTGGCTACAGATCCTTTCAATGTTTTAAGGGTTGCAAATATATTCCAAACTAGTCTACTAGAAGCTCTGCATTTGGGAATTATGAGGCTTCTTCAACAAGGGAGACACTGACCCATGACAGTCACCTGGCTCCTTGTGTCGATTTTCAGTTTAAGAACCCAGAAGGGAGGCAGGATATGAATAAGTATCTACACACTTAAAAACAAACAAACAAACAAAAAAAAAAACAAAAAAAAAAGTATCTACAAACTTCCAACAACCAGTTTTGGGAATAGGAGTTTAAAGAATTTTGGTACTCCTCTTTTGAGTCTATTTAGGAAAGTGGGATTAAGTGAGGGCAATCTAGAATTGTCTGCTCCAAGAATGCTTTTTCTAGGAATGAAATGGAATATGTCTCCACTCAACAGAACTTCAAAGAGAGGAATAAGTATTCATTAATAGCAAGATCATCTAAGGATAAAACCTTCAGGAAGTGTATAGAACGTAATATGTTTTGTAATTCCTTCCCAAATGATAAAAATGGGCATGAACCATTCTTTGCTATAGAGGGTTCACTTAGTGGGAATTTTAAAGAGTTGGGGGCAATCGGATAAGATGTTCTCAAGGTCCTCTCAAATTTTAAGCTTCTAGATTAGAAGTTCCCTAAAGGCAAGAACCCAACTTTTAAATTATGCACCACCTATGGCCCCTAGCTGATTTCTGGGTCCAGAGAATACATCTCAGTTATGCTCATTAAATGAATCAAAGGGAGTCAGTTTTATCATTTTAATGACTTCTAGGGAGATCCTCTTTCCTTTTTGTCTTGCTTTTTGTAAAAGCAGGTCTTAAAAAACTTTTAAGAGTTAAAAAAAATAAAAACAGAACCCTCCAAACAAAAAATATATATAGGAATCCAGCTGTACCCAGGCCACTGACTCACTGACTCATTCTGTAATCACTGCTCAAAAGCTAGTGCAAGGTTGTTTAATGGCTCTGAAAATGTTCACATGAATCTAATTCCTTAACACGTTTATACCACACAGGAGGGAGGTGGGTCAGTGCACATTGGAAAAGAATCCTCTCTTAATACTCTATGTATAAGGAGACATCTGTACTGCGGGAAGGCCCTTTTGCTCAAACAAAATTCAGGCTGTTAAGTTCTGCATTTTCAGTTTCAGTTTTAGCTCCCTCAAAACCCACCTCCTCCCGTCTACAAGTGGCCTGATCATCTGGATACAAACAACTGCAAGCCTATCCAACATATCAACTTCTCCACTAGAGAGTCTTTGGTGAATTCTCTTTAATTTCCCAGACAAGTTGGCATTATGATGCAAAAATTTCAGTGAGGAACCAGAGGATCAGAAGGTTAAACAATTAGCCTGGGGTCTCAGCTATGATAGTTGCTGGGTCTCAGATCTGGCCCGGGATGGAAGCACAGGCTCTTGTGTTTCTCTGTGCTGCCTCTTTCCTTGACTTCTCTCAATGGAGATCCTGGCACTGAACATGCTGTGCTGTTCTTTATTAAGAGCACCTCCTATCTTGCTGAGCCCTCTACTACAGGACCACATTTCTCTCCTTTTTATGTTTTCACTTCTGCTAGCCCCCCGCCCCCCTTGTTGGTACCATTCCCTTATTCGGCAGGTTTGCTAAGCATCTGTTCTGTCCCAGGCCCTGTGCCCGGTTCTGGGGAAAGAAAGACAAATGAGGTCCAAAGACAAATCTTAGCTCAGAGGGCTAAGACAATGCCCTTGGCTACCAAACACAAAGAGTAGAAAAGGCATACAGAGGAAGGGAAAGAGCCCAGGAAGAGGACAGGAAGGAGGAACTGAATAAGAACAAGTCAAAGGAATGATACACATCGACACTATTGTCTCTCTGCTCTGGGTGGCACCTTGGGCTGCCCTCCCTTGCCTAATTACTGCACCCACAGCACAGTGACACTATTCACTGACCGTGTCCCACACTGCTACTGAGTTCAGGGCACCATCAGCCACACTTCACTAATAAAAAATGGCGTGGTTCTTATTTGCAGTCATGTACCACATGGTTCTGGAATCTGAACTCTTCTCTGCTGCTTCCTAAGGAGCCTGGCTGATAGCACCTGAAGAATTCTTTGAAAACCAAGCCCTCCAGAAAAAAAAAAAAAAAAAAAAAAAAAAAACAAGTGAGCAGAGATGGAGTGTGTTGCATGTCTTTCAGGCTTGTTGCCTGCTTTACTGTCCTTGGCCTCACCATCTATTGCTATCAGCTACCTTCGGATCATAGCCCAGAGTGTGCAAACACTTTGCCAGTGGTTCCTGTACCAATGTTATCGTCATGACAGTTCAGTAGGGAGAAAAACAAAACAGGATTGAGTCATATCCTTACCCTTCTAATTACAGCTCTGATTTGGCTGGTGAATGAGGAAAGGAAGGTACACATAGGAGAGAGAGAAGGCAAGGCAGGGGGATGGAGGGAAAGAGGACATAAGGAAGGTCTGGTTATTAGCAAAGGCGAGGCCATACTATGCTTACCGTGGAACAAGAGGTTGTTTAATGATACTGGCAGCCCAGCCCACTTCCAAAATACACATGCCAGCAAGAGCCTCTCTTTCTGCCAGCGTTGAGGGCTGTTGAGGGCTTTGGCTGTTACTAAAAGTGAAATGCAAGAAGGGAGGTACACCCTATCATTTCCTCTGTACATGCTGGGCAGGTTGCGTAACATTCCTTAGGATTTGATACAACAGTTCCATGTTTCTCCTCACTAGTGGGCACGAAGAGGCCTTACACACTCCACCAGACAGTAAAACCTATCATCAGTTGCATCTGCCCAACACTGTATCTGATTCTATGGCAAGTCTGAAGTTACACAGTCCCCTACAGGGATAGTTTATATTTAGAACCAAATATCATGGTTGGTAAATTATATGTTACTCTCTTCACCAGGTGAAGAGCAAATGGCTTCTAATCTCCAACACATCAATTCAAGATATGGTTTGGACTGAACTATAGAATATATTAAAAGGAAGAGCCCTTGAAATAAATTTATAAATGCAGACATGCTGTTTCTCACCAGCTATGTTGGTTCTGGGGCCAAGGCAATCAGGCCACTTCAGGAATGCAAACCTTTTCTAAGTGTAAATGATTTTTAAAAAAATAGATGTGCAGGTCTACAGATGAACAAACGTCCTTTAAAATCAGCGGATTTTAAATCCAGAGCTGCTCTTTCTCAGACATTGCCCCCAAATATTACAATGAATAATTCCAGCCAACAGTGGCAGAGTCTCAAGATCACACAGGCTTAAGCCAGATGATATAGTAGGTATGCTGGTCACTCATCCTCAGGGGGTGAAGTATTTATCAGCTACTGAGAAGAAGGAAGGCAAGAAAAGGACAATGGATTTGTGTGGAGTTTCCTAGTCTTTAAAACCAGAGATCTGTATCGATCATTGCCAGTAAGGTTCATGGGTACAGATGGGCTTGGATCTGAGGGAAGCACATCAATGAGATGCATCATAAAGAAATCCACAGGTTCTTGGCGTGGGGCTCAGGGACAGGCTCCAGGGAATTATCAAACCCAGACACTTACTTAAAAAATGTTGTCTATATGATGCTCACAGCCTAACAAAGCTTACAAAGTCTTGCTTGAGAAAAACTAATCAGATGCAAATGGCATTGTACTGAGTCTTTATTTAATATTAAGAACTATCTTTGAGAGGGTAAAAGACTCCTTGGTCATCAACTGTTCTTAAATCCTCGTAAAGCAAAGTATACATCCTTATTTTTGCCTGGAGAAGATACTATTATTGCAGATACTTAAAAAGTGTACGTACTTTTTTTGCTTCTAACATGTAGACTCAAATGTACATAAGAAAGCCTATCTTAAAATCTGATATGATCTGTATTATATTCAGATTCTCCTCCATGAAGCCGACTTTTAATAATCTAGATCTCGTCTTTCTCCTCTAACTACAGTGAAAAGCTAGAATTTAAAATCATTACTTTGTTCAGCAGTAAACTGACATTTTCTTAAAGTTGCAAAATTAGACAAATGTTACCACTTTGCTTAAAGTTCAGGAGTCTGTGAATTGTCAGGCAAAATGACTAGATTCCGACGGAATACGGTTAGATACTGGAGTAAAAAATAATGAGTAAAAATAAATGAGATGCTCCTGTTGTTTTACAGGACTTTTCCTCTCCAAAAAAGAAATGCAGAAGAAATCAAACAGAGGCTATAAGCCTCTTTGGAATTCTCATTGCTCTCCTGACAAAAGTGCTCAGATGTAACTCAGTGTCCCGGCCTTCTACACGCCAGTGCAGCTGAAATGGTACCAAGGGTTCAAGAAGCTGTGCTGTCTGGTTAGTGGACCTCAAGTTTCAACACCTGATCTGATAGACACCTGTGTTCTATAGGGGACCTGGCTCACAGGGATGATGGGAGGGCAGGGGGGTGTGGGGAAAAAGCAGTGATGGACGAAAGACTCCAGTCAGTAAAACAATTACATTATAAAAGAAACCCACTTTTAAAATTAAGCTACTCAAGGCAAGGGACTGTTACCTACATATTTTGTATCCCAAATTTACCATCTATTTTCTATCCTGAGTAACGATCTGGTACTCAGTAAGTGTTAAGTAAGCTTGCTTTCTTTCTTTCTCTCTCTCTCTCTCTCTTTCTTTCGATTTTATTTATTTGAGAGAGAGAGAGAGAGAGAGAGAGAGAAAGAGAGAGAGAGAGAGAGAAGCAGGGGGAGCAACAGGCAGAGGGAGAGGGAGAAGCAGATTCCCTAATGAGTAGGGAGCCCAGTGTGAGCCCTGGGATCACAACCTGAGCTGAAGGTAGACGCTTAGCTGAGTCACCCAAGTGCCCCCAGTAAGTAAGCTTTCCAAAGGCATTTTTGCTACTTGCTTTTCTTTGAGACCATAACCTTCTTAGAAAATGCTGGTCCGGCTATGGTGTAAAGGTACACTGCACCCGGGCACCATGATCATCTGTGAGCTAGAGCTCACCTCAGCTTTACTGTAAATAGTAGGCCATCTGATAGTCCTAGTTTCTTTACACTAACAGTACTTTTACATCTATCCTGAGAGACAGAGCCGATTTCTTTTTGTTGTAGAGAGTTGAAGGGTAAATTGAAACCATGTCGTACAGACACATTCACTAACTATAAAGGAAGAGTCAAGGAAGGGCAGGTTTAAATCTCCACACATTCAGTCAATTTTGCTTCTTATCAACTGAAGGAAGAAAAAGGAAATCCTGGACATTTCTGAGATAGTAATCTCAAAACTCAAGCCCTCTTAGAATGACTCCAATTTTCAGCATGAAGGTCTGAGGTGTTCTGTTTTATTTTATTTTATTTTTTTTTAAAGATTTATTTATTTATTTGAAAGAGAGCCAGTGAGTACGCGTGTCACATGGCAGGGAGGGGCAGAGGGAGAGTCTGAAGCTCAGGGTGGAGCCCAGCACAGGGCTCGATCTCACAACCCTGAGATCACAACCTGAGACGAAACCAAGAGTTGGACACTTAACTAACTATGTGAGCCTGGTGCCCTTGTTTTTTTGTTGTTTTTAAATCAACCCTATAAAACCTAAAGAATAGATCTGAGTTGCATTTATAGTTGTCCTCATACTAGCTTGGACCAAAGAAATATTTAGGAATGGTGGAAAGTCAGGAAAATAATTTATAAGAACCCAACCTCCAATTTTGGTTATACAAAATAGGGTGAAGATGATATTTAGTCAAATGCATTATATTAATTAAGAAGAAATGTTTTAATATTGGAGGCTCAATGGTTAAATAACCCATGAAACAGAATTTTCACAATGTTCAGAAAGATGAACTTTATAGATAAGAGGGAAGAAACAGGAAAGCCAGGTTCAGACCGGATAGAAAACTGCATTGGAAATCTGTAACTGGGTGCATGTCACAGGTTACATAACAGCTCTTCTTTTAATATAAATGTATTCCATAGTGAGAAGACTGTTTATGTTGAATCTACAAATGCTTCTTTGTCCAGGGAAGGTTCCATCCAACAAATGATCAAGTTATAAACCTTGCTTTTGTTGTGTTAGACACATCATACTCTATACCCTGGATGCAAAAGGAAAAAGGGAAATTGTATTTCAGATGGGAACAATGAATTCCAGTTTTGAGTAAAAGGAGGTAGAATTTCAGTTATGGAAACACACCAGAAAGGGATTAGATCGTCTTAAATGCCTTGTCAGGGTTTGTAACTTTTGTTTAAAAAGGTAACTTACTACTCAGGTTTCAATTTTTACAGACTAACTCTGACTACTAAGATCTTTTTATTGCCACAGAGCTAGTGGAGGAAAAAAAAAAAATCCAAACAAACTGAGAAAGAAAAGGTCTTCACCATTACAGTGGGAACAAAATATTTATTCTCATGCTTCTCTTTACTAAAACAAATGTTACTGGCAAATTGAACAGCTTTTGAACTGATACGTGAAACTTGGCTGTTATTCCTGGATGAAGTTTTCAATCTAAAAAATACTAGATAAGCAAGGGTTTCACTAAAAAAAAGGGGGGTGGGGAGCCTGGGTGGCTCAGTTGGTTAAGCGTCTGACTCTTGATTTTGGCTCAGGTCATGATCTCCGGGTTGTGAGATCAAGCCCAGCATTGGGTTCCATGCTGGGTGAAGAGATTGTCTCTGCCCCTTGGCCCCCACTCTAAAAATAAAATAAAATAAGATAAATTACATGCAAAGGAGTATTTATGCATAGCCAAGTAATACTATAGGTTAAAGTTTCATTCTAATTCATCATCCATCTCTACTTTTCACACTGGCAACATAAGCTGGTCTTTTAATAGTGCTTTAGAAGATTATACAACTATTCCTTAAGGAGGTCCACTTCAGAATGGGGTCTGCTGCTGAAATACTGATGATTTTAACCCTTCATTATTTCCCATTGAGTGATATATGTCCTAACTTAGGAATTCCTGAAGGAAGGCTCAGATAAAAGGGCCACAAAAAGTAAAAAATAAATAAAAATGAAAATGAAAAAAACTTCAAAGGCAAAACTGGCTCATGATGCCTTAACCATAGTTATGTTACTTTCTGAATTTAGAATTTCACTCTTTTTCAGAACAAGGTTTTCAAATGGTAATACTCAGATTTATGACTTTACTATTTAAAATTCACCCCCCTGCAGTGATGAATTTAAATTCTGCAAGTACGTAAGCCTTTAATTATTACCATACCCCATACTTCATTCAGCTGATTAGCATATGGCACTCTGGGATCATAAGTATGGGTTCAATTAGCACACAGATCTTCCTGTCAATGTAAAATCCACACAACTTCTAGAGAAGCAACTTGGGAGACTCTGCTTTCGGGGTCAGGCTGATGAAGGCTACAAATCCAATCTGACTACTATCAGCCTTGCAAACCTTGGTAAGTTATTCACATATTCTGAGTCTTAGTTTCCTCGTCGGTAAAATGCAGATTATACCTATCTCAGAGCCATTTTCTCAAGGCAGGTACTGACTGCAATATATATGTGACGTTTGTAAAAAAACTCAGAGCAATGTCCGGGATATTGAACATGCCACAGGTTTTGGCAGGTACTAATGACCTTTTTGCTTCCAGTCTGAAGTGAGAGCAGGGCATGAAGTGCAGACAATGTGTAGTGAGAAATGTTCTGTCTCAGGCAAAGGCTCTTACTAGTCTCTATTTGGCCCTACACACATTAATTAATGATCAAGAAGCCTAGGATCTTGGATGCTCTAGTATACATCAAACATTCTCATAGTCACTTTTTTTTTTCTTGGCATGAGGGGAGATTTTTATTTTAAGTCTCTACCCATCTTACAAGAACAACTTTGTAACACAGAAATCAGAATATTATTACCTTAACTCATGAGGCAGTTAGCATATTTCCCTTGAAACAAGTGGTTAACTTATTTTACTTCTTACCTTTTCAATCTTTTCATCCAGCATTCTGAAGAATTCTTGTTGGCTTTCAGAGATGTGCATGCTGAAAAACAAAGAGTAGTTAAGTGCATATTTCAATGTTTTCTTAAACCTAGCTCCCTCAAGTGAAAAATGCTGAGTCTTTAAGCTTTCAGGTAGACATTTATTTATTGCTGACTTTTTCACTGCAGTAGTCTAAGTCATACTAAGGATAAATGCCATTACAGTAATCCTGTAAATGTGTTTCATTATAGTCTATCATTATAGTCTATATAGTCTCTAGTTCCTATGATTTAAGGTATACAATTTCCTTTCGATGTACACATTATTTATAGAGATGTTACTGGAGGGGGTGTGCCAAATTTTTTCTTCAGAAACACATTTGTGATTAAAAAAAAAAAAAAAAAAAGCATAGCCAAGCAATATAGGGCATATTTCAAGCCTGTGCGGGACTGTAAAAAGAAGATATATCCAAGTTATTATGTTGAAATGTGTATTTTACAAAGACGGTCATCATTAGCATGGTATCTAGCTGGCAGCAAACAGGCAGAGAATTGACATTGCCCCTGAACACTTTGTGCAGTGGTGACAGCCCATGCACCTTGGAAGTGAAATCCCATTGGAATGTACAAGTGAGTCACAAAGCATACCTGAGTAGCACTTACCCTGTGTGTTTGCTTGTCTAATACTACTTCACGGCATACTTAGTGAGACCAACATGGTTGGTGGGGACAAAACATAAGAAGGTAAGGAGAGAAGAGAAGAACCACAGATGGGAAGGGCATGGGGAGGAAAGGGCCTTGTGGCAACACAGTCTTAATGAAAATGGTTTCCACACAGCAAACAGGTGTGGGTGGTCCAAGGAGGTTCAGGACTCTGGGCTAAGAGACACATCCGATAGCGTGTCTTTCACTTACTATAAGTGCTCAGTTGTGGCCGTGGCTGGGGATGGAAGGAGGGGAGGCTCTGGAATCACTTCTCCCCTGTGAGTCTAGGTGTGGAAGCAGCCCAACTGACCTACCCCTTAGCATTATGCCTCATCCTTTAGGGGCCACAGAGAATGGCACAAGTGAACCCAAACCCTTCAGCAGCTCGAAGGTTTTTCCTTGTGTGTAAAACCAAGATTTAAAATTGGGAGCACCATGACATCAGCTCTGATATAAAAGGAAAATAGAAACTATCTGACACCAGCAATTAACTCTCACATATAACATGTAATTTTTCCTGTGAGGTTAATGTCCTGTTTCAGAAACTGGTCTTCTCTTGGTGCAGGTTAGAAAGGCAGGCCAGAATCTGGGATGATGAGACTATATTAAAACAATCTCCTCTCTTTCTCTGGCTGGGCAGAAAAGCCACTTTTGAATGCCTGAGTTTTCCCAGATTCCTCACGGCTTTACTTCTTTAAGTGTCAAAATGTTTTTTATCTGAGCCACTTCGGATGCAAAACTTCAAACTTTAATAGAGGACCTATCATAAACATTATGTAGATTTCACTTACTAGCAGCCACTCCCATGATCCCAAATCACAATCCCCCTCTGTAATGTTGGGACACCCACTGGAGCCTCTGAGGTGCCTCTCCTTAAGCAAAAGGGCCTTAAACTGTGGGCTTCTGTTCTCTGCTTTGAACTTTTTCTCATGTGTCTTCTTGTCAAGGAAGGTATTGGTTCATTTTCAGTTTTCTTCCAAGCTGCTGCTTCTACTTCACACTTAGCACATCCAAGTCTGTTAGAGTTGTGTCTAAGGTTAGACACAACTGTGTCTAGGTTAGAGCCCCAAACAGGCTCTGGGGGTGGTGGCGGGGGGCGGGGTGCAGGGGATGGGGGTTCCTGTGAGTGGGGAACAGGCATGTTCTGGTAGTTGCTGTGGCTGCTCAGATACGTTCTGGGCATCCTCCCTGTTCCTGGCCAAGCTCCTGAACCTCCTTAGCAAATAAGGTTGCTGGACAGCTCTGGGTCCCAAATAGGAAAGGCATGAAGACATATAGATATAGATATATCTTAATATAGATAACCATGCACATGTTCATGTGTGCACACACATGTATCTTAATGTAGATAACCATATATACATTAGTTTCCCTAGAGAGTCCAAGATATCTCATAAAAATGGCATGTTTAGGATTTGATGTTTACCATGGAAACTTCTGGGTTACAGTTTTTAACATAATTGCCTTCCATATAACCAAAGGGCAATAAATATTTAATCAACTGAGACCAAGCGGTCCCAATTTTAATTCACGTGATTCCTGACTCCTCACAGAGGCAGTTCAGTTTGTTAGGATGGGTGAGGTGCAGGCCTCAGATTCTTTATCTATAAAACCATCAGGCACCAGTCTCTGAGGTCCCTTTTGGCCTATTACCAACTTCCATTAACTCCTTATTCTATGATTATTACCAACTTCCATTAACTCCTTAATCGAACTATCACAGCATGAAAACAGGGATGCTTGATTAGTACTCATGCATACTAGACTTAACAAGATTAGTCTTAAGTAAAAGCGATTCTGCAAATGTGTCTGCCATCCCTGGGATCAAGAGAGCTCAGGGGCGCCTGGGCACTTGGCTGGCTCAGTCAGAGAAGCTTCCGATAATTGATTCTAGGTCATGAGTTCAAACCCCATGTTGTATACAGACATTAAGTAATTAATACTTAAATGAATTAATTTCAAAAAAAGAATGCAGAGCTCCGTGGTCCATATCAGAAGACCAGTGCCAAAAGTAATGGTGAGGACCTCAAGATGCATATATAGTAAGCAAGCACAAAAACCCTAATGTTCCAGTTTTGTATAATTTAACTACATACTTTCTAACCGTTAAAAAAATGCATTCCTTGATTAAAGCAAACTGAACAAAAGCCACTTAACCAAAAATTAATTAGTCAGGACAGGGTAACTCCATCTGAATCCAAACAGTAGCCTCACTCTGGGGCAGATGGTACAGTGGTTAGGGAAGTAAACTCTGCCATTTTCATTTTCATGTGTGTCCTTTGAGAAACAATCCTAACCAAACATAGGCAACTGGCCTTCAACTGGTGCATCTCTACATCATACCCCACTGATAGAGAAATACTGCCTGCTTTCTCTCTGTGTAAGATCATCAGAACACCTCTGCCTCCCTCTGTCTCATTTCAAAACCTACCAAGAAGTATCTTCCATCAGACTGATTCACACAAACAGTATGTGGACTGTGTTAGCCAGAAAAGTCTAACGGAAGGGTGATTTATTTATTATCAAATGCCGATGCACCAAAAAGCTCTTTCAGATAAGCTCCATTGTCCCTGGAAGTGTGGCAGGTACTGCCAGATGGAGCAAATGCCTGCATGAGGCCTTTCTTGCCTAACATCTTCAGTATGTGTAACCCGAAAAAGAGGTTTATTCTGCTGTTCTGGGGATTCCTTTCATAGACAAGCCCTGAAGTCCTTTCAACAGGTACAGAGGCAGCATTGTTACTCTGGGCAAGTAAATAAACTACTCCGTTTCACGGACTCCTGCCTAGATAAACTTGAACGTTCTCTTCTCGTGTGGAAACTCTACAAACACAATGGCATTAATATTAGGTTTTTACCTTCAAGAGTACAAACTGCACTGTGAGAAACAGTTCTTAGGTGACAAGTCCATTCTTAAACCCTTTCTGATGCACAACCTGGTGACTGTGAGTGGTGAGGGAGAAAAAAGCACACTAGCCTTTCTACCTTTTCTCAAGATATTAGAAATGGATAATTAAATTGTTTATGATTCAGCTTAAAAAGTATGAATTTTGATGCTAAGATTAATTAGATCTAAAGATATTTTATAACAGCCTGTATGCTGGTACTTGATTTAACTAATAAAACTGAACAATCTCAGTAACTCCTATTTCTCTCTAATGAACTCAGCTTCAGAAAACACAAGGCTCCCCTAGCGCACTTCCTGTGCCCCCAGTTGGCGCTAGCAGAGCTCTTGTGAGTTAATCCTGAGTCATCCACAGCTCTTCTGACTGTGACTTCTCAGCTTCATGAGATGAGGGATGACAACAGGATGGAGTCTTAATGACAAGTAATCAAAGGAATGAAAAAGGTGGGCAAAATGAGCTTAAGAGCTGCAAGGTATACGGCTTTCCTTTTTAGAGACTTAAAAAAAAAATTTCCAGCTAATAAAAACCTAAGCTATCAAAGTACCAGAAGGCAAGGTCCTGACTCCTTTACTTCAACTGCAAAAATGAAATTGCAATCACTCAGGGAGTTCCTGGCTAATCTTGGCTTGAATACAGTTATTTCTTTCAATAATCATCATCACCATTGCTCAGTTGGACCTTGGGGAAGTGGCTTAATCCTAATCCTCACATAATGACACACCCTTGCTGGCAGTTCATGCATGGCTTACTTTTATTTAGCCAAATATATATATTTAAAATAGAATAATAAGCACCAGCAAAACGAAAACAAAAAACAAAAGCTAGGACCCTGACAAAAACCTAGATCTAACTTACTTCCCACCCATCCGTGTGCTTCCCCCAACTCAAGGGAACCCACATGCCCAACACCCCCCTTATAAAGCATTACCATATACATGCTTTATAATGCAGATAATTTATTTAGTTGTTTTTAACATTACGAAGAGTGCATGATGCTCTATGTAATCTTTCAGGACCTACTCTTCTAGTTGTATTGCTCAGGTCCAGGCAGCCTTTTATGTTGGTACAGTGTATTTGTTTTAACAGTGTGAAGGCAGTGTGGTTCATTTACCCAATTTCCTGTTAAAGAGCATTTGGGCTTTTCTAACTGTTAAGGTGTTCTTATCAAGCATCAGACACTGGGATAGGTCCTGGGCATACATTATTTCATTTAATTCCCAGCCCTATGAAAGAGGATTTTTTTCTCCTCTATTTTTCTCTGAGAAAACTGAAGCCCAATGACATTAGGACACCGGCCTCAGATTACAGTCAGTTAGAATGGATTTTGTATGTTTTATCAAAGGAAGGTGTGAAGACTATCAGCCTTTTATTACCTACCTATCTTTATTATTATAAATCTCCTGTTACGAGGTATGGGATTGTCCTTCCACTACTGGGGAAAAGAAACTCATTATCTTATTTTATACACTGCAGAATAAATAACAGTTTCCTTGCTCCTCTGTGTCAGAAAGGAGGAAAAGTACTCATGGCTTTCTAGGAAGATTTCGTAGTTGAATTCTGGTAACCCAGGGTTTTGACTCATAGTTTAATACACACACACACACACACAACCAGAGGATTTTCTTCCTAATTTTAATGTGAACACAAGAGCCAATTTAATCAACTTCTCTGAAAGCTTCAGCACATGCCAGTCTGCAAAGTATTGCTGCTTCAGTGTCTCTAAGTTAAATAAGTATTCACACCAAAGGAAAAAAGAAATTCTCCTTAATATAGTCTCTCCTTAGAACTCAGAGATAAGGGAATCATTTAAAAATAGCATATATTGAATGGCCTGGATGAAAAGATGACTTGGTTTTATCATCAGATATCTGTTATCCCTCAAGGGCAGACAAAATTAGTGTAGATAAAAGTGATACCCGTGAAGTGGACAGGGGAGGTTGTGATTATAGCATAAAGTGTACCTAAGGGTGTAAAAATTGGTTTTAACATTCCACTTACAATGTAAATGAGAAGTGGATTTTAAATGTCCAGTTTTCGGGATGCTTGGGTGGCTTAGTGGTTGAGTATCTGCCTTTGGCTCAGGGTGTGATCCCAGAGTCCCAGGATCAAGTCCCACATCGGGCTCCCTGCATGGAGCCTGCTTCTCCCTCTGTGTCTCTGCCTCTCTCTCTCTCTCTCTCTCTGTGTCTCTCATGAATAAATAAATAAAATCTTTTAAAAAAATAAATAAAATGTCCAGTTTTCTTTGAAAGTAAAAAAAATTTAAATCCCTGAGCTCTTTCACCAACCTGAAGAATCCTAACCACCTACATACAGCACTACCACAGACACTGAGCCAGGGTGAGGTGATTAGTTTGAACTAGGTTATTTTTGTCTCAGTTTCCTGGGAAGAACCAGACATAACACAACTTCTGCTTATGACTTCGATTTATGGAACTACTATTACATATACATAGTAGGTTTATTTTGGGGGTGGGCATGTCTATGTCAGAGGTACTAGTGGGATCAGCATCCTCAGGGAATTTGTTCTTATTTAGGTGGACCACCACAAAAGAGATTTGTAGCCTTGGGAAAATAGAGCCTCTTTGAAGGAAAGGGGAGATAGCTTCAAAGTCACGCCAAGTGCGTTTTACTGCCAATGTAGATTCCATTCTAGAACAATCTAGAAAATACTCATTATTCTCTTTAACATTTTAATTGTGCGATGCATAACACATAGAAAACATACAATGTTATTTGTAGAGTTTTAAATAATAACAATGAAAGGAACACCCATGTAATCACCACTCAGGTTAAGAAATAGAACCCATGGTCCCATTGTCTTCCATCCAGTGAGAAAGAACCATTCTAAGTTAAATGCGTTTTCCTTTCCTCGCTTGTCTTTATTGCTTTATCACATACATATGTAACATTGCATACATATGTAACGCATCACATACATATGTAACATTATGTTCTGCCTGTTTTCAAACTTTATATAAATGAAACTATATGCAGACAGGGACTACCACTTACTTCCCTTACTGCGCAACCTTAACATTCATGACAGTCCTCCATCTTGATATGTGGAGCTATAGGTCATTCATTTTCACTGATATTGTGCTTGCTTTGGCAGCACATATACATTTTCACTGATATGTAGGATTCCTATAAGAATATGCCACATTTTTTGTCATCCATTATAATTTGGAAGGACATTCAGGTTTTGCTTCAGAGCTTTAGGAGCTCACATAGATAGTGCTGCTAAGGACATGTCAACTATGTCCACTGGCACATATGCACAAGGGTTTTTCTAGGGTACACACCTGAGTGGGGAGTTGCTGCTGGGCAAGGTATGTCCAGGTATGATTTTAGTAGAAAATACAAATTGTTTTCCAAAGTGATTGTACTGGTTCACGTTTCCACTGGGCTGAACACACCCTGGTCAACCATTTGTACTGTCAGACTTCTCTATTTTTGCCAATCTTGTGGTGAGAAACAGTATTTTTCCTACACATTAGCTATTCACGTTTTTTCTTTAATGAAGTAGTTGTTCACATCTTTAGCCTCTTTTTCTATGAGCAATCTGTTCTGTACTTTTTGATTTTATAGAATTGCTTTATCCATTCTGGAAACCCAACTACTGTCAATTATATACACTGTAAATATATTCCACCCCTTCCTTTGACTCTCCTACAGTAAATTTTGATAAATGGAAGTTCTTAATTTTAATGCAGTCATACCAATCATTTTTCTTAAGATCTGCATCTTTTGTGACTTGTTCAAAATTCTTTCCTACCCCATAGTCATAAAGATATTCCCCTTTATTTTCTTCTAACTGATTTGAAATGTCAGTTCTGTCATTTATTATGGATCTGTCTTGGGACTCTCTATTCTGTTCCGTTAGACCAAACCACACTGTCTCAATTCACTGAAGCTTTACATTAAGTCTTGGTTATCTAGCAGGCAAAACTGAGCTCACTCTGAAAACATTATTAGCTTTAAAAACAACATAAGGAAAATCGGAACCAGAACTTACTTTGCTCGGGGCTGATGAACTAATCCTGGAATCTCTTTATTAGTTTTAAGTCTTACATTTGAACTGGCACTTTTTTCCTGAAAAACATAAACACAGATGTAAAAGACAAGGTGAGAATCAGCAATTAAACAATGGCATGGACTGTCATCACAGAAATGCTAGATTTGAGACCCTTCACAGCAGGTCACTTCATGAGGACAAAAATCCTTGCAAAGATGTGATGCTATAAGGTAAACTGCCAAGCATTTTAGCAGGGAACACTGTCATGGAAAGAGGAGGTTGCTTTATGACAGCTATAACTATTTTTAGAAAATTATGTGCAACTAATATTTGATGTTTAGGTGTTTTTAGGGAAGAATAGAAAAGAATAAAAGAATAGAAGATTCTAGTGCCAACGAGCAGCAGTAGTGTAACCACAGACATTGTTTACATTCTCAGGTAACAGACTTCAGTGCATTTTGTTTATAAAAGACAACTACAACTGCAGTTATTGAGATGTGAAGTTTGCACGAGGCCCTAGCATTGACAGAGACAACATGATTAACAGTAACTAAGTTATTCCATCCAGAACAAATGCTGAGATGGAATTCAATTGAATTAGTAAAATTCAATACTAACTTATATTCAAAAAGCAGTTCTTTGGCTTTAGTCTGATATGATTTCTTTTCTTTTTAAAAATTTTATTTACTTATTCATGAGAGATACACAGGGAGAGGCAGAGATATAGGCAGAGGGAGAAGCAGGCTCTCTGTAGAGAGCCTGATGTGGTACTTGATCCCAGGACCCCAGGATCAGGAGCTGAGCCAAAGGCAGACACTAAACCACTGTGCCCTGTCCGATCTGATTTCTTATTCCCAGTACAATAGCCACATGAGAAAGAAACCCTCTCAGAGCTTAAGATGCAAGTGTATTGGATGCTTAGGTAGTTCAATCGATTCAGTATCTGTCTTCGGCTCAGGTCATGATCTCAGGGTCCTGGGATGGAGTCTTGCACATGGCTTCCTGGTCAGGAAGGAACCTGCTTTTCCCTTTGCCCTTCCCTGCTGTGCTTTTTTTTTTTTTTCTCTCTCTCAAATAAATAAATACAATCTTTTTTAAAATTGCAAGTATATCAGTAGGTATATCATCTCAATAATAGTACTGTTCTGTATTTATACAACATTATCTTTAAAAAATATTCAGGATGCTTTATAATTTGCTCTGAAAACACAGCACTGAAATGAAAGGAAAGACTATTCCAAACCTATTTATAACAGGTGACTATATACACTCAAGAAACCTGAAGTGTAGTGATAATTAAAGACCCAGGCGAGGGCAAGGAATAAAGACTCCTATGGGTCAACCCACTGTTCTTATCACATGCAGAGTGATGTGGGATGGCATATAAAACAGATGGTCCCCAAATGAACTCTTTCGAGAGTTCCTATTGCTCTCAGGGCAGCAGAAGCCATTTAAATCAGTAAAACTCCAATGATGTACACACTGTGGTTATTTGCTATTTACCATCCAATGTGAACTTCTCTGTATAACACCAGTACTCCAAAATACAGGGTAATTTTTGTTTGTGATTGTCTAGGAAAGAATAGTACCAATTGTTTGGTACTATTGGTACTATTCTTTTTGCAGTCTATCTTACCTTCTTTACCTGACACTAAACTTCAGAGTATTTTCGTAAACTTTTAAAAGGTATAAAATATATACTTTTCCTCCTGCTGATACAGCCAGGGAACAATAGATGAACTATCTTAGTTTTCATTTTCAGAAAGTAGCCCCAGGAAGGCAGGCCCAGTCCCTTCTTTACTACTGGGGCCTCGGAGCCTGGGTGGGGCCTGGCACTTTGGGAGTTATGCATCATATGCCAGTAACACGAATGAACAAGGTCAACAAATGATGAACTTCTTTTTAACAGTGAGAGATAAAAATAGCTCTAATGTGGTCTCTCTGAAGGACTGCAGAGGTAAGTCCCAAGTAAGTCATTTTCTTTCCCCCTTAGCTGCTTGCTTGAATTAAGCACTGAAAATGGACATATGACAGAGCCTTACGCTTTTTTTCTATTCATATAATTTCCCAAACTCTGAGCCTAGATAGTACATTGTAATTGACTGATTGACTGATTGATAGACTGTAATTTTAAACACTGCTAGGGCAGGAATGAGGCCTCTAATTCTAAGATTATAAACGATACACAATTGTATACTGTTTATAGTCAATTTATTAAACTATACCCGTCATAGCTACATTGCCTCACCACATCTTCCTTAAAAACACATTGTGTGGTTGCTAGGAAAAGGAGGAAACTCCACACAACAGAGGCTTAGTGGATGGGTGGGGTACTCCGCCGAACAAGCCATGCCTCTGCACATATGCAGAGGCAAGCACTTCCAGGAACTGAGGCAGAGGCTCAGGGTGAGATATCAGCTTCAGATTTCCCAGTTACAAATAAGAAAAAAGAAAGTATATGTTATTACATAGTGATTTCTCTTTGATTATTTATGTATATTTGTTTTTTATAAATTACTACTCCCAAGGGCACCTGGTGGCTTAGTGGTTGAGCATCTGCCTTTGTTCAGGTCATGATCCCGGGGGTCCTAGGATCGAGTCCTGCATTGGGCTCCCCACAGGGAGCCTGCTTTCTCCCTCTGCCTGTGTCTCTGCCTCTCTCTGTGTCTCTCAAGAATAAATAAATAAAATATTTAAAAAAACAAATTACCACTCTCCAAGACCATAATAACAACTCAATGATCACTTACTATAAGTCAGGCACTATTCTAAGTGACTTCCATATATTAACTCATTTTAATACTCACAAATATTTACATTATTAACATATCTTTATGTTCATAATACCTCACTGAGATAGGTACCATTTTTATTCCCATTTTATTTTATTATTTTTAAAAAAGATTTTATTTATTTATTTATTTATTAAAGACAGAGAAAGGCAGAGACCTAGGCAGAGGGAGAGGCAGGCTCCCTGGAGGGAGCCCAATGTGTGACTCGAAACTCCAGTATCACGCCCTGAGCTGAAGGCAGACACTCAACCACTGAGCCACCCAGGTGTCTCTCTTCTGATTTTTAGATCTTAGCATTTGTTGCCACTTCCATTTGTTTGGCACTTATTTATGACTTATCATTATTAGTTACTATCTCCATTTGTCTTATTTGCTGTGTCTGAATTTTAAGCTCCCTGAGGACAAGAATCTTTTCAATTACTTGGTATTTTAACCTAATACCCACCACATAGTAGATAACTATTAATCAGTTGACTGTAATAATTAATAGAACCAGAAAATATTTTTCACTGTTGACTCTTATTGCAAATATGTATAAAAACTATTATACTTTAGTGCAGTTAACATAAATATTTTATTATTGAGGATTTCTCAATAATTGATGATCTGGAAACATGATTTATATTTGATGTTTTTGTTTGTTATGCTAGATCCTTGGCATATACTTGCTCTTTTGTTTTTTATATGGACTGCAGAAGACCATCCAAGTTTTTTTTTTTTTTAAGATTTTATTTACTTATTCATAAGAGACACACAGGAGAGAGACAGAGGCAGAGACACAGGCAGAGGGAGAAGCAGGCTCCCATGCAAGGAACCTGATGTGGGACTCGATCCTGGGACTCCAGGATCACACCCTGAGTGGAAGGCAGGCACTCAACCACTGAGCCAATGAGGCATCCCTTTATTCCCATTTTATAGTTGAGAAAGCTGAGGCCCTGAGAGGTGAAGCATTCACCTGAGATCATACGAGTAGTAAGTGATAGCGTTGGGATTCTGATCCAAGCAGAATGGCCCCAGAGTCCATGCTATTAGCCACTAGGCCAGCAGTTCTCAAACCCCTTTGCCCATACTCTTCAAATTTTTATACGTTTTGTTGAACCATATGAAAAAAAAATCACATTTGTTAAAATTACCATCAATTTCATTAGGAAAATTTTGACAGAAGCTGTCAAGCTCATGGTGGTATAAAATTTTCCAAAACTCTACTTTTGGTTTAATGTTTGAATTTTGTGACTGGCAACACATACTGCCAATTGTTTTCTTTGAAGTGACAGGTTCTCTTCATTCATTCTTGAGACAATGTTTGCCAAATACCCAAGTCTTAATATCCATAATTTGTCTGTCAGGCATTTTTTTTCTAAAGTAGAGATGGTGTCCCATAAAAACAACCACTAGTTCAGATTGCAACTCAATCAACTGCTGAGGTACTTTTCCTTGAGATAACCACTTTGCCTGGGTGTGCAGAAGAAATGCTTTACGTATGCCTATTTCCCATCTCATCACATAGACTATTAAAAAGCTATGCATCCAAGGCACAATATTTAATAAAATTAAATAAAAGTTACTGCTTCATTCTTAAATGAAAATGGAAGCTATTCTTTTACTGTAAGTGCATAGTGGTGGTGAATAAGATGACTACTTATATGGTTTGGCACTACTGCCTTGATTTGTGCTAAGGCACTAGGCAGGTCTACCCATCATGATTTTGCACCGTCAATACAAATAACAACATGGCAAAAAAAGGCAAACTGCTTTTTAGTATTGTTAGGGAAATGAACTTGAGGACATCCTGAGACTGTTTTAAGGACTGCAGGCCATACTTTGACAAGTGTCTCTCTAGTTCTTTTGCAGAGAAAAGAACTATTGATTATTTAATTTGCTATATGCTTTATTAAAAAAAACCCAAACTAACCACCTTATTGAGGTAAAATTTACATTTCATAAAATTCCATTATAAATGTATGATTAAGTGACTTTAGCAAATTTATAGAACTGTACAATTATCACCACAATCCAGTTTTAGAACAGTTTTATCATCCTAAAGTTTTCTCAAACCCATTTGCAGTTCTTTTCTGCTCTGCTCTGTAGCCCCCAGTAACCACAATTCTTTCGGTCTCGACAAATTTGTCTTTTATGGATTCATATAAATGGAATCTTTTAATATATAGCCTTTGGTGTCTGGCACTTTTCACTTAGCATAACGTTTCCGAGATTCATTTATATTGTAGCTTTTTTCAGTATCTCACTTATTTTAATTGCTAAGTAATATTCCAATGTATGGATATTCCATATTTTGTTTATACATTTACCACTTGATAGACATTTGGGTTGTTTCAAGTTTGAGGGATACTATGAATAATGCTGCTATGAACATTCACATATAAGTCTTTGTGTGAATATATATTGTCATTTCTCTTCGGCAGGTTCCTAGAAGTGGAATTGCTAGTTTATCTGGTAAGTGTATATTTAATTATTTAAGATATTACCAAACTGTTTTCCAAAAGTGGCTGCACTATTTTACATTCTCACTTGGGGTGCATGATGGTTCCAGTTATTGCCATTCAAGTGGTGTCTCATTGTGGGCTTTATTTATTCTTAAAAACATGACTTATTTGGATTTGTTCTTTGCATCTCGGAATACCCAGCACATTGCTACGTGGGAGCATTTATATGCTTATCAGCTAGCTACATTTGCATAAAGAAGTCAGTTTTATATTTGCTTATAAATATCCCTTCTCTTCTGGGTTTGTTTGTTGGGGAAGTGGAGGTTTAAAGAGATCTGCTTTTAAAAAAGGAGGCAAAGAAACAAACAAAACCAGGAAGGGCTGGCACGATGAAGCTGCTGGGAGCTCAGATGATGCAGACCCAAAAGAGAGCCAAAAGCCATGTCTGGGGTACTCCAGAAATATGAACAGAGAATCTGGGAGATGATGGAAGTAGTAACTAAGATATCATTTTCTTTGGCAGAAAAACCTATTTTATTGATATTTGACACTTACAAAGTACCTAAAATAAACTGGAACCAAGTCGGAATAATTAAGATGAAGCCATTGAATAGGCCCCCAGCAAATAGTTTGTAGAGCAGTGTTTTTCTATGATCCATCCATTCCGGTATCAGAATCCTCTGTGATGCTTGATAAAATACAGATCCCCAGGCCCTATTCAAGATTTCCTGAGTGTGAGTCTCTGGGATTGAGGCCCAGGAATCTGCACATTATTTCATTTTAAGTAGGCTCCACACCCAGTGTGGAGCCCAATGCAGGGCTTGAACTCATAACCCTGAGATCCAGACCTGAGCTGAGACCAGGAGTCAGATGCTTCATTGGCTGAGCCACCCGGACACCCCAAGACATCTGCATATTAAATAAGAGTCCTAGGTGACTCTTAAACTTAAAAAAGTTTAAGAAGTTCTATTTCAGAGAAAAAGTACCTGGGGTTTGCAGAGCTGCCCTGGGGGTCAACAGAGAAGCCCACCAGAGCAGCAACCCCTGGAACCTGTTTTATACTTAGGGACTCTATCAGTGGAAAAAAAGCATCCATTTCTCAAAAAATATTTGGAAACGAATGCCAGGTAGTGACAGGTTTATTTAAACAGCAAATCTCCCATCCAAGTACTAACCAGGACTGACCCTGCTTTTAGCTTCTGAGATCAGACGAGATCGGGCGCGTTAAACAGCAAATCAAACAACTTTTTCCTTTGCTTGGAATAATTCTCTTTTGTGATGAAGAGAACATACTTGTCAGTGTCCAGAGTAAACTTACATTCTCTTAGTTCCTCTGAAGTTGGAGACAGTCAAACCAACTGTATTTATGCTGCTGCTGCTCAATCCCTGACATCTCCCAAAGGGAAAGTCAGAACTCTCAGAGAAACTACAGCTTTTTAAAAAAGTTCCCCTGAACTTCCCCCTCCTTAATTCTTTTTTTTTTTAAGATTTTATTTTTATGTAATCTCTACACCCAGTGTGGGGCTCTGACACACAACCCGGAGATCCAGAGCTGCATGCTCCACCAACTGAGCCAGCCAGGTGCCCCAGCCTTCCTTAATTCTGAAGGGCGTCACACAGTGCATTCAGGAAGATGACAGGGAGCATCCTCCTTGTTGGCAAGGAGTGGAACTTCTTTTCTCCCATCACTTCTTTGCTTGTGTCATCCCACTGAGTCCGAGCAGATCTAGGGAGCTGTAGCCCTGGGAGGCTCCCTGAACTGGTTCTGGGTTGGAAATGTGGAGAGGAATCTTGATTTCTTTTTCTGAGCCCAACAATAGGAAGTTGTTTGTTTGTTACAATTTTTATTTGTTTGTTCACGAGAGATACAGAGAGAGAGAGGCAGAGACATAGATAGGCAGAGGGAGAAACAGGCTCCATGCAGGGAACTCGATGCAGGACTCCATCTCAGGACCCCGGGATCAAGACCTGAGCCAAAGGCAGATGCTCAACCACTGAGCCACCCAGGTGCCCTAGAAGTTTGGTCTTATAAAGAAATCCCAGGGGCCAGATGGAGGCCGGAAGCTGGAGACCTAGAGAAAAGTAGTGAGGGCTGCTGAACTAGTCTCTGGGACTGCCAGTGAGGGAGCTATGCAGAGACACAAAAGCACTAACTATGAATTCACAAAGGGACCTCCTTACACACAGACTGTGTATGTGTGTGTGTACATTTGAACCACTGCATTTCAGAAAGTACATGAAAACTAAAAAGGTAAATAATTTAATTAGAATAGGAGACTGAGGGATCCCTGGGTGGCACAGCGGTTTGGCGCCTGCCTTTGGCCCGGGGCGCGATCCTGGGGACCCAGGATCGGATCCCACGTCAGGCTCCCGGTGCATGGAGCCTGCTCCTCCCTCTGCCTATGTCTCTGCCCGCCCCCCTCTCTCTGTGACTATCATAAATAAAAAAAAAAATTAAAAAAAAAAAAAAAGAATAGGAGACTGAGGGGAGGGCACACACATTTTTAAAACAGGAAGGCATCAGCTATAAAATACCTGAGTAATCATTCTAGCTTTGAAGGAATAACCTATAGGATGTACTCTCTAAGAAAACAACCTCATTTGATGTTTTACATGGGATTTCTCTTATGGCATTAACATGGGAATAGGATTCAGCTTCCTTCAAATATAAAGGAATTTTAGCTTTTGTCTTCTGAATGATGGTGACTAGCTGAGCCACATTCACTCTACCACAATTTTTGGGTATTAACAAATAGCAAGGTCCAAGCTACCAGATACAACTGTTGACTTGGATCGACCTATATTTTCATAATTTCATGAACTCAACACTTCCATTTATAATTACCTGTCCAAGGAGGTTATTAGAATTATTAGTATCTTGTTAGAATTTAGTAGTGATGAAGTTGGCATGGAAAGTATCCATGGATACTTTATGGAAATTCTTTTTCTATAAATTAAAATATAGCCATGTACTTCATTTTGTATCAAGCAAATGTTAAAGTGGGGCAAATCAGTTTTAAATACCTAATATATTTTGTGCAGCTGTTTCTTGAGGTAGACTGTAAACATTTGAAATAATCCTTAAAAAGTAAACAGAGTTGTAAGAAATTGCTTGGAAAAGATTTAGTTGTGTACCAACAAATCTAAAACAAAATCATTCAGTTATTATGCCAGTATGTCAGTAATTAAAAGTAACAAGTTACATATAATGTTGTCAAATTACACTGAGAATTTGAAGTTGAGATGTATCTCTGAGTTTTTCAAAGTATTACACACCTACCCAGACAATGAACTAATTTGGAAGAACTTTATTCAGTTTTTGCCCAAGACACTTTGTGACTTTGAATAGGAGAGATTATACTAGAGTAAAAAACAACCTCCAATATTGGTGGTTCAATAAAATACAAGCTTATGTCTTGCACATGCTGTATGTCCAGTATAGGCTAGCAGCAAGGCTCTGCTCATTCTAATGCCTCAAGGACTCAGGCCAATGGCAGCCCTATGTTGGTATGTGCTGTCATAATCACCATAGCAGAGGAGGGAAGACTATAGCAGAGCAAAAGCTGAGTGCTCATGTTTACTTGGCCAAAACAAATCAGAGAACTACATGTAGATTCAAGACAGTGGAGAAAGAGGGGCACCTGGGTGGCTCAGTGGTTGAACATCTGCCTTTGGCTCAGGGTGTGATTCCAGGGTCCTGGGATTGAGTCCCACACTGGGCTCCCCACAGGGAGCCTGCTTCTCCCTCTGCCTGTGTGCCTCTCATGAATAAATAAATAAAATCTTGAGAGAGAGAGAGAGGGAACACAGAGAAAGTATAACCCTACTACGTGCTTGGAAAGACAGAACTAGAATATCTATGAATAGCCTGAATGAATACCATAATACTCATTTTTTAAAAAAAGTGTTTTCTTGATCACAGAACTACCTAATGATAATTACAGAAATCTATTCTGAATAATCTGAAGTATAACTGTGTCAAGTATCTTATTTGTACTAAATAATGTGTAATTCACAGAAATATGGAAGAAACTTAATTACCGAAAGTTTATATTGGGCTAAACTTGAGTTTAGATTTCAAAACAAATCTGAAACTACTTGGTTAGCTGACTGTAGTGGATGAGCCTTGGTAAGTCATGCTAAACGCCACCTGGATATAGTAAGAGGGCATGGAGGCAAAATCTGTGGTTTATACCCCGGAGAATCACACCTACATCCACACTGACACCCATACCCACACACTTCTTGAATTTTCCATTTCTCACTTCTTCCAACCATCAAATAAAATGAAACACGCAGAAATGCCAATCACATTCACTGTCATCCATAATAACAAGATCAAAGATTTTCGGAATTCAGCTCTCAACGGACTGTGGTCCCTAAAGACTGCATTTAAGAGCTGTCTAGCACAAAACAAACACACTTTATAACAGCTTTTTCTGGTGGGCAAAAAGATAGCCAGAAAAATCAAAGGATGTTTGATCAAAGTTAATAAAATATCACAGTGAAATGCATCACCCATCATGTCTTAAATATTTTAACAAATAAAAGTCACCATTTATGCAGAGTTGCTAAGGTTTTCCTGTGAAGAAGCAAAATCTTGACAGGTTTTCCTCACTGAGTTAAGGAAACTGCAAATGTCAAAGCTAAAAACAAAAAGTTAAATGATCCAGTTTTTCTTATGGGCACGACTGTTTTTCTCACACTCATTGTACTGTATAAGCCAGCTAAAAACTCCAACTCTGGCCTTCCCGAACTCTCTGGACACACCCACAATTCTTTTTAATTCCGAACTTGTCAGTGCCCAGAAAATCTGCTGCACTGGTTTCCTATTGCTGCTGTGGCACGTGAACGTGGGGGCTTAAAACCACACACATTTATTATCTTACACTTCTGGAGGTCAGAAGCCTGAAAATAGGCTGCAGGGCTGCCTTCCATCTGGAGGCTCTAGGAGAGAATGTTTCCTTGCTGGTCTTGGCTTCCACATGGCACCTGCACTCGCTGGTTCAGGGTCCCTCTCTCCATCTTGGAAGTAGCTGTAGCATCTTCTCTCCTCGCTGACCTCTGCTCTGGCCTTACATCTTCTTTTTCTAACTCTGATTCTCCTACCTCCATCCTGAAAGGATCCTTGTGATTCTCCTACCTCCATCCTGAAAGGATCCTTGTGATCCTACTCAATTCAAGAAAATCTCTCCATGGCAAGATCCATGATTTAATCACATCTGTAAAGTCCCTTTTCCCATGTAAGGTACCTTATTTGCAGTTTCCATGGATTAGGATGTGGACACCTTTGGGGGCAGGTTTTATTTGGCCTATCATAGTGTTCCCCCTGGAGTCATACTAACGATTCAGACTTCTCCCACAAACAAAACAGGTTGATCCCAAGGTATCCCAAAGTCTCAACCCATTACAGCATCAACACAAGTCTCAAGTATTAGCCAAATCTCAACAGCTCAAAAGTCCCTAAATCTCATTATTTAAATAACCTAAATTAGTTACGAATGAGGCTCTGGGTTTAAACCACCCTCGGGCAGAATTCCTCTCTGTGAACCTGTGGAACTAGAAATTAAGTTACCTGCTCACAAAATAAAATGGTGCTATAGGCATAAGAAGACAGTATAGGTATTCCCATTCCAACAGGGAGAATGGAAGAAAGAAAGGGGTCACTTGTTCCAAGGAATTTCAAAATCCAACTGGGCAAACTCAAGTTTGCTCAAGGTCTGGTAATAATCCTCTGTGGATTAAGACTCTGCTCCTAGACCTGCAGCTCTATCCCTTTTTGTGAAGGGTAGTAACATGTTTGCAGCTGAGCTCTTTTATCAGCTTGTTTCCTGCCTGCAGGATTTTGGGAGCGTGACACCCTTCTTTCATCTCACCCTCTCGCTGTCCCTTCTGGTTCAAACTGGCAGTGTTTCAACAGAAACATCCTCAAGAACTCCATGGGCCTTCTGTGTATGTCATGGGGATTCACTTCATTACAAAGAAGGCTCTTCCACACAGATTTCCTAGATAATACCATCTCTATTTCTGGCTTCTGCTGAGATGGTTGAGGGAATACATGCCTAATTTATTCAGAGAGTCATCTGTGGGACTGAATACTCTGACCTTTTAATTTTTTCCAGGGATTAGCTGAACAGCCACACCCTTGGCCTTCTTTCCAGAGCATGTGTTCCTGATAGTGAATCTCCTAGTTTTAGTATCTTTTGCAATCCGGACAGGCTAAGCATTTCCCAAATCAACAAGCTCCTTTTTGATGAACAATTCTTCCTTCAATTTATTTCTTTGCTTTCACATTTTACTATAAGCAGCAAGAAGAAACTAGGTGGTGACTTCAACACTCTGCTTTGAAATATTCTCAGCTAAACAGTAAAGTTCATTGTTCACACGTTCTGCTCTCCACATCCTTGTAGAACATGATTTGTTAAGTGTTTGGCGGCCATATTATGAATGTTGCCTTTCTCCCAGTTTCTAACTGGAAACTTGCCAGTGGTAACTTTCATGTCCATATTTCTACGAACAGTGTGTTTGTGATGACTTATATTCTCTAAGATGATATAGGTTTTCTTCACCATGCTCTTCACATTTTTTCTGAGCCCTCACCAGCAGAGTCTTTAATATCCATATTTCTACTAACTGTTCAAGGCAATCTAGGCTTTTTCTACCATACTTCCAGGCTCTGTCCACTTCCCAGTTCCAAAGCCACTCCACATTTATAGGTGTTTATTACAGCATTATTATATTTCAAGGTACCAAGTCTATATTGGCTTTCTACTGCTGCCTAACAAATTACCACATACTTAGGTATCTTTAAAACACTAATTTGGAAGTCAGAAGTCTAAAACTAGTTTGTAGGGCGGTCTTCCTTCTAGAGGCTCTAGGAGAGAATCTGTTTCCTTGACTTTTCTACCGTCTAGCGACTGACTGATTATCTTTGCTCAGGCTCCTCTTCCCATTTTCAAAGTCGGAGCTTAGCATCTCTCTTCTTTGACCTCTGCTTCCAACTTTATATCTTCTTTTACTAACTCTGATCCTCTTGCATTCCTCTTAGAAGGATCCTTGTGATTTTACTGGGCTCACCTGGATAATCCAGGATAATCTCTCTATGTCAAGACCCTTAATGTAAACACATCTGCAAAGAAGAGAACATAACTTGTACCAGGAACCATACAGAGCCTGGGAGAACCAGGGAGTATGAGGTGCCAGGAGGGCATATGAGAGGGCATATGAGAGATGAGGTGGTGAGACGGGCAGGAGCGGAGGGCTCATGCTTGGACATTGGGTTTTCCTCTAAAGTAAGTTTATGAATCTTCTGGCAAAACGTTTCAGAGATGGAAGCAGAGAGTCAGTTGGGAAGCTGTGCCAGTAAATCAGCAGAGAGTCTATGGAAGCTCACTAAGACCGGAGGGGCACAGCACAGTAGATACCAAGATTATAGGCTCTGGAGTCAGACAACCTCCCCGCTTTCTACTTGTGTGACCTCAAGCAGATTATGTAACCTGTGCACTTCAATTTCCTTAGTTGTGAAATGGGGACAGAAGTCATACCTACTTCACTGGGTTACCTGTTGTATAGGAAGTGCATCACAAATGAGAGCTTGTATTAATAAGATAGTTGCCTTGGCAATAAGGATGAGGAAATGGATTGGAGAGTTGTCACGAAAATTCCTGAGTGGCCACTGCATGCTGAGCACCTTGCTTCTCTTTGAGGGAAACAAGAAAAAGACAAAGGAAATCTCTGCCCCCTTAATGTCAGAGAAGAAACCCCCCAATACTAAATATAGCACTTATGTATCATTTAAATATAAACATCTATAAATAAAATACATATATAAATATAGCATTTATACATATATAAGTAAAAGCACTGATAAAATCTGAGGTCATTCATCTGAATGTACAGGGGAGGTAGAAGAGGACAAGGTTTAGTCAAGGATGGCAGCCAGATTTTTGGCTTAGCTGACAACAGGAAATGGTGGTGGCTAAATGGGGAAATAAAGGAAGTTTAGGGTTACTGATTAAAAGGGGGAATATGGGGACACCTGGGTGGCTCAGTGGTTGAGCACCTGCCTTTGGCTCAGGTCATGATCCTGGGGTCCAGAGACGGAGTCCTGAATCAGGCTCCCCACAGGGAGCCTGCTTCTCCCTCTGGCTATGTCTCTGCCTCTCTTTCTGTCTCTCTGATGAATAAATAAAATCTTAAAAAATATACATATAAAAGGGTGAAATATGGATTTTAAAAATTGCTTTTTCCTCTTTGCTACTTATGTGTAATGGGTGGGTCGACTCCATGAGAAGGTATCTTTCTGGACAAGCAAAGGAAAGGTGACATGGCTATTAATGCAGAAATGGGGCTGGGCAGAGGTGTGGTTTTCCTCAAAGGGAATTAGATGTAAGCTTTCATTCAGGGTCTGAATGAAAGCCTAGAAGGGCTAGATGGCCTGAAAGGTCAGAAATTAAGAGAAAATGGTGGTCTCTCTGAATGGATACATCAATAGAATGCAATTATTTTTGAGGCTGTATCTTTTACTTATCACATGTAGGAGCGAGTCATGTAGGAACGAGTCATGTAGGAGTGAGGGCCAGGTCCCATGTGTGTCAGAGGCAGAAAAGCTCTGTAGCTGGAGATCACCTTTCTCAGTCTGGGACTTACTGGTTTACCCTACAGGAGTGGATCTGAGCTCATGCCTGACTGGATCCAGGTGGTCAAGGCATGCTCCCCTCGCTCCTTTGCTTATTGCCTTGATTTCATTTTTTCCATGACCCTGTGGTGATGCCAGATTTCATCCTTACAACCCTGTGACTCAACAGGCTACAAAGTCTTCCCTGTTGGTGCCACTTTCAAGAATCTCAGGGAAACCCTGATTAATCTGCCTTCTGTCCAGTGCTGACTTGGCAGGAGAAGAGGAGCAGTCGGGACCACTTTTTTTTTTTCGGCCTGTGAGCTCTCTGCATGAAAAAAGGTGTTTTTTTCCCCCTACTACTGTACATATTTAAAAAACATCTCAATTCTCTGTTGCATGTATTTTTATTTATTTATATTAAAGTATTTATATTTTATTTAACTTCAATTTGTATTTCTCTTTTTAAAAAGTGTTTAAAAAATCTTTTTATGTTTTCACATACAGGAATTAGAAGTTTTGACTGGTGGAAAAGAACCCATTTCTTTTTTCTTTTATTCTTTCTCCATCACTTCTACGGTTAGTCCTGGCTGATTCTAAATTTAGCTCCCTACCCGTACATTTTCTTCTCTACCCTTCTGTAACCTTCCCCCACCAGAAGTTGGTGTAAATGAAGGGAAGTCGATGTTTTAATAGTGCCCCCAGGCTTTCCAGCTAATACAAGCGTCAGGTCTGTCATGGCACGATTATTTTACAATGTGGAGTCAGTCACGAGATTTCTGTACACAGTCCTGACAGTGAATAATCAAATCTGGCGTTGTTCCATTATTGACGTAACTCTTAGCCTAAGGCTAGGAAAAGACTGGCTGGTTGTAACTAGAATTTGGGTAGAAAAACCTCTTTAAAATTGAAATATGGTTCTTAGACAATAAAAGGTAAGCACTATTCCCTCCCCACCCACCTCCTTTTGCAGAAATGGGCTGCTAGAAGTATCTTCATTCTAAACTTTGCAAACAGAATTGATCCTCAAAGCTTTAATGGGTTGTGTTTAACCAGGAGTGTCTTTATTTGCTTGCCTCCTCAGTCTTTTAGCAGCTTTCTAGAAAAGCTCCCATACTCATCTTTTTCCACATTTGCCTTCACATCTGGTGTACGCTCCCGTAAGACTTCTGAGCCGAGCACTTACTGCCGATGTGAGATGATGATGGAACCCGACATCAAGCTGGGGAGAGAAGCTAGGAACAAGTGATCTGCATTCTCTGCCGCTGTCATTTCTCACCTCTCTGAGGTTCTCTTTTGAGACTTTCCAATAAGGGGCTTATTAGTGGTATGAGAGGCCTTGGTTTACTAAGTCTGCCTTGTGTAAAATGGTTTCTGAATGTATGATCCCATTTTCTCCATTCTTCTCACTCTAAATCCTGCCAGGCAATAAGTCTTAGCAGCCAGTTTGCTTGCTCCCTTGTCTCTCACCTTAAGCGAACGTCTTTTCCTACCTGAGTAAAAGAGTGGGGGTAGGGGGAGGTGGAGCTGGCATTGAAAGAAAACTATGTCACACTACATGTCTAAGAGCTCTGATGAACCACACAGGCCTAACTATGAGATGATCCCCTTTCCACCAAAGACAAGATCCTCAGAAACGTGCCTTGGCAAGCTGAAATACATGATCAATCCTTCAGGAACATAGTCGAAATCTTCAGGTGATGACTTATAATAAATATTAATTCAGCTACACAGATATATAAAACCACATATTGTATTAAAAAAATCATAAGATATTAGAAATACTACTTTTTCCACGCTCACATTTCATCAAACAATCTAAACGTCCCAGGGGCATCTGGCATCAGTGTTTTCACAATCAGTCACCTGCTTTTTGAATTCCTACTGTTTCCAAGGTATATTATCTTTACTTCTGACTTGCTGAAATACAATGCAGTTTGAATTTTTGTGTGTTGCTGTCTTGACCTTTTAATTCTAAGCCATAAATACCCAGGTTAGTAGTGATCTCTACATTGTTCATCAGTTACTGCATCATTCTTTCAACATAACTGTTAAGAGGCTGTTATGATGATGCACAGAAACATTGCTAAATTAGAATGGTTTTTTTTTTTTTTGTCATTTAGAAACAAAAATTCTGTCAGCAGGCCCCTCTCAATAAGCACCTAAAGTGCTCACTGACTAAAGCCAGTGTTTTAGGTTAACGTTTGTTTCCCCTAAACTTTGTGTTCAAAATAACAAGAGTGTCCCATACCATGTGATTCATATATAAGGGGGCATCTAATTTTCTGAAGGACTTTAAAAAAAATCCTGCTTGTATTCTGGCAAATACTATAACATAGTGAAAACTTATCATGTGAACAAGATTGAAAGGGTATCTTTTACCATCGCCCAAGGTTTCTTGATAAAACTTAATAGAAATATTAGGGACTTTACCCCATCTCTCAAGTAGAACACTGGAATGAAATCTCACAAATGTTGAGTGCTACATCTGTTGTCCAATAGCCATTTGGTAGAAAACATTCTGAGGGTAGTGAAACAACACAAAACAATTGTACGTATGCTGGTGTGCTTGTCTATGTGCATATTCTGCAACATATTCTCTCTCAGAGCTATTGTTCCAGAAGATAAACTCAAGTACAGATATAACCGTGTTTAATTTGTTTCTTACATGAGGCCATTATGTATGTCCGTAACTGATGCTCCTGTGATAATCTGACAATAGAGAAACATAGATTTGGATTCTTTACCACCACTGTCTCTTGTAATTGCAATAACAGGAAGAGTGGTAAACATAATAGCTATCACTGACGACACCCCTGGCAGGTGCCAGATGCCACACAAGGGCCTGCGGGCATTAATTATGTTAATACAGACAAAAGGCCAAGCACAGGCCCTGCGGTGTGGTAAGAGCCCAACAGATGTCAGCAATTACTATTATTGTTATTATTATAACTTTTTATTATTTGGTTCTCACAACAACTGTTTGAGGCAAGCGTTCAAAGAAAAGAACATTAAGGAAAACCATGAAGGACACAGAGGCTCTGGGACATTTTCTAAGTTGCCCAAGGTCAGAGAGTTATTAGCGAAAAGGGGAGAGGAACTATGCATGGGCATCTCTTTCAATAAATATTTTGCATTTAAAAAAAAAGCCACATCTATATAAATTAAAGAGGGTGAGAGTAAAAGCAGTCCACATTAATTTTCAACAGTTGCTTTGTATTTCAGTACCAGAAGATGAGATAAGAAGCCTGGAAGGGACCCAGTTTTAAAGACACAGGCAAGAACACCATGGCCATTGCTGAAAACCAGAACCTGTACCTCTCAGACCAAAGCAAAGCAAGGACAAGCAAGTAATGTGAATAGTTGGCGCATCTTGAGTAAGCAGCAGGGAGTAGAGGGACCAGGAATAACTGGTAGGGACAGCCATCAGTGTGTACCTCTCTACAGCCTTCAAATTAAATTTTTGGAAACCGAAGTATAATCAACATATAACATTAAATTAGTTTTCAGGGGTACAACATAATGACTCAACATTTGTATATATTGTAAAATAATCACCACAGTAAGTCTACTTAACATCCATCACCCTACATAGGTACAAAATTTTTTCTTGTGATGACAACTTTTAAGATCTTCTCTCCTATCAAGTTTCAAATATGTCATATAGCATTATTAACTATAGTCACCATGCTGTACTTTACATCCTCATAACTTATTTATTGTATAACTGAAAGTCTGTACCCTTTGGTTCCCTTCACCCATTGGTGTACCTTCCATCTTCCCACCTCCAGCAACCACTCAAAATTACGCTTTTGAAAAAGGATACTTCTGTTGGCCACATCAAACATAGAATACGGTACGCGGGAGTTGGCCTTTACTAGGAGTGCCAGTTAAATATTCAGGAATTTTGTTAGCCAACTGTTGGTAGTTTGAAATCAGCCTTTGTGCGAGTAATTACACTATGGAAATTGGCAAACAATATAAATCAAACCTTCCCCCCACCTCCACCAGAAAGCTAGTCTACCAGCATTGTCTCTATATAAAATCATGTATGATTTTTGTTTTAGATTTGTTTGCCGTCTCTGAGTCCTTATTCTAGGCTTGAGCAGGTGTTCATGACCAAAGTAAGGTAGTCTTTTTCTTTTTTTTTTTAAGATTTTATTTATTCATTCATGAGAGAGAGAGAGAGAGAGGTAGAGAGAGGCAGAGACACGGGCAGACGGAGAAGCAGGCTCTATGCAGGGAGCCCGACGTGGGACTCGATCCTGGGACTCAATCCTGGGACTCCAGGATCACACCCCAGGCTGAAGGCGGTGCTTAACCGCTGAGCCACCTGGGCTGCCCAGTAAGGTGGTCTTATATAATTAACCAACAGCTTTTCCCTTAAATAAATACCCTTTATATGTGGTCAAGAGGAAACTACAATCCAGTGGAATGCTTTCAATGGACCAGGATGAAGTGTCCTCATGGTACTTTTAAAAAAAAATTGGGTGAAGAGAGCCTAAACTCTTGACTTCCCTAGGCTCAGGTCCTTGGACAAATTGCTATGTCATGTCCTCTCCACAGCATAGTGAGCTCTTCCTGAACTGATGACATGGGATCCATTTTCCATCCCTAGCTCACTGATCTGTCACCCTAGGTCACAGTCTCCAAAAAAAACACCACCTGGCCACGACTAGTTTCTATCATAATTATGTGTTGTAGGAAGTCCTATTATTTCTCCTCCAAATCAGACAGTTGTCTATTTAGGGATTTTCTCTGAAAGGACACTGTAATCTGGAAATGAATTAGAGTTTTTTTGTTTAACCTTCCACAGAAAAGTCCAGCTTCCAACAAAATGTGAGGCAAATGAGAGATGTTAGCTAATCTGTGTAACCATAGGACTTTCAACCCCGCTTTGCAAAATCCTCACGCTTCCATTTAATGACTGCTGCGGATGGAAATGAGACAAGGGATGACAGGAAGTGCTGCTTTCTTGTCCAGATTCATGAACCACACCTGCTCCACTGCTTCTGTATCATGCAAACAGCTCCAAATCCATCCAGAGACTAGAACCTGAGGAGCTGCAGAAGCAAGTCAAGGTAGGATTGTATACTTTATCAGCCTTGTGAAGCAAGGCAACTCCCCACCTCCTCAGCCTCCTGTAGAACTTCTCCCTCACTGTTCTCCCATTGGCTCATGTCATGGCGCCTCAGTTTATGTTTATCCACCTCTCTCTCTCATTTCTTACCATAGGTTGTTTTTAAATGCTTCAATCTAATAGGATGTAAGCTCCTTAAAGACAGTGATAGTGTCTTATCTACCTTTGTATGCGTTATGTGACAGCAGTAGGTACTCAATAAAAGTCTGAGGAAAGAATGAAGGAGTATTTGTCCTCCCTGAGCACTACATTCCTCAGCAACGTTAATTCCATTCAGAGTACGATGCTGGGCACTGACAGGGCAGGAGGTTCTTAGGAATGAACTTTGGAGCTGGAGCATGAGGGCGGTGGCAACCAAAGGAAAGGAAGGGAGCTTTTATTGTCATCTTCACTAAAACTGTGCTGGGGCCCCTGGGAGAAAAGAGCAGGGAGTCACATCTGTCGAAGCACATGGCACTATCCCTTTTAAAAAGCTGAATTATAAGAATCTCAGGATGTTTTTTAGAAAAATAGGTTTTCAACTTATTTCAAAGAAAGAAAAGGAGCTTAACATATGTTATTTCACTCTAAAAAAACCTTTGAAATATATTCACCTTAAACCTTTGGGTAGTAACAGTAATACATGACAACGGTTACTCTCTTAATTATAGTACTGGTCATGTCAGATTATTATTTTTTTTTTTAATTTTTATTTATTTATGATAGTCACAGAGAGAGAGAGAGGCGCAGAGACACAGGCAGAGGGAGAAGCAGGCTCCATGCACCGGGAACCCAATGTGGGATTCGATCCCGGGTCTCCAGGATCGCGCCCTGGGCCAAAGGCAGGCACCAAACCGCTGCGCCACCCAGGGATCCCTCATGTCAGATTAGATCTACAAAACCTATAGTGGCCAAATTCATGGCGACAGAAAGATGGCCATTGCCAGTGGTTGGGGGTTGTGGGGTGCAGAATGGAGAGTTAGTGTTTAATGGGTACAGAGTTCCAATTTTGCAAGATGAGAAAAGATCTACAGATGGATGATGGTGATGTTTGCACAAAAATGTGAATGTATTTAATGCCACTGAACTGTCCATTTAAAAATGGTTAAAGTAGTAAATTTTATGTTATGTACATTTTACCCAGTTTTTAAAAATGCACAGAAGTTAGAAGGAGTTCTCACCTCCAGCCTCCCTAGGCTGCTTCCTTTTTTTTTTTTTTTTCCCTTCAGGCTTTTAAAATATTTTCTTGATGCTTCATCAAATCTACTTTATGTTCTCTCCTTATTTTTATATACTCCAAAGTGGACATCATACAGAAAAAAGATTTATGTACACAGATCTGTTACAATATTTACTTATTAGTTTATATAGTCTGCAATCTCAAAGGACAATTGGTGTGTCACATGATCCACTGAACAAAAGTGATCTGCAGGCCTGGTGACACTGGCAAACGCAACACATCCTATTAAAGTTTAGATACGCAGGAATTTTAACAGTGTAATTTCACACATGTAAAACCTTTTTAAATGAGGACTTTGAGAACTCAGAAAAAACTATCTTTGTGAGAGGAATACAGGGCTTGGTTTGTTTATGACTCCAATGCCAATCCACTTTACAGTGGGAAAATGTAACTTCCGAGTAGGAGGCAATGAAGCCTGACTAAAGCTGAAAGCAGCCAAGGGACCTCAAATGAGTACAATGCTCTTAGGGGGTAGTACCAAAGAGTTCAAAAAAGAGATGCATGGTGAGATCCTAGAGGACTGGTTCTCTGGAGGTGGCCAGATCTTCAAAACCCAGGCTCTGCCACTTACTGTCTGTAAATTTTACACATTAACTTAAATCTTCAGTTATCTTCTTTGCAAAGTGGGGAGAAATGAATGTCTCTCATAAAGTACTAGTATCCCATTAAATGAAGTTAAAGAAGATAATGCAAGCATCTGGAGCATGGCAGATATTCAATAATTCTTAGATATTATTATTAATCTTCATGATTATTATGTATTACTAACAATATATTTATTATTAGTAGGAGTATGTACATACACTTCTGAAAAGTAACCAGGTCTGCCTCAGAGACTTGTCCTGATGTCCTGCAGTGTCTGAGAAAAAGGCAGGCACCTTTAAAGACGGTGGTCTAGTCTAAAAACAAAACAGAAAAAGGTCTAATCTATCCATCCCCTTTCTTTTACATCAGTGGTAACTTCTGCCTAGAGAGATTTAGGACTAGACTGAAGGCCGAGTGTTCTTTAATCCAGGGCTTCTTCGTCTCCACTGCTGAACTTCTACAAGTGGTAGAGTTATGGAAGCAGCTGAATGCTCAAACCTCACCTCCTAAATGTGACTGCATGCCTGTAAGAAATAAGTGACTCGCTCCGTCCTGTGATGGCTGAATGAGTAATGATACCAGCTAACATTTATTGAGTGCTAGCTATGTGCTGAGCATACCTGAGAAGAAATCAGGGGCCCACTTGGAACGTGCTAGGAATGAATCCTACAACATAAACACACATACCGAGGAAGCCTGTATGGGATGATCAAATAAGCCTCACTGTACATACCACACAATCATACACCCTCAGGAGACCTTGGTCTGGGGTCCCTGGCTGTCTGTCCAGTTAAGTACGGAACACTAGACAGCTGACTGGAAGCTCCATGCACAAAGGCTGGGCATGTCGACCTTGGGATTCAGGGATATGATGGGCTTTTTAGTTACATAATATCCAAGGGCAGTACACTTGGGTCTATTTACTTGGGCCAGAGAAGGTACATCTCATCTGGTCTTGGAGAGTCTAAACCTCCTTGCCAGGATCCTGGGAGCCAGATGGGGGAAGACAATCAAAGATCTCCACATTCAGAATGCAGCCTTTCGCTTAAAAACCCCGATTTCACTTTGGTGGCCCAGCCCTTAATAGTGCCTGGCTCCAAGAATGAAAAAGCAGAACTGAGTTTCAGTGAATTCTCTTGTTTTGAGCCCCACTTTCACTTCCATCTCCAGAGATACCTAGTGTGAGCCATTCACGAGCCCTTTGTGCATTCTACAGTTTAACTGGCTTTCTTGGGTTTGTTAGTCGGTTTCCATTCTCTGCTTTCCACCTTATACAATGTTGATATTGTGGTCTTCTGTTAGTCATAGAGGATTACTATCATTTTGCAGAGCACCTCACTGTTGTTTTATTTGCATCTCAGAAGGAAACGAAGAGTAACAGCTATATCCTATCTGTTCCACCTAGTCTAATTTTTTTTAACGTAGGCTCCACGTCCAACATGGTGCTTGAACTCACAACCCTGAGATCAAGAGTAGCCTGCTCTACTGACCAAGCCAGCCAGGCACCCCTATCTAGTCTAATCTAGGCATTCTGCATACACTGTTGAATTCTACAATGGTATGCAATACTTATTATCATCCTCTTTAGTGGGTTTCAGCGAGTTTTAGCAACTTGCGCAAGATCTCCCAGGGGGTTTGAACTCAGGTCTTTCTGATATGAGATTCCAAGCTGTAGATCATGACAACACCCAAGCATCTATGGTGAAATAACAGCTGCTGGGATGCCTGGGTGGCTCAGCGGTTGAGTGTCTGCCTTTGGCTCAGGGCGTGATCCCGCTGTCTTAAGGATCAAGTTCCACATTAGGCTCCCTGCATGGAGCCTGCTTCTCCCTCTGCCTATCTCTGCCTCTCTCTCTCTGTGTGTCTCTCATGAATAAATAAATAAAATCTTAAAAAAAAAATAATAGCTGCTGATCGTCACTGACCATTCATTATGTGCTAGGCTTCTCAAGTGCCTTGTGAGAATTCACTGCAACTGCTCTGTGAGACAGGTACCTATTCCCATTCACTCATTTTATGGAGGAAGAAATGAAGTCACAGACTGGTTAAGGAGCCCAACCAAGAACACAAAGCTCAGAAAGTCTGGCTCCAGAGGCTGTGGTGTTGTTGTTGTTGTTGTTGTTGTTGTTGTTCTTCTTCTTCTTCTTCTTTTTTTTTTTTTTTTTTAAGATTTTATTTATTTGAGAGGGAGAGAGGGAGGGAAGGGGAGAGAGAGAGAGAGAGAGCAAGAGAGAGAATGAGCGGAAGGGAGGGGCAGAGGGAGAGGAAGAAGCAGACTTGTTGTTGAGCATGGGGCCCAATGTGAGGCTCCATCCCAGGACCCCAGGATCATGACCTGGGCCAAAGGCAGACGCTTAACCCACTAAGCCACCCAGGCACCCCCAGGGGCTGTGTTCTTAACACTCACCAAAGAGCTAAATATACTACGTCTACCTTGTGGATTTCCATGATCTACTTTAGGAACCTCCCCCTGCTCTGCCTTTTTCCTTTTCCTAGATGACTTACTCCAAAAAAAACCACAAATAAACCCCAAATCTCCTTAAATCAGCCAACCAAAGCAGAGATAATGAATAGAAGACAATCAGATTTAAAGTAAAATCATTTTGAAAATCTTTGCAATAAGAAATTATTCTACTAGGATCATGCTACCCTCTGCTTATAGTTATCTTCAGATATTCAATTCAGGAAAAATGTGAAGAATGTGCCAATATAACTAGACATATTTAAAAACCTATACTTTTTAGGGAAGAAACCATAAGTACAATTTGCTTCCTAGTCTGATAGCCTAAAATTATGTATGCTAGGGGGTGCTATTGAACAATTGTAGGGTTTTTTTGTCCACTTGGTGTTCTTAGATTTGCATGTGATAGTGCTCTGGGCTAGGGTGAGCTTCTAATTTTTAATTAAGTCTCTTTAACCTTGGCCTGTTGTCAACTAGCACACTATTTTACTATAGAAGAAATTTTAAAGTCAGCCATATTCATTATATGTACAGTTAGTCCTCATTCACGCAGAAGCATTCATCACCCATTATTTTCTTTTCCACTTACATGTCCAAAAACTCAATTAAGAGATAATGAAATGTAGGTGTTAAACCCAAGGAAGTCACTGTCTCCAGAGCCATATCAATGGTATAAAGACTTGTGTAACCTGTGAGCTTAAGGCAGCACAAAATCAAATTAGCGAAACCAAAACATTAGCCATCAAGAAATTTTAGTTCTAGATCTCTTGCTCCACAATTAAGCTGAATTACCTAAGTCGTTGTTAATAAATCACAATTCAGGAAATACACAGGGTTAGGAAGGCTAGAAAACACAGCAGGGCTTATGTTGAACTGATACAATTTTGGCTACGCCGATTCCATCTAAAACAAAAAACGTGATGTAGTCAAACACAAAGAAGGCCAAATGCCACGCAGAACCCCCCTCCCAGGCCCTGCAATTAGGAATGAGGCACTTGTAGAAATTTCTTTCCTTCTCTGAACTTCCAAGAGTGGTCTAAAAAAAAAATGATTTGTTCTAGAATTGTGCCTCATTCTACACAAAGTAATTTCAGTGGTGGATGCCTAAATTTGTTTTGAATGAATAAAGGTTATCTATTAACTCTGGCACTGACAAGTCTGCTGCACTTCCAAGGGAAATAAAGAACCTTCCACCTAGGCTGAAAAGCACTGTAGTGAATGCAATCTACCGAGAAGGCATTATTACCTTGATTATTCCCTCACTGCTTCACACATCGCTTCCCCGGATGGAAAGAATGACCTGAAGGAGGTAATGCGTTATACCTACTGCTCTGATATTCTATGCAGCTCCTAGGGTAGCGCCAGGCAAAAGGAACTCAATGAACATGTGTTGATTGATAAACTGTACAGACAGAAGTATGAGCTAATTCCTCTGGGGTTTATCCACGTTCAGGGAAGCATGTCTATAGTTCAGGGAGAGCCATTCCTCCCTTAACTGCTGTGTAAAGGTGAAAGCACAACATTTTGCTAAAAGAACCATTTACCTTCTTGAACGTTACTATGTCAAACATAATTTTTTCCTGTCAGCTCTTGAGTCCAAGATAATTATTGCTTCTGATCAGAAGACTTAACAGCTTCTGGAGTACCGTGGTAAAGTGTTCCCCACCCCCACCCTCCCTATACACAGAACCACGTGAGTTACTCCACGTACTAGTTTCCTAAAACCATGTAGTTTGTGCTTGGAAATAGCTTTCGGCAGCATACACAACACATAGGTCCTTTTGCAGTTGGCAACTCTCAAACTACTATTCTGGGATACAGACTAAAAAAAGAAAACCATAAAGGCCTTTTTGGTTGAAAACTGGTTCTTAGATGATTTTTTTTTTTTAAAGAAACCAAAGGGAAAAAAAACCCCAAAGTATCATATTTAAATAAATTCTAAAAATATATCTCAGTAGACAATGTCAAACTTTTGCAACCAACAGTTACTTTCCAGGGAGTAATTTCAAGGATTTGGGAGAGAAAACACTTTGAGTATGGGAACTGGGGGTAGGCAAGTGACCGGATTGTGTCTTCTAACTAACTCACATCTGTTAATCCTCAAATCCCAAATTTTGGCATCATCTTGTTACTGAATGTGTGCTGCCTCCCAGGTCACACCTACCTGACTATATGAGGCTAAGGGCCTACTGCCGGGCTCAAGGTGGTCTGCAAAGGTTTGGCAAGTATCCTGTCCACTCCTCACCCTTGCAGCCAGGGAAGCTGAGGGGCACAGTCATGTATCTTTGAGGTGGGCAGAGGGTTGGGTGAGGACAAGCACCTCTGAAATACATGAAGGTGGCTTCTTGCTCTGGCACTGGTAGACTCACCTGGGGCTAGGCAAATCCACTGCCCTGGAATTTATTCTAAATATGGTAAATGCCCTTGCCCAGATGATCGCCACTAAAAATTGGACTCTTCCACACAGGCTGGAAATGATCTCTACTCAGAGAAAGGTTTCTCACAGAGAACACAAATAGCATGGAAACAAGAGCGCTTAGGCAACACTTAACAGAATTAAGAAAATCAACTGTTTTCCAAAGGCCCTTATGCATGCACATCAGAGAGCATAGTTTGCATATAGACAACTGAAGCACTAATTAAAAATAATTCTTATCTACTCATTAAAACAGGTAATTTAAGAGCTGCCATTAGTCACCATCTCCTTAATCTACAATCAAAGAATCATTCGAGGTAAAGCGAAGAATTAATTTCATAGGGGCATCTTTGCCGGGGGCTAGCTACTTATAGAGGAGCATGGATCAGGGATTATGCTTAAGACATCTGATGATTCTGAAGAGCCTGCTCCTGGGGGCTCATGACTTGCTGGTTGGTCTACAGTGTCTGCAGTTGATGGTGGGTTGCCCTGGCTAGGTGCTCCTTTATCTGCAGAAAAGACACCTGACAATGACTCCTTCAGGTAATTAATTATAGGTTCTCCAGGAAGGGCATGTGCGCGGGGGTGGGGGTGGAGGGGGAGGAGGGGGTTCCTCTAATACTTGAAAGGAAAATGTCTGAATTTCCTTAAAAATATTCTGATTTGGTTTTTTTTGGGGGGGCTCATATGAATCAGTACAGTTTTCTATCATTGAAGAGAAACATTCTCAGAAATCCTCAGTTTATACACATCAGAAAATCTCACACATTCAAAGCTTTTAATCTACAGGTTTGCAGGACACCTGGGTGGCTCAGAGGTTGAGCATCTGCCTTTGGCTCAGGGCATGATTCCAGGGTCCTTGGATCAAGTCCCACATCAGGCACCCTACGGGGAGCCTGCTTCTCCCCTATACCTATGTCTAGGCCTCTCTGCGACTCTCATGAATAAATAAAATCTAGGAAAAAAAATCTATAGGTTTGCAAAAATCTCTCGTGCCCTTTCTTTGGTCCTCGGAAGTGCCAAATGTGCATTACTCTTCAATTTTGTATTTTATTCTCCTCTGAGTAACATAATCCAATATTTATTAAGCACTAATGTGACAGGAATAGGGCTGCACTGTCTCTTAACACAAAGCAAACATAACCTTCCTTTTTGGCTTCTTCAACTAAGTAGAAAATGTGACTAATCATGATTGCTTAATGCATGCCTACTCCATATAGGGCATCTTACACGAATTCTTGATAACCCTTTACATCTCTTGGCATTTTACTGACAGTGTGCTATCGCACATACATACTGTGGACTTCTTCCTCACAGGTGATAGATAAAGAAATTCAAACTCAGAAAATATCTAGCAACTTAATTGTCACGTTTGCAGGGCTACGTATTGGCAGAGTCTGAACTCCAAGCAGTCGGCCTGCCTTACACCTGCCCACAGAAACAGCATTACCAACGAGCAGTGAATGGGCACTCAGCTCTGGCCAGGACTGTTCAAAGATTTTACATGTACAGACTGACTTAACATTCTTAACAATTCTAGGAGGAAGTACAGTTATTATTAACAGTCACCAATGCAGGTGAAGAAACAGAGAGCTTAAACACCTGGCCCCGGCTCACACAGAGCATCAGACTGTGCAGGTGCCCAAAAGCCAGAGCTGGGTGACCTACCTGGCAGTTCTGCTCACTCCCAGTGACTGTCAGCTGCCAAAGCACCCCGTGCTGGGGGCTGGGGGTGCTGGAGAAGAGTCCCCGCCCATCGATGAGGACTGCACTTGACCTCTGACCTCCTTCCAGCTAAAGATTAGTCAATGCTTTTCTTCACAACCTAAAGGGGTTTATGTCTTTGACACCTTAGAATTTCTGGCATATCAAATGGGTGTTTAAAACAACAACAACAAAATCCTAGCAACTACCCTAGGAAATAAAAGAAAAAAAACATCCAATATGTCACCTTGCCGAGATTAAATATTCTGAGACCCCGAGTGAAATGAGCTGTGATCACTCACACAAGCCAGGGCCGCAGAAATCATAAGGATAGTTTATTGATGGGCACTGAAGAGTGTGCATTCGGTGACACACATGCTGAAGGCCTGTTGGTGAGTTTGGGGGTGAGACGTGAAGAGGTAGCTGAAGAGGAAAAACAGAAAGCTGAGGTGAAAACAGTACGCTCAGCTTCCGCCTCAAAGGCTGCTAATGAATGAGTGGGAAGTGGGAAGGAAGAAGCAGGAAACAGCCAGCCCCGCGCTCGGAGAGCTGGTCATGGCCAAGGCAGCCGCTTGGCTGTTTGTTCCCATTATTTCGAATACCACGTAGGTAAAGCAGGACCTCTGCCTGAAATCCTTAGGAAACAGATTTATCCCAACGTCCTTTTAGGACCCCTGCATGCTGGTGAGTTCTTCCAGAATGCCCACACTTCACATCTGAATAGCTGTCTCAAATCACAGTCGAGTCACCTAGGACAAGAGGGCCCACTGGCTACATTCTGCGGTAGTGCTGCCAGGCCATAGGTGCTGGGTTTTTTAAAGTTAAAACCAAGTTACTGGGCAGCCCGGGTGGCTCAGTGGTTTAGTTCCGCCTTTAGCCCAGGGCCTGATCCTGGAGACCTGGGATCGAGTCCCATGTCAGGCTCCCTGCATGGAGCCTGCGTCTCCCTTTGCCTGTGTCTCTGCCTCCCCCTGCCCACCTCTCTCTTTATCTCTCTGTTTTTCATGAATAAATAAATAAAATCTTAAAAAACAAAACAAGTTACTTAAATAAACGAACAAACTAATAAAAATCAAAGAGCACCAAAAATCAATCTATATACTTCCTGAGTGGAAAATTAAAACTTCAAGGAAATGTTTTAAACTGAAATTCTCTCAGGGAGTCTGGCAGCTTGGTTCGGTAGAGCATGTAACTCCTGATCTTGGGGTCATGAGTTCGAGCCCCACACGTTGGGTGTTGAGATGACTTAAATAAATAAAAACTTAAAATAAAAATAAATCGAGATTCTCAGATGAACTTAAAGCTGTAAGAACAACAATGGATTGATTCATGACCCCCCTCCACTGATATTCTCAATACTCAGGAGTCTGGGACATACTTCTGGGCGTTCCAACCCAATAGTGCGAAGACAGGAGGGAGGACAGGGTAGCTCACATGGGTGCAAATGTACCAGCGATAATCCATCAGTTGATATGATGTTTGGCCAACAAGAAGAAACTCTTTACTGTATGAAGCAAGATAAAAACTGATAGAAAAAAAATCTAGCATTTTCGGGAATGGAGTGGGAGGGGAAATGACATAAAGGTTAGTGAGTCTTGTGATGCTCGGGCCACTTTTATCAAAGAGTGACTCAGCTGGGCAAAAAATAGAAATGGATCTTCTGAGCCCAGACAGTCTTCCATTCATCTTTGCCGTTCTAAAATTGCAGCCATCCTCCTTAACAGTTAGGACCATGGTTTTACGAAGTATGCAGGGTGGTTTCCCCCAGGCTTGAGCCTACTGTGCCCTGTCACTATGCAGACATCACCTTTCTACCTCTAAGGTGGGTCCTGTTGTGCTGTCCTTCGCTCTTCTTCAGTGTACTGAACTGTTCCAAAGTAAAACAAAACATCCTTTTCTGGTTAAAAGCATCATATGGGTTCACAAGCCTGAAAAAATAATGAGCAATGGTCACCAGGGGAATGGTGGTAGAAGGTTCCTTTGTTCTTGTTTTGTTTTTAAATAAATAGGGGGTTGTGCCCCCATTCCCTTTCTTTAGGTTGCCTTGCATCCCTCTCCTCTGCCCAGATTCATGAGAGGAACCAGCCTTCTTAGAAAAAAAGACTCCTTGGGGCACCTGGGTGACTCAGTGGGTTAAGTGTCTGCTTTTAGATCGGGTCATGATCTCAGGGTCCTGAGATCAAGCCCCCCATTGGGCTTCCTGCTCATTGGGGAGCGTGCTTCTCCCCTCTCCCTCTGCCCTTTCCCCTTCCCTCTCATGCTCTCTCTCAAATAAATAAATAAAATCTTTTTTAAAAAAGAAAAAAGACAAAAGACTCCTTTACCAGCAGGGGCTCTGTGGCTGCTCTGGAAGCAAGGGCAGGTTTTTGGATATGCTTTGTTAACCTGCGAGGGGCACACACAGTAAAAGGCCATGCATGTCCGCAGATGCCACGGGTCCCTCTTCTCTGGCTGGGAGCCGCCAATCCTACCACTGCTGCTGACCTACCCCACGGCTTTATCCACCCCTCCTCTGCCTCAGTGTATTTGTCCCCGAAGCTAAATAAAACTCTGACGATGTATTCCGTGGTGAACACTGAATGCCTGTGTGTGTTTGAGGTGGGGGGGGGGGGCAAGTACTAATTAGGATAACATTTCTTACCTATCTTTCTAGAGTATAGTTCAAAACAAAGCAGAAAGGAAGCAGCTAAGCTTTATCTCCCTCTAGCAGCCACCCTAGCCTGGGGCTATCGTGAGTTCACTTCAGGGGTCCATTGTGTCCAGATGGCCAGAAGGGCCAGGAGGCTGTTCCAAACAGGGACGATTTGCATGAGGCACCGAGTTGCCTCCAGGGAAATGATTTTTCCTGCCAGAGACTTGTTAGCTAAATCAGAAGAATGCCTCTGCGTTGGAGGGGCCCTGTTGATGGCTTTTTCTTCAGAACTTCTGATTCAGTGATGCCGCCCACTCCACCTCACACACTCCCCGCACAACCTTGGTCCCAGTCCCTGTCCTAGGAGTCAAAAACAGACAGGGTTTCACCAAAAAAATTGAGAAAAATGTGGAAGTACAAGGTAGCTCTGGCCCACAAAGCTGGGGTAAGAAGGGGATAGGTGTCTTTTGCATGTGGGTGTGAGCGCTATGCGTGCATGTGTGTGTCTGTGTGTGTGTGCATGTGAGTGTGTATGTGTGTTCATTACCACATCAGCAGAAGAGACTCACAGCATAGTTCCCCAGAACAGTAAATAGACTTTGGTTAGGATTTTCCCACAGTGGAAACAGCAGCATCTGGCCATGGACATAAGTGCCCTCAGCTTGGACTCTGAGGGACTGGGCCCTTGCAGATGTCAGGAATAGCTCACAGGGACCTCTGCCTGGCACCAACTGATAGGGTACAGGGTGTTAGGCAGCTGATCCCACAGGAAGCCTGAGCAGGGTGGGCGAAGCGTAGAGGGACTGGTGGTGGCTAACGTTGGGGCTGTGCTCAAAGTCATCTGTCCAATATCTCCTGGAAATCCCAAGAAGAGCTCAGGAACCTCAAGATGAGGGGTATGTGTGCATTTGTGTGTGTGTGTGTGTGTGTGTGTCTCTAGGGGTGGAGCCTCTTCCCACACAGCACATAGAGGCAGAGAAATTCAACCATTCATTCATTCATTCTATATAAATGAAATTGAAGAGTAGTTTTGCCAGGTATTCTAGATGCTAAGCAGAGGAAGAAAAAAGGACAAAAAACCAGTGTCCTAATAGAGCCTTCATTCTAGTGGGAAAGGCAATTAAAAAAAAAGAGTCAACATATCATATATAATATGAAGACAGGTGGTAAGAAGTAGTAAGAAAACACAACAGGATAATAGAGAGTGGGGGTTGGTAGAGAAGATCATGATCTCTGAAATCAGGGAAATGTTTATATTGTTGTATAAAGAATAAAAAAGCTTTGATTTTTGTTTCTATCTTCAAGAATCTTCCAACCATCAAATTAAAAGAATCCTATTACAGGTCAATTTAACTTTTACAGAGAATTTTAAATTAACTGTTTATAATTTTTAAAAAAGATTGTTTATTTTCAGAGATAGGGAGAGAGAGAAAAAAAAAACAGGGGGAGGGGTAGACGGAGAGGGGGAGAATCTCCAGCAGACTCCCTGCTGAGTGTGGACGCTCAACTGAATGATCTACCCAGGCATCCTTGATCATACTCTTTATTGTATTTAGATTTTATTTCATAAATTATGATGCAAAGGAAATGTGCCATAACTAAAGTTTACAAACCTTTGCTAACCATGGACTTTCTTGTATTGATGTTTGTTTTATCCATCGAATGAATGAACGAATGGAAATACCTCAGTTAACAGATGGGTTCAAAGTTATCAATTATTAACTTGACTCTGACGCCTTTATTTCTGTAAAATGGGAGTAAAAACCATAACCATAGGATTGTGAAGGTAAGATACGGCATTTAAAATGTGTAGCACAGGGCAGCCCCGGGTGGCTCAGCGGTTTAGCGCCTGCCTTCGGCTCAGGGTGTGATCCTGGAGACCTGGGATTGAGTCCCAGGTCGGGTTCCCTGCAAGGAGCCTGCTTCTCCCTCTGTCTGTGTCTCTGCCTCTCTCTCTCTGTGTGTCTCTCATGAATAAATAAAATCTTAAAAAAAAAAATGTGTAGCACAGAATTGGGTAAATGGTAAATATGTATTGACTTTTTTAAGAATAAATAAATACTAGAATGTAATTTGTGTGAATTCTAAACTATTTGTTTAATGAAAATTATTTAATGACAGCCTGTAAAATAACTTTAGAGCCTAGGATTATTCAGAAACCAGCAAGAATTCTCAAGAAAAAAATGGAATCAGTTTGTTGCTCTTAGATTCATTATTAATAGAGTTTACAACCAAATGTTTTTTCTTAACCTAAAATAATAAAATACATTTTTCCTCATCCTGGTATCTGTGAACAGCTGTACCTAGACCACATTAAGAAATTAAGGAGAGGGGGCATGTGGGTAGCTCAGTCGGATGCTTAAGCATCTGACTCTTGATCTCAGCTCAGGTCATGATCTCAATCAAGGTCATGAGATGGAGCCCCATGTTTGGTTCCATGTTCAGTGGGGAGTCTGCTTGAGATTCCTTCTCTCTCTCTGCCTCTCTCTCTGACTTCGTGGGTGGTTGGTCTCTCTCTCTCTCTTGTTCACACAAATAAGTCTTAAAAAAAAGGAAAGAAATCCAGGGGATCTGTTCAGCAGGCGTTGGGGCCCTCTGCACAGTACAAACAGAGATTTGAGATTCGAATGTGCTGTCGACGCAACTGTTAGGAATACCAGGCATAGGCCAAGACTTTTAGAAATGGATTATCTAATTCTTTGAAAGCTATTATGAGAAATATATGGAAGCTACTTTTCTCCTGAGCAGATATGTCCCTTCTCTAGGCCAAATGACAAAAATGTCCATTTTACTTTCGTATAAATGCCATATAGATCCCTCTTGTTGTCTTTCTGATCACCAAAGTCATATTTTCATTGCAGAAAATAAATTACTTGTTACCCTCCCTAGTGCCACTAACAACTTGGAATGTTTCCTAGGTTTGTTTTTTATCTCTTTGTCTCTCTTTTCTTCCCTCTCTCTTCTGCTTATCTGCAAAATTGGAATTATGTAATAAAACATTCTTTGAACAAATGATTTTTAATGGCTTTTAGTATTTCATTATATTTCATAATATTTCATTATAGGATAAACCATTAAGTTACCCTAAGGCTAATATAAAGAATTTAGGTTATTTTCAGATTTCCACCATTATAAATAATGTTATAACAACTATTTTACATGTATCTTTGACTTCCTTCTTCTTAGAATCAATTTGAACATAAGCATCCTCATGGGTCAAAATACTGTCATCCGGAAAGGTTGTAACAATTTACACCCTCAGCAGAAAAATATGTGTATCTGAGTTACTTGACCTTTGCCAGAATTGGCAGCATGATTTTAAAAACAGATACAACCACAAAATGGCACAAAAAATGTTGTCAATTTCCTAGACAAAAAAATGTTACACATATTTTTATTACACATTTTATACATAATTCGGTTTTTTTACTTGATAATAAGGCTAATATCACTTCTGTTCCTTCTCTGTATACTGTTTTTTTTTTTTTTTTTTGTAGACTGTCTACCTATGTTCTTTGCCCATTTAAAAATAACTGGATTGTTAGAAATATCCTATTGTCTGATAAAAACACTTCCTATGTTAAAGATGGTAAATCTTTTTTCTGGTAATATTTGCTGCAAATATTTCTTTACTCGGTGGCATTTACCTTTTAAATGTTTACTGTACTTTTTCACCGAGGACTTTCAAATTTGAATATGTTCGGCATGATTCATCCCTGACCTGCTGAGGGCCCCTTTCTGTCCAATTCACATCCTTTTTTCAGAGAATTTGCTCCTGCCTAGGAAGAAGCAGACACAGGCTATGTAACTGAGTTTAGATCCAGTGCTCAGATTCCTGATCCTTCTTTAATCCAGAGTGCTTTCTCTATCTCACCCTGGAAAGGCCCAGCCCAATCACATTCCCTGCCCTGGGGTTAATCTGAGATCTTTCTCTGGTAAATCCTCCATTTATTTGTGGTATTTTGAGTTAGTTTAGTTCCTCATACTCATAATCTTTACTAAAACATAATGAAATAAAAAAAAATCCTTTCCTTTGTGGTTTCTTCCAATGCTTTTATATTTCAAAATCCTTCCCCATCTCAGTATTGGTTAAAAATATTCACCTATTTCTTTCTCCTAGATTTTAAAAGAACAGTTTTTAAAATCCCACATGATTCTCCACTTCCCTGGAGTTTATTCTGTTATGTGGTTCGCTGAATATTCCATTTCCTCCCCCACAGGTTTACTGTATTCCAGTGATTATAAACTACTGCCTATGTGTCTTTGTGTGTATTTCAATGCACTGTTTTAATTACTGTAGCTTTATTATCTATTTTAATATTTGAGATAGCAAGTTAATTTTCATTGCTTTTTAAAAAATTTTCATAGCTACCCTGTCCAAAATTATTTTATTATTAGAAATTATCTTTTCGGGAGCTTTGGGGTAGGGGAAATGAGGAAATGTTTGTCAAAGGGTTCAAATTCTCAGTTATAAGATAAATGAATTCTGGGAATCTAATATATAGTATGTGGATATGGTTAATAACGCTGTATTGCACACCTGAAATTTGCTAAGAGAGTAGATCTCAAGTGTTCTCACTACAAAAGAAAAAGCTATCTGTGTGAGGTAATGGATGTGTTAATTAACTTGACTCTGGTAATTATTTCACAATGTATACATATATTAAATCATATTATATACCCTAGATACATATAAATTTTGTCAACTATACCTCAATAAAACTGGAAAAAAATATATATATATATTTTTTTTTTTTTTTTGAGAGAGAGATAGAGAGAGAGAGAAGAGAGGAGAGGAGAGGAGAGGAGAGGCAGAGTTAGAAAGAGAATCTCAAGCAGTCTGCTCAGAGCCCAATACTGGGCTCAACCTCACAACCCTGGGATCATAAAATCAAGAATTGGACACTCAACTGACTGAGCCACCCAGGCCACCCCATCTTTTTCTTTCATAATGTCACTAACTGGGTATCTCAAGCTTTTGAAAGCCTGTTACAGTTCAACCAAGTTTAAGAAGTCTGTCTTTATAAAACCAGAAGAGATTTTACTTTTGGACAGCCAGATCTAGTCACTGCTACATTCCTGGCTCAGCAGCCCTGCCAGATTAAATTAATAAGGCAGCTACAAGAAATTTAGCAAATATGCTATAGGCAGCATTATAATTTGCCTTTTTTTTAATTGGGTAAAGAATACTGAGTAGTTTACAAAATTAAAACAAATTAATTTACTTTGCTTCCAAAAGTTTTTAAAAAATACATTAACAGGCTTACAATCTGGTCTAGCATCATATGCTTTCCTTGATATTGAGATCTTTTTAATTTTTAGGTATTTATTCCTATTATTTGTTTTTTACAACAACATACAGTAGTTACTGGTACCTTAAGGAAAAATATGAACACCTCCAATCTACTATATTTTGTCTTTCACCATTTTGTTCTGAGGCATTTTCTATATGTGATCTTTTCAGTGACACACATATTTATTTAAAATTATGTGAAATACATGTAATACATGAAAATAAATAGGAAAATTAGTCATTTAGAGACTTTACTGATAAATTTTTCATTAAAAAGAAAAGTGATGGGGTTGCCTAGATGGCTCAGTCAGTCAAGTGCCTTACCCTTGATTTCAGATGCAATAACTATCTTGATTTTAGATGTAGTAACTATCTTGATTTTGGCTCAGGTCATGATCTCAGGGTCCTGGGATCAAGCCTGAGTCCTTGGGCTCCATGCTCAGTGGGGAGTGTGCTTAAGAATTTCTCTCTCTCCTTCTGCTCTTGCCCCCACACTCTGTACATTCTCTTTTCTCTCTCTCTCTCTCAAATAAATAAGCTTTAAAAAAAAAAGAGAAAAGAAAAGTGATGGACTGGGGGGTGGGGGTGGGGGAACCCACCTGCTAGGAATGTTCCAGAACTGTCTGATTGGCAGTATCTCCCCTGCTGTTCCTCATGTGAATTTTTATGTATCATAAAAGCAATCAAACAAAAGAAAAAAAGCCCACAAAAATATTATCTCAGGCTGAGAATGGGTGGGGAATGCAACATATTTTTTTTTTTTAACAGAAAACTAGGGACTAAAATTTGTAAAACGCAGCAACTAAAAAGGTAAAAATGTTAGTGTTTATATATATATATATAGACTCACTTTATATTTAAATATAAATGAATTGTATTTTAAAACACTGTTGCTGACAGAGAAAACAAAATGCAAAGAAACAGATGAGAATTTTTTGTGATATCTTAATGATTCTACTTTATCAGTTCAAAACCAAAGTACTCTAGGGGTACATGGGTGGCTCAGTTGGGTTAAATGTCTGACTTTGGTTTGGGATCAGGTCATGATCCCAGGGTCATGGAAACCCCATTTTGCAAGTGACAAATTGAGGTTCAGAGGGTACTATTCTAGGATTACACAGCTAGGTGACTAAACAGAATTTGAACCTAGAAAGGAGTTCTTTAACCTTTTTTATGCTATGGACCCCTCTCTGGCAGCCTAGTAAAGCCTACATACTGCTTCTCAGAACTGTTCTAAACTCATAAATACACAGGATTATAAAGGACAAACATTATGATTAAATAGAGTTACCATAATATTTTTAGGAAAAAAAGTATGGCATAGCAATATATGTATGCTCCTTATTAATGTATTGAATGAAAAGATGTAATAGTGGGTCTGATAAATATGGTAACTTTGAAACAATACGACCATTAATATTTCGACAATTTCAACTCAATAACATAACAGGAAAACATCTGTGATTTTTCCTGTTGAAAAGTCACAGGTACTGCTATGGCTTGTTAGCTGCATTCATAATTAGCATGTTGTCTCCTACATACATTCTTTCCTCCCCCAAATGAAGGTACCCTAAACATGTATGCTAACTGGAAATCTAAATTTTAGAGGTTAGTGAAAATAAGAATCTATTTTCTTTTCCCTCATTCAAGTTCACAGACTCCTAGAATTTTGTCTACAGCCTTAGGAACCAGCTAAGTATTCAATGTAGATTCCATGTACACACCATACAGACTCCTACAATGAACCTGTGATGAGCGTGAGTCAAACAAAATACAGACGTGAAAGTTTCCCCTAAAACATGTAACTGGGTCAGGTTGTATAAGCCGATGGTTCACTTCCTCTTTCAGAGCCAATTTAACAAGCCCTCCTTCCCCACCTATAGTAGGTCTGTGTGAGCACGTCTGCATGTCTGTGTGGGTGTCAGGTGGGAGATTAATTACCACACTTCTGAAAGGCACCTTTTTAACTGTCTGACCTGTGCCTGGTACCTGCTGACCTGACCCTCTCTCCTTCAGAGCATGCAGTGGAGGTACCCCCAGGAGGTGTTGGCAGGTCTTTGGGAAACGGACTCTGTTAGGCAGCCTGGAGAAGGGGTAAAGGGAGGAGCAAGGAGGGGAGGCCCAGCTGAGAGTAACGGCCTTCAAGAAGCTGTAGCAATCTCTAGTTGTGGTCTAGAGGGGCAGGGGCCACCAGTGTGGATGCTGATGAGGCAGCAGGAGCAGGTGTCTGTTTCCAGCCACGTGACTCGCCCACCTTGCAGCTGCACACCCTGATGCCCTAGGTCAACATTTCAGATTGTGATGAATATCAAACACTCCTTACCAAGAAATTCTTGTCTGATAGTCACCCACATCATCTTCCTAGAGAACAGCATATTCATTCTGATTGTTCTTCTCATAAATGAGGTATGTTCATTTAACCTATTCAAGTTTTTAAATTAACTTAAGATGTGAGCTAAAGTTTTAAATACCTGAAATGCTGCCAAACTAAAACAGACAAGCACATTTGGCTTTATTTCCCTGACTTTGTATGTGGGAGAGAACATTCCGGTGGTTGTGTGCATTTGTGTATGTATCCATGTGTGCCGGTCATGGGGAAAAGAACAGAGCTTCTCTATGATTTTCTAGATTTCCTCCCTGTGGTTCTCAGAAATCATTTTCCTTGCAGCAAATCCAAGAACTTGTTTTGAGCATTCATGCCATTTGCAGTTTTTTTAAAGAGGGAAAGACATAAGTTTATATGTATCTTTAATTGGCAAGGAAGTAGGATCATAATTACAAACATAAATGAGCAAAGACTGATTACATTCGACAAAAAAGGAGGCAGAATAATTCAGACTCTATATAAATGAAAGAATGGTACTCTACAAAAGAGGAGTGTGTGTGTGTGTGTGTGTGTGTGTGTGAGAGAGAGAGAGAGAGAGAGAGAGAGAGAGAGAGAGAGAAGAAAGAAAAAAAGAAAGGAAGGTACTCCAATTCAAATTCCTTAGCTTGGCATTCAAGGCTTTCTTCCATCTAGGCCTACTGACTGGTGCGAGGAGGGCCTGCTCTGTTTGGTCTGGAGGTTTTCAGCTGCTCTGGTTTCATCGCATCCACCTCTGTCCTAACTCTCCTTCTCTAGTCTTAGTTGCTGGAATATGCTAGGCTCTGTCCTCTTTCTTACTCTTACACAGTTTTCTCTGCCTAGAAGATGCCTGATAGTCTTCCCCACCAACCCTCCTCCATCGTCTAGTTAATACCTACTTATCCTTCAGATCTCATCTCAAGCTTGCCTGGATCCTCCAGGTCAGCCAGGCTCCCCAGGGCGTGCGCATGTAGAATGTGCTCTTGATCAAGGAGGAGGGAGGAAGGCTGCGCTACTGGCCAGGTCATGTGCCCTGGGACCGAGCTGTATGGGTCTGGAGAAAGAGATTCCTTTGTGTGAACTATAAAAAGCCTCTATCCACTTCCCAAACTGTGTGCCCACTGTATGCATCTACCTGGAGGGGCTGACTTTCAATTTGTCTACCTAGAGGCGATGGTTTTTTCTAATTTTCACAAAGGCGCTATCACTGGCCCTGCAAGTCTTCCTGCTTTACATCTGCAAGTGGACTCCTTCATAGCCCTGATCAGAGCCTGTAGTCATTGCTTCCCATGCTCCATTGCATAGTGGCGGTTCTCCCACCAGACAGTAAGATCCATTTAGGGCAGGGATAGTGAGTTTTTCTTCTTGATTCTACTTCTAGTCTCTTATACAGTGTCTGGCATGGAGTAGGTGCTAGATGAATATTTGTGGAATGAATTAATAAAAAGGAGAGCCACAGAGATGCTGTAATGGAAGAAATACTCAGACTTGGGATGCACTAGAGGTATCTAGCAAATTTATTTTACTCTTACTGAATAAATGGGGATTCAACAGATAATCAGACATGGAATTTGGCAGACCAAAAGATAGACTTCAGAACTTAAAGCAGAATTTTCACTGAAGCATTTCACTTGAGGGCTAGAAAAGAAACATGGTGCTTCTGGAAGAAAGCTGAGTCAGGCCAGTAGAACCCCAATAGCTTGCCTGGGAATAAAGGGAGTTTTCGACAGGGCAGCAAGCTGGGAGGAACCCTAAGGGAGACAAGAATCTAATGACTCATGAGATTCCAGGTACACCAGGCATCTTGGAACTTGTAAAATTGATTGAAACAAAAATTCTTGCCCAGTTGGCTGAAGGTGTGGAGGCAGAAAGCCTCTATGTGCCACTTAGTCAGTGCACTGCATAACAGGAAAACGGGCTGCAAATGAAAAGCAGAGGCCAAGGTAGGAACAGTTATGGCTCAGAAACTCCTGCAGGCCTCAGGGACTTGGAAAAAGAGAGATCTGTGTGGTGCAGAGCCTTGGTGCTGAGAGGGGCAGGGCAATAGGGCTGTTCAAGCAGACATCAGCACTCCAATTCCAAAATGAAAAAAAATTACTCGGGGTCCCTGGGTGGCTCAGGGGTTGAGCATCTGCCCTGGGCTCAGGTTGTGACACTGGAGTCCTGGGATTGAGTCCTGCATCAGGTTCCCTGCAGGGAGCCTGCTTTTCCCTCTGCCTTTGTCTCTGCTTCTCTCTCTGTGTTTCCCATGAGTAAATAAAGAAAATCTTTTTTTAAAAAATTACTCATTAGGGAATGGAAGGAGGAAAAAAGATGAAAGGTAATCACTGGCAACAGTTTTTTATTCTAGAAGAAAAAAATGTATGCTGTACCAGATTACATGTATACTATTAAAAAAATCTATATCATTGTAGATCACTTTCTCTACCACAATTCTTTATTTCATAGTATATTTTAGGGATATTTTCATATCTGCGCATATAGATCTCATTCCTTTTTTTCTCAGAGAGAGAGAAAGAGAGAATCTTAAGCAGACTCCCTGCTGAGCATGGAGCCTGCCGAGGCACTCAATTTCATGACCCTGAGATCATGCCCTGAGCTGAAATCAAGAGTCGGTTGCTCAACTGACTGATCCACCCAGAGGCCCCAAGACTTTTTTTAACACCTGCAATACATTCCACTGTATGATGTACTGTGATTTATTTAACACAGAGATGAACATTCAGGTTGGTAATATAGCTTGGGTTATGATTCATTTTAAAGTCTCCACATGTGGTTGGCAGCCTTTAAGAGAACCCCCAAGAATTTCTGCCTCTTGGCTGTCATATTGCTCTTGGGTTGTTCTATGAAATGATGGCGCATCTCTCCTAAGATAAGCTTTCAAAAGATTGTGGCATCTCTCTGGTGTGTTCCTTGGCTTGCTTGCTGGGTCTCCCTTGGATCAAATGCTCTGGGGGAAGCCAACAGCTATGCTATGAAGACACTCAGGCAGCCTGTAGGGAGGCCCATGTGGTGAGGGAGTGAGGTTTTCCGACAACCATAAGAGTGAACCTGGAAAAGAACTCCCCACCGCACAGGGCCTTGAAATGATTGTCGACCCTGCCTTCAGTTTGACAGGAACCTTGTGACAGACCCTGAGCCAGATCCATCCACTAAACTGTCCCAGTTCCTGAATTCAGAAACTGTGAGATGATGAGTATCTGTAGTTTTAAACTGGCTATGATCTATGGTAATGTGTTATGCAGTAATAGATGACTTATACACCACACATGGTTAAAGTCTTAGCGGTGGCCTACCTACACCAAACAGTATATGCATTAAAAGTTTTGAAAAATCTCGCCAAATTGCCTACCAAAGAGGTGGCAGCAAATTATCATCACACCAATAAAGCATAAGAATGTCGGGTGCCCCAAACTCTCAGCAGCACCAGATAGTATCAAACTTTAGCAATTGTGCTAAGCTATTAAGTGAAAAATGGTGTCTGTTTGCTTTGATTTGTATTTCTTGAATTTCAAAAGTTCTTTTGGACAAATACCCTACGTCATCAGAAGCACAAAAAACAAGGTGCATCGTGGGGTTCCAAATGATTAATTACAAATGAGAGACTGTGGGCTGCCATGCCTTAACCTTTAAGCCACTATCTAATTATTTCAAATTTCTATCAAATGATTAACTTTATAAAAGTAATAACCACTGGAATGGAGTCTGGGAGTGGAAGTAAGCATCTGGTTTTGATTAATTTCTCAAAAATGCACAGAACATTAAGTAATTGTAATGAGAGGAATGACCCTGAATCTCAAGCGAGGAGTCATAAATTAGAAGTGATCTAAATCCAAATATTAATTCTCTTTAGTGGTCTGAACCAGAAGTTTAAAAACAAAAACTGAGTGAATGATTGGGATCAAATGGGAACTAAATGTCTATATTTTCCAAAACTACTTAAGTGAAACATCACAATAGGATCATATCAAATATAAATTCAACTGAGTCTTATTTGCAGTTGCTAGAGAGAATAAATAGTTTTGGGAAAAAATCCTTTATCTTTAGTAAAAAGCTATCGAGGGGACTGGAACTCAGTGATATTGGAGAGAAGCAGAAAGGATAGTCATCACTAGAGAAAAAGCACTTTCAGTCATCACAGGTTTCCCACTGTCACACTCCAGCTTCACGATAATGAAGACAAAAGCCTATTTGGGTTATTTAAAAAAATAAGCCTTAGTCTTGTTGACATGTCACTAAATTATGAAATCTATCGGTTTCTCCCACCAGAAGTCATAAGAAACATTTTTAGAACAAAAAAATCTACTTTTCATAACAGTACAGTGGAATTCTAGAAAGCATTCCTAAATATCCAAGTACCTAGGGTTGAAATCCAAGACAAACTGGTTGCACATGATATCAAACGATAACTTGAGGCACATAAATGAGCATGGTTTCTACCAGGCTTTGTATGGTTATTAAACTCATTACAGTTGACCCTTGAACAATGAGTTGGTTAGGGACACGGATTCCCCATGCAGTTGAAAATCTGCATATAAATTTTGACTCTGCCAAAACTTAACTACTCATAGCATACTATTGCCTGGGAACCTTACCGATAACATAGTTGATTAATACATATTTTGTGTGATGTATGTATTATATACTGTAGTCTTACAATAAAATAAGCTAGAGAAAATGTTACTAAGAAAATCATGAGCAAATATATTTATAGTACTGTACTATTTTATATATATAAAAAAATCTGCACTTAACTGGACTCATACAGTTCAAACCCATGTTGCTCAAGGGTCAACTGTAGTTGACTTCTCATTTAGTACATGACAAGTAAATGGCAATATAATTATCATCATTGCTCCCCTAGGCTATACTGGCCTGAGGAAGGAAAAATGAAGGATGTGGGTAAATATAGGGTCTCCTCTCAGGAGACTCACTGGGACCTCCATGTCCCTGCTCTAGCTTTCCTGGGAGACAAACCCAGGGTGGACAACAGGGCATGAAACTTTTCTTGCTGCTCTGTTCTGCTCCTGGGATAACCTCCAATGGGCAGCCTCTGTTCCACCTGGCTCTGACCTGAGTTGGCCTAACTGTTCTTGTCACTGTCCTGGGCTTGTGACAGGCTCTAGCCACGCCATCCTGTGCACCAGCATGCGTGTATGTTCTTCCTGAGTGAGGCGGGTTCCTCTCCCTAGTACTGGTGCATCTGGGTCCCTGACCGATGTGAGACTGCACTTTCAGTGACCCTGGACCCTCTTATTGGCTCCCATGGTAGGATGGATACGGTGCTCTTGGTTCTCCAAGGTTTGGATGAGAGGACATTTTAGTCATACTATATGGTGTTTGTCTTCCTCTAAAGCATTCCTGCCTATTCACAGTTGAAGGGAGCTTTGGATAAAGCCATGAAACTGCATCTACCTCATTCCTCCCTAGGATGCTGTGGCCACGGGAGGCGGGCAGTCTCTGAGCTTTGGCAGGAGCTCAATTTATAGTCAACTTGACTCTTTCTCACTCAAGGTCTGCTGGATCCTTGGGCAAAACACAAAGACAATTAGCCCTATTTTGTCACTGCTACATGCTCCACACATGGCATGCACCCCGAAGAGATTTTCTAATCATCTACCTATGTATAAGCACTGTCTATTATGATATCCACAACCTCTACTAACTCTCCATGCAAAGGTGATAAAGCATTTTCCCACATGGAAATGTCTTATCCAGTAGCAGCTCAGAATTCTGACCTGCTTGTCAGGTACTCATTTGTAACCTTCCCATGATAAAAACTAGTTTTTTGCTAAAATATGTATTTCCTTCCTCTGAATCATCATTGATTGTATGATTTACCATTGTCAAGTGAATACTGCTTTTGTGTGATTGGGTCATTCCAGCTCCTGGTGCTAGACTGCCTGGGTTGGAATCCAGCTTTCTACTGGTTGCATAACCTTAAGTGCTAAAGATTTCTTTATCTGTGAAGTAGGGATATCAAAAGCATCTTCTCCATAGGTTGTTATTAGTATTAAATGAGTGAATGCATGTAAAGGGCTTAGAACCATGGCTGGCACAGTTTTACTATTGGTGTATCACATGAATTGCTGTCCTAAATCTCCATATCCCCACATCTGGTGAGATCTGCAGGTGAGATCAGTTACCTAGCTGTAAGTGCCTAAAATGACGAGCCTCCCAACATGTTGTGACAATAACATGCTGACAAGCTAAAGACTGCACTCTGTTTGGAGGAGGAATTTGCCTGAAAGCAAAAACAGGAGCACAGTTCAGGCAATTAATCACTCTCATCCCGCCTCTCTCAGAACATTCAGCTTCAGCAAATTCAGGAATTCTACGCTTAAGAAATTGTAAAAGGATAGCTGGCCAAGTTGACATGCCGCACCTGCCAGAAGCCACATGGAACACTGTCAACTTCCCAATCAAGTTCAGGTGGTTCTGAGTAACTCTGCACATCAGCCTGTGATGCCCTCTGGTTTCCAGATTAGTAAGTGAAGACACACACCTTGGCACATCTTTCCCAAAAGCCAACCAAGATCATGAGCTTCCCATCTGGACTGCCAGTTCTGCTCTTCTTATACACAAGAAGAAAACGAGGCACTGCTTTTAAAGTTTTAACTGGAGAACATTCTGAGCAATTTTGGCCTTCTGGGACCTCAACATCAATAGGGAACCATGATGTGATCTCTCAGTAAGCATCTAAGGATCTGATATTTTCTCCCTATCATTTCCGCTAGGGCCTGAGCATAAGATTTATACCCTTATCCTGTCACCTGAAGACATCTAGACAGGTCACCTTTACAGGTCTTTCATGCATAACAAGCCTTACTCTCAGTCCTAAAAATTGAATTCTGTCTTCTGGGATGAGGAAGAGCAGGCCAGACATACAGAAGAGATCAACAGGTCAAGGCTGTTTCTTCTAATGACGATAGGAAGCACATATTCACTTAAGATGATCTCTAAGTTAAACTTTTAAAGATATTTACTTAAAATGATTAAACAAAGAAAACCCCCAAAACCCCCCAAGCCCACCAAAACTGGAATTTCAGGATGAAGGGAATCACATACTGGTTATTGTCCAAATATGGGAAAGAAGTGTAATGTAGCTGTTCTACTATATATGCAGTTGGGCAGAAGCAGCAAGGGACACAGGTACTTCCAGGATTCCTCCACACCAACCCCCTCTGTGAGGCAGGATGACATTGGTGATATAGATGGAGGTTCAGGGGACCATACAACATAGACTTGCATCTCAGTACCTTCACATGGACTACGTGGGCTTCAGTAGATTTCCTGGTTTTCTCATGCACCTGAGGGTCATTATGAAGACTAAATGAGGTGATTTATGCAGATCACTTAGAATACTTGGTAAATGGTAAGTATGCAATAAATGTTAGCTATTATTCTGTTTTTGGAACTGATTTTTAAGGAAAATAACATTTGAAAGTTATTTGTAAGTTTATAAGTATTCTTTGATATTTCTTTTAAATGGTTAAAAAATGAGAAACATTTGGAGAAAAAACTGGTGATAGCATTTACATTGTTTGTGGTATTATCCTTCACAGGTTATAGATCAGAAAGTCACTGCTTTTGCTCTAAATTTCAGGACATCAGAAATACAAATAGGGCTTTATGGCATAGTAAAACCTTTTTCCAAATCTAGATTACAAATTTCGATAACTCAAAACACTGAAGACTGCCAGACTCAAGGACATACTACAAGTTTGTCAATTTCTTTTAAAACCCTGGTGTATCTTAGAAAACAAAACCCAAACCAAGAAAACCTTGGTGTATCTTATAGCCTAACAATTATGTTAAATGAGAGGTTAGGGATTGGCATTTACTGAAAATCCTGCTGTTAACCACTATGAAAAGACAACAATTAAATTAAGCTAATAACTTGAGCATTAGCTATTAGTATTTGAGTAAAAGCTTTTAGAACAAAAGGATGCATGCGTTATACACTGCATTTTTTTGGCATTTATTAATAATGCTGTGTTTTTGTTTAATGATTTCACTTTCATGAACAGAGTAGCAACTGCCTCCCTATCACTTATCATCTATTGATTTTTTTTTTTTTTTTAAGTTTCTGTTTGTATCGGCGAGGGAGTCATGTTATGGTAACAAACATCCCCCAACTCAATGGCTTAAAACAACAAAGGTTTATTTCTCATGCCTATCACAGGTCAGCAAGGGTGCTGTCCCATGTCACCATGTCATATCCTTCCTACAGATATAGTCACAAAGAGAGCAGTAATTGAGAACTTTGCTGGTCACCATGGAAGGAGCTGGCAAGATGCAAAATTCTACACTGGCTCTTCAGTTTTCCCTTAAATGTGACACATATCACCTCTATTGACATTCCATTAGGAAAAGCAAGAGCCCTGTTCTGGGCTGTGCAAGGGAAAGCATTAGTAATTTGCATCTAACAGGAATTAACTTGGTTGACCCTTTGAAGAAAAACAAAATCTGGATATGAAAGTACAAAAAAGATATTAAGGTTCCTGCTAATGTGTTTCTTGTTGAGTTATAATTTAAGCAGAGAGAGGAACAAAGAGGTTTCTAATTTGTTTCCCCTTTTTGAGGAAAAGTAATCCGTTTTTTCTCACAAAGAACATACTTCATTAGGCTACTCTCTAAGACTTTACAATGTCATCCTCTGCTTGGACCTTTCTCCTCTTGCCTCCTCTGCCACCAGCACTTCAACCAGGTACCTGGCAAGAGAGGTATGATATGGTCTCAAATTTTTTTACAGCTAATGGGAATTCAGATTTGGAACTTGCACTTATGATCATTTATTTTAAAACTGGAAAAGACGTCAGATGTGTGACAGGAGACTGCTAGTTGTCTTTATATATCTACCCTTGCTCCTTCTATATAATGCAGCATATGTGACAACTACATGATATGACAGCCATCTCCCACCTCTCTCATAGCTCGGGGTGACCACATGACCATGTTCTGGCCAAAGCGGTATCCAGTAGAAGGTGTGTGTCACTTTTAGATCATGGCTTTGAAAGAACATGTGCATCTTCCCTTCGGCACCTTCCCTCTTCCCATTGGCTGATACGTGGACATGGTGGCAACATTTTTCACCACAAAATGGAAGCTGTGTGTTGAGCATGGCAGAGCAACAAGACAGAAAGAGTGTGGGTCTCTGAAACTATGGAGCTTCTGAAACAGCCCTGGAATGTGTATGCCAAAACCTTATGTGAGAGAAAAACATGTTTATAAAAAGTGTTAACTATCACTATGTCAGCTGGTTCAAATTTCTTGTTTTCAGACGAGGAAATTGAAACCAGAAAGACTAAACGATTGTCCATGGTCACAAAGCTATCTTCTCTGGAGACTGTTCATTAAAATGATGGAAAATTACTCATCTCTTAGGTTAATGACTATTACAATTCCTTTATTGATTTAATGTTATACTAAGCAGGAGGAACAATAGAACTTAATGCTAAGAAGTATACCATTTCAAGTTTCCTAGGATTATCACTACAGCCTATTAATAGAAATTATTCAATTCAATGTAGATTGCCAGGGTTCAGAGCTAATGAGAAATTCTAAAGGTTGTGGTTGAGGCAATAGCCAAACTGTCAGAAGATATTCTTGAAGTACATTTCCCAAAGTCCAGAGGAAGATAATCAGTGGGTTGTCTGTATTTGTACTTCTTTCTGAGAGGGAACAGTAAGCTTTCAGATGTGATTGGAATTTGGCTCTGATGGTGTAAGCACCCAGATTTAAGTACACATAGAAGAAACCACAGGCTTAATTTACTAAAATGAAGTCCACCCATTAAACCACATGTGCTTTTAGTTAACTTTTTCATAGGAAAAGAAGGGGGAAAAAAGGTTCTCAATTCACCACTTCTTTGATATCCTCATGTGCTGTTTTAAATGACATTCAACAGGAATTATGCTATTTGACGTGGTTCATGCATCTGATGCTCTAAGGAGTTGCGAAATGGCTGGGAACAGTTTCAGAGAGCAAAAACATCTGACCTTGTTGGTTTAAGCTTTGGATATGGTTTATGGAAAACCAGAATTCCTTCTCTCCTTTGGAATATCACTTAGAAGCTTTTCTTTTGGGTTCTACTTAGTGTCCCCATGTTTAGAGGGCTGATACTGAGTCTTAACATCATAGAATGAGGGACAACTAAAATTGCAGTCAACCAGCCATCAAAATGCAATATCATTTGGTTCCATTTTTTCCCACCCCTCCTGAGTTCACACACAGCTGACCTGAGTCATTTTTGCTACTAGCAGAATTCATAGTTAGTATGAATGGGGCTCACTTTCCTGCAATACAGTGTTCTCTGCTTCACTTCACTTCTACTTTTCCCAATCTTCAATTTGGAACTCAGAATTTCTAGAACGGAACACATTAATGTTAGTTATTTTTTAAATCTGATGTCATCTATCTGTTTTAAAAAAATATCAAGGGCTTCCTTCCGCCTAGAGAATGTCTGAGCTTTAACATCATAAGATCTTCAAGTCTGCCCATGCTGCCTCTTAAGACCCTCATTGTTCCTTTTTGTCATAACCTTGGACCCTTTCCATTTGAGGACTTTCTCTCCCCATCCTTTTGTACTCTATGCCTGGAGTGACTCCGTCTGCCTCTTTCTATTTATTGTCCATGAAGTATTCTTGTTGCTTGCCCTCTCTTCTACTCCCACGGAGACACATTCATTCCCTAGACTTCCCTACACCTACAGTATCACTGGTCTAATTGTACTTTAACTATTTATGCATCCACATATGGTAAGTTATGAGCACCTCAATAGGAGGGATCACATCCTAATTTTATTCTGAACATCTGAGACAGTTCTTGGCACACAGATGTTCAATGTATGATTGCTGAATCATTGCAGGGATAAAAGAAAAAGAAAGGATCCTAAACTAAAATGGAAAAAAAATACCAACTAAATCTGTAAAAGAAATAAAAATTTATAATGGTGTCTTTTTGTTCTATCTTTTACAGTAAGGCAGAAAGAAACAAAAAATTTATGGTGTAGAAAAGCTATTAATAAGAGGCAATTAATATCTTTACACTAGGAATCAGAAGACCCAGATTTGAGTTTCTTCTCTGAGTTTTCTGCCTCCTTAACTCCAGGCAATTTACATTTATAAAATTGAAATCTAAATCATACCTCATTCCAAAGTAAATCTCAGGCAATAGTTGGCAGGGAGTACCCCTCTGAGATTTTCTTTTCTTTTTTAAAATTAGTTTAAAATAGAGATGAAAATACCTGCTGTACCCTCCTCACAGTGTGTGAGGTTCCAACGAGCAGGTGGCCATGAAAGCACCCTGTAAACTACTGGGTAACATGTAAATGAAATGCATTATTATCAGAGACAGGAAAGAAAAGGAGACAAGTTCCTTTCACTCAGCAATCCTCTTTGGAGTAGTTATTGTGGACCAGGTAAAGTACCAGGTGTTGGCGATTCAAAGAAACCCTGGAGACTCAGGATTGCCTTGGCAGGGCCTCCCTCAGACAGTCCCACCTACTCTAGGATGGACCCTCTCTACAACTAACTAACATCTTCATGGGAGTGAGCATCATGGCCCAATGGCAAGCCTGGATAGGGTACAGGGACAGGTGCATCTCTGAGGCCAAGACGTACACCAGATAGAGGACCACCAAGACCGCCCCCCCCATCCCCACATGGCTGGGCAAGATGAAATGTCCCCTTAAAATGGTCTGATCTACAATCTCAACTGGAGAAATCACATTGCTGATTACTGAAAGGGTGGGACAGCGGAGAAAAAAAGAATTCATCTCTGATAGATCTGATCCCAACCTCCCAAACAGGCAGAAATAGAATTTAAAGTCAGCTTCCATACAGTAGACACTCCAAAATTAGAAAGACAGTTTAAGAAATATGTATGTGTGTACACACACACACACACACACACACACACACACACACACATATATAACCAGTCATAGCAGAGCAGTATTTTAATCCTTAAAAGAATCTTACGTGATGGGTGCTATTTTTGTCGCCATTTCACAGATGAGGAAACTGAGGCCCAGAGTGACACAGTAATTTGCCCAAGTCCCTGAGTTAAGTGGGATCCTAACCCAGCTATTAACCACCTCACTCTCCTGCTCTGCTATGACTAGAAGAACACAGCATGTACAGGATATGTTTAAAAATAATCACTAGTACATTGGAGTTAATAATGATCATTCTAGCAGCTACTATTTACAGAGGACCTATTATTGCCAGGCATTGCATTAAGCATTTTAAAGACATCAGTTCATTTAATCCCAAGAGCCCACAAGACACTGTAAAAGAGTTTACGTAAAATACTGTGAAGTTTGTGAAGATCATAAAAGTATTAGATTCTTGCCCAAGATCACCCAGCTAGCAAGTAGCAAAGCCAGAATCTGAATTGGGGTCTATCTGACCCTGAAGCACAGACTCCTCTACTACACTACATCCCATGTAGGGACAGGTATTTATATGCAGAATAGCATTGAAAGATAAAAGAATATCAGACTGACTTTGTTTTTCAAAAAGGCACTGCTTCCACCAAGGTTACCAATGCTAATAGCTCAATTCAACAGATGCTCCCAGACTCAATCATCCAATCATCCGGAAGAGGCTACCGCTCCTCTTTATATCCCTTCCTCCCATGGCTGTCCTCCAATTTTTCTCCCACTTCCCTGTCCTTTTCTTTCCATTCTTTTATGGGGCTGCTCTGTCTTTGCTCATCTCCTTATCAGTAGGTACATCTGGCTTTGGGCAAATGCTCCGTTTGTCATCCTATGATAATGACCAATTATTATACATGCCCAGATTTCTGTACACAACACACACTGATACACACACACGTATTTGTATCTGCCTAAATGCACTCACACATACACATGTACATACAACAACATACAATCTGTATCTTTTTCAAAACCACTCAAGAGCCATTCTATTCATACACATGTACATACAACAACATACAATCTGTATCTTTTTCAAAACCACTCAAGAGCCATTCTATTCAAATTTGCTCTTCCTTGCCCTCTTCCTTCCTACTACATGTGGATATCTATCATAGTCCTTATCACATGAAGCCAAAAATGGGCTTTCAGTCACTTAGCTCTCCTGCCAGACTGTAAAATCTCTTCTCTTTCACTCTCTTTCTGTTTTCAAGACACGGGAGTCCAGGTCTGGTTCAGATGCACAAGAGATGTTTATTAATTGGATAATAAAAATAAGAGTAAAAAGAAAACATAAAAGGCCATTACATTAGGTGACACTCCATTTTAAAGAATGAAAATACTAATCAAAACTTGCAAAAAATAAAATGGCCTTGGGCGAATTCAATCAGTAAGAGTTTTAAAAAAGTAAACTGCACATTGCTGGCCAGGCTACCAGTTGGGCCCCTTTATCTTAGTGTTGAAACCGTAGTCTCTGAACACTGCCAGTGGAAGGCACAAGGAGAGGTATGTCAAAAACAATAAAACTGTTCATAACTATCAACCCAATGAGCCCACTCCTGGAAACTTATCGAAGGAAATAAATCAACAGAAGAATATGACTATATTTGGGGGCATGCTTACAGAAGCATTATATGCTATGTAATAATGAAAAATAGGAAATACTCAATACCCAACTGCAGGATAAAAGCTGAGGAAATCAATTTAAAGTACTTTTACACATCCATTAAAATTTAACATGACTATAAAGGAAAATGGAAAATGATCTAATGCTAAGAAAAAGCTGGAATGCAGAGTTCCAAGCCGGCTATGACTGCCACTCTGTAAAAACTTACTTGCACCTGAGCAAGGACAGAAGCCATCTGCTGAGAATTCACAAAAATGAAAAATGTGGTAATCAGATTTTGTATTATCTTTTAAAAATCAAATTTTAAGATGCCATTGCTGTAATATGAAATGAAACACAGGCTGGATGTGGGTCGCATACTTAATTAGCTGTACTACCTTAGGCAAGGAGCCTAGCTTCTCTGAACCTAGCTTACTCATCTAGAAAATGAAAACACTCTATTTTGATCTTTTAGAGGATTAAATTATGTCATAAACACTTACTATGTACCTGGCACTGTTCTAAGCACTTTACAAATATTACCATGTTTAACTATCAAAACAACTTTTTAAGATGACACACAAGGAAGTTCAGTCATCTACAGAGAGGGTAGCAAGATAACAGTAACTTTCAATAGCTTTCCAGTGCCCATGGGATCAAATCTAGGCACAAGAGCAACTGCTACCCTGTACCGAGTATCTTCAAGCGTTGCATGCACTGCACTAAAGGGCTTTCCTTGCATTATTCTATGTAGCCCTTACAACAACCCATTGCGGAGGTACCATAATTGTGTCCTCAGGATATTCAGGCTCAGAGGTTATGTAACATGCTAATGAGCAAGAGAGCCAAAATTTGAACATCTGAGTTCAGAGCCAACCAGGTGCTTCGACTATGTAATGATGCTTCCAATTTTTGCTAAGTTGGTATACACAGTCCTTTGAGCTTGGTCATGGTCCACACTCTCCTCACTCTAGATCTTGGGGACTTCTGAGTTGACACCATGACCTTTTAAGTCCTCAGGCTTAGCTGCTTCTGTTCCTCACCTGGGCTTTCTCAAAACCTCTCTTCATCCCTCCAAGTTCCACCTCCCCATATCTCAAGAGGCATTGTTCCCTGATCTCTTCTCTTTTCTTTTCTTTTCTTTCTTTTCTTTTCTTCTTTCTTTCTTTCTTTTCTTTTCTTTCTTTCTTCTTTCTTTTCTTCCTTTCTTCTTTCTTTTCTTTCTCTTTTCTTTCTTTCTTTCTTTCTTTCTTCCTTCCTTCCTTCCTTCCTTCCTTCTATCTATCTATCTATCTATCTATCTATCTATCTATCTATCTAGTAAGTAGGCTCCACACACAATGTGGGGCTTAAACTCATGACCCTGAGATCAACAGTCACATGTTCGGATCCCTGGGTGGCTCAGCGGCTGAGCGTCTGCCTTCGGCCCAGGGCGTGATCCCGGGGTCCCAGGATCAAGTCCCACATCGGGCTCCCTGCATGGAGCCTGCTTCTCCCTCTGCCTGTGTCTCTGCCTCTCTCTCTCTCTCTCTGGGTCTCTGATGAATAAATAAAAATAAAATCTTTAAACAAAACAAAACAAAACAGTCACATGTTCCACTGCCTGAGCCAGCCAGGTGCCCCTGTCTTCTGCTCTTTTAGATAGTAATTTGTGTGTGTAAGTCAGCATCTACCATATTGTTTCTATGTTTCTTTACCAGGCTGTTTCTTCCCAATTATATTGCACAAAGGCAAACACCATGTTTTACACAGTTTTGTGAACTGCTGTATTCCTGGCTTTAAGCACAGTTCCCAGTACATGATAAGGACCCAACTACTAATTGCTGAATAAGCAAATACTTCCAGCTGGGAGGATGTTTCCAGGCACCACCAGTCAACACTAGAGCACCTTTTGCTATGTACAAAGGATGGACCATCAATCAGAAGCCCATACTTTACTGTTTTTCAAAGAGCTTTGATGGAGATAGTTTAGCTAAATGAGAACATAAAAGAGATCTGCCACTTGGATTTCCTAATGTACTATGTTTGGGTTAAGGGTGTGTAGTGCCATGTGGTTACCTGTTAAGCCTGTTAGCATATTCTATGGAAACTGCATGCTCACTAGTTTGCCTTCTCCTTCTAGATAGGACTATAGGTATTATACATAATCCCTAAAGCCAAGGACAGTAACTGGCATGTACCTGGTGATTAAGGAATATTTGTTGAGTGAATGAATGAATAAATAAATGTAGTTGAGGCATTTTTCTCTCCCTGGGTTCTTAAGAAAATATTTCAACTTGTACCATGCCCCACGATACCAGTGCCAGATCCCAAAAAAAAAAAAACTTTTTGATTCTATAATGCACCCAGAATTTCGTGTAAATATTAAATGAACAACTTCAATAATTAAAATACTTGTCCATCAAAAATAAATAAATAAAATAAAATACTTGTCCATCTATGTTAAATCTTTGTGTACTCTCTTCAACGACTAGGAAATTACTGGGAGCTCTAACTATACAGGATCTATTTTTTTTTTTCTCTAAAAACAGAATAGAACCTTTTAAGAAAGTAAAAATGTTTCCCACTTAACATTTCTTTAAAAATGCACAGAATAAGAAGATTCATTTGGTGGACATGTTCTCTCTCTTTATCCTGACATCAGTTCAGTGCTGAGGAACTATTATTAGAAATTTCTCAGTTGAAGAAGATGCCTTCAAAAAGGAAGAGAAGATATATGATATTGTGTGTTCAGAGCTAATTTTAATTACGCAGGCTATAGGGTTACTGAGATATGCCAAACATTTAGCTAATTAGCAGACTCTTGAGACAAGAGGGCCGCTAGAGATAGACACAGTTTTTCCTCATTAATGAGTGATGACAAATTCTAGTTAAACACACATTTTTACTTGTACTATAAATACACTTTATTCTTTCTTAAATTCCAATAATATGAACTAATTGAAACTTGAAATTTAGACATTAAGACTAAGATGGCGATCTTCCACTTTAAACACAATGACCCAATATCAACCATCACATTGGGAAAATAGACTAAAAATTGAAATTAGTTAGGAGACTCCATTTTTAAAAATCACTTACTTTATTCCTCAAAACAGTCCAGGAAAGTATAAATCATTTTTATTTTATAGATAAGGGATCAAGGCATATGGAGTTTGAGTAAGGTCATCTGGTTAGAAAGTAGCTTGGCTAGGTTTGGTGTTAGACTGCTTCTTCTGGGCTCATTACTGAAGTTAGCCTATATCTGAGAAGACCTTAAGAATAACAGAACTGGTTTTTGTTTGCCTGTCACCCTGGATTAGATACATTTAGCTCTTTGGGTATTATTTGGTACTTACAAAGGTGTCTACCTCAGGACACAAGCATGAGGTAAATGTGTTTCTCTGTCAGCTTTTCTTTCAGAATAAAAAATAGATCTAAGGACATGATCTAAATTTTCGATCTGAAATCAGTGGGATTGTCCATCATGCTTTTCACAGAAAGTGGTCCTTCCCCATCCTGAAATTTGAACAGGCTGGTGGTTGCAGCAGATTGCAGTTCCCAAAGATAGCTGCTACAAGTATCTCCTGTTTCTGGTGCTCCTCTGCCATGAAACTTTGCTACTTTCCCAATTAAGAGTTGAAGGCTATTTTTCCATTCCCTTGGATATGGGCAGGCTCTGTGACTGCTCTAATAAACAGAATGGGAAGAAGTGCTACTGCTTCTAGGAAGCCAGTTGTATGATGAGAAGCATGACTACTATCCTCAGACCACGATGTTGTGAGAAACCCAAGCTATGTGGAAAAGTCATTTGCTGATGGCCCCAGTTGAGCTCAGTCAACATCAATTGCCAGCCCTATGAAGGAGCCACCTTGAACATCCAGCCCAGCAAGCCTTACGATAACTGCAACGTAAGCCAGCACCTAAATGAAAGTTGTGTGAGAGATCCTAAGCAGGAACTGTCTAGCTGAACTCAGTTAATCCACAGAACCGTGACATAATAATAACTTATTAAGACACTGCATTTTGGAGAGGCTTGTTACACAGTAGATAATAAGAACAGTGTGCTGGTTTTCTTCTAGAATGAAGCAACTATTTCTTTAAAGCAATTGCGAGTAGATTTTGGGGGCAGGGGATATGTTAAAATCTGACACATACCCTAAGTGGTAGCTAAGCAATTTTCTAGATGAGGGTTATTTCTATAAAGAATCGAGGGACTATGAAAATGTGTCTACATAAACATTTTTATATTTTGGGTTACTTCTCAATAAATTTGGCATACAGAGGTATTCAAAGCTGATATTTTGTCAAGAAAACAGTGGGAGAAGGGGTGGTATATATATATATATAATGGAATATTACTCAGCCATCAGAAAGAATGAATACCTACCATTTGCTTTGATGTGGGTGGAACCGGAGGGTATTATGCTGAATGAAATAAGTCAGTTGGAGAAAGACAATTATCATATGGTTTCCCTCATATGTGGAATATAAGAAACAGTAAAAGGGATTATAAGGGAAAGGAGGGAAACTGAGTAGGGAAAAACTAGAGAGGAAGACAAACCATGAGAGAATCCTAACTCTGGGAAACAAATAAAGGGTTGCAGCAGGGGAAATAGGGCAGGGAGGATGAGGTAACTGGGTGATGATGAGCATTACAGAGGGCACTTGATAGGATGAGCACTGGGTGTTATACTATATGTTGGTCAATTGAATTTAAATAAAATATTAAAAAAGAAAGAAAAAAAAACCAGAATGGGTTCTTGGCAAAATGATTAGAAAATATGGAGTCAGTTTACCATAATGCTGTCAAACTATTCTCCTTTTTCAAAGCAACAGCCAAACATGATTTAGTCCCTGGACAGCCTCAGAATGCCAATAACTTGATTTACTTTTATATTACTTGCCAAATTCCACCTGAGCTGATGAGAGAGAATTCAGCACTAACGATCCCAAAAAAGAGAATAAAATGCTGGGAACAGAAGGATGTTCTAAAAATTCCTGAAGGTTAGGTATAAGAGAAAATAATGTTTAGATAAAAAATAAACTCTTTTTTCCTAGGGGCTGTCAGAAGGCCAGCACAGAGTCTGTCAAATCTCTTCAGCCTCTGGAGCTACTGCTTGGTTTTTGTTTGTTTTAACAATGACCTTAAGGGCAGGCAAGATACTGAATCATGAAAGAAAAATTTACTACTATTTAAAATCTTGCCCTTATAAATAAAGAGAGGGCAAATTATATATATATACATTTTAAGAACTGTTCAATAACAAGGCAAGAATAAAGAAATTATGGTTGCTTGATTAGCACACTCCATTCCTGGGGCAATTTGGTTAACTCAAGTTTTCTGTCATTAACTTTAACAATAAGATTTAAAAATTATTGCCATTTTGCTAAATAATGGAAAGAGTTTCACAACAACAGTACTTTCATTGAATCTTTTAAAGAACTCCTAAAAAAGACAAAGTAATTTGTCCACATGGTGAATGTGTTCCCCTCTCTAGTTTATTAAGTCCTGAAAAGTTATATAAGGGCGGCATTCGTTCATTTATTATGCCAACTATGGCCAAATGAAGTTTCCACTGATTCTCGAGTTAGAAACTGGGTGAACTCTCCTTTTCCTGCCACTCTCAGAGATTTCCATTACAAGAACTAGAGCCACAGGGGCACCTGGGGGGCTCAGTTGTTTAAGTACCTGACTCATAATTTCAGCTCAGGTCATTGAGGGTCCTGAGATCGAGGGCCTCCCCGGCCCCTGCCATTTTGGTCTCTGCCACCAAGTGTGGAGCCTGTGTTAAGATTCTCTTTCCCTCTCCCACTGCCCAACTCCCAGCCCTCTCTCTCTCTCCCTCTTAACAAAAAAAGAGCAACCAACATTTGAGGTAGCATGATGTTTTGCTTCGTTGTAACTCCTTGTGTTTTAAATGTTTTTTGTATAATTTCCTTTGCCCAAGTTTTAAAAGTCGTTAAGTGTTCACTAAGGAGGAAAACATTTTAAATGCAGAAAGGAAAAAAAAAAAAAAAAAAAAGAAAAGATCTTCAATTCTGCTACCCAGAGAAACCACCCTTCCTTCTACTCTTTTGATCAGTTAAAACCAACACTACTGAACTGATTATCTATTGCTGCCTAACAAACCACTACAATTTGTAGTTTATTCTTTAGACCCAGTTCATGATCTGATCACAAAATTCCTATGTATACCACAATGCTGATATGGGTTCTGCTTACACAATCAGAACCCTAAACCAATCTTTCTTAATGCTGATGGGATTTCTTGGTTAAAAAAATGAAAAAATAAAACAAAAAACCCCCACAAAAACCAAATGATAGAAGAGAAAAATGTCATGAAACAAAAGGATAAATTTAAATGAATAGATAAAACTAGAAGCTCATTGAAATACAATAGGAAGGGATCCCTGGGTGGCGCAGCTGTTTGGCGCCTGCCTTTGGCCCAGGGCGCGATCCTGGAGACCCGGGATCGAATCCCACATCGGGCTCCCGGTGCATGGAGCCTGCTTCTTCCTCTGCCTGTGTCTCTGACTCTCTCTCTCTCTCTGTGACTATCATAAATAAATAAAAATTTAAAAAAAAAAAAAAGAAAAAAGAAATACAATAGGAAGAGTACACAGTGTAAATTTTATAATGTGATGACAAATTAAGATTTTGAAACTGGAAGTTACTTTTCCATGGAAACTGATGTTATGAAAATAATCATAATAACCAAAACTTTAAAAATAAAGGAGGTTTTTAGCAGGTAATCTCAATGTGCTCCCAAACTGATGGATACTTTTAAGAAGTAACTTTTAAGAATATTATTTACAACTGAGTAAGACCAATAATATCCAGTTCAGAGAGTTTTCATCTCTGCTTATTTATCTACTTTACAAGACTACAGGCTGCCCTGAGGTTAAGGCAGGAACTTTGTAGATTTTAAGACTCCTTGTCCACAACAGAGCACGGGTGCTTTTTTTCAGGAATCTGAAACCTGAATGATCCCAACCCTCTAGCAGCCAGTGAAATGGTACTGTCCAGCTGCATTTATATATTTAATTCTGCATCCTAAATGAATGGAAGGCTAATTATGGTACCTTCAAATTGTATATTCACAGTGTGTACGGGACAAGTCCATTTTTTAAAAATTCCAGTATAGTTCATGTACAGTGTTATATTAGTTTCAGGTGTACAATAGAGTGATTCACCAATTCTATATATGACTCAGTGTTCTTTGTGGTAAGTGTACTCTTAATCCCCTTCACCTTCATGCCCTCCCCTAGGACAGGTCTATTTTTCAATACTTCATTAACTGTCATAATTTAGAATAGTTTTACACTTACAGACAAATTGTCAATATACTACAGAGTTCCCATATATACCGGAAATCCAGTTTCTTCTATTATTAACATCTTCCATTAGGATGGGACATTTGTCACAATAATGAATAAACATTGATAAGATATTCATATTTCCTGTGGTTTTACCTGATGTCCTTTTTCTATACCAGGATCTCTTCCAGAATACCATATTACATTTAATTGCCATGTCTACTTATGTTCCTCTTGGCTGTGACAGTTTCTCAGATTCTACTTGCTTTTGATGACCTTATTTTCAGGAGTACTGGTCTTTTTTTTTTTTTTTTTTTTTGTAGAATGTCTCTCAATTGGGCTTGTCTAATGTTTCTTTTCATGATTACACTGAGGTTAGAGATTTTTGGAGGAAGGCCACAGAGATAAAATGCCATTCTCATCATGGTATATCAAGGATTTATGCTATCAACATAACTTATCATGGTTAATTTTGAGCACCTGGCTCAGATAATGTGTCAGGTTTCTCCACAGTAAAGTTATCTATTTTCCCCCATATTCTTTAAGTATTCTTTTTAAGAAAGTCACCAAGCAGAGCTCACACTTGAGAAGTAGGAAGTTATGCTTTGCCTCCTTGAGGACAGAGAACTCCATAAATGATTTGGACTTATTTGGCACGGGAGACTTATCGATTCTTCTCCATTTATTTATTCTGTCATTTATATTATTATGGACTCATATTTATTTTATAATTTGTTTAAAGTAAATACATTGTTTGCTATACTAGATTTACAGCACAATCTAATAATGGTATTATTAATTTTGTTGCTTCAGTTGTTTTAGCTTTGGCCATTGACAGTTCTTTCAGTTGATTCTTGTGTCCCTGTTACATACCTCATCATTGTGTGTGTATGTGATGTGTGCATGTTGGTACTTCCTAATTTTCTAGTACAACAAAATGCTCCAGGATCATCATATATACTCCCTAGCCCTTTGATAAGCCATTTACCCAAGGAGTCTTGGTTCCTTTTTTTCCAGAATTGTACTAGACACAAGATCTGGGTGGCGGGTATGCTTGTTGCTACTGGGGTATCATTGCTTCTAGGCCCTCTTAGCTGACAGAGCAAGAAAGTGTGTGTGTGTATGTGTGTGTGTTTGTGTGTGTGTGTACACATTTCTACATGTGTATACATACACAAATATATGCAGGTGCACTTGTGTATGTGTATTTACACATAGCTAGTAATATTTCTACACATATCCATCTGTATCTCCATTAGGCTATCAATTCACACTGATGTCTCCAACTCTGATCCATTGCCACAGGATGTGTCTCTTTTTATTCCCCCCTAGAAAAAGAGAGTGAACAGGAGGAGGAGTAAGGGAGAGAGAGAATCTCAAAGAGGCTCTGTGCGAAGTGGGGCTTGATCTCATGACCCTGAGATCATGACCTGAGCCAAAATCAAGAGTCAGGTGCTTCACTGACTGAGCTACCCTAGGTATCCTGCCACAAGATGCTTCCCTTGTGTTTTTACAACCTCTCACTCCAACAGTGAGAAGAAACCTGGCTCCACTATCCAGCCACTACTAATTAATTGTAGTGTTTTTAGAATTGTTAACTCTTAGCTCCACAGTAAGAGTATAGTGCTTTATATACAGTTACTTTTACTTATAGTTTTGACAGATTCCATTCATTTCCAAGGTTACTTAGGTCAGCACATCTCCCTCCACCATTTTCAGGGAGGTTACTTCATGTATTTATGATACTGTTATTAGATTCCTTTGTCAGTCTATATTCTACTCTGGGATTCTGTGACTTCCTAGATGTTTTTTTTCTAATTTATAAACATTAAAGTTCACTCTCTTTGTTGTAGCGCTCTATGCATTTTAACAAATGCAGAGTGTCATGTATCTACCATTACAGTTTATCATAAGGAATAGTTTCACTACCTTAAAATATCCCCTGTGAACAGACTCATAAGTACAGAGAACAAACTGGTGGTTGCCAGAGAGGAGGGGGATGGAGAGTTGTGGGGATGGTCAAAATAGTGAAGGAAATTAAGAGGTACAAACTTCCACTTATAAAATAGGTAAGACATAAAGAGATAAAAAGTACAGCATAGGAGGTATCTTTGAGCTTGCTGAGTAGGCAAAGCTCACCTTCCTCAGTTGAAAAAATTTATGGACAAGAAATTATCATTGAAATTAAATGGTGGCAGACATGTCCAAGGAATATTGCCGGGGGTTCGATCCGTTTGTGAACATATTCACATGGATGAATGTGAGGAAATGGCAACTAGTGGGCAAGAGAACAATATTGGAATGGTGGCAATATGAGGAAATAGTACCATATTAGAAGCTTTGGAACGACTATAAACAATGGGTGTGTTCCTCAGAAGAAACCAACTGCTTCCATATGTCCCTTGTCCATAGTACCTGTTTTACTACAATATAAAAATCACGTTGTATACATCTTCATATTGAACTTTTTTGTTAAACTTTTATAGTAGTCAAAAGAAAAGTACAGCACAGAGAATATAGTCAAAAACATTGTAATACATTGTTATAACATTGTATAGTGACAGATGGTGACTATACTTATCCTGGTGCACATTGAGCAATACACAGAATTGTAAAATCACTATGTTGTACACCCGAAAGTAATATAACGTATGACAACTATACTTAAAAAAAAAAAAAAAAATCCCCTCTGATTCACCTAATCAATCTTCCTTTTCCCATAAACTCCTGGAAACTACTGATCTGTTTACCACACCTCTACGGTTTTGCCTTTCTCTGAATATCATATAGGTAGAATCATACTGTATATACTGTTCAGACTAGATTTTTTCACTTAGCAATATGCACATAAGATTCATGTTTTTGCATGGATGGTAGCTCATTCCTTTTTATCATTGAATGAACTAGTTTGTTCATTCACCCCTTAAAAGACATCTTGGTTGCTTCTAGTTTTTTGGTGATTATGAATAAAGCTGCTATCAATGTTCACATGAAGGTTTTGCTTAATCATAGTTTTCTTTTTTTTTTTTTTTTAAGATTTTATTTCTTCTCAAGTAATCTCTACACCCAATGTGGGGCTTGAACTCACAGCCCCAAGATCAAGAGTTACACGTTCTATTGACTGAGCCAGCTAGGTGCCCTTGAACAGTTTTTCTAGGACTGTGATTGCTGGATACATGTTGAGACTATGTTTAGTTTTGTAAGAGATCCGAATCTATATTGTTCAGAAAAAAAAATTTATATGTATATTAGGCATAAATCATAAAGTTATTATATAATTTATGACTGATTTTATTTATTTATATTCATTTCTGTGTTTCCCAAGAATGTTTTTTTTTTTTTTTTTTTTTTTTCCCAAGAATGTTTTAAAGTAATTCGAGCAGCACATATATAATCATGAAAAAGTTAATTTAAAAAGTACAATTAGATAAGGGGCTAACAGGATTCAACCAAATCCAATACTATGTATTGTTTATCTTGTTTTATTAGCCCACCAGCTCCCAGCCAGCTGATTCTTTGACATGAGCTTACACGCTGTGAATGTTAAGGCATCAACACAGACTGTGAAGCATTTCACTATAATGAGATTCTCTGTTCTTTCCTCACAGCTTGTGTTCCCTGACATTCCTTTTCAGGAGAAGTCAAGGAACCCGGCTTAGCATTTGAGAAACTCAGATTCATGTCAGTGCTGCTGTATCTCACTTCTAATAATGAACCTTCTGCTTTATTTCTGAGACCAGTCTTTACTTCATTTTCCAGTTCCAATCAACAGACTTCTATCTTGTTTCTGGTCTAAGTGCCCTCAACTGTACAGATCCATAAAGTATATATATTAAAAAAAGGTTTTTCTCCAATTAAGCAAGCCCTGAAGCGATCTAGTTAGGAGAAGTCTGTCAGTAAATGAAAATCTGTAGTATACCATCACACACTGACAGGAACAAAAAAAAAAAAAAAAAAAAAGGAGTCTGCTCATTACATTTCAGAAAGTATCACCATCATTATCCATTGTTTTAATTTTCAAAGGAGGAGGAAATTTGGCATCTCTTATCACACAAAGTACAGAGGAAATAAGTTAAATTAGACTTACTATGAACACAAAGCAGGCAGTTACAATGGCATCTTCATATATTTATTATAATGTTGACAAGCTAAAATAATACATTCTCCTCCCTCCAAAGATGAAGTATGAATTTTTTATGCCTGGTTATTTATTCCCATCTTTTCTGAATGACAGGTATAAAATCTATTGTTAGAATTACTGGGAACTTTATAAAAACAAATCACGTGGTAAGCAAATCCCGTATCTCTGTTAATACTGGGTGTTATTTGCTCACAAATAAAGTCCACAAAAAGAGAGAGAGAGACTTATCAAAGCCCAGACTCAGAAACATTACTATGTGTTTTTGATACTCTCACCTCCAGGACATAAATTATTAATTTCGAGTGATGTTACCTCACTGAGTTTGCCAACTGATGAGTAAAACGTATATGCTTTGATTTTATTTTTAGCACAGCATTAAGAGATAAGAGAGAAATATGAACAACCTGCAGAAAAGGCACACCACTGTGTTTTTGTTCCAGATACTTTAATAACCGTGGTGGAGACTTTGGTGGCTCTCTCAAATGTCATTTATTTCCCCTCACTCTGTGGTTAGAATTGAGCCACTTGGGTAAAAAAATGCTTATGTTTCGGTGTGATGAATAAATCCAGTAACTAGAATGACCATGGGGGTCAAACAGAATCAAGCTCTGAAGAGGGCTCCTTTCCTGCTTTCTATTTGAATATCAGGGTATTGCTCTTGCAGAAGAGGCCAAAACTCGAACTCTAAGGTTCTATTTGTGTTGGCTGTACTTTTGAAAGTTACACGGGGGAAGTTCCAGAGGACAAATTAGAAGCTATCCTTTACTGGGCAAGCAAAGGTCAAAAGTAACTACGTTCAACAACTCTTAGACGGCACCTTGCATCAGAGGAAAGCATATTTAAAAGCAATCACATTTTGCAACAATACTGAGAAAAGGGAAGTCATTATCAACACCCTGCATCTTTAAATTAGAGGAGCAGAGGTCTGTTTATTCTCTAGTTACAAATGCTGCAAACTGGCTAAAGCATGTGGCGCTCTGTAAAGCAGAAATTAATGTGGTGACGGAAAACAAAACAAAACAAAAACAAAAACAGAAAAACCCAGCTAAAACACACCAACTAACCAAAACACTTCACAACGCACTCCATCAGCCTCCCAGCCCACTCATTATTCATGCCGTGTCTCTGTGCTTGGCTCTCATTATTCTGTTGCTTGAAATCCCCTTCCCAATCTCATCTGCCAATGAAAGCCTGCTTTCCACTCAAGGCTCTGCTGCAATGCCAGCTCTGTGAATCTTCTTAGATATCCCATAAAGGTCCCCCACTCCATTCTGGTTCTCCCCAAAGACTTCAAAAGCCTCTATTAGAGACTTACAGTATATCTATCTGTCTGTTTCCTGGAGTTTCCTGAGAGCTAACAACCATGCCTCGCCAATCTTCATATTCTTTCAGGCCCCAGACAATGCCTAGCTGCCAGTGAGAATTGAATCCATTGAAATACGGATTTACTCAAGAAACACACTGTACCAGGGCCCTAATACTGTTCATCTGCATATGGTCAGTTCAGTGCATTAATATGGGAAAGAAAAAAAGCCATTTGAAATAGGATTTCAGTCATGGTTTGCTATGCTGGCTATTTGAATGATTACAGTAGTTGCTCTAAAACCCACCTTTGATTCATTGATTTCTGTATCTACTGAGTATATACTTTGATGCCGCTTCTTGGTGGGAGAGTGAAAGGTGCTATGATGATATACGCTGTGCTTTACTTGTGTTTCTACCATGGAATAACAACTAACCTTAGAATTGCATCCAGGTGTCCTTTCAACTAGTAACAAAAATAATCACTATAATTCGCATTGGGCTTTATGTTTACAAAGCTCTTTGGTGGACATTCTTTTATTCTTATAATATTCTGTTCCTGAATCAGGAACTGTGCCTCTGTACAACACTTGAAACTTAGAAGGCTGATTCGACAAATCCCTCATCCTTAAAGAATTACATACACTCTTCTGTTCTACTCTAAAACAAATCACCACAGTGCCAGCAAAATCTGTTAAGACCTTGAATGTGCCGGGCTCAGGTACCACAAAAAGGCTAGCTGGAAAAAGGATGTCTTCCAAGAAAGATGACGAGGTAGCACTCTTTCCCCTATTCCTTTCAAGCCACAACAAACATAGTAAAAAAGAGAATACTACCCAAACCCTCCACTCATAACAGCTGTTATTCCCTTAAGAAACTAAAAGGTTTAGGTGATCCTCTAATTCTGTGGAAGAACCAGAGGCTGATGTCAACATCATGTGTGTGAGAGAAGAGGGAATGAGAATGCGATCCTTGAGTTAGAAGGTGAACTTCAGGGAGAGGTCATATGCTCAAGTGATTGTTTCCGACGCTGCTCTAGGAAGAGGTTCTCTTTGTCTAAAGTCAGATACCCTCAAACCACTCTCCATCTTTACTTTGGCTTGGGAACCCTGAGTCCTATTGAATTTCCATAAACCAGAAATTCTCTACCTCAAGTCCAGATGTCCCCACACCCCCGGCAACCCACCCAACTCCAGCCCCAGCCTGAGTGAGCTCCAAACCAACCTGTACTTGGAAGGAGAAAGGGGAGAGAGAAGAGGTACTTCACAGAGTTTGACCCTTTGTCTGGAATATCAGCTTTTCTCTTGTCAGTTTCTTTTACCTTATTCCCAAGAGTGGTAAGAATGTTTAAATGACTTGGGAAATTGGGATAATTCAAAGTCATGGTCTTTTGTTACTATATTAGCTGCTCTGTGGAGTCACAGAAGTATCCATGGTTGTATTTGTTAAAAAGAATAATTTAGATTGATACTTAAAAGAGGTCCCAACTAGGAGAACGTCTTCATTGGAATGTCTATATCTTAATATAATAAACATTATTAATTTAATGTTTATAATATTCATACACCTAAGTTATCACCTATTTAGAGTGATATAGTGACTGTGGTTCTTAAGCACTTAGCCCTCCTAGTGATCTACAGTTACAAATGGAATCACAGACTCTTCCCTGGTTTTGGACTGTCCATCTATACAGTGCTTTGGAGAACACTAGCTGCCTACAGAGAACTCCTTTAGCAGTGGGGCAGGGCCACTTGCCAGTGTTCGCCAGCTGGAAATCACTGCTCCAAAAAGAGTTCTCACCAGTTTCTAGAGCATTTCCTTTACTCAAAGATGTCTCCTAATCGCCAAGTTTTCAGTTCTGTAACTGGTTGCTCTGACATTTACTGGAAATATAATGCACTGGAAATACATATGGGAGCTCTCTCAAACTCAGCAAGCAGGAGGAGGATGTAGCCACACCTAAAGTTTGATTCCACTCTCCTTTCCTGCTAAAACATATTAGAACATTCTTTTTATATCACAATTTGATTGTACTCAGGAAGTGATGACTTAGACAAGCATGTTTCAAATCAGTCCTCGACCCTATGGATAAGGATAATGTCAAAAGCTCACTCCACCATGAGCTAGGACACTGGATAGACAAGAATGTTCTCACTTACACAAAGATATCTAGAAATAGTGAATCAAAAGCCATTGACATATATGTAAATTTAGGGAAATACATATTAAAAAAAAACCCCAAAATCAAAGAATTTATTAACTCCTAAGGGGAAATAGCTTACGAAGGACAGATGTTAAGGAAAACAACACAATGTTTTAGCAAATAGTAAGAGGAAGCACTTTAAAACTCAGACTGGAATGTCTTTCATTAATCAAGATATTTGCTTTGGAGAAGGAAGGGACTGAATACTGTGATGTCTGGAGTAATTTACCTTTAAATTATTTATATGTAAAACAGTTAAGCTACATAAACAAAGCTGGATGATCCCTGAGCTTTCTTCTAACTGCCTTTTGTTTATCAATGTCAGAGAATGACAGAAAATTGGGGATCTTTAAGATAATGAGAAAATGACATAATCCCACTTACATTACACATTCCCAAGTTCAAAATTCAAATTTTGCTTTTATTATTCTCCTTTTAAAAAAATTAACTTCAGGGACACCTGGGTAGCTCAGTGGTTGAGTGTCTGCCTTTGGCTCAGGTTGTGATCCCAGGTCCGGGAGTGCCGCATTGGGCTCCCTGCAGGAAGCCTGCTTCTCCCTCTGCCTATGTCTCTGCCTCTCTCTCTGTGTATCTCTCATGAATAAATAAATAAATCTTAAAAAAAAAAAAAAAAAAAAAAAGACAGGCAAAGACATAGGCAGAGGGAGAAGCAGGCTCCTTGCAGGGACCCTGTTATGGGACTAGATCCCAGATCCTGGGATCGTGCCCTGAGCTAAAGGCAAACATTTAACTGCTGAGCCACCCAAGTATCCCAATAAATTTTTTTAAAAAATTAACTTAAATCATACAAATAATTACAGCTGTACCATTCTCCTACTGACAAGAATGAAAGCTATTTTCCATTTTTCAATAGAAACGATGCTTAAGTGAACAGTCTTGTACAAGCTTCCTCATGCACATGGGCAGCTTCTTTGGGTGGATACCAAGATGTGGAAGTCCTGGGTCACGGGTGTGCATGTTTAAATTTTAATAGATGCTGCTACAGTGTCCCCTAAGATGTCTGCCACTGTTATGTGAATACATATTTTCCTATAACCATGCCAAAATCTGATAGTATTAAGCTTCAAATTTTTGCCAGTCTAAGGAATCATGTTTTAATTTGCATTTCCTTGATTAAAATAAAAGTTATATTAGGCAATACCATCCGGACTGGTAATTAAATGGTAAAGTGAGTTAAAGCAGGGCAACCTAAAACTGTAAATCTACAATAAGCATATGATTTTATTTTAAAATGCATAGATGCTCATTTCCTCGAATAAGGCTTCTTCCTTAGGTAAGGAACCACACACAAAGCTCCACATGCACCCCTGTACAAACCACAGCCTTATAATGTACATCTAAGGTTCCCTGGTTTGGTTTCTTAACTGAAGCAAGAATGCAAAGACATGGTGAAATAATCTGAGTGCAGAATTTAATTTAATTTAATTTAATTTAACAGCAAGCTTTTTAGTCATGTGCCTTCATCAAGACTTTCTAAAGCATTTAATTTAATTTTCAATGAAACAGCTCTCTTTCCACACTTGGTTTCAGTGGTTTACATATTACTTAATAAATTACATAATTACAATGACATTCAACCAGTATAAACAGGTTTCGGAACCATCACACGGGCTCTTGGAAAACATATTTTACTGAGGGAGCGCAAGCACAGGCGTGTTCTAGAGAGTAGCCCATGAGCCATCCAGGCGAGCACGCCGAGGGCTGCAGTCAGCATCTTTCGCAAGGGGATTTATGACAGTCTTCTAAGGCAGGGAGTTAGATAAAAGAGTATCCACTGTACCAATGATGTGGAACATCTTTTCATATGCTTACTGCCAAATATCCTCTACTGTGAACCATCTGTTTCTGTTCATTGCATATACCTGTTTTTCTCATGAATTATCTTTTTCTTAATTATTTACAAGTGTTCTTTCTAAGTCTCAGATATTAATTAATCTTTTGCCTTTTATAGGTCATAAATATTTTCTCTCAGGCTGTAGCCTATTAACTACTTTTTTTGTAGTTATTCTGTTTCATGGAAGTATTTAATTTTAATCTTTTTTTTTAAGACTTTATTTATTTATTCATGAGAGACAGAGAGAGGCAGAGACATAAGTAGTTGCCCTATGTGGGACTTGATCCTAGAACCCGAGGATCACACCCTGAGCTGGAGGCAGACGCTCAACACTGAGCCACCCAGGAGTCCCATAAATATTTAACAAGTTTTTGAGCCACCCAGGCGCTCCTAGTTTTAATCTAATGAAATAAATGATTTTTCTTTCTTTTTAGCTTTAGCTTACTATGTCTTGTTTAAGAAAACCTCCCTTTGCTAAGATTCTAAACCTATTTGTCTATGTTTCTTCTAATACTTCAGTCATTTTGCTATTACCAAGCTCAAGAGGATGAACTGAAAAGTTCAGAAGTTTTGGATTTTGACCAAAATTATAAAACTAGAAACAATGAAGCTCGGATCTAGATTGATATATATCTACATATAATCAAAGCCAATGCAACAATTTCACATCACCTTCCTGAAGAACAAATTAAAGTCTGAGAGAAGTAAAGTGAAATATACAGATGTCTAATAATGATAAAATTGGGGATAAATGCACATCTTTGCACTGAGAATACATAAATGACTAACATACAAAAGATTCATTATCACCCTCAGAAAACCAGCACAATCTCCTCCACCCATAGAAACTGCAGCCAAAGGGCTAGAGCAACTAGAGATCTAAATACTACTGAGCAACTACTAGGTGTCAACTACTGTGACATACAGGTCCAACTACTCTTCATTCATTTATTCATTCATTCCTCCATTCCAGCAAAAAAATATATATACTCTGAACACCTAATGTGTTCCAGGCAGTGATCCTGAGCTCCACACCCTCATGTTTGTCCTTTGCTAGATTCCTCTACACAGATGTTCTCCAAATTCCTATAGCTTTGCTTACTCAAAACCAACCTCTACATTCACAATGTACCTTAGATTATTATAGCCATTCAGGTCATATGCCTTCTTCTATCGGCTACCAGAAAGTGAGCTCTCTTGGGTAAGATATATATCTGATGCACCTCTTGTGTCGTCCAAAGCACAGAGTCTAAGGACCCTGGTGGTAGAGGCATTCTCTTACTTTTTTGTGTGATCAGTGGCTTAACTTTCTCTCATGCAAACTACAATGTGATATTTTTAAGGGTGGGCAAGAATGAATAACAAATGAACGACAGGGAGGAAAGGAACAAACATCTTATATCTTTATCAAACCCAATCTTCCTAAGTGATTTTCCCACTTTGTTGAGGTCACTATTTATTCTCACATTCATCAGTTGCCACTGGCATTACACGATCTTGATTATTCTCTCTTCTTTTAACATCTATTATAAGCTGTCAAATCTTGCTTCAACTACAACTTTATCCAAATCTTTTCTGTTTTCTCTGCCACCACTTTGCTTTCAGGCTCACTGTCTCTTGCAAAAAGCTATTATAAATGATCTCCAACAGGGGCTCCCCACCCTAATCCATATGACACCCACTGCTGCCATGTAAACTTTCCTGATTCATAATCTCATTCTGTCAATCTTTGCTTGAAACCTTCAAAGGCTCCCTATGATCCATGGGATTCATTTCAGACTCTCAGCTGGACATCAAGGCTCTATAGAATATCCTATCCACATTTTGATTATAATTTCCCACTGCTATCCTACCGACACTTTCTCCTCCTCCCACCCACTCCTCAATCAAACAGGATTACATGTCTTTCATTAAATACACCTTGCATTTCCAGCTCCATCACTTCTGCCTGGGACAACCTTACACTTGCTCTTTTGTGAAATAGGTCCTGACACCCAAATAGCCAAGATCTCTGCCTCCTTTGATATCAGCCGCACTTTGTAATGCCTTCTTAGAATCAATTTTGCTTGTTTGATTTATGTATTTACTTATGTATTTAATCCTGTTTTATTCATAGTCATTTGGTATTTAACTTGTTTACTACCATGAGGCACCTTCAGGTAAGGGTCAGTGGTTTCCTTATTTTGTATTTTTCTGCAGTCTAGTACAGAGCCTTGTACCTAGAAGCAATTAATAAAATATTTGTGGGAACTGAACTGTTCTCTAAACTTTGCTGTAAGCTCATTGAGGACAGTGACTTTAAGTATTGCTAAGCCTCTTGATACAAATAAGGGCCTTGTATGTAATAGGTGATCAAAACATATTTGTTTAAATAACTTTGTAGTTCCCAAGAAAGATTTTTCAAAATATGTGAATACTAGCATTAACCTAAATGACTCATTTAGAAACTTCTCACCAGTTAACATAAAAAAAGGGGAAAGGAACGATGACTCTAACATTCTTTTCCTTTCGTTTTATATGATAATACCTAACTCTTACTAGGTGTTTATCATATGCCAGGTTTTGTACTCCAGGTCTTATAATGTTCATCTTATGTAGTTCTCACCACAGCCCCAGGAGGCACTCTTTCCCCACTTGATGGGCAGGAGGGGCAGAGAAGTGAAGTAACTTGACCCCACCGTGAGCAAGTGGCAGAGCTGAGATTTGAACCCAGGCAGTTTTCTGTCTCTAGAGCCCACAACTGTCACCATCATGCCACACTATCTGGATTGAGTTTGCTGAGCCTCTTAATTTTAACAGTTTGAGTAAAAAGAAGAAAAGAAAAAAAAAACCCTTCTAAAAATACCAAAACAAGGGATCCCTGGGTGGCGCAGCGGTTTGGTGCCTGCCTTTGGCCCAGGGCGCGATCTGGAGACCCGGGATCGAATCCCACATCGGGCTCCCGGTGCATGGAGCCTGCTTCTCCCTCTGCCTGTGTCTCTGCCTCTCTCTCTCTCTCTCACTGTGTGCCTATCATAAATAAATAAAAAAATAAAATAAAATAAATAAAAATTTAAAAATACCAAAACAAGAACTTCTTGTCTTTTAGATTATTTTAATGGATGGAAAAATAAAGAATTGTTAAACCTATTTCATCCACCTCAATGTAAGCTTCAAATTTAGGAGGCTATTAGTTTTCTCAAACAACATGCATAGTTGATTATGTATCCCAAAGGATGGGTCAGATGACAAAGATAATATACTATCAGATAAATGAAAAATCACTTCATTTTGGAAAGCTGTGTAGAAATCTCAGAATCAAAGATAATCACTTACTCCCCAACCTCCAGGCAAGTCTGCACATACTTTAAAAATGCCTGTTGGTGGTCTGGACTGATTGGTTGGCAGAAAAGGGGAGTGGGGCTGTCACAGATAGTCTAAGAGTAAAATAAAACAAAACAACAACAACAACAAAAAACCCCAAACCAGAAATTTCTCTCTTTTTGAATTTTTATTCAGTCTGCAAAGAAAAGCACTAGTGCCAGTTCTGGCCAAGTTCTGGAAAAGAATATACTGGCACTGAGGAGTTGAGAGACTGAGAAATTAGAAAGAAGGTAAAAGGTGTATCAGCTTTAAATATGATGAGGGCAAATTGAAGAAAAACTCACATGCTGTAAGATACAGGATTTCAGAGATATAAGTATGCAAAGTAGGGATAGATTCTATTTTTAGATCCAAGGAACAGCCACTACTAGCCTGAACACCAGTGTTTCTTTAGTTTCCAATGGAAATATTAAAGATGAGATTTATAACTCAAGCTGAAATTACACCAAGCAAGGACAAAGTCTGATTTTCAGTAAAATGAAGTAGAAAAATACCAACTGATGCTTCAACTCCTTGGGCCTTCTATTTATCTATTCAAAGTTAAAAAAAATTGATGTAAAAAATTGGATCATAGGAACTCCCACTACTAGTCATAGATGTTGTTTTCTAGATTTAAGTGCTAATGTTAAAATATACCATAGGTGATCTCTGAGACTCAAGCAACACCTTAAATCTAAGTCCCATTTATAAAGCAATATTTTATGACAGAGTATTTTCACTCTTTTACAATGATCTAAAATAGTCAGTTGCTGGTCACTTCAGTGTTTCAAAGTATAGTTCAGACGTTCGGAAAAGAACAGAGGAGAATGAATTAGTCCATTATGTTCATTAATGTATCATGGAAAATGACAGCCTGAAACTCATGAGCACTGGCCAACTCCCTCTGCTGTAGCAGAAATCATAAAAACAAAAACAAAGCACATAATGGAAAAAAAAGAGTTTAAGTCAGGTGAAAACACTTTATGACGTTTCAAGCTTCTTAAAAATACATCCACTCAAATGTGAAAGCATAGCAAATAATTAATCCCAAAATAAGATATAAAAACAATTTTGCTTGCACACAACTGAATAAATGCACATTCTTAATGGTCTGTAACGTCTTTTAAGAAATCAGCTAATATGGCATTAACTAAATGTTTTCATAGAGATGGAACATTAAGGTGTAATATGCATACTGATTCATATGAAACAAAGGGCTTCCTAACTTTCTGTTTCAGATCATTGCTATTCTCACATTCACTCAGAAGCCTCAATCCCTTTAACACTGTGAATGTGAAGTAGGGACTATTTTTATAGAGATCTAACTTAAAAGTGCATCATTTTCCTCTCAAAGGCAACTTTATCAACAACACTCCATGAAGAGTAATGAAGCTTAGCTGTTCATTCTAACTGGGTAAGAAGAGTTAAAAACGTGGAGAAAAAGAAAAAAATATATTGGTTTCCCCCCCCACACCATAAATCTCAATACTCCTTCATGCTTTCTACTTTAAATTTAACCATTTTAAGATGTTAATAATTTTGCAATATTTCCCCCTGGAGCATTCTCTATCAAGATTAAAGAGGGGCTTATTCAGAAACAAACAGGATACAGGAATGAGCATGCCGCTTCCAGGCAAGCTATGAATAGCAATAGCATTTTCAAGAAATCTTGTGCCAATGTGTAAGTTACAGTTTAAACATGCAGTGCAGATTTTATTACAATTGTCACCAGTGTCACCAAAATTCATTGTTATTTGAGAAATTCAATTCTTACCAAGTTTTCTTGGTTCCTGGCTGCTATTTTCTGCTCCTCTTCTGCCCCATTTTTCATGTATTTGACCTCTTCCACCGGTTTGATCCTATACTCATCTGAGCACCAAAAAAAGAAAAGACATTTTATAACTTTTTCACAATGGTAGAAAACTGTCAGTGAAAAAAATCCAATAGCATCATCAGTTGGAGCCTTTTCCCTGCAGCCTTTATCTGTGGTTCATTTGAAACAATCTGGAATATGTTTAACCAGCCTTTTTTTAGGAGGTGCTCTCCTCTGCCCACTGGGAAGAGCTCAGCACCATGAAGGCAGCTAATGAATGTGGCATTGCCTGGTCCTTTCACAGAAAGCAAATGGTGGCAGAGGCAACACAGGTCATCCCTCTCTAAAGACTATCTGGAATCTATACATACCAAGGCATACCACATAATGGTCTAAGGAAGTTTTTCTCCATGAGAACACTAGTTCAAAATGCCTCTGGCAGCAACTTTCAGCAGTATGTTCACACCTTAATTTCCCTCTTTTGGAAAAACAAGGTATTGTTTACAATTAAAGAGTTTAGTTGATCAAAAAATAGATACAAACAATAGGGAATTAAAATTTTCCTATTTGTGATCCCCATATTAAATGTGGAATAGTCTGCATTTACTTCATATGCTAACACACACACACCACACACACTTCAATCTCTGTAAAGTCACATGCATGAAGAGCCACAGTATCTAATGGATCTAATAGATATATCCCTCGAGGTAATGGGATCTAGACTTCATAACAGCCAGAGAGAGAGAGAGAGAGTACAGTAAATCTCAGTATCAATACACATCACAGGACGAACTCTGGAGAATGTGTAGCACAAGCTCCTCTCCAGGGTAGCAGTTTGGTAATGACGATGATGTTTTCGTCAGAGTCCTGTCAACAGGTAATGACTTGGGAGCCCAAAGGTCCAAATAGGTGTGACTTCATCCCATCTTGTTGGGAAAAAAAATCACTGAAATTGTGCAAGTGGAAAATTTCACCCATCAACACATTGACAGCTGCCTAGTATATGGCATGGAATAATGCCTATGCTGGTCTACCTGAAAGACGCTTATCGCTAAGAAAGTGTGTATTTCAGTTCAGGAAGTTGTAATGTATTTTCTTACTGCTTGTGATGAATTTGGTACAATGACTAAGTATATAACTTCCTGCCTTATTATTTATAATACTATTTTCTATCTAGTTTCAGGTTTCTCATACTACCCCTTAACACACTACCCCCAAAGATGTTAGCTAAAGTAACATCTTGCCAAGTAATTATACTGTTCAAATATTTTTCAAAATCATCCTTATGAAAGTAGTACATGAAAGCATGTATCTGAATGAGACTCCATGTTCATGGCTAAGCCAATTGTTTTTTCCACCTGACAATTCAAGGTAGTTATTGATTCTACTTCTTTCTAAAGAAATTAGAAAGACCGGTGTGAGGATACAGTAATGAGCCCTTCAGGAATACCGAGTCCTAAATGTTAATCAGTGGACTCGGATCCGCAATCGCAACACACAAGAATTTCACATTCCAATTTAGTAGTAAGAGGAAAAAAATGAAAGTAAATTAACAAAACAGACACATTTAATTAAGGATTACTTACTCAGAAGTTAGAAAAGCACTTGTTAATTACCAAAAGAAAAAAAAAAGGACATTGACAAATTATGCCTTCAGTACAATTACGCAGAGATAAAAATAAAGGTAAAAAATGAAAGAGATAACCTCTCTAATGTCAGTTTGGGACATTAATATTTGTAAAACATAGTTCATTTGGATAAATACTAACATTTCACTTGACTAAATTGTGATCTTAATTACTTATGATTTCTGATTATTTAAATATAAATCTTACACACACACACACACAAAAGTTTTTAAACATAATTTTGGTGGATTTCTATGACTGTAGGATCCTAGTCCTCAGATGAGATGAGGAAAGCACATTTTAGGACCTAAGGAGAACCTTCTGAAAGATGGTACTTTGCCCACTGCACAGCAAAGGATTTGTCCTAGAGAAGATTCATCCTTGCCTCGCCCCATCCTCTCCATCCACCGAGGCACAGCCCACTGTCTCTGGGCAGTCTAGCAATAGTCAGTCTTCATTTGCTTTTTTTACCCTCCAGGAACACAACTGAATTGAAAGTAATAGACAAACTATTAATATTTTTCCTACTATTTTTCTTCAATGAAATGGGAAAGCCGCTGGCAACTTGACTTTCAAAGCAGTATTATCCCAAACACAGGCTTTTTTTTAAACATCAAGGCAGAATCATCACCAGTTCAGAAAGAGAATAGGTTTTAGTGTGTCATTAACAACCATGGCTGGCTGGACAATGCAGGATACAAAGAAAGAAAAAACAAACAGGCACAACTACAAAGCCAGGCCTATCATTATTACTTACACAACACATTGAATAAAATCCGTTGTGGTATAAAACAAAGAAAGCCAGCAAGACCCTTAGATAAAACCACAATTCGTACAAAGGAAATACTTAAAAAATGGTCTGTTAAATTTCTCAAAGGCTGGTGCTAGGATTGAAGATGTCCATCTGGAAACAGACAACTCATCAACAAATGTGTCACACATTTCCATGGCGATGCAGCCGTCAGGAACGGCACCCGCCAACAAGCCTCTGTGCAGACGAATGGAGCATTTCGGGTTCTGACAGTGAAACAGCCAGACAAAAATCCAGTTTTCCTTTTGTTTAAGGCACAGGGGAATCAATGTGGGACTCTGGACCCCCTTAATCAAGCCCCACACTGGAGGCAATTAGCACAGCCACCGATATAAGCCGGCGAATCCTGGCAGCAGAACAATGTGCCAACTTGATTAAGAGGAGGGAGAAGCAGGACCATCTTCCTCTGGCTCCCTCACACCTGTTCACAATTTTTCTTTTCTTCCTGTTGATCTTGTCAGGTGGCCTATTAAAATGCACGTCAGGAACAGTAGGCTGACACCCCATTCCAAATCTGCTCCCCCTTCTCTCTATGTAAACAGTCGCAAGCTGTGCTAGTCAAAATAGATCTGGGGTAAGAGCAATGCGTTGGTGATATTTTTAGCATTTTATTCCCCAGCTTACATCAGAGGGGGGCTGGATTGTTTCTGTGGTGGCTCCATCATGCAGACACACAGTTTCCCACCAAACCTCTGGGCTTCATTTTGATGTATTGTAATATATATATATATATTATATTGCAATATATATATATATATTGGATATATGTGTTGTATACATATATAATCTTACGTTTTTAGAACTTGGAAGAAATTAGTTGGCTGCACATACTTTAGGTAGTACGGACTCACCCCATTTTCTGGATCCTGTCAATTCTTCTATTATCAACAACTCACTGGCCCTATCTCAGTTTTCCTAAGCTTTGCTGCTATAAGGTTACCTTTATAATCAATGGCACTGGCTTTAAAATGGGCCAGTTGGATGGAGGTAAGTGCTGGCATGAGTTTATAATGCCAGAATTATTTTTTTTTTTTAAAGTTAACAGCTTTCACAAATGTATTCAGTAGATAGGGAAGGAAGAAAAGCAGAATGCTATATATGCTACTCTCTCTGGTAAAAAGGGATCTTACAGTTATTCGCTAAAATGGTGAAATTTGCATCTACTTTCATACCTTCTTACCCAGTGTTTTTCTGATCAATGACATATATGTGATAAAAATTTTTTCCAAGGCTGTTCCAATCTCAAGAATTTTGTGCTAATGTCCTCATATTAAAAATGTCCAACATTGGGGGGCACCTGGGTGGCTCAGTGGTTGGGCATCTGCCTTTGGCTCAGGTCATGATCCAGGGTCCTGGGGTCAAGTCCTGCATTGGGCTCCCCACAAGGAGTCTGCTTCTCCCTCTGTCTATGTCTCTGCCTCTCTGTGTGTCCCTCATGAATAAATAAAATCTTAAAAATGTCCAACATCTTGACACCTTTATTAAATGCTCTTGATTGCCTCTTTATCCAGAATTTGCATGAAGATTCTTTGGTAGACAATTATGATATGCTCCGGAAATATGCGAGCTTGGGAAAGGCATTACAAGAAGTATTTACAAACATAAGCCATTGAAAAGAAAAAACTATACTAAGCTTATGGCATACACTTGTTCCTCTTGGGTGCCTTCCTTTGAACATCCTGTCTCCCAAGCTAACTAAATTTGAGCCTTAATATTCTGAATACAAATTCTTGCCTAGGATCTTTATTTCCTTACTTGGCAGGAGTTTTTCAAGAAGTAAATATTCATAATGGCTAAAAGCTTGGCCTGTAGAGCTGGAATACCTAACCATATGACCTTGGACAAGTTGCTTATCCTTTCTGTGCCCTGATTTCTTCACTGGTAAAATGAGAATATCTATGGTACATAATCTCACACACAGAGTCACCTGAATTAATACATGAAAACAGCGCCTAGTCTATAGTATATGTTCAATAAATGTTAGCTGCTGCTTTAGAAAGCTCTGCTAGTTCTACAGGGAATATTATTCCTAATGTACAAAATCCATCAGGATATAAAAAGAAAAGGGATAACATAAACATCAGTAATTAACCAAAATTGTTAATTAACTACATTAACAAATGAGAAGAGGAAGTGAGAAGGGGATTTATCATCCATAATAAGCCTTTAATATTTTTTTGGCCATGCACATAGATTACTTTAATCAAAATACTAACTCAAGTACTGTATTACTTTAGTTAGAATGATTTTAAAATAATAAACAGCTTCTATAACTAAGAAAAGTGACCATTATTTAAGTGAAACCAGGGGTACAACAAAATGATGTTCCTCTATCTTTCTTTATATCCTTACTCAATAACTGCTATTTGCACAGCCTAGGTGTAGCCTACCTTGAGGGTCAAGAGTGAACAAGTGAGGGCCAATTCAGAAGAGGCAGGAATATAAAAAATAGTGAAAGGGATTAAAGGGGAAAGGAGAGAAAATGAGTGGGAAATATCAGTGAGGGTGACAGATCATGAGAGACTCCTAACTCTGGGAAATGAACAAGGGGTAGTGGAAGGGAGGTGGGCGGGGGGCTGGGGTGACTGGGTGATGGGCACTGAGGGGGCACTTGACAGGATGAGCACTGGGTGTTACACTGTATGTTGGCAAATCAAACTCCAATAAAAGAATATACAAAAAAAAAAAAATCTTTGACAGAAAAAAAAGAGGCAGAATGACTGTTCTAGAGCAAGAAGAGTAGAGGCAGCTCTAAATGAATGAATGAATGAATGAATGAATGAACAAACAAACAAACAAACAAATAAATAAATAGAAAATGCAATTACGGAAGGAAAACCCTTTTCTGGAAGGGCAAAGAGGCAGGACTCTCTGAAGCTCCAAACCAAAGATGGGTAGATGGTCAGTTGCATTGGGAAATTGTGGCTTCTCACTCTGGAAGACTCCAGCTCATCCATCAGCTGTTTCTGCTTCCAATGGTTTCATTCAACAAATAGCATTTAATATTTGCTGTCTGCTAAGTAAGCCCTGGTCTTTCTCAGGGACTCATCAGGAACAGTTCATTATGTAGACTGTGTGCCTGCACTGTTACTCCAAGTGTCTGGCACACAGGAGGAGTTTAATAAAGCCTTTTTCCAAAAAAAGGAAGAAAGCAGAGAGCTGACTTTAGTTCATATATGAATCAGTATTTCTCCTTATCCATGAGTGCTTCAGTCCTGTTTGTTTCGGGGGGTCCTTTTTTTTCTTTTTCTTGCTAGATTCTCCAAGGAATAAAAAGCATCTCTAAAAGAAAAAAAAAAAATCCCATTCTTTGCAAATCTTTTTTGCATACAAATGCAATGGGTGTGAAAATGCTCTTTTCAAGTCCATCTTTGGTCTATGGATGCCCTCAAATTGACATTCTCAGCTGAACTATACAGGCACACCACAGAGATAATGTGGGTTCAGTTCCAGACCGCTGTAATAAAGCAAACATCGCAATAAAGTGAGTCAAATAAATGTTTTGGTTTCCCACTAGGTATAGATTGTTTACACTATATTGCCGTCTATTAAGTATGCAATAGCATTATAGCTAAAAAAAATCCAACACAGATATCTTAATCGAAAAATACTTTATTGCTACCTGTAACATTTTCTGCTAAGCTCAAGGAGTAGCATGGAAGTAACAAGACTTTTCAATTTTAGAAATGATTAAGGAAGAGTAAGTTTAGATCACTTGCCAAAATAGCAATCAATATATTTCCTACAATTTGACTTCTAGGGCCCTAACGTAAAGAAACTGGATCCCAAAGATTACAGGTGAGGTCCATATTCAGGTGGAGATCAAAGAAGTCCATCTGGAAGACCAAAAGTGACAAATCTGGACTGAACAAAGTTTTTTTTTTTTTTAAGGGGTTATTTTGTGGGTGCCTGGGTGGCTCAGTTGTTAAGCATCTGCCTTGGGGTGGTCATGATCTCAGGGTCCTGCAATCAAGCCCCTGTGATCGAGCCCCACACTGGGCTCTCTGCTCATCAGGGAGTCTGCTTCTCCCTCTCCCTCTGCTCCTCCCCCTGCTCATTCTCTCTCTTGCTCACTCTCAAATAAATTAATTTAATTAAATTAAAATAAATAAAAGGGTTATTTTGAAGATTATGATTCTGACTTTGAAGGCACTACAGTGACTGGCAGTGAGTGGAAGGAATCACATGTAAAATTCCTTAAATATTTAGTGACTTTTAAAAAATAATAAATAAAAATAAAAATACTTTATTGCTAAAAAATGCTATCATCTGAGCTTTTTAGCAAGTCATAATCTTTTTATTAGTGAACCTGGATGTTGATGGTTGGTGACTGATCAGGGTGGGGGTTGCTGAACTCTGAGGTGGCTCAAGCAATTTCTTAAAATAAGACAGCAGTGAAGACTGCATATCAACTGAATCATCCTTTGGAGAACAATTTCTCTATAGCACGCAATGCTGTTTGACAGCATTTTAACCACAGGAGAACTTTCAAAACGGGAGTCAATTTCTCCAACCTTGCCATTGCTTTATCAACTAAGGTTATATAATATTCTATCTATCTATCTATCTATCTATCTATCTATCTATCTATCTATCTATCTTTTAACATTTCAAGAGTCTTCATAGCATCTTCACCAGGAGTAGATTCCATCTCAAGAAACCACTTTCTTTGCTTATCCATAAGAAGCAGCTCCTCATCCACTCAAGTCTGACCATGAGTTTGAAGCAATTCAGTCCCATCCTCTGGTTCCATTTCTAATTCTCATTATCTTGCTATTTCTACTACATCTGCAGTTACTTCATCCTCTGAAGTTTTAAGCCCCACTAAGTCATCCATGAGGGTTAAAATCACTTCTTCAAACTTCTGTTTGTGTTGGTGTTTGGACTTCTTCCCATGAATCATGAATGTTCTTAATGGCATCTAGTATGGGGAATCCTTTCCAGAAGGCTTTCAACTTATTTTTTCCAGATCCATCAGAAAAATTACCAATCTATGGCAATTATAGCCTTACAAAATGTATTCCTTAAATAAGAAGACCTGAAAGTCAAAATTATTCTTTGTTCCACAGACTGCAGAGTAGATGTTGTGTTAGCTGGCATAAAAACAACATTTCATCTCATTTTATGTCTCCATTAGAGCTCCTGGGTGAGCAGGTGTATTGCTAATGAGTGGTAATATTTTGGGGGAAAAAAAAAACACTTTTTTTTTTTTCCTGAGCAGATCTCAACAATGGGCTTAAAGTACTCAGTAAACCATGTTGTAAACAGATGTGCTGTCATCCAAGATTTGCTGTTCCATTTCTAGAGCACGGGCTGAGTGTATTTAGCATAGTTCAGAAGAGCCGAGGATTTTCAGAATGGGAAATGAGCATTGGCTTCAACTTCAAGTCACCAGCTGCATGATCCCCTAACAAGAGAGTGAGCCTGTCCTTGGAAGCTTTGAAGCCAGGCACTGACTTCTCCTCTCTAGCTATGAATGTCCTGGGTGGCATCCAGAAGGCTGTCACATCTATATTAGAAATTGTTTAGCGTAGCCACCTTCATTATCACAGCTAGGTCTTCTGGATGACTTGCTGCAGCTTTAGTATCAGCACCTGTTGCCTCACCTTGCACTTTTATGTTACAGAGATGGTTTCTCTCCTTAAACCTCATGCACTAACTTCTGCTAGCTTCCAACTTTTCTTCTGCAGCTCCCTGAGCCTTCATAGAATGGAAGAGAGATAGAGCCTTGCTCTGGATTAGGCTCTGGCTTAAGAGAAAGTTATGGCTAGTCTGATCTTCTATGCAAACCACTCAAACTTTCGCCATCTCAGCAATAAGGTTGCTTCACTCTCTTATTGTTTGTATGTTCACTGGAACATAGCACTTTTAACATCTTTCAAGAACTTTTCCTTCACATTCACAATGTGGCTATTTGGTGCAACAGGCCTAGCTTTAGGCCTATCTTGGCTTTTGACATGCCTTCCTCCCTAAACTCAAGTATTTTTAGCTTTTAATTTCAAGTGAGAGATGTGTGACTCTTCCTTTCACTTGAAGACTTAGAGGCCATTGTTGGGATATCCACTGCCCTCTTTCAATATAGTGTCTCGGGGGTTAGAGAGGCCCAAGGAGAAGGAGAGAGATAGGGGAACGCCCGGTCAATGAAGCAGTCAGAACACACACAACATTTACCAATAACATCCCCATCATACATGGGTGCAGCTTGTGGTGCCCCAAACAATTACAAATAGTAACATCAAAGACCCCTGATCACAGATCATCATACTATTGATAAGCATAATACTAGTGAAAAGGTTTGAAATTTTGAGAGAATTACCAAAATGTGACACAGAGACATGAAATAAGCAAATGTTGGAAAAATGGTACAGACAGACTTGCTCAATGCAGGGTTGCCACAAAACCTTTGATTTGTTTTAAAAAAAAAAAAAAAGGGCAGCATCTGCGAAGTGCAATAAAGGAGAGCACAATAAAATGAAGTATGCCTGTATAGCTGGGCTATGCTTTTGAACTTGTCTCATCTCTCCTATCATGCTCATCTTAAAATAAATTTTGTGTTTCTTATTTTGGCAGCAATAGGTCAGTGCCTGATATCCGCTGGATTGAACAGAATTTTGTTACGGAGGCATTAAAGAGCAGACAATGGTGAAAGCTTCGATGACTACAGCATATGTAACCCTGGTTCACGTCTAAACTCTCCTCATCTTGAAAGCTTGTATGGAGAACTGCAATGTTCTGGGTTCTGTGACAAGCAATACAGGGGTTATGGAGGAGGCTGGGAGTGCCCAAGGAAAACCAACTGTCTGGAGGGGAAGGCTCATGCTCTGAGCACCCCTCCGCTATCTGGAGCACATTCCTCCACACACACAGACTGACCACATTCCACTCGGACACTGCCTACACTGCTAATTCTAAAGCTGGAACAATCTTAGACAAAGCAGAGACTTGTTTGAAGGAGCTCACAGACGATTATCAATTCTTTGAGTCAGGCAGGCCCTTAGTGATTAATTACTGTACCTTGCTTGGTAGAAAGTGATTTCGCCCTTTCCAATGTAATAGTTATTATTAAGCAATTTCTAGGGTAATTATAAACTGCCCATTCTAAATGTTTTGAACATTTCAAAACAGGGCTTTGGTACATTTTAATATAAAACACTCTTGGTTTTTTTTAGAATATGCCTCAAATCAACCTAATAAAGGAAAAGTGATTTCAAATTGAGATTGTTTGATACATTTTAATAATCTAAAAATAGAAGTTGTTCAAAAATAACAAGCAAGAAAATTACACTTTTAGACTTCATATGTGTAGAGATTAGACACAGAGAGGTCTGGCCCGGGGGGGTTTCTACTAGAGGAAGTATGAAGATTGTACATATCCCCCATTATCTCAAAATCCCAAAATGTTAATGTCACAAAGACAGCAATTCTCCTATGCCTATTGCATCCTTATTCTCTAGTGAAAACTAATGCTTGCTTGTATTTGAAAACCAGAGAGAAAAGGCCTTGGGGGGTGCTGGCTCCATTTAGTCTTGCTTCAGTGGTGTGAAACTCACTTCAGCACCCCCTCGTCCATAAAGGGCACTATCCTTTTCAAAAATATGCAAGGAATTGAAACATGGAAGTGGGTACCTATATATTTATTTTAATTTGATGTTTCATAATTTACTAATGACATTGAGTGCTTTTTCCATGTGCTGATATCATTCATTTGCACTTCCGTCTACATGAAGCATCTCTTTATATCCTTTGCCCTTTTTTTTCTTATTGGAATTGTAGCGTTATTCTTACTGCCTGCTATGACCTCTCGGTAAACTACACCAATTTATGGACACACTTCTGGGCAAAAAACACCTTTTGAGCTCAGTTTGGACATGAGAAAGTGGAAGGAACTAGCTGCTTTCTATCTTTGAGTCAAGTGCTGGGTTATCCTGTGTTGCTTTTCTGTGTTTCTTTCCTTCTTTCCTTCAGCAATATTTACTGGGCACCTACTATCTGCCAAAGAACATAGCACTCAGTCCTGGGGTTATGTCTAGGAGGAGGAGGAAGCAGTCCCTGTTCTGAAGGAGCTCACAGCCTCCTCTGGGAGAGTGGGTGAGGAAGGATACAAGAAGGTAAGGAAGTAGAGTACACAGTGTCTACAGCTATGAGAAGTGCATGTATGTGGTTGTTGTGACAAAAAGGAGATAAAAAGGAGAAACCCCCCCTCCTATGCAAGGCAGAAGCCTTAGAGGAGGTGATAGATCTCAGTGGAGTCCTAAGGAGCATAGTGTGTGTGGGAAGGACAAATTCAGGCAATGAGCCAGTTAGTTCAGAGGCCAGTGAGACTATGGCAAATGGGAACTATAAGTAATTAAATATGGCCGACATGAAGAATTCTAGGATGGGCACAGAGATGTGAAGAGAAGAGTTGATAGGACCAGTCCAGGAAGATCTGATATGCAAGTCCCACTGAAGAGTCAGGCTCTATTCTGAATTGATGTGGACTCCCTCACCAGTGCCCAGCATTGAAGCCATCATTTATGTCAACTGTCTGTCCTTTGGACTGTCCTAAACCTCTCTCCTAGAGAGATCCCAACCATTTTAATCCAAGGCTTTCTGTTTTTCTCTGAAAGAAGGTGTGGCAAAGGAAGAATGAATGTATATCTTGAGATGGATCAGTTGGTTGAGGAAGGTTAGGAAGAACACGTAAATAAGAGCCAGAGAGATAATTCACAAAAAGTCTCAAGAGAGTGGAATCTGGGCAGCCCGGGTGGCTCAGCAGTTTAGCACCTGCCTTCGGCCCAGGGCGTGATCCTGGAGACCTGGGATCAAGTCTCACATCGGGCTCCCTGCATGGAGCCTGCTTCTCCCTTTGCCTGTGTCTCTGCCTCTTTCTCTCTCTGTGTGTCTCTCATGAATAAATAAAATCTTAAAAAAAAAAAAAAAAAAAAGAGTCTATCCTGGATTCAGCTGAAGGGGAGCTGATGGGGCACTGGTGGGTATGGAGCTTAAGATGCCACATATGCTGGAATGTGTTTCCTGTCTCTTTCAATAGGAGGACGTGTTTCCTGTCTCCCCCAACATCTTTCTTTCTGGGGATGGGGAAGTATTGCAACAGTAGAGTAGAATAGGGAATGGTTGAGATGGGGATGTATAAACTCTTCTAGGGGCAAAAAAGAATGCCACTGAGTCTGATGCCAGCTCCTTTCCCTTCCATAGGACAAGAACAGATTACCAGACAACGGATGACTCCAGATGGAGCACTGGTTTCAAAGGCCTTTCTTTTCCAGACCTGCCTTTGTGACTTCCTAGCTGTGTGCCATGGAAGCAGGGTACCTCTCTTAATGAACTACATGTGCTGAGATATGTGCATAGGGTGCTTATGGTCTCTTAGCATTCTTAGGTCTTGCCCATGTCTTCGAGAGGACAAGAGGAGAGGCGCCCACAGATGTAAGGATGAGAGGGTGATAAAGCCTCTCTTACTATAGCACCCTTAATAATTAACACTCGACCTGCAGGCCTCATTCCCGAATCATTTAATCATTTCTGAGGCCAGACAACATATTTCCTTCGTTCATATGGGGTTCATTATTCAGTGACCAGGGAACTATTATCCAGTCATTAAGAGCCCCTGGACATTCATCTTCTGACAAGCTCCCACAAAAGACACACAACCAAATCCAAGTCCAGCCCGGATTCCTTTATCAATGCACACCGAGGCTTTCATATAGGAAGGGGGTTTGATTTCTACATCATGCAGTGACAATTTCCAATCAAGAAACAGAATGAGTGGTTGATGAAGATTCAGAGCCGCTTTTAGAGAGAAGGGCATGCATGGTTGTTCTGATAGCACTTTATCAGGTTTCTTAAGAGCCCTGCTCTGACTCTTCTGTAATGCTAGTTCTCCACCCACTGCTGCACTGCTGGGACTCCTGAAAAGTTGGAGGCTAGCTAATTCCTCTCTGCTATTCTTAGTGGGCCTCCTGTTAGACTAGATGAGCATTCATGATAAGAGCCTGCCCAATCATCTATCCTCTCTCCTGCTTTGATTTAATCCTCACGTCAGCTCTATGAGGCAGGAATTATACCCCCTTTCTACAGATGCAGAGATTAGCTTTCACTGCCTGGTCAAGTGGCAATGCTGGTTCAAATCCAGGTTGGTCTCAGTTGGGGCAAGCCTTCTTAACCACCAAGTCAGTTATTATTTACGGGTTGTTGTTGTTGTTGTTGTTTAACCACAAAGCACAGTAAATAACTACTTTGATAGATGATATATGAATGTATGAATGGATTCAGAAAGGATTTGGACAAATCTATGAATCACAGGGATATGAATAAAAGTTACAAAGACATCTAACCTTCTTGGAAAGTAACATCAGGAAACTACAAGTCTCTCCCTTGTCAGGAAACTTTATCCATGAGAGAATGCATCCCTGTATTCTTTCAGTGAGGGATTCATATCCAAAGTAAATGCTACATGAAAACTTCTGTTAAAATGGTGATTTGGCCACTGCTGCATTTATGAAAAGAAAACTGAGTTTTTCTCCAATATATAGTGATTACTGCAATGTCTTTACAAAAACTTGTTTTTTGAGAGATAATTTTAAGGCCTCTGCTATACTACTACAACTTTGGTATATGATCATGAAGACCTAGCAATAAATCAAGGATCTCTTCCTTCACTGAAATAAGGAGAAGGAAGAGGGAAGGGACGAGGGGGAAGGAGAAGAGGAGGAGGAGATGGCATAAGAGAGGAAGAAAGGAGAGCTATCATTTATAAGAGCCATTTTAATGTTCCAGATCCAGTTCTGAAAACCTGACATATGACAACTCATTTAATACTCACAAGGCGGGCACCTGGGTGGCTCACGCCATAATCCTGGGGTCCTGGGTTGCAGTCCTGCATTGGGTTCCCCACAGGGAGCCTGCTTCTTCCTCTGCCTATGTTTCTACCCCACTCTCTGTGTCTCTCATGAATAAATAAATAAAATATTTTTAAAAAATACTCACAAGGGCTCTCTGAAGTAGAACCATTGATGTCTCCCTCATACTGAAAAGGAAACTGAGGCACAGAGCATTCACTCATTTAGCTGTACCACCTAGTGAGTGGTAGGCTGGGGCTAGGCCTTGACCCCAGGTGGTCTAACCCAGACCCATGCTCTCACTCAACTTTCCCACAAATGTACAGTAAAGTGAATTTCTGAAAAAAAGGGAAATTCTTTTTGTATACATAACTATTACATATTTCCACAAAAGGTCCCCTCTGCCTGAATGGAAGTCACTCTTAAGATAAGCCTTTTCCAGCCAGTCATTAAGACCTAAAGTAACACAAACAGTACACTGTTAGGGTAAACTATAAGGCAGTAACAAATATTTCTGAAGAGATAACTAACAGATTGGCTCACATGCCCTCCTTTGTATATGCAGTTGATAAAATTCCACTCATCTCAGAAGGGCCTGAAATGTGAGTTGTTTTCCTAAGGCTGGCGGTTAATTCCTGCTGATTCATTTGCAGTCAGTTAGTTCCTCACTAAGTCCAAGATCAATGGTCATGAATTTGCGGTATAGCTCTTCAGAATGAGGAATTTGAAAGTCCATTCCAGAAACTCTCCCCCATTTATTGTGGCTGTCACAGCCATCTCAGACATTGAACAATTTGTCCAACGGGTGTGTGTGTGCATATGTGTGTGTGTTTAAGGAAGAAGTACATTTTCATGTCCATTTGACTTAATTCTTTTGATTGGGTCCTGACTGCTAAAGAAAAGATTTGCAGATAATAACCAGAGACTTGTATTAGCACTCAAGCCTCCTAGCACCCCACTGCCAAGCCACCTCACTGATGAGCTGCATGAGGCCAGACCAGCTTGTATGATTTTGTGCTGCTGCCTGGCGAAGGGGTGAGGTCAGTGGTGGAGCTGCAGCAGGCTGGATTGACACTAGGAAGGAGAGGGCTAACTAGACGAGAAGAATTGTTAATGCCAGCCACTGAAAACCTCAGGTGGGCTCAGCTAGAAGGGAAAGTTTTGTGGAAGATGAGACAGAGAAAGAGGGAGATTTCTGAGGGGGGTTAAAGGAAGACAAAGTCACCAGAGTGACAGAGCTAGAGATTCATGGGAGTAGACTTCAGTATGTTGTGCTGTGTTCATGAATGCCAATGCCTTGTGATTCTTTGAGATTATTCACTTAAAAATCTTTAAAAAAGATTTTATTTATTTATTCTTGAGGGACAGAGAGAGAGGCAGAGACATAGGCAGAGGGAGAAGGAAGCTCCCCACAGGGAGCCTGATGCAAGATTTGATTCTAGGACCCCTGGTTCACGACCCAAGCCAAAGGCAGATGTTCTACTGCTGGGCCACCCGGGTGTCCCTCACTAAAAAATTAAATTGTTTTTTCAATGATCTTCAATGTTTTCTCTAATATGTCTCTGGACTGAAGCTGGCTTTCAGAGGCCTGCCTTAATCTGGGTTAGACAACCACAAGCGGCAGCAAAATCATTAAGAAAAATTGAGGGAGACTGGATAGGGTCATTTTCAGTTAAAGTAAATGCCCAAGTTGCTAAGTACGGCCACTGAATTTTGAAAATGGAAAAACACAGCTAAAATACAATTTGTGATAAAACAGGGGAGCCTCTCTACTTACAAAAAATATTCATGACCTGACTTTCACTGCACAGAAAAAGAAAAGAAATGCCCACACTAGTGAAGAAAGGTCCCAGAGTGTTAGGGAGAGTGCTTGTCCACATGCGCACGGAGCACAGACCAGGCCTCTCGGGCTCTCTCCTTTGGACAGGTCTGTATCTCTTCTCACAAGAGCCTCATTCTCGTAAAACAAAAGATCATTTCCAGTTGCTCTGCATCCCAAGCCATCTTCTGAGATGAAAGTGTCCTCTGATGGAGACAGGGGGTAGCTCTTTAGGAATAATGTGTCTGGGTCAGAGGGACAGCATGCTCCGGGAGAGTTTCACGGGGAGCGGTACAGTAAATAACACAATGTCTTCCACAACCTGTTCAGTCCAAACAAGCCTCTCTCAGTAACTCATTCTGCTAAACTGGTTTGTAAAGGAACAGTGGCCGTTTTGATTATCTTTTGGAGAGAGGGGATGAGGATTCATTCATAAGGGCATCTGAGTGGTTCAGTTCAATTTGAGTCCACTACGTTGTGTGACGGTTGCCAGGCAGGTTCTGTGGTGAGAGTCTGAGGATGGAGCTGATGGAGGGGAGGGGTGGTCCTCAGGGACTCTCACTCACCATCTATATGTGAGTTATTTAAATATAGATTAGAATCACAAAACTTTTTTTTTTAAGATTATTTATTTATTCATGAGAGACAGAGAGAGAGGCAGAGACACAGGCAGAGGGAGAAGCAGGCTCCATGCAGGGAGCCTGACATGGGACTCGATCCCAGGTCTCCAGGATCAGGCCCTGGTCTGAAGGCGGCACTAAACCGCTGAGCCACGGGGGCTGCCCTAGAATCACAAAACTTCTTAAAGCTAACTGTGCTTCCTCAAGAGGGATGTAGAGTGGCAAATAAAACAAAACAAAACACAAAACCCTGCTGTATTATCTGACACATGTTAGGAGGGCAATTATCAAAAGGACAAGAAATAGTGAGTGTTAATGAGGATGTGGGAAAAAAGAGAACTCTCATGCACTGTTGGCGGGAATGTTAACTGGTGTAGCCACTACGAAAAGCAGTATGGAGGTTCCTCAAAAAATTAAAAATACAACTCCCATATGATGATCTAGCATTCCCACTTCTGGGTATATAGATCTAAAGGAAAGGAAATCAGAATCTTGAAGAGATGGCTGTACCCCCACGTTGACTGGAGCTCTGTTCAAAATAGCCAAGATATGGAAACAACCTAAATGTTCATCGACAAAGTAATGGACATTAATAATAAAGAAAATGATAAAGAAAATGTAGTACGTACGTACACACACACACACACACACACACACTGGAATATTACTCAGTTGTGAAAAAGAAGGAAATCCTATCATTTGTGATGACCTGGATGGATCTTGAGGGCATTATGCTAAGTGAAATAAGTCAGAGAAAGTCAAATATGTCTGATATCATTTATAATGTACACTCTAAAAATGTTAAACTCATAGAAATAGAGTAGAATGGTGGTCGTCAGTAGCTGGGGATGAGGGAAAAGGGGATATGTCGGTCAAAGTCGTACTCTTTCAGTCATAAGATAAATAAGTTCTAGGACTGTAATGTACAGAATGTAATGTACAGACCACAATTAACAATACTGTATTATATACTTGAAAGTTGCTAAGAGAGTAAATCTTAAGTGTTCTCATTACCTATACAAAAAAGGGTAATTATGTGAGGTCATACACATGTTAACTGACCTTAGCTACTTTGATATATATAAGTGTATCAAATCATCACATTGTAAACCTTAGATTTATTTTTTTTATTTTTTTTTAAACCTTAGATTTATACAATGTTACAAGCCAATTACACATAAATAATGCTGAGAAAAGTCGTGAAAAAAAAATAACTGCTGTAATTTCTAAGACTTTGTAGGATTTAAATCAGACGCTTTTAACACATAGGGAAATATGAAAGGCCCACACATTCCTATACAAACAGGTCAAAGGAGAATTTGGGAGGACAGCTCATAGAGAGGCACAAAATAGTCACAGTTCCTTAGCATATCTCCTGTACCACTTTCTCTCAGCTACCCTTCTGAGCTGTTCCTTGTACTCAAAGGCCTAAGTTAGGTAAAATCTCAGATTTCAAAGATTTTCAAGTATAATACATGCACTGGACATGGTTCAAAATTTCATTTACTTTGGGTTACATCTGCAGCAGCACATATAGTGCAAAGAGGCCTTGCACCCAATCAAGGGGTAATTATGGGTCCACTGCCTTTTACATCTCCTCTATCTCAGTTTCCAGAAACAACCTCTATCACCATTTGGGGCAACCATTCCCTATGAAATGAGCTACATCCCCCATTCTAAGATATGGGTTTCAGGTCTTGAAATCCCTCTTGTGCTAGGACTTCAGATCTCCCCTTACGTGGGGATGGCCTAGAGGTTATTCACTTCTCTTCTCAGGATGCTCTATGGGTAGACCTGGCTTTGGCTTACCCAACCTATTCTAATCACCCCTTCCTGACCTATTCCCTTTTCTACCCTTTTTCCAGCCATCTAATCTCCTCTTCCATTTTCGATCAACACCTCTTCTCCCCACAATCTATGGAGGCAAGTCAAGCCCACTCCCACCCCTCAGCCCAACTTTCTGCAAAAAGTGGAATTTACACATTTGCCGTACCTTTTCATGAGCGACTTTTTTCTTCTGTAAGATTCTGCTGAGCACAAAAGAGTATCTTTTGTGGAGTACCTCAAAAAACATAGATGTTGTAATATGGTGAGGGAGGTAGTGGCGGGGTTGGGGGGTGGTGGCAGACAGGACAATGAGTAAGGGTACTGATGCTATTCTTTCCTTGAAAGGTAAAAATGCACACTGGAAAAGAGAGTCACAAAGGGAAATTATCTGGGGGCTTGGTTTGCCTCCACAGAAATGTTTTATTTGTGTGTATCGGGTCTCACGTCTCATTGGATGTGGCTCCTATCCTGAGGAGATGTAAAAGATAACTGAGTTGGGATGCTGCATATATTTGCAACCACAGCTCAGGGCAGGTCAAGGAAAGAAGAAACTGGAGCTCAGAGTTGCATGAGGAACAAAGACTTCAGGAATAGAGGTTGGTGTTAGGGGTTGGGGGAGAGACAGCAATCAAAGGAAGGGAGGTGAGACCTCACATGTGCCTCCTTAGGTATCTGTGGCCTTCAACCAACTTGTTAAAGATGAAAAAAATATGCCGTGTCTGAAGATCCCTTCACAATTAGGCTGAGTGAAATGAAACATGGCGGTTTTTAGAGGATCAGATGAAATGCTCAAGAGAAGAAGCACCTTACACCAGGAGGTTGTGGAGTCACAAAGTGATTTCTCTTTACCTGGACCATGCTCCATACCTACGTACAGCCTAGCACCATAAACTAGAGAACAGAGCCAAGTCATTTTATATTTATTATAGCTCTGTCTTGAAAACGTCTTTACTTGCACAATACCATGTTGCTAAGCCTCAGAATGCAGTCTTGCTGCAGAACCTATAAACCTGGCATCCCCACGAACCACTTAAGGGGAGGAGCCTCTATTGGTACATAATTCCACCCACCATTCCCCACTCCTTCACTGAGAAACCTGCGGATGAGATGTGCTCTAACGAAGGCCTTATTTAATCATCCCCTGTACATACCCAGAACTTGCCCACATCACTGCCTCCACTGACACCTCCCCCTAGTCAGACCACCATCATCTCTTGCCTGACTCCTCTCTCACCATCACCTGCTTCCCCTCTTGCTGTGTACAGTCTATGTTCCCTCCACGGCAACCAGATTAAGCCTTTAGATTAAAAACCAGAGTCAGACTACATCACTCCCTAACTCCCTCAACCCTCTGCTGGTATCTATTACATTTAGAATAGAATCTGGAGTTTATACCTGAGTTACAGAGCAACATACAGTGAGTTTACCACCCACCACACTCCTGGCATAAGGACCTCATCAGACTTTTCCCTGGAATCCACCAGCAGGCTCACCTCTCAGGGATTTGGCCCTGCAGTCTATCTGCCTGAAACACTCTGTTCCTGGGTATTCTCAAGACTTTTGTTCCCTAACTTCAGATTTCTGCTCAAAAAGATCAACTACTCAGACAAACCTTCTCTGACCTGCATTTATGCATTTAAAATAGCCACCATCACCCAACTACCCTATCCCTCCACCCACCTCTCCTCTAGCAACCCTCGGTTTGTTTCTTAGAGTTAAGGGGCTCTCGTGGTTTTCTCCCACTCTGATGACTTTCCATTCAGTGCTCCCTGACTTCCCCTATGATCCTCTGTGCTGTTTCTCATATTCCACAGATGAGTGAAACCATATGATAATTGGCTTTTTCCGATTGACTTATTTCACTCAGCATAATATCCTCTAGTTTCATCCACGTCAATGATGAGCACTGGGTATTATATGCAACTGGGAAATTATTGAACACCACATCTGAAATTAATGATGTACTATATGTTGGCTAATTGAATTTAAATTAAAAAGTAAAACAAAACAAAATAGCCATGCGTCACTCTCTCCTTCTATTTTTTCCATTGCACAGATCCCCATCTGACTGTGTATCATCTGTCTCTCTGCTTAGTGTTTGTGTCACTCCCTGGGATGTGGGCCAGATGAGGGGACTTACGGGTTACATCCCCTAGTAAAAGCCAGTTTATAGCAATTGCTCAGTAAATATCTCCGAAATGAATAACGTGATTTTCAGAGTTCTATAAGAGCTAAAAGCATATTGTTTTTCATTTCAACAGTTTCCAATTTAGCAACTGCATTAGGGGAAACAGCCAAGGAACAAAGGAGGAAAGCCATGGTCAAAACTCAAGTTCTAAACACATTTTTTTTTTTAGATTTATTTATTTATTTGAGAGGAAGAGAGAGAGCACAAATGGGGGGCAGGGGCAGAAGGAGAGGGTTCAAATCCAGAATCCTATGATCATAACCTGAACTGACGGCAGACACTTAACCAACTTAGCCAACTAGGCGCCCCAAGGTCTAAACACTTTTAAATAAAGTAACTTCTTGAGTGAAAGAAGGCAACTGGAAGTAAAAGATTAATGAAAAATATTACATTAAAATGTCGATATAATAAATGCCAAACTGTTGGGTACAACATTAAAAATAAAATCTTATTTCATATCTAATTTGATGATACCTTCTTTGGTCAAAGATCAAAATCAACAGTGATGTTTATACAGTGAAGCATGGGTGCGTACAGCTAGAAGAGAATTTAAAAATTTTTTTAAAGTTTTTATTTATTTATGATAGTCACACAGAGAGAGAGAGAGAGAGAGGCAGAGACATAGGCTGAGGGAGAAGCAGGCTCCATGCACCGGGAGCCCGACGTGGGATTCGATCCCGGGTCTCCAGGATCGTGCCCTGGGCCAAAGGCAGGCGCTAAACCGCTGTGCCACCCAGAGATCCCATAAACCAATCTTCTTTTTTTTTTTTAAAGGTTTTTATTTTACTTATTCATAGAGATGCAGAGAGAGAGAGAGAGAGGCAGAGACACAGGCAGACGGAGAAGCAGGCTCCATGAGGAGAGCCTGACGTGGGACTCGATCCCGGGTCTCCAGAATCACGCCCTGGGCTGCAGGCGGCGCTAAACCTCTGCGCCACCGAGGCTGCCCATTGTTTCTAATTTTTTAAAAAAATTATCACAAAGCAGTCGACACCTTGGTCAACTATGGACCATAAAGCTGGTAGCTGTGAACACTACCAACTCCATCATTTTTCTTTAAAAAAAAAATCATCATATAAATCTTTGCAATGACCCCATGGCTTCAGAGAAACCAAGTCCAGAGTTGTGTAACCACTGTGTGGGGAAGTAGGTAAAGTGGAACCTTGATCATTAGTGCCCAGCACGCCCATAGTGATCACCTAAGTTCAACATATTCACTCCCAAGATGGAGAAAGAAGCTCACAGGTCACTTTGTAGCAATTACTCCACAGGAGAATCTAAATGCACACAAGGTCCCCAGCCACTAAGTCGGCAGCTCCTCTAAAGCCTGGGTTTACTAGGCTACAGCCATTTGTTTCATTTGTTTGGTTGAATGAAACCTCATGCAGTATGTGGCTCACTATGCTAAAATAAGTTACTACTGTGAAGAATTACTTATAGTAGAAAATTTGAGAAGAACGGAGAACTCACATAGGATGAGGATGGCTCAACTTGAAGCTGGTAATCTGTCAACCCTCACATTAACCTCATTTCTCCTCTTAAAAAAAATAAAAGCAAAAACCAGTATGCTATTTATTTACTTATTCATTCATTCATTTCAGAGGGAGAGAGAGTGTGCAAGCAGAGGGGAGGAGCAAAGAGAGGGGAAGAAAGAGAATCTTAAGCAGACTCTGTGCTGAGCGTGAAGCCTGATGCAGGGCTCGATCTCATAACCTGAGATCATGACTTGAGCCAAAATGAAGAATTGGATGCCTACTCACTGAGTCCCCCAGACTCCCTTTATTTCCTTTCTTTATACTTTGAAAGGAAAAGGCCTATTTGCTATAAACAAACTTTCAACTGATTCTCAGGGGGTTTTTTGGTGGGGTTTTTTTTTAAGAGTTTTTTTTTTTTAGAGAGAGAGAGAGTAAGAGAGATCACAGGAGAGGGAGACAGAGGAGCAGACTCTACACTGAGCAGGGGGCCTGATGAGGGGCTCAATCCCGAGACCCTGGGATCATGACCTGAGCCAAAGGCAGATGCTTCACCATCTGAGCCACCCATGTGCCCCCGATTCTCAGGTCTTAAGCAAAAGTCTGGGTGCAGGGCTGAAAGCAGAATGAAACTACTGTTTAACCAGTGAACTGTGAATTAAGGAAAGTTAGCTCCTTTTTTCAGAGCACTGAAATTCACTGTGATGGTTCATGATGGTGAAGTTGTCACTGAGACATGGAGGGACCAAACTCTGCTGTCAATAACCATTCTTAAGCCTCTAAAAATGAGGGGAAGTACTTATATGCATGCTAATATTCTCAGTGGCAACAGCTATATGAAATACAGAACTTTCTCCAAAAAAGCCAGCATCTTCAGCATATGGCTTTTCATAGTTCATGAAACCTATAAAGGCAGTGATTTTAAGAAAAGATTTGGAGACAAGGCAGCATGGCATAGTAGCTAAATGTACAGATTTGGGGACCTAGCTGATAGGTTCCTATTGGAACCTACCTCATACGGTATTATGAGGACTGAATGAATTAATAACAAAATACTTGAAATAATGCCTGCACATAACAAGTATCCAATGAATACATAAACTTCTTTAAGAAAATTTTCTAGATTATTCCTTTCACAAACAGCACATTCATCTTCATAAAAGTAAGGTTCATCATAGTATGTTTTGAAAAAACAAACATTTAATTCTTTTTAAAAACTTCTTTAGAAAGAGATGTAGAATATTGAAAACTATAACAGATGCACAAAGACTCACTGGTAATCAGTATCACCCAGAGATAATCATGATTCACCTTTCTTTTTTTTGTTAAAAATTTTATTTATTTATCCACAGAGAGAGAGACAGAGACATAGGCAGAAGGGGAAGCAGGCTCCCTGCAGGGGAGTTCAATCCCCGAACTCCAGGATCATGCCCTGAACCAAACGCAGCCACTCAGGTGCTGGGCCACCCAGGCGTCCCCATGATTCACCTTTCCTGGTAAACACCTAGAGGCATTCTTCTCAGTCCATGCACATAATATTAAATACATATTGCCTGATATATAGAGTTATTCTGTATGTATGAGTTTCATACCCAGCTTTTTCCATTTAACATCAGAGTACTTAATACAATGAACAAACAGATATGCCCAAACAAGGAAATGAAACATTTACTATGGTAAACTCACTTATCTTTATATCCCCGAAGTCTAGAGTTTGGGATTATTTGACACAATTAGGTTTTCACTGGGTTCAAAGAACTGCAGAGCCAGACAGAACCAGACACGCAGATGAGTTCCAAGCCTCTCAAAAAGACATGCCTTTGACCTTCCTTGGCTCAGATACAGGTTTTCCAGATCCCAGGCAACAGGAGTAGGATATAATATGAGGGGTATCTACCCATCAGTATTCAGTGGTTCTTTGCCAACAAGAACAAAAAAGAAATCCAATGCAAAACATGACCCGTAACATCTGTGTGCCTTCATCAAAGCCCTGTGGTTCACTGTCATGGATGATTCACAGTGGTCAGGTTGGCACTGAAAGCCGTGGGCCAGGGGGCTACCATTAGTGCACAAGGAACAGGCCAGGGTTAAGAGGCCTCCCATCTAACAGGGCTCAATAAATCAGTGCTTGATGAATGAGAAAGGATGAGGTAGGTGATCCAAGGCCTTGTTCTTCCATTAAATTGAAAGTCCCTAGAACAGAGGAACTGGATCTTATATGTTTTAAAAATTCCCTTACCACACCTAATGGAGTGCCTTCCTTCCTTCCCCTTTCAAAGCACACATTTGTTCACTGAAGTTCCAAAGTCAGACATAGCTAACTAAGTTCCTGACCAGACTCCAAGTTAATATAATACCTGTGTACACTTAGGCGAATTACATAACTTCTCATGGTCTCCACTCTCTGACCTACAACTGGGCATGACAGCCCACCAGTAAGTGACAGCTATCATTGTTATTAATATCCGTCCATTATTATCAAACAACTTATACGTTGGGCACTTGGTTACATCAGGCAAGAGTGGTGTGTGATTAAATTATAAGCATTGCAAATTGAACACCAATAAAAAATAAATTATTATTAAAAAAAATTATAAGCATTACCTTCAAGGAACTCATAGTCAATGATCAAAAAAGACTGATGTTTTACTGAAGAGTAGCTAGATTTTTCTCTAAGAGGGAAATGTCTTTATTTTCCCATAACATTTTACTCTTTGCTCTACCCCTAGAGCAGCCTGTATTTCTTTTTTCCATTGTCCACAGTATTTGTGGACCTATTGTCCAACAGACAACTGACACTCAGTATACCACTTTGTTATATGTTTTCAAGTCTCTGTTTCTTGCTGAATTATTTCCTGTGCCTAAATGGTGTCTTTTCCAAAAAAGTCTTTGTGGGCAAGTCACCTCATTCTGCTTCTATTGTATCCATCACCCACCAGTGCACAGGTCCTGTTCATAAACACTGATTGAATTGGAACCATTCTAACCTTGTAACTAGCCAAACAACAATCACTGACTGAGGATTACTGCTTTAGGGGTTACTAATAGGATGAAGCAATTTTTCTGTCTAGAATGTTATCAGAAACACAATTAAACTGTGACACCAATTTATGATCACAAACTACTCACCTAGAAATATTTAACAGCTGAACTCTTAGGAAGAATGGCTGGGTGAGTGACTTAATCTTGCTCTGTCCTGGGGGATGGACATGCCATTACTACCTCCCACTGTGTCTCAATATTCCTCTCTAATGATTGGGGCAAAGACACGGGGCTTATTTGCAGCAATGAGTTCCTGCATGCTTCTGAGTAGATATTCCCATGTTTTTGTATTTATTTCATCCCATGTGAAGAATTTACTTGTGACATGGCACATACAGAATCTACTTTGAAGATACCACCAGTGTGCAATAATAAATAACAGAGTCATGTTCTGATTCTCACATGGGTCTTAGCTGGTTTGAAGGTGTTTTGATGATAATACAGTCTTAACATGTATATGAGGCTATATTCTGGGATTAGTGTTTCAGGGTCTATGATTATTAAAACCGAATGAGGCTAACCACTCATATAGCTTAAGGAATTAGCATCAAATCTTCTAGACTATCTGTCCAGTATTTTCTAAATTCTCATCCAACTGTCTGATCTCTGACATAATTTTGATTCCTGTGCTGCCTGCATGAGCTTCAGTATTTTGGAAAAAATTACAGTGTAAAATTTCCAAATATTTAAGACACTTGTTTTGACGTGAGATTCTCTAAAGTTATATCCCTCACTGGATTGGTAAAGCTTCCCAGTCTCCTCTTGATATACTTGTTGTACAAAGCACCCCTGAGTCTTTTCACTCTCAGCCTCTCACTCCTGGCCTACCTCTATTCTTTTGTCTGTTACTCATCTTTTAAGACTCAGCTGAGATCTTAGTCAACCTCTTTAAGAGTCTTTCTCTACTCCTAGGATAAGAGACCCTTCTGCATGATCATTATACAATATTGACATTCTGTTGAGATGCTCATCTGTTGCATCATGATCAGTTCCTAAAAAGCAGGGACCAGGCTTAATTTATCTATATAGTCTCAGTGCCTAGCACAGTGTCTTAACCATGTGAGGTAGTCATTAAGTGCTTAGTACACAGAACGAACTGCTAGCCAACAAATGCCATTGATCAGACTCCATCTGTTTACCTGGGCAAGACAGTCTATGGGTTGAATCCCTATTGCCTGGGGCTATTTCCAGTGATGGACAGAACTTTCTCCTATGGGATATTTTTCACATAATACCTTAATTTTCAATGGCTGTTATCTGATATACGTTTCATCAGTGAGAAAGATTCTGAAGCATATTAGGTTTGCATGCTCGTCTAATTATCTCCTTATGATAAATTCCTGTTAAGTGTGATGGCTGGGGCAAAGAGCATGCTCATTACTATATAATATATATACATATATATATACACATATATATATAATATACACACACACACACATATACTATATAAAGCCCCCCGCCCCAAATTCCCAGTTACAGTGTGAGATAGATGCCCAATCTTGCCAATTTGAGTGGTGAAAAAGGTTTTGTTCTGCTTTCTTTAGTGTCTTTTTTTTTTTTTTCTAAGAAGCTGCGTACTCTTCCACCATGTTTATTGGCCTTTTGTATTTTTTCTTTTCAACTGCCTGGTCACAAACCCTGCCCACTTTTCAACTGGAGCATTAGTTCTTTCCTTATAGATTTAAGAATCCTTTTATACTAGCCTAATTAACCTGATCTATATTACAAATATTATTTTCACTCCATTTGACATTTGTCTTTTAACTTAATTTGTGGTGGTTGGTTTGTTGCTGTGCAGATAATTTTCCGTAGTCATATTTATAAACCTTTTTTTATGGTATGGGATTTTGTGGCATTACAAACTGATGATTATAAAAACACTCTTATTTTTTATAGTACTTTTACAGATCCCTATCTTATGGTTTAATCTTTAGATTCATCTTAAAAACTCTAATACAGAGTCAGGAGTTAAGAAATTCAATTTTTAATATTAGATTTATAAATAACAACATATTTTTAAAGAATAAAATGTGAGTTGATATAGTATCTAATTTGTACATCTTTTTATCTCAGTTAGTTATAGATGCATTCATTCAATTACAGTCACCAAGGGCATCATTTATGTCTGTTGTCCCTTGGCTTCTCCATAGCACTTCACAAAGAAATGTCCTTATTTCTTTTTTTTTAAAGATTTATTTACTTACTTACTTACTTACTTATTTATTTATTTATTTATTTATTTATTTATTTATTTGGGGGGGGGGGCGCGAGACACAGGCAGAGGGAGAAGCAGGCTCCATGCAGGGAGCCCAATGTGGGACTCGATCCCAGGTCTCCAGGATCACACCCTGGGCCAAGGGCAGGCGCTAGACTGCTGAGCCACCCAAGGATCCCCCGAAATGTCCTTATTTCTATAAACCTCCTCTCTGTGCATGATAGAGCCAGGAGTAGGAAAACGTGCGCACGCACACACACACACACACACACAGATTTGTGTGTGAGAAATGAAAATATATTTGTTAACTTCTATGATGGGATTCTTTTTTAAACCATGCTTTTATAAAAATGAGGCAGAATATTATATTCACCACTCAAATCATATACTTTAGTTTTCTGATTTAAAGATACACGGTAACACAGACTCCTATCTTACTCCTATCTTAAACTGTTTTAGGTCAAAACAGGAAAAAAACAAATTATAGGAGCACAAATATTCTAAAATACAAAATAAAGAGATAAGTATTACACGGACAATTGATAACCTTTTTTCAAAAATCATTTATTTATTTATTTATTTGATTGATTATTTATTTATTTAAGAAATAGAGTACAAGAGGGAGAGGCAGAGACACAGGCAGAGAGAGAAACAGACTCCATGCAGGGAGCCCGAAGTGGGACTCGCTCCCGGGTCTCTAGGATCATGCCCTGGGCTGAAGGCAGCGCTAAACTGCTGAGCTACCCAGGATGCCCCAATTGATAAGCTTTTAAAGCTTGGAGAATCACATATATATATAATGAACAGGTTATGCTTCCCCAACCCCCCAGCATAATCAAGGGAAATGAAGGCTGCTAATACGATATTAACAAATGGCACTTACACAGTGTGTATTATGCAGCAAGTCCTATTCTTCAGGCTTTACATACACTGGTACATTAAATCATATAACAGTCCTCTGAAGGCAGGTAAATACTAATTCTCTCCATACTATACAGATGGGGAAGCTGAGGCAAGAGAGTAATTTGCCAAGTTACATGTTAGTGAGTAGCTGAGCCAGGATTTGAAACCAATTTGCCAGATTTCAGGCCCGTGCATTCACCATGAGAGTGAATTTCGGGACTACTGAAAATAGCCCTAAATATAACAAAAGAGCCTTCGGACATCCTTCGTTAAAAGCTGAGGCTGAGCTCAAGCAGCCAGTTAACAATTACTTCCCAAGACTCCTGAGTGGAGGCTGGTTTAGATTTAATAGCAAAGACAGATATCTTACTCCCGAGACAGGTAATCTCCCTTAGTCAAGAGTCTGTATCCTCACTTCCAGCCGCAGTCCTGCTTCTTTAGGTAAGAGAACTGGCATGGCTCTTGGCTTCATTTTCCTTTTGTATCAAATGGGGATAACAGTGATAATAGAAACAGTAAAATCTGAGTCTAATAGTTGCATTTTTGATGTCATCATTCAGGGGCAAAAGAAAACAGCCAGATTTCAGGCTCTGGGTACAGAAGGTAGGTGCTGTGCTCATCTCTGCAGAGGAGACCCAGGACCTAAATGAGGTCTAAGCATCAGACAGGTGCTGCCTGGTGTGCATTGCCAGGTGGGTGGGACCAGGCAGGTGCTTATGGCAAAACACATCCTTTCTACCACAGCAGCCAGGATTCCAGGAAGAGGCCACTGTTTTTAATTTCTGAATTCTGTGATGTAACTCAGGAGAAAATAACTCAGAAGAGAAATGCTATGGGTAAAGAAACCTCCCACCTTCTCTTGTGTTGCTGAGTCACTTTTTGAGAACTTCCCCCCAACAAACAAGCCTTGCCCACAGCTCTGGTCTTCTGTGCCTCTCACTGGATAGTACCAGAAGCATCTCTACTGCCTTCTCCAGAGCCAAGTTCTTTCTTAGTTTCTGTCTGAAAAAGGGCTCCAGAAAGCTATAGAGAAGACCAGGCATCAAGAGGGGAAAGAGAGCAATTGAAGGAAACCCTCTAGACATAAAACCAGAGGGACACCACCAAGGGCCCTGCTAGCAAGTCCCTGCCAACACTGTCTGTGAAATCAGAGACTCTCTCATCCTGCAGTCAGGCTGTCTTGAAGCAGTAAGTGACAAGTAGTCCTACTTTTCCGCTTACCTCTCTATATAACATTAAACAAACAGGTCATGATACTAATGGCAAGGGAAGGAAAAAATAGTACTTGGATATATTTTTTTAAAGATTTATTTATTTATCTATTTGAGGGAGTAGGGAGAGAGAATCTCCAGCAGAATCCCCATTGAGCATGGAGTCTGATACAGGGCTTGCTCTCAGGACTCTGATATCATGACCTGAGCTGAAATCAAGAGTTGATGCTCAACCGAGCCACCAGGAGCCCCGGATTTTTCTTTTTAAAAAAATATAAGTATTATGCTGAGCAAAATAAGTCAACCAGGGAAAGACAATTATCATATGATTTCACTTATATGTGGAATTTAAGAAACAAGACAGAGGATCATAGGGGGAAGAAGGGAAAAATAAAATAAGATGAAATCAGAGAGTGAGACAAATCATAAGAGACTCTTAACTCTAGGAAACAAACTGAGGGTTGCTGGAAGGGAGGAAGGTAGAAGGGATTGGGGCAACTGGGTGATGGGCATTAAGGAGGCCACATGATGTAATGAACACTGGGTGTTGTATGCAATTGATGAATCACTAAACTTTACCTTTGAAACTAATAATACAGTATATTTTAACTAAATGAATTTAAATTAAAGAAAAAGAAAGTATAGAGTTTTCTTGACTTTCTGTTACAGGAAATTCTTCCAAATAGAAATTCTGACTCTACCTCAGCTAGATTAAATTCTGCATCACGGGACATTTTAGCATGGTATATTTGAGGTGGGTGAGGGGAAAGATTGAAGAGGTGGGGCAAATCTATTCATATTTATAATTGATGCTTGGGTGCTAATTATGCACCAGACAATGTTCTAAGTGCTTTTCATTGTTAATTCATCTGATCCTCCACACGACTCCCAAGTGGTGGATTCCATTATTATCTCTGTATCACAGATGAAGAAACCCGGGCATTAATGAGGTTATGTTACTTGCCAAAAACAATAGAAAAGGCTGGGAAGCTGGGAGAAACCCTAGCTAGCAAGAAAACTCACAATCACGGTTACATGCTCATATACAGACTTGTCTCATGTCAAAGCAACAAGCACCTATTAGGAACCATTAGGTACCTTCTCTAAGTCAGGCAGTGGGCTAAACACTTTTACTCTGGAAGAGAATATCCATGGCCAAGGTGGGCCGACTTCTGTAATTCCACAAGCTCCATGTACGCTTCAAGCCATGGAGACCTTTCTGAGGCTCAGCTCAAAACGTGGAGTCTTCAAAGACTAATAAACCTAGGGCCAGGTTACTCACTTGTCTTGACTTAAAAAAAAAGGTTTTTTTCAGCTTTCATGACTATGACCTGGCTCTGTTTACAAACCCAACAAACAGTTCTCCTGCCATTAAGGTTCTTTAGCAACTCACTGAAAAAAAAAAAAAAAAAGAAGAAGAAGGGGGAAGAAAGATTTCCTCTCTGATCTTTGGGAAATAACAATTTAAGAAGTCAATAGAAACTTCCCTGGGCCAGCAAAAGAAGTTACACAAAAGGCAGCTAAAGACTACCACTAATTAAGGCAGAGAGATTAGCAAGTTAGAGAGTGTGCTCTTCATCTGCCAAGCTGCTGCCCCATCTCTGCCTTTCTAGCTGTCTATGGACCCCAACACCCTGCTTCCTCACCTATCCCAGCCTCACTCCTTTTCTCTTGCATTCCAGAATAAGTACACTCCAAAGCTGAAACTGGGAAGAAAAGGGAGCCCTAAACACCAACATTACCTTTCAGTGACTTAAACCAGCACCATCCAACAGAAAGATAAGGTGAGTACATCTATACTTTAGATATATCTAGTAGCCCCACTAAATGAGCAAAAAGAAATGACGAAATTAATTTGAATAATGTATTTTATTTAACCCAATATATCCAAAATACTATCACTTCAACATGTGATTAATAAAAAATCATTAATGAGCTATTTTATACTCTTTTTTATACTAAGTCCTTAAGATCCTGTATGTATTTCATACTCATAGCATATCTCAATTAGAACTAAGCATATTTCACATGCTTAATATTCAACAGTGGCCAGAGGCTACTGTACTAAATGGCACAGAGGGTAACATTCTTCTGTTACTGTCTGACAAACACAAATGCAGATTAATTTTAATTAATCTTTACTTCATGCAATCAGAAATTACTACAGAAAGAAATGGTGAATTATTACTTTGCCTTCAACTGCTTTGACTTTCTGAATGAATGTGATAATATTCTCTTATGTAATCTTCCCATAACATGTGAAGTTGGTCCCTACAGTATTTTAGAGGGGGGTAACAGATTGGATAATACCATCTCTCTCTCTCTCTCTCTCTCTCTCTCTCTCTCACACACACACACACGCACACACAATCCTATTATAGGTTCCCAATTTACACAGCTGAGCATCAAAACTTAACTGAAGCTACACAACAATATAGAGCCCAGGGGAAACAAAGTAGCCAAAATCTTGCTTTCCTTTTATATTCAAGCTTTATTCTGCTATTCCAGAAGAATTTACTATAATAATCTAAGCACCTCCACTTAAGGGAGTGTTTATAAACCTCAGACTCTCTCAGTCCTTAAGCCAAACTCGGCCACCTAGCTGGCGTGGGCAGGGCTCAATGTGATCCCCGAACAATCTCTCTGCCTCCAGCAACCAGAGTTCTAGGAACCCTGGTTTCTCTCAAGAACGACAGTCCTTGTCTTCAGGCGGCTAACTGGCTCCTAAGAGAGATGATACATATACACAATTAATGAGATGAGACATATAAAGAAATAAACCAAATACGTAAGTATGTAAAAGGTATTCTGAGATGGCAGGAAAGAGATACTTTCTCAAAGTATTAGAAAAGCTTCATGCAAGTTTGGGTGAAGTTTGGGAGAACAGCAAGATTTAAAACAATGAAGACAGAAGAAAGGGCCCATGCCAAGCAGAAGTCATGGCGCACCAGAGGGCCCGGGAGTCAGGTGTGTCTGAGGTCACGGTGTGAGCTGTCCAACCTGGCAAAAGAGCAGGGGACATGAAGGACAGAGTCTGACAAGGCTGCCAAGGTGCGTATGAGCTATCTGAGAGGCCTTGCATGTTCACTAAGGATTTAGGGTTTTACTGGCTAAGCATTAGGTGCAACAGAAAGTTCTGGAGCAAGAGAATGAACATGCGCACTTAGAAAAACCTGACAGAATCTGACCACAGGGCAAGAAACCATCAGAATTAAGAGCTAACAACAACAGAAACCAAAGACATGAACAAACAACCAAGGGGGCTAATGAAGATCCATTCAGAGGACGATGTGCTATTCTGGGTTTGGGGCTGCGGTGGCAGCAGGGCAAGAGCTTCTGGGGAGAGCCACAAGACTCACAGGAGCTGGGAACTAGAAGACACAAAAGCCTCCAGTTTAAAGCCCTTTCAAGATTAAAGCCTATATTATTGGAAGAACGTGGTGACCTTCAGGCAAATAGTAAAGTCAATGTAAGTAAAGGGCTTTCTCTCCTTGCGGTGGGCTGCAGAAGAGAGGAGGACCTCAGGTTTGATGTGTTAACTTTCCTAGTAAGGCCTGAATCTGTTCCCCTGCACCTACTTGAATAGTCTACGTGAATGGCTACTGAAAGAAATCCAATAAGCACTTGGCTTCCCTTAGAACTTGCTTAACTAGTGCATGATAACTTGAACCTATCAGTCACTCATTTTCTGCAAGCTGGTTTTGGCAGTCTGCTCAGCTGTCCTCCAACTGACCTCAGCAGATCTGCTGACCATTCTTCCTATCTGCCCTGACCACTGAGGGAAGGGAGGGAGCTTTCTGGTCTGGGTTTTACTTCTGAACAGGCTACATGTATGTGAGGCATAACTTTAGACCTGGAACTTTTTATGTTTCAGTATTTAAAAGGAAAGAAAGTCTATAGGTAAATGTCAGTGATAAAAGTCCCTTGTCAATGATCTCCTGAATTCCATGAAATCTAGGAGCCAGGATGCCCTTCTGTCACTTAATCCTCTATGGTGGAATATTCTACAGATACTCTGTCACACATATTTGAAGTGGTCAGTCTCCTAAATAACCACAACGTCATGGAGACCAAACTGCTTTATGAAAATGGAAATTACCATTTGTAAAAACACACTGTTTATCAACGCTCCCCAGCGTGTCCTTAGAAGCTATGAAATTAAATTCACACCTTTAGGAAAAGGATTGAAATGTGTGTGTGTGTACACACTCAGAGACACATACTTCAGAGCCATCCTCAAATATGCCATCCTTCACAGACTTTGTCAACTCTTCAACAACAAGCAGTAATAACATTTTTTAAACATTTAAAAACGACTTCTAAAAAGTGAATGAGGCAACTTTATTCAGTGCAGTGATTTAGAAAGCAGACTGGAACTGTCCAGGTTTGAATATAACCTAGTCATGGCATTCTCACTGCCTCTCTCAGTGCCTGAGGTAACGAGTCTCCAAAGATGGCTCCCAACAATTCCTTAGACTCAACAGATGGAGACCTCTAGCTCTCTTGACTCTGGGATGGTCTTGAAACTTGCTTTTACCAACAGGATGGGCAAAACTGACATTCTTAGACTTTCAAAGGTAGGTCTTCAGAGGCCTGACAGTTTCTACTTCCTCTCTTAAAAACCAGCCACCTCGTGAAAAGTTTGACTTTCTAGCTGGAAAGAGAACCTTGGAGTCATCTTGGTTGCTTGAGCCCCGCTGAGCTCCTAGCTAAATGCTGCTATTTGGTTGAGCCCAGACAAAAAACGGCAGATAACCCTAGGCACCTCACAGAATTGTGATAAATAATAAATCAGTACTTGTTTTAAGCCACTAGTTGTGGAGCTCTTTGTTATAAGGTAATAAGTTACTGAAACAATGGGTGACAGAGATATCAAGTGGTTAAAAGTGAGCCAAATCTGCTTAGTCACCTGTGACCATCTGTGATCATGCTAGGATTCTGAACACTTGCTCTGCCTGCAAACTAAAATGCAAGTGGAGAAACGCAGATATATAAACTCTTGCATTCAGTAACATCTAGATAATGGCACTGATGTTCACGCTGCACTGACAATTCTGCCCCCAGAACCCTGTGGGACTAAAAAAATATCTCCCTTGATGGGTTCAAGAAACTCTGGCCCTCCTTGTCTGCTTTATCTAACACCATGCCACAAACCCGCAAATGTTTATGTGAGAAAGAGTAACAAGATGATGAATGATGGAGTGAATAAAACTTCAGTATAAGTATTGGGAGACTGAAAAAAAGCTAACAGACTGCACTCGATGGCATGAATGGCATGGAGCCCTGCAGCCAGCAATGACTGGGCAGACTCAGGGTGGACTCAATTGTTAGCCCTCATTCTTGACCCTTCTCTGCATCCACACCCTTGTCACGAATGCATGGCCGTCAGATGTGTTTCTCCCGCCTTTGAGCACATTCATGTGACTTGATTTGGCTAGCAAAATGTGGGTGCAAGTGATGCTGTGCCAGCAATAAGCCCAAGGTTAAGAGGCATCTTGTGCATCGCTTGCACTTTTACCCTTCCGCAAAATAAGAGCATGCCACCTCCCCCCACCATGCCCCCTCCTGCAGCTCACTGGTCCCAGGAGGGAGATGAGAGAGAGACATGGAGCAGAGCCACTCCAGCTGACTCACCAACTCGTGATCAAGAAAGACACGCTCATTGTTGAATGCCATTGAGATCTTAAGGTTGTCCAATACCCAGCGATAGGTGACTAATACAAGGCTCCTTTATTAGATGCCAACATTTGCCAAATACATATGGTACTTTAGGATAATAGACAGTCTCCTCGCCTATAAAAGCTGAAACTAAATTACCAGCTGGATAGTTAGGTAGCCTCATTGCTGGGCAGTATATAAATACAATATACCAAATATCACTGATTTTTGGCTCTTACAGTCTATCTTTCTAAAGATTGTAATTTGGTATTCAAAGTTCTCTATAATTTAACCCTAGCTTAGTTTTCTAGCCAATTCTCTCTCACTTAAATTTTATATTTCATTGAAACTGGATCATCTATAATTCTCGAGTAAGTCTCACATTATCTCTAGCCTTTTTTTTTTTAGTTCCTCCCTGCACCCTTCATCCAACAAGTTTAGATTCTTCGGGTCCCCTAAGGCCAGTTTCAGATGTCACCTCTGTGAGAAATCTGCTCTGGTCCCACCTTTTAAGACAGCCTCTCCATCCCCCTAACTCTACCTATGATGTATGTCTTTTCCTTTCCTGGTATTTGGCTTATTCTGCTTCATAACATTTCCTCATCCTCTTACTAAGTCCTAGAAAGGGAGGTTTACGTATTATTTACCTCTGTGCCCTCTGCGGCTTTTAGCAAAAGGTCTTGGCATACCAAGTACAGGCCAGTCAATACCTTTTTGCATTGAAGAATGAGTGACCAATGGGAGTCACCAGGGCACCAGGCAATGACACCGACAAAGCAACATGGATTCTGGAAGAGTCAGAGAGACCTGGGTCTGTGGCTTCATAGCCGGCCAACCTGGGACCAGTTCATCTCTCTGTGCTTCAGCTTCCAAATATGTAAAACTGGGATGGCACATCTTTCACAGGATTGTTGTGAAAATTCACCATAAAAATGAATGTAAATGTTTCTGCAGATTTGACATATGGTGGCAGCTCCATTAATGGTAGTCTTGTTTCAAAAACGATAATGACAACAGAGTATCATGTAGAAGTTAGTTTGAACAAATCCTCGATATTAGATTACAGTCTCTTCAAAGTGAAGTGTTTGAGGGTGACAGAATGATTCTAGTTCCAATGAACTAACTCTTTTCCCAGAAACTGGTCTCAGTGATCTGAATTTGAGTTTTATTTAGATGCTCACATGTGACTCTTCTCCACAGTCCTGAATTTTCTAGGCAGTCACGGCCAGAAGCAAATTTGTTCCAGGCAACACATACGTTTCCTTGAAATGACACAACAAAAAATCCTCCTCTCATATATACTAGCTCCCTTTTAGCAGAGCATGAGTCTTCCCACAGCATCCCAATTCTCTACCAAGGATGGACACAACCATTACGATGGACCAAAATGCAGGAGGATTATTGGACAGTGACTGGACAAAGCCGCTTCAGTTGTTTACATGTAAACATTATTTCAATGTTGTTATTTAGCGAAGGAGAGGTACTTTTACGAACAGGAGTGCCAGGCATGGACCAAGTAGTGGGTTATTACTATTCAAGGAATTCAGCAGAATGGCTATATCTAGCTTCCTAACTGGAACTTTGGGCTAACTCATAGCCATGTGGCACCAGAGCAACACCTGATCTTCTAAGGAACAAACTCATGACCAGGCAAACTCAAAAGTCTGTAAATGGCCAGGTAGGTAACATTCATGATTGAACGGGACTAGACGAACTTTCCAGGGTAGGCTCAGTGGTTCCCTGGAGGCCACAGCCTGACGCAAGGGACCACTGCTACCTCAACCCACTGACTGTTGCCTCAGAGAATGCAGACTTGGTGTTGCCAGATTTTCTGAAGCAATTTGGGGTTTTATGTGAAGCATCCTGATTTTTAAATGCTGCCTGGCTTTTTATTTCATAATTCTCTGGGAGCCAAAGAAAATATTATTTGCAACCCATGTGGCCATGGGTTGGCAGGTTGTAATCTTTGCACTGGATAGTTTAAAGTCACTTTGAATCATCGTAAGTTAAAAGATGATTATTAAATTCATTGTGTTTGTATTTTTTTTAACCTGAAAGTTTATAATTCACATGAAAAGTAACTATAAACCCTAAAAAAAACCTTACCTCTCATTTACAAATCCTTATTCACTCCACCTTTGAACCTCTGTGTGTGGTTGCTTGTCCTATGCACTATTTAAGTCCTACTAGTTATTTAAAACCTGATTTAAATGCTAGTTTCTATATAAAACCTCCATAATGCTCCTCAAAATCCTCTATGTATAAATTATTATGAAAATTGCCCCCACGGAAAATATCTGCATTGATTTCTAGCCATATCTCATCAGCCTGTTACCAGCAGCCCCCCAAAAAATATAACACCACTAACACTACAAATATTCACTCCTGAGAAAGTGAAAGGCCTGGGTCAACAGGTCAAGATTAAAGTTCAATGGCACTCACCACCAAACACATCTCCGTTCTGGTAGTTCTTCCCTTTCTGGGCTTCCTCTTCATTTTGAACAGTGGCAACATGCTTGGCAGAGGCACAGCCCATAGTCTCATTCGGTCAGCTTCAGCCGGGCTGAACTGCAAATCATCTCTACAGACACAGGGACATTTTTTTTTTCTTTAAACCCAAAGACAATCCACCTTCCTGCTGAGTTGGTCAAGATGTGTGCACCTGAAAGGACAGAAAGATAGAGATGAGAATGAGGGAAAACAAACCTGTATCTCCATGTGTTGTTGTGCTGTGTGTGATCAGCAATGCACTAGGATTCCGGTGTGACCCCTCCCCCCAATACTGGGGGAGCACCGGTGCTAAAGGAGGAAATGGCAATATGGCCCATTTTCTTCTGATTCTCACTCAAAGAGCAGGACCAAAGGCATGCCCCCTGCACAACACATGGCTGAACTTTTTGAAGGAGGTAACAAAAAACGCGTACTTGTTTGTTCAAATATATATTTGAACACTACTCTTTGCTATACATACAGTGCATATATGTTTGCTAATGTTCTGGAATCTCAAAAGCCTTCAGAGTAAAATAAAGGACATCCATGATATCAACAGCTCAAGAAACGGGAAAAATTCTCCATCTTCCCCCTCCTGCCTTGCAAGCCAGCTCTTCTCAGATCCTCGTTTTTTTCCAGGAGGAAGTGGCCTTCTTCCTCAGGCTGAAATACGGGCTAATTTATATAATTTCTAGTGGGTTCCGTAAGGAACTCCATATTTTATTTTACCTGAGGTGACAGTGTTTTGGAAGATAAAGGAAGGAGATAGGGGCAAGGATTCAAACTTATTGTTGTCCATTTTCTGCTTAGCTAGCTGAATGCTTTAAGGTTTGAAAAGATGCAGGAAAGTCAAGAGAAAACAAGGCAATTGCCCACCTCTTATCAGAGCCTTTGTACCTCTATTGGGCCACTAATAAAGACTGAAAGAGAATTTATGGATAAACCACAAAGGAGATAACTCTAGTTAACTTAGGTAAATATACATTCCTCACCCCACCCAAGGTCGCTCCCCAAATTCTCAGCGTTTGCTTTTTATTTATTTCATTCCCTTATCATCCTTTTCCAGCCATTCCAATCTTGTAGACAATTTATTCCAGTCTCTAGGTGTTTCCTTTGGATATCTTCCCACTCCTTTTTCTCCATCCCTCCCACTGTAGTACAGGCCCTTACCTCCTCACACCCAAGCAGAGCAAAAGAAGTGTCAAGTCATGCACTTGATGCTATGGATTAGCACCTACATCCCCCTACTCACCTGCATCCCCCTACTTACCCCTCCCCTTTGTGAACAACTGATGTTTCTCAGACTCAGAAACAGTGCTACAGAAACTGAAACACAGCTGCAGGCCTCCTTCCTAGTGCTCTAAGGACACTCGTAGACATAGAAATCTAATCATTTAAGCCATAAATTCTCAGCAAAGGGGATTTTTCAAGTTAACTCAACACTGAAAGGTAATTCTAAATCAACCTCAAAAACAAACTCAGATAACAAAGGTAATGATCTTAAATGAAGCCAAGCAAATGCAAATTGCAATATCAACTCTATGGCTGTAACACTAGTCCTATCTTTGTATAGTTCTTCATACTATTTTCTAGCACTGATTCCATCAAATCAACTACAGGAAGTATAGGGTTAGTTGGTCAAGCTTTACCTAAAAGGAAGATTTTTTTATTCCCTAGATAGCTAATATTTGTAGTTTCTCTACAGAATTGGATAACCTCTTGTTAACATATGTTCATATTTTTTTTTATGTTCATATTTTTAAAGCTATATGAAGGACACACTCACACAACACATTTAGCAGTAATGTCATTAAAGCTACAATATTTTGATTTGATGGTCTATCCATACTGATCTATATATAGCTCAGGGGCCTGATGGGGAAAATGTGCATTAGGGAGGCATTTTTTAAAAATCTACACAATGTAGTGTAGGAGTGCCATGATAGGTTTCACAGGAATCTGTGGCAATTAGAATTTAAAAAAATAAAAATAAAAAAAAACAAAAACACAAAACAGATGAAATTATGACTGGGCAAAGGCAGGCATTCAAAGAGGAAGTAGTATTTTGTAGAGACTTAAAAGTTTGGTAGAAATCTGGATGGCTGAAAGGACAGTAACACTATCCAGACATAAGGAACTGCCTGAGTTAAGATAGGACGTGGAAGTGCACAAGTGAGAGCGTGCATGCGCGTGCATCCGTCCTCACCCTCGTTTGGTGGGAGGTGGGAACAGGGCAGGGCAGGGGACTGCTCCAGTGATGCTTTGTGAAGGGCTTAGAGGAGGCCTTGCTCACTTTATCCAACTTAAAGATGAGGACGTCTCTCTGGTGCAAATTTGAGCACACTCTGAGAGATATTAAATTAGTAGTGCAGAAACCCATCTGTCAACCTATCATGGTTTCTGAAGAAACATCACTGACATGTGAGACAAAAAGAATGAGAGATTGAATGCAGTTCCAAAGGTGGAAAAAGGAGAAGAATTCCTCTCCAACCAAGAGGCTGCCGAGGGTTGTTGAGGCTGCCGGGCATTCCAGGCCAGCACTTTCTCTGAGGCGGTGCCCCCACTCACTCCTGCCTCTAGCATCACCACGTAAGGTAACAGGTGTGGCCCCCAGAACCAAGTCCTCACTTTTCAAATAGGAATGTGGGGGAAATAAGCTCACACATCCACAGAAAAGCAAACTGAAGTGGGAGGGGAAACCTCCCGCTCGCCTCCCCGACTCCATTGCCACCTCTTCAAAAAAGTGAAAATGGGAAGGAGAGTGGGACATCCTGACAAAATCCCTTGAAGGGATCCAGGGGCAACTTGACAACTATCCTCTCTGGGAGTCTCTCTCGCTTTTCTCTTCCTTATTTCCAAATTCCTGTTAACAGCCTCATGCCACCTAAGAAGTTAATGTAAGAATCTAAGATGTGAATTATCCTTTGCTACTATCCCTGAAAAGCATGGTGTGGTGTTTCTTCAGGATTTTAAAAGTTGTGTTTGTATCAAAGACTCTTACTTGAATTTAAAAAGCTGAAATCACACGAAAATCAAACTGCAGCAGGCTAACAAATTTAGAATGAATTTTAGGAGGACTTCTCTATTATTCAGGCATAAAGGTGAGGGGCATGTTTAATAAGCAGATTAGACAATTCAAGTGATGTCAAGTGATGATGAAGGAAGCTTCCATTTAATTATATTGTTAAAAAGGCACTAATGGTCGATAGGAGTTCTCTCCAAATCCTAATTAGGTAGAGATTGTTTTTGAAAAACACACACACTAGATTATACAACAGTAATTTAATGAATGGTATTTTCAAGTCTTACAACTTCATCAGAATTTTAATATTTTCCTTAATATTTTCCGCAGGGAGCAGCAGGGGGAGAGGGAGACAGAGAATCTTAAGCAAGATCTATGCCCAGGGTGGGGCTCGATGTGGGGCTCGATCTCACAACCCAGAGATCATGACCTGAGCCGAAATCAAGAGTCAGATGATTAACCGACTGAGCTACTCAGGTGCCCCAATATTTTGCCCATTTTGAAGGTTATATTTATGAAGGCATTTAACAGGCAGAAGATACCTAATTTCATAAAGTTAACCACGGATCAGTAGGGAAAGCTTTTTACTACATCATCTGGATTCTGCACATAAACAATTATCCAATCATCCATTCATTTAATCAACAAACACTGTAAACTAACAAGTGTCTGGCAAGCATGGGGTACATAGAGATACGGGTACAAGATACGGTTTTCCTCCTTATTCCCACAGAATATGAATACTTGGAGTGAAGATATCATTAGAAAGACCAGTTTCACACCAAGTGTCGTTTCAGCTACTGCAGGTCAAACCCAGGAAGAAAGGTGAGTTCACCCCACAGGCACTTGACTCAGAGAGGGAATGTCAAGAGAGGTCAGCCTTAAGGCCTGACCACAGCTAAAGAATCATCTTTGAAACACCCCTCCAGTATATCTCTCTTTCATAGCCTCATGTAATGTCAAGGTTTCATTTCTATGGAAAATTCTCTCTTTGACTTGAGTCTCACAAAGACCTCAAACTGAGCAGACCCTCAGAAATGTACTCCCAATGTCTTGCCATGGTAATCTGCTCTAAACACTTCCCTTTGGTCTGTCCTATCCCTCACAGAAACCCTAGCATTTTTTTTTAGCTTCCATCTTGTCTTTGGCTTTGCTCAGTTTCTCTTCGCCAACCCCCACACCCTCTATTCACACCCCTTCCTGAAACCACACCACTCAGAGAGGTAAGTCTGATGGTGCAGATGAACATGCCAAGACCATGAAGCTGGGTGGAGGGGAGTCTCGTTTTCACATACTGTTATTAACAGCATGCTATTTCCGAAGTCAGATCACAGTTTAAGAATTAAGCTGAAGTATCTCTTTGCTGTCTGATAGAATCTTCTAATAATACCAAATCCCACTGAGGATGGTTTTAGAAAACTAAATAATCTATATGATAGGATCATCAGTCACCTTTAAAATCACGAGATCCAATTAATTGCCATGGTTTTCTGTAAAAGTCTCCCCAAATGGTAGTATGGTTATATTATCCTGTACCATGAAACTAGACATAATCCCCATCCACAATGCTATATGCTAACTGACTTTGGGGACCACTTTTTTCTTTTATTTTTAAAAAGATTTTATTTATTTATTTGACAGAGAGAAAGAGGCAGAGAGAGCACAAGTAGGCAGAGTGGCAGGCAGAGGGAGAGAGAGAAGCAGGCTCCCCACAGAGCAGAGAGCCCCCTGTGTGGGACCCTGGGATCATGACCCGAGCTAAAGGCAGACACCTGACCGACTGAGCCACCCAGGAACTCCTGGGACCATCTTTATAGGATATTTTTCCTTTGATAAAGTACATTTGCAAATTGGCGAGTCCAATTCAAAAATTTTAAAGAGGACTAAAACATGTATAGCCATGCATGTTTGTAATTCCTCTCCTTACACTATGGTTCAAGCTCTTTAGGTAATGCTTTAAGTATCACTACAGGAATTACTGTTAGAGAACACTCCACATTATAACACTAGAAAGTTCTTTTCTATATACAACGAAGCCTGTTGCCTTTCTATGAACACATATTCCATACATGGGATATATTTGTCCTTTTATAAGTAAAGATTACAGATTATTGTGGCTTTTTCCCCAATGCCAGTGATTTCTCTTTATTTGTATTTTATTGTTTTCTGCTTTATTAAGGTATAATTGACAAAACTGAAATACACTGCAAGTGTTCAAGCTCCATAAAGATGATCTAACACATAGGCTGTGAAAGGGATCCCACCACTGAATTAATTAACACATCTAGCACCTCTCATAGTTCTCTTTCTTCCTCCTTCCCTCCCTTCCTTCATTCCTTCTTTTCATAAGAACACTTAAGTTCTACTCTCTTGGCAACTTGCAACTATAAGATACAGTGTTAATCTACTACAGTCACCATGTTCTATATTAGATTCTCAGATCTTATTCATCTTATAACTGAAAGTTTGTATCCTTCTACCAACCTCTCCTTATTTCTCCCACTCCCACTCCCCTGTCCTTGGCAACCACCATTATACTGTTCCTGAGTTTGACTTATTTTATTTTTAGATTGCACATATAAGTGATACCACGCAGTATTTGTCTTTATTTTACTTAGCATAATGCTCTTTAGTTCATCTGTGTTGTTGCAAATGGCAATATTTCTTTCTTTTTTAAGGCTAATATTCCAGTGTGAGAGTGTGTGTGACATTTTCTTGATCCATTCATCTACTAATGGACACTTAGGTTGTATCCATACCTTGACTCTTTCAAATAATGATGCAATGAACATGGGGGTGCAGATATCTTTTTGAGATAGTGATTTTTGTTCTCTTTGAATATATATCCAAAAAAGTAGGATTGCTGATGGTCTTTCTCTTTAACTTTTTGAACTGGAAGCATAGTTTCATCAAAAAAAACTAATCTGGGGGCACCTGGGTGGCTCAGTCAGTTAGGTGTCTGCCTTGGGCTCTGGGTGTGATCCTGGGGTCCTGGGATCGAGCCCTGCATCAGGCTCCCTGCTCATCAGGAAGTCTGCTTTCCCTTTCTCTCCCTCTCCCTGCTTGTGCTCTCTCTCTCAAATAAGTAAAATATTTTTTAAAAAAACAAACCCTATTCTTATAAAATTAGGAAGAAAAAATATACAAATTCTGTTTGAGGGATCCCTGGGTGGCGCAGCGGTTTGGCGCCTGCCTTTGGCCCAGGGCGCGATCCTGGAGACCTGGGATCAAATCCCACATCGGGCTTCCGGTGCATGGAGCCTGCTTCTCCCTCTGCCTGTGTCTCTGCCTCTCTCTCTCTCTCTCTCTCTCTCTCTCTGTGACTATCATAAATAAATAAAAATTAAAAAAAAAAAAAAAAAAAAAAACAAATTCTGTTTGAGAAAAACCAAAGAGATATCTGACCTTTTTCCAAAAGAGGAAAAACATGGGAAAATATTTCTATTGACATAATATTATGGATAATTTAACTTTCCATCAATCAGTTAAAGTCTTTTTCATTTTGGATGAAAAAGCCAAAAATATTATAGACAGTTTCCTTGTCAAGAAAGATACTTCTAAAAAATGAATTAAAAGTGAAAAGCTCCATAAAGAAATCCTAGGCCAGAAAGAACATGAATGTACCACATGCAGCTTGGAGGATTGGAGAGAAATCAAATTCTGATTGAAAGGGTATACAGAGAGCTATGAAGTCAGCAGTTAAGAAAAGGATATAGCCACATTATTAATAGATCAGGAGCAAAGTACCCCTTTTTTCCCTCTGATTAAAAAGGGAAATCAAGACAAGGCAACATCTAAAAACTCCTTTCTTTTATTAAAGAAAGAGCCAACATCTAAGCTCCATAAAGAAAATATATATATATAAATAACTAATCAGTCTGTTTGCCCATCTGCTCTGCTTTGCTATAATGAGCGTTAATACAGCAACCCACTGGGTGGGGGGGCAGCCTAAAAGTGATTTCTAATCTTCAAGCTTTGGTATTCTTGGGCTTCTGTTAACACCATTTCACATTTCATTGTGGATGTTAAAAATAATACATAAAGAGATGTCACATTTGACATGAGGGTAATCTGGGAAAGTCAAATCTTCTTACCAGCAATTGCTGGCATCACAGAAGATATTCGTTCCTCATCTCACACTCATTTGGTGGCATGACAATCAACAATATGCCATTAACTCCAAAGAAACAGGAATTTGGATGTCTGCTTTCTTTACGGGAAAATTCTCACTTCCATAAATAATAATTGTGTGGAGGTGTATCAAAAACGTTAATGATAATGAGTCCTGTGCAAGATGACACACTTCTGCAGGACCTGGGCAGTGAAGTGTGAGGGTAAGGAGGCAAGGCAGCAAGAGCAACACAGTTGGAATGAGAATCCCAGCTCTGGTCTCGCACCACACACATGCCTGCCTCAGGACCTAGGCTGGGCTTCATCTCTCTGAGCCTTTCTCCTTGATTCCATGATCTACCTGAACATACGTCTGAGGGATGCTCAGGATGAAACTGCCACTTACAAAAAGGCCATTTGTTTTGTTTTTATCTAGAGTCAATTTATTTACAAACTTTGTTTTCAAAATTTACCCAGTTAGGATATCCTTGCAAGTCTGAAACCTGCAAAATTTTGAGAAGTCCTACGAAGTCTGTGATTATTACCAATGATATTTGGGCCTGAGGGTGTTGATTTCAATTTTATATAAAGTGGAAAAATAAACAAAGCTTAGCTCTCTTATGTCCTCCTCTCTATCCTGCCTTTAATGAATAAAAATAAATTTTAAAAACATTTCTTGTAGGGAGCAAGCTTAAAAAAAAAAAAAAAGCTTGTAGAATAATTGTTCATCATCTAAGGATTAACAGGTTTGGTGCCTTTATCCTACACCTGAAAATTCCACTCATGTGTCACCTGTGTATGTTCACACAGTTCATGCATGGCTGATACTATTTCTGGGAAGCCGAGAGAGGAAAAGAGCAGATCCTGATTAAAGTTATCCACTCACACTAGGGTGAACCTAAGCAGAATTACGCTGTTTCTAAATTTGCTCCTCAGTGAGCAAGGCCAATGGCAGATAATCCAGGACTCAGGAGTTCTCTTTCTTCCTTCCATATTTAAGACTCAGAATACCAAGGGTATGTGCAGGAAGTTGCCAACCTGTGTCACTGGGAACCTTCTGTACCATGCCACCCATGGCTGGGATCACAACAGCTGTGTTGCTTGTTCACCATGTCACTTGAACCAAATCTGTGTGATTTCCTTGTCTGTATCCTAAGAATAACAATAGCAGCTCCCTCTCTTTTTTTGGATTGTTCTGGAAATCTAGGTAGGTAATGAAATGCTTGGAAAAGCACTTATAAATGCGAGGTGATATTCTTCGAAGCATACTTTGCTATGCCAGGTGCAGGACATTACTATTTAGGCACACTGGGTGGAATCGGTTTGCCCAGAGGGTTCCTATAGGTGGCCCCGGAAAAATGAGAGAGAACAGATGATAAGGGAAAGATTAAAAAAAAAAAATCAAGAAATAACTAGAAAGTGAAAGTTCAAATTACTAAATAATTCTAAAGAATTATACTAAAGAAGCACAATTTGATTTTATCCTATGTCAATGAATCATGATCCTTCGTAAAGGGCCAAAGAAGAACATACTGATCTGAAATGCTGAAATATGTTATGAAGAACAGATAGAAGAACAGATAGGATTCCTGCTCTGGAAGGACGAGCATTCAGAGAGGGCTAACAGATCATAAACATAATAAAGTAAAATAAAATTCCAATACCTAATGTACACTGCAGGAAAAGAAGGGATCAGAGATGTTCTTGAAATTCATTGGATGTTTCAATCTAAATTAGTGCTGTCTCAGCTTTATTTTATGTAACAAGAGATGGAGAAACATCCATATAACGCGCAAATCTTAGCAGACCCTCGGTAAGCATTTACTGATGAGGAGGACAGTGGAACAGATGTCATGCCAGTTTTGAGCTGTTGATCCTTTTTAACACCATGAACTACAACAGAACTGCAGCTGGATTAATCCCTCGGAAATCTGAATGCTACTTTCATGGTGCCAAGGGGGCAAGAGCTGAATGCCTCTGAGCCTGGTCTGATGTGCACATTGGAAAAGCACGTATGGTGTTTTCATCCCTGAATTAGAAAGCGTCAACTTTCACACAAGACTAGTAGGTTCCTCATTTCTATCCAATCTCTAAACTTAATGCTGACTCTAACTTATGTGGCATATCTCAGCCTTAAGATGGTTACTGTGGAAGATAAATGGAAACAGGACTAATAGACACAAGAGATATGAATTATCTAATCACTAGAAGCAAACGTGAGAATTATTTAAAAACAAAAAAGTCTGCTTATGTTTTCTTTGAGCACTTTGGTACTATATTAAAGTATGGATATATTTAATATCTTCAGAATTATAAATACTTTTGACAAAGGAATGTAGTAACACTCTGAAAAGCGCTAAATAGACGTTAAAAAACGGCATTTCCCTCAAAATCTAAACATACATCCCTCTTCCCTCCTAAAATAGCCTCTTTTCTCCTTTTTTTTCCCCCTCTCCCTACTAAAATAAATGAAATCATCCCTGAGAAACTGGTGCAAACTCTAGCCTAAGAGCTCTCTTTCCCTGGGTGTGGCTTCAGGCCACAGTATCCCAGGTCTGAGAAGTGAGCAATCAATGATCCAGTGATGGAGGAAACCCATCTCTCTCCAACCGGGCAGAGAGCTACTGAGTGAAATGAGCATCCCCAGCAACTCTGCCTTCAGAACCTTCCAGTTCTATCCAGAACAGCTCAAGATTTGGAAGTGCCCTGAAAAGTTAGAGAAAGCAAACAGATAAAATCACCTCCTTGGTGAAGGACTTAATCTCTCTCTCTTCCTTATGCACACACATGCCTACCACAAGTTGTAGAGATGCAAAGACTATACCCAATATTTTATGATTTTGTAAGGGAAAGGAGTTGTGTAGCTTTGAGCAAGTTTTTTACTTCACGGTGCCTTGGGTGCTCATTTATAAGATGGGGTAAAAGTGCATGAACCAAGACAGCACCTGACAATTAGTAAAGAATCAATATGTGATCTTATTGTTGTTATCATCACCATCATCATTATTTAATAGGATGGAGATGAACTTTCTTTTGAAAAGATTTTATTTGAGAGAGAGAGAAGATGGTGAGAGAGCACGAACGAGAGGCAAGGAGAGAGAGAGAGAGGGAGAAGCAACTCTCTGCTGAGCAAGGAGTCAGACATGGGGCTCGATCCCAGAACCCTGGGATCATGACCTGAGTCAAAGGCAGATGCTTAACCGACTGAACCACCCAGGTGCCCCAAAGGTGTTAAACTTTAAAAAGAAAGGGGTACAGGCAAAAGAGACTAGAAAGGAGAAATGGGAAGAGGTAAGAGGTTAATAGGGGAAACTCGGTATCTCTTAGGCCCCGTACCAGAGATAACCAGGCAGATGCAAGCAGATGCAAGCAACACAGACAGAACCAAGAGACAGCAGTGCTATAGCAGGAGAAGCTCCTGGCTTGTGTGCAGCACCTGCAAAGGAAACCCTGAGCAGTGCCCATATGTCTGCAGTGTTGGAGGTAGCGAGGTCAGCTTCTGTTGGCACACATCCCAGGGCTCTGAAGGCCAAGGCTGTTGTGTGCAGACAAACTGAAAGGTCAGTGAGCTCTCCCAAGCTTTGCCACAGCCTTGATGATGTGCAGCTCTCATCTTGCTGCTGTTTGGTGTTTACGTGTCTGTTTGGTGTTTACTCCTTCACCGGGTAGATTTCCAAGGTCACAACCATGTCCTAATTATTCCTATCTTCCCTCCAGTATCAGACACACAGTAGGTCTGCAACAGATGTTGAACTAATGAATTCTCTTAGAAACCTTTTTTAACAAAGAGATGTCCCGGGGTTTAAAGGAAGGGTGCTCTCCTATGCCCCAGGCCCTAGGTCCTCTGCATGGACAGTGACTTCTTCAGTACATCACAAGAACTACAGTTAAAGATGCTCGTCTAAGCCATCAAAGACAATTTAAAACTATGTTCAAGGGACACCTGGGTGGCTCACTGGTTGAGCATCTGCCTTTGGCCTGGGGCATGATCCCGGAGTCCCAGGATCGAGTCCCACATTGGGCTCCTTGCATGGAGCCTGCTTCTCCCTCTGCCTGTGTCTCTCTCTGCCTCTCTCTCTCTGTGTCTCTCATGAATAAATAAATGAAATCTTAAAAAAAAAAAAAAAAACTATGTTCAAAATCTACTTCCTTAAAAAGACAAGAAAGAAGTAATGTATAATATTATACTAGTATGATGGAATTTTGAAAGCTTTTGGCATTTATATGGTTGGCCCTAATATGCTTTGGAAAACTATGCTATTTATTTATTTCAACAATCATTTTGGGGGAACTTGTTTAGTTCTTAACATTCCACTAGGAACCAGAGATTCCAAAATGGGTAAGTCAGCTAGACCTTGACGCACATTTTCTGACTTTCAGTTACAACCGAGAGATGGTTAGCAGTGTTTTGAAAACTCATCTGTTGGAAAAACCAAGGTATTTTGGGTTTTGCTGAAATTTAAATCTTTGATTAACATTCCACTGCAAAGAACTATTTAAGAATAATGTCCTTACAAGGCCAAAAAATTGAAGTTATAAGTATTATTTTCAGGTGGAATAAATGAATACCCCCCTTAACCTACTGAGGTGTTGTGTGGTTTTTTTTAAAGGACATATCCATTCTCATATTCCTCTCAAGAAATCCAAGAGACATTGGGGATCTTCGATTTTTGCAGAGCTCGGCCAAAAACACATTTTCTGCAATTATCTCTTTAAAGAAAACAAAATGTTAAAAAGCTGAAAGACTAGACCCAGAGGACAAAGCAAAGTCAGTTGAGTAATGGCCACTTCTTTCTAATGCACCAGCAGAAGCCCTCTCCTGCCCCTCACAAGCTCACTTTGGACTCTACACTGAATGTACCTACCACCATTTCTGTGACATGTAGTAGGTTTGAGGTGTGAAATGTAAAAGGAAGGCAAGAAGCTCTTCCCTGGCTTTGATACTCTTCTTCAGCCACTAAACAGCTATGAAACAACAGGTAGGGTTATAAGCTATGAGCTATTATGACCTCGTAAATGTTACCAAAATTTGCAGTCTACTCTATAATAATTATTTTAAATCAGCCCAATGTTCCCCATTTGAAGTAGTATAATTAGTGAACACAGTGTTCTTTCCTACTTGTTCAGCAAAGGGTACTTAGAGGAAGCAACCGGAGTATCACATACTCAGCAGGAGTGGAAAATGAGGGCAAGAGTAACAGGACTGGGGCCCACCAACAGAAGATCGTTGCTGAGCATCAAGATGTATCAGCCAGTACTCCTTAGCATTAACACTCTCCCAAAAATCTGCATTCAGTTCCAGTCTGACACATGGAAGTTTCAAGTCTTCATCTGGATGGAGAACTAAATACATGGCTTGATGATAAATTGTTTAATTTGAGAAAGGAATAGCAAAGTAGGTTACAATTAGGATTTGACCACATTCTATTCTAACAAGGCCTTTGACCGCTGTCCTCTCTGTGGGACCCCCAGTGCATGGACAGGCTGAGGCAGTTGTGGTCCCAGATATGACAAAGGCACATCTGGCAAGCTGCACAGTATTCCTGTATCTGGATGGATTGCCACCCCATTATCACCTCTATTACAATCATTGCCACAACCACCCTAGGAACAGTACTACAAAAATAAAAGACATACATTTTTCAAGGTCTCCCTGAAATCCTTAGAGAGTTTTCGGGAAGGATCCAAATTAAAATTTGTACTTGTAGATTACTTTTTGGACTCAGTCTCTAAATCTCTCCTTTATTCATCAGGCTTTCCTAGGCCATATCTGTTGTTTGTTTTTTGCTTTTTTGAGAAAGAACTCAAAGGGCAATGTCCAGTAGACATCAGGATGGTCCTACTAGCAGTTTTAAAATATCAGAACATGATTAAAATTTTTAGCAAAAAACTCTACTTCTTATAAATTAGTTATTATCTCATTACTTTTCTATAATAAAGACAAATTAATCTTCTTCAAGCACTGTTTCTGTCAGATCCTTCCTCTGTTTCAAAATCCTCCAGAACTCATTAATGCTTTGGTGGTAAAGCCCAAAATACCTGGACTTTCAAGCAGGCATATTCTCAGGGACCACTGAGGTCAAGGTTTCTAAATTTACAAATGAGAGAACTGAAGGGCAAAGTTCCACCAATGGGACTGAAACCTGCTGAACCACTGTTGTCTCTTTCTACGGCTCCACGGTTACTAGCATCCTCTTCATCACACCAAGTGGGTCTCACAGACTGTCCATCTTCCTCAATATTCTGCTCACATACCAACCTCTTTCCATCTGCTTCAGCTCTAACTGTTGTAAGAAGAAGATTCCACATCATTCCATGACTTCCTTCCATTTTCTCTCCTAAATCTTACTTCTAGAGTAAATTATTTGGTGTTTCTTAGACATCTCTCTCTGCAAAGACACTAAGTACTTTGAGGGAAGAAACCGTCTCCTGTATTTGTCTCCCCTACTATTGGTGTGTGTGTGAGAGGTGCACTGCTAGGCAGATAGTACGAACTCAGTAAACCTTTAAGACAGCAAGCGGCAGGCTATCTTTGTCCCCCTACCTCTGCACCTGTTATCCCCCTGGCTAGAAAGCTCTTCTTCCTCACCTTTGCCTAACTTATGCTCTTCATGAGCTGTCCCTTCCAAAAGGTCCCAGTGCACCTGTGAATTCCCCTTCATGGCACCAATAAGGGTGAAGGATATTCTCAATTCCTAATTGCTATCCCTTCCACAGGTCTGGAGAGCACATGCCTCGTGAGATACAGGCTGTGTTTCTTGCTCCCTAGTGTATCCCCAGCTTTTCACAGCACTTCATTCAAAATATGTGCACAGTGAATAAATAATAAATGAATGTATCCACAAGAAAGTTTAAACTCCTTCTCATGGAAATCAAGGGTTTCTATAGGTACACCTTGCTCTAGCCAGTCTCGTCTTTAGCTACTATGCCATGGACCTATTTTCCTAGTCTAACTCTAATTACCTCTCAGTTAGAAGGTCTCACCTCAGATAGAAAGTCCTCCCCATTAATCTCCACCTGTGATGCAAATTCTACCTGTCTTTAGGGTACAGAACAAGTCTTGTCACCTCTGAGAAACCTTGCCCCAGGCCACATGGATCTGCTCCTTCTGTAAGCACATCAGCAGGCATGCACATGACCATTCATGCATCCATGTTGGGACACGTCCAGTCATCATTCCATCTCAGTCTAATGTGGCCTATGGGAGGCCTCTCCCTCTGAAGGCAGCACTGAACTCTCAGGAAAGAATCATATACACAGCTTTGGGACATATCTTGTACTGTTGTTTGATACTGTTTAATTTTTGTGCATTTTGGTCTTGCCATCCTAATTCATTTTTGACTTTCCTTCAAGGCAAGCCATGCTTTCGATGTCTGATCCTGTGCAGTTCTTGGCACAAAGTAAACAAATATTTGTTACCTGACATGTTGGCTAGAAAACAAAAGTGTGCAGGATGACAGAACTATAGAAATTATTAAAAAAAAAAAAAAAACTTTTGCCAAAACTGCAGTTGAACATTTCTGATTATTAGAGGCTGTTTTAAAAGGTCAAATGTTGGTTGTATAATTATACCATAATTTTGTAAAATTACTCTCTGAATAAAGGTTTTTTTAAAATAGAAACATCTATATGATAAAAAATTACAAATAGAAAAGGAAATTTAGTATAAACTAAAAATTTTTTAAAAAGGAATAAAAAAGGGAGGAAAGAAAAACATACCCAAGATTGCCACCCTCACCTCTTCCTCTAGATCAGGAAGATTGGCGGCAGCATCCACAACTGAATCAGTTGACTTTTATTACAGAGTCTAGGTCATGACTGAGTTCACATAATGACTCTATAAAGGTTGGCCCAACAGCTCTGTGAACATGAGCAAAATAATTCTCCCAACGTTGCAGGGGAAGAAAGGGGAGGAATCAATCTCTTTCCTAGTTTGCCATAAACATTTCCTTATAATTATTGTTTGATGTACTGTGTCTAACTATTTAGTTTTATTTATTTTAGATCTCACCATACTTTCCTCCAAAATATGTGCAGCAGCTGCTTTCAACCATAAATAACAATTTTTAGAACACAAATGCTCTGTTCAGGGTTCAGCAATTCAGGGTTCAGTAACCTAGCAACAGAATGTCAAGACCCCCTAATCTATATCCTCAAGTGCCCAATAGCCACATACCCCCAAGACCTGGGACTGTAAAATGCTGTTCAAATCAGGTTTCGCTAATCACAAATCGATATTGGCCAGCTCAGGAAATAAAACAAAACGCCTTTCGCTGGTATCCAAAAGCCCAGTGTCAAGGAATAGAAATAGTAAAGGTACACATTGCCAGAATCTAGTGGCCACGAAGTTGCCAATTGAGATTTGGCCCTGGGAAAAGCCAAATTAGCCAGTATCTGTAACCCTTTACCAACCAACACCTCACGTATTTTTATATATAAAAGGTTGAACACATGTTCTTAGTGGAAATGAAAAAAATGTACCCATTACCAGGAACATTTTGTCAGGTAAAGACTTAGACAAGGAGGAGAAAGGACACTTTGATGTTTTACTTTAATGAAATAATGAGAGTTGCCTCATCTCCAAGATGTATTACAGGAAATAAAATGAAGACTCAGGTCTTCCTCCTTCCTATTTAGTTTGTTTCTGCCATTATATCCACCTCGTTAATGGACATGGGCTTCTAGGGGCATTTGTGCTAAGGCTCCCTCATTTCTTAAAAAGTATACATATTTTACTGGTTTCTCTTCCCTACCCAATAGTGAAGGTCAGGATATAGGAAAGCAGCTTCACAATGTGTTTTTTAAATCAACCATCCCAGCAGTGGCAAAAATAAATGAAATGTGGGAGGCTGTTTATTTGTATGTCAAAGGGAAAGTGAAATTCTCTATAGGGTGACACAATCATTTGTTTTCCCCAATGAAGCAAACAAATCAAATAGAAATAAAACAGGAGCCACCCTTCATCATTCATGGTATAATGAGTTCTTGCTAGATTAACCATTCTCCTTCCTTGTTATACTCACTCCAAAAAAAAACAGATGTACAATGACATCAGCAAAACAACCAAAGATCATCAATCTATAAGACAGGAAATGCAGCAGCCAGACTTGCATTCTTTTTAAACATTAGCTGACTGGCTGATGGCTCTGGCTCTGTTTGTTGTGCAGGATACGGGCTCACCGATAGGACAACATCTTTGGGTAGCAACAATGATCAGGACAATTTATCAGTAGCAGTGCCTTAGGACAGAGACCTAAACTGGCCAAGGCTACTTCAGATCAGGTGGTTGCCTATGTACTGTGCTTAGGATCAAAAATCTGACTCCCTGCTCCCTCTAAGTCAACTACCCTTTATTAGAGCTGGATACCAATAACGTTCTGTCAAGAAGATCAAAGACAGAGTGTATAAGGCAATGGGGAGTCCAGACCACTGCCATTAGGATAGTCTATTAGATGGACAAGGCCACCACACTGCATACAAGGAATAAGCCCATTCATGCCCGTCTGGCTGAGCACTCTGAGGTCCCAAGCCAAAGGCCTGGCCAATAGAATGAATGATGTGGATGCTCCTGGGTCATGGGAGTGGGGCAAGGTGCTCATACTGAAAATGCTACCTCTGACAGTGAAGTTCAGATAATGGCAGGCATGCAAGCATCAGCATTTTCTGTGAAGAAATGGAGACAAAGAAGAAAAGGTAATGGAGACATGGTGAAAAGGAATGACACTAGTCCTCAGTATCAGTGATGGAGAGCTACGGAATCCAGGCCACTTGCTGGCATCACAGATGCAAAACAACTGATTCTACACACCACTTTACTAATTGCAGAACCTTTCATACAAATTGGCTCTGTGGATCTGCCAGGGTCTTCAGTAGTACCTTAGAAGGCACCTCGAATACAATTCTAGATGCCAGTAAAGCTAATCCAGTTCCCATGTGGGGGAATGAAAGGAAGGGCTACTTCTAGAAAGGAGGGTAGTCACCCCATTTGATTTCTTTTGCTTGAGAGTAACAGAGGTTTTAGTGACCAAAAGAAATCAATAAGGCTATCAGAACTTATTTGATGGTATTTATAATATCTCTGACCTTAGTACCTCTTGCTGACACACCCACAGCTCAATTTCTATTGAATGTCTATTGAAGCTGCATTTGATTTTTACATCAGTAAAAGGATCCTGCTTCTCCTGACAATGGTAGCAGTTGCTTGAATGAGCAGAGTGACGGCTGGAATTTGGGGACTGAGTGACTTCCTCTCACCCCTTGCTAATCCCCCCACTTCTAATCTATTTCTATCACTATCTACCAACATGATTTTGAATTAATTTGTGCATTGGGGGGATCCCTGGGTGGCGCAGTGGTTTGGCGCCTGCCTTTGGCCCAGGGCGCAATCCTGGAGACCCAGGATCGAATCCCACGTCGGGCTCCCGGTACATGGAGCCTGCTTCTCCCTCTGCCTATGTCTCTGCCTCTCTCTCTCTCTCTCTCTCTGTGTGTGTGTGACTATCATAAATAAATAAAAATTAAAAAAATAAAAAAAAATTTGTGCATTGGTTGTCTGAAGAAAAGCAGTGATGGTTCCCATCTACCACAGAGGAAATAGGTCTTTCTTTCAGGGCGCCCACTGCATCCTTTGTTGTGGAAGGGGGCTGTGTGTATAGCCCCAGTGAGGAAAAGTCTTAAAGAACTAAAAGAACTGAAGAGAAGTGGGGTGTGAGGAAAAGACATGCTGGGCAGCTGTGGGAGGCTGAGGAAGCTGGAAGCAGCCAAAGGAAAAGTAAAAGAAATAAGAAGGAAAAGAGAAGGGAATGGAAAAAAGGTTTTTATGAATACTCTCTGTGCCAGGGCCAACTCAACCTCTACACTCTGTTCAAAAGCATCAGGTTTCTAGGAAGGCTTTGGTGGTTCTTGCTCCCTCTGTGTGCTCTCAGCTCTGCATTGCATCCTCTCGGCTTCCTATGTTTGTCTCCAGAACTAGACCATGAGCAACAAACACAGGGACTCTTACTCACTTAGAAAAAAAAAATCTATCCCCAAATCCCAGCACTGACTGATGATACATAGAAGACGTTCAACACACGTTTGCCGAATAACATGAATCTTAAAAATGGAGAAGATGTTAATAAAGGATATCGGCCATAGCAATCCTAGGGCAGCTTTGGGATATTAAACCAATATACAGCACAGCAAACAGCCATAAAATTCTTTTATAAGAAAGGATAGGCATTCAGTCATTGAGAAGTAAACAAGGAAAGCTGCATGTAGTTCCTTTCCATATTACACAAGGCCCAACGAGGCACTTTATTAGCTGGCATCAGTTCCTTAAGAATACAGATTTAACAGTTTTTACTCTGACCTAAATGCATTCAGGCAAACCTTACAGGAGTCTGATTTACCCTTCTCTTTCTCCAGGAACAATTTATATTTTGGAATAATATAGCCCTATCTGTTAAAGTGATGAACTTCCTGAATGTCAGGCTATTTACCAAATAAATTACTCCCCAGACCACTTTGCAATCTACTCTTCTAGGGAAGATGGCTGAAGCTGACACTTAAACGTTTAGGATGCTGGAAAAGTCTCTGTAACATCGACGTTCTCCAGAAAGGAATCAAGATGCAAAAACAAAAGTACTTCATAACAAACAGCACAATGCAACATACATGGAAGTCAGTAAAACAATGTTTAAATAAATACAAATACTACTAAGATTCTGGGCTTTTTTTTTTTTTTAAACCATACACTTAACTTTATTCAAGGAATGGGAAAAACCTCTGATAGAATTACCTCTAAAACAGAAAAACTTAATACAAATACAAATACCACTCTGATTCCTATTTATTTAAATTTGCCACAAACTCATTTATGCAAGAGCTAGTTTCTCACTCTTTGTGAAGTCCTAGCATTCTATTATTTTGTTTCCTGGCTTAACCTTAACGTCCTTAAACTATGAATTAGTCTAAGTTTGATTCTTTCAAAATTATTTTTATAACATGTATTTAGAAATGAATAAATGAATGAATTTATTATGAGAAAATTTCCAATCTTTTGTGATAACTGGCAAAAAGCCAGATTGTTGTAAAAGCCAGAGTTAGCATAAATAAATGGAGATGTTAAATTGAAATATTTTTGGAGTTGTTTCAAGTTATAGCAGATTCAAAACCATATCCATTTACTATTCAGTACACATGTGCCAAGCATAATATATAGTTATTGCCTCAAATAGTCTAGACCTAGCAGTCTATATGCTAACTCCTTTATTACATATGTTAATTCCTTTTATCTGTTTCCCCACTGGGATCCAGCAGAGATAAATGACTAGGAGATTGTGACAAACCTTTTTCCCCTATCAATCTTATCAATCAATCCCCTATCAAAATTCCTGAAGAGAAGCAAATATTAGCAGAAGACAGATGAAAGGGCAAACACCATTGGAATAATCTGTACACACCACAAAACAGTAATAGTTCCTCTCCTGGGATCAGTTATCCAGGCTGCAAATATCTTAGCTCCCAGCTAAAGTTCCATAAAAGTAGGAACAGAGGCCCCTTGATCAGGGGATTCAGCTCCACCAATAGAGGCAAAATGGGGCAGTTAAAAGAACCAAAGCTTTGTACTCTGACAGACTGGGAAAAACTTAGGCTCTGCTATTTACCAGCTATGAGAGAAGCCTAAATTAATGAATCTCTGAAACCTTGGTTCCCTCTTCTATAAAATGGATATATAAACACCATTTACTCCTGTAGGACAGTTCTGAGCATGTGAAGCAATGTCTACAGAGCAACAGCCATGATACCAAGCTCTTAGTAGACAAGTAATAGAAGACAGCCATCATTATAAGTGAATATGAATCAGGAAATGTACATGCCATTAAATGATAAAAATGGCTTTCTACCTAGCTTCACTCCCATAAAACAAAACAAAAAAAAAAAACATACAAAAACCCAGGACACCCAAAATGGATGCCATCTCACTTTCTCTTTATCTGTGTTACAGCTCCTAACACACCAGACTGAACATGGGGGAAGCAAGCACACGGACAGCTGGCAAGATACCCATGAAAGAGGCACAAAAGAACCAAGAGCCGGATGCAAGAATCCAGAAGCATCCAGGCAGTCCCAGAAGAGAAGCTTTCAGTTGACCGAGGTCACAAACCAATGTTCATGTGAGTGATCACAAAGAGATCACATTGCCTGCAGCAGAACAATTCCACTCCAGAAGGTATGAGAGGAAGAATCCATGCAAAAAACATTTCTATCCAACTGGTAAGCCTCCATCTCCTCCAGCTGGAATCCACGCCTCCTCCCTGTGGGCTCTCACACCACTGTGTTTGCTTCGCCACAACAGAGCTCCTTAAAGCCTATTTGGTCTCTATGTCAGTAGACCATGGCTCCCTGGAAGCAAGCAACCAGTTTTACTCATTTTTCTTCATTTAAGTATTTTCTGAATACATCAACTTTCCTTTCAAGATGACAGATATAATTCTAGCCACTTCTGTGTCCCTGTGAAAGTTCCTTCCTATGAGTAAGAATGAAGTTCGGAATTCAGTAAATATCTTCAGAGTTTGCTGCTTTACACAGCAACACCATCTTTTTTTTTTTTTTTAAGATTTTATTTATTTATTCATGAGAGACATAGAGAGAGAAAAAAGCAGACACAGGCAGAGGGAGAAGCAGGCTCCCTGCAGGGAGCTCGATGTGGGACTCAATCCCAGTACCCCGGGATCATGACTTGAGCCAAAGGCAGACACTCAACCGCTGAGCCATCCAAGTGCCCTGCAACACCATCGTCTTATGGGGCATTTATTTACAACCCTCCAATATTGGCAGCAGTGCTATCATAATTATAAAGGAGGAGATAATGTCAAACCACATGATCATCATCACCTTTTCCAGAAAGCTGCCCAAAAAACTTCTGCCTGATTTGGTCTTCTTTCTCTCTTCAAATGCTTAAACCATTCATGCGTTTTTGGTCAACATTTACTGCTGCTGTGGGCCAGCATTAGATTAGGCATATCTGGACATATAAAAATATATACACAAAGGTATTTCTCTCCAATGGAGTGATCACTGGAGAGTAAAAGATGAGCAAGTCAGAGCCTGCCATACAAGAAGCTGATTGATGTGGCCAGCACCAAACCAAGCAGAGGAGACCACGTTACAAAGTATGCCTGGATGGATTCCAGAAAATCTGTGCTAGAAGGTAGGGTTTGAGTTGATGCTTGGAGAATTTTAATGTGAAAAATATCAAGTCTGGGACTTGTGCTGTCATAGCTGATTCTAAAGAGGAAGACTGGGAATATCTTTACTGTGAACGAATATAAACATATCATAACCTTTCCAAAGATTACCAAGTTTTGCTCCCAGAAGTAAACTCTTCATACTGCTGTGGAAATGTTTGCTATGATAAAAAGATTACCTGATTTGGTTAATGAAAGAAGTAGTTAAACTTAAGTAGGAAGCAATGAAAAGAGATCAGTTGTCAACCTGACAACTCTCCTCAAGTAAGAACCAGTCTCTGCTCTACACTTAGACACAGAGAATTAGGTAGCTTCTTGATGTGTTCCCATGGGGTGTTAGCAATTTGATGGTGAAAGCCAAAAGTGAATGATACTCATAATGTCCCCAAATCTGAATGTTATATATTTACCCATTTATGACCTTATTCAGTAGGTATTTATTTATTCAGCACTCAGCATGTGCCAGGAGCCACTCTAGGTCCTTGAAACATAATGGGAACAAGAAGACATGGAGCTATTAGAAGTCATTTTGAAAGAGGTTTACAGTAAAACTTAGTATTAGCAATCCCAGAAAGGTAACCATTAGTGCTTGGTTTTCATCGATGCCCACAAAGTGGGAAAATATCAGGGCCCATGTAATACCCATTAGGGAGAATGTATAAAAGGAGAGTTCCTAATTCAGGGTTGGGGGTTGGCTATTTCACAGCTACTTTTTAAGACTGTTTCTCCGAGTATGATATAGGGAACCAACAGGATTGGGATCCACCTAGGATTTTTCATGAATGCGCAATCCCAAACCCCAGAATCTGCATTTCTAACAAGAGCCCCACTAATGAGTATGCAGGCAGAAGTTTCAGAAGCGCCATTCTCAGAAGTTTTACTTCCAAGTCTAATTACAAACGGGTCACTTTATATCTGTGGCTGAATGAGACCTCCGCTCCTTCCAGTTTTGGAGAAAGTGCTGTGAACAATAGCTCTGAAAGTCTGCAGCGGGCTCATTCGTTCTTCTAAAATATTAGGTCATAGGTTAGGGACAAACCTACAAATATCTTAGTTAGTTATTTTCTTAGTTTGTTCAAAATTCGGATGACAGGATAGGTTTTTATTAAACAAACAGGACATATCACACTTCATTAAACTCTAATTCCTACTTTCAGAATCTAGACTGTCTTGAAATAAGGATATAATTAACTAATTTAAAATGGCCTACATTAAAGAAATATATTTACTACTCCCTAATTCCTCCAAATAATGCAGGTGTCTGAGAACAGTTTTGATTTGCCTGAGATTAGTGGCTTATAATTCATCAAGAATGAAGAGAAACCACAGTGTGGTACTGGATGCCTTTTGAGAGATCCTTATCTTGTACACATGCTATTGACTACTGGGTTATGCTGCCCACTGCTGTTTGGACCTACCATTAAATTACCTCTAAATATCTGTGACTGTAATTACTGATTCTATTTATACCTACTCTGATAATAGATTATTCATATAAAATTAAAGGTTTCTAATCTACTCAACCGTATCATAATGAACTGTATCAAAGATATCAAAACTTGAAGTATTCTTTTCTCCTTTGATTCTCAGCTTCCATTACTAGATAAGGATTAAGTTTTAAGCATACAAAATTTCCCTCTCAGTCTTTCCAAAAGTAAATAAAACAAAAGAAACTCACTCTCTGTATGTATTTTTAAGTGCTTTCCTTATGGATCTGCTACCAATGATATATAAACATATATATAGCCCAGAGCACTGAGAATCCCCTTATGATATACGTTATCTTCTTACCCAAACAATGTTTTGTTTCCTATATTCAAGTTCAAAAACAAATTTCGGTCATCCTCTCTAGCTGCTGGAAAGAAAATTTAAATATAATCTTTCTTCCCCAAAAAAAAAAAAAAAAAAAAAAAATCTTTCTTCCCTTTCAGAGTTGACTTTTCAAAATTGTAATTTAAAAGCACATTCTGGGAAAAGCAGAAGAGCAGCTTCTTTCATTAAACTCTAACAGACACAGACAAAAGCTATAAAATATCTGGCAACTCACTGTCCCTTAATCCCTAAAGTTTCACACACGAAAACTAACAGCTATGTCTTGAAGAACAAGTCAAACATAGCAGTTATAAACAAATAACCTAATTAAAAACAAAACAAAACAAAACAAAACAGTTCGGCCCAAGATTTATTCAGAGATTAAAAACTAAAATAGGTGGCAGTGTTCAAGCAAAGTCAAGGCTTTGGAACACAAGAAAGGACATTAACACCAGTACAGGGTGTTTGGGTGGTTCAGTCAGGGAAGCGTCTGCCTTCAACTCAGGTCATGATCCCAGGGTCCTGAGATCGAGCCCAGCATTTGCTTCCTGCTTAGTGGGGAGTCTGCTTCTCCCTCTCCATCTGCCCCTCCCCCTGCTCGTGTTCTCTCCTTGCTCTCTCTCTCAAATAAATTTTTAAAAATCTTTAAAAACCCACAAAACATCAGTACAGGCAGTAAATAAAGGAAAAGACAAAACACACCCAAACCAGTACTTATGCAGGGTTATTTCCTTTACGAAAATGAAACACTAGTTTCCTGAGACAGGCAGATGTAGAAGAAAATCTATTACTAAGCTGTGTATTTGTCAATACTTTAAAATGTTATGGAAGGCAAAGAAAGAACTGCAGAGCAAAGTCAGAGCACTGTTTTCTGTGCACACAACAGAGCACTGTTTTCTGTTTAATGTGCATTTACCTGGGGCTTCAAGGATGCCAAAACCGGGATGCAACAGTGGGTTAAAATTGAGTTCTCTGCTCAGAGAAGCTCTGGAGAAGGGAATGGGGCTCAGTTCTTTAAGATAAGCTTGGCTATAAGGCAACTCCAGCTGTTGCCTCTTCCCACAGCAATGTACACTGAGGTCTTCACTATTTAGATGCGTTCCAAAGCATGCTTTCCAGCTCTCAGATTTTTCTAGAAACAGACTGTGGCTCCTCCTCAGCTAGCTTGTTTACCATTTAGGAGGGAAGTGACCCTAGCTGAATAGAGACCAGTGGGCTCTAGTACCCAGCAATCTTCCCAGCAAAAGACCATATGCTTCCTTCTGACTTGAAAGTTTTCCACTCATGAGGCCAGGGAAAGCTTTTAAGGAACAAACAATAGAGGTGAAGCAAAGCTACTAAATTTTTTAAATGCCTTAAAAATTGTTCATCAGGGACACCTGGGTGGCTCAGTGGTTGAGCCTCTGCCTTCAGCTCAGGGCATGATCCTGAAGTCCCAGGATCGAGTCCCACATTGGGCTCCCCAAAGGAAGCTTGCTTCTGCCTCTGCCCATGTCTCTGCCTCTCTCTGTATGTGTCTCTCATGAATAAATAGAATCTTTTTTAAAAAAATTGTACATCAAATTATGCTGGGTCACGAGACAGAGAGAGCTTCAGAGAGGACAGGCTGAAAGAACAGACAAGTAAGATGAAGACTGCACTCCTACCAGGTATAATCTGAACAATCTCATCAATCCTCCGAGACACTACAATCATTCACAGAACTTCTTTGTTGATAGCTACAAAAAGGTCAACTCAAGTATGTTCTGGGCCACCAGTCACACTGACGTACCATGAAAAGGTATATAAATCATGGCCTTCTGATGTGCAAACAATGCATGTGGTGATTATACCCTGTTTTTGCCACCTGGCCATACTCAGGTCAGGCTGATGGCAGTACATGAGGCAAATATGGCCTTTACTACACAAGCAGAAAAACCCAGAGTTTACTTTGGGGGCAAACCTTAATTCTGTTTCTAAGAAACACAACATTATCCAGTCACCCACATGCAACGGTGACCCACCAATGAGATAAGAAGTCTGATCTCCCTTTGGACTGGTAAGAGAGCTGGTCTTACACCCACCCTTGTAAGGAAGGGGAATTTTGCTCTGCATCAGGCTTTGGGAACCTTAGAAACCAAAATCTTTTTAAGGGAAACAAGTCCTTCATCAGAGATATGGCAGTGATACCATCCTTCCTGCCAACCACACCTTCTATCTTGTTAATAAACAGTAAGCTCCCTCTAAGATGCATTCCACAAAATATTCATCAGAAGAAATACTTCTCTGATGCACACATACATGTCTAAGGGTTTAAGAAGCATTCCATACACTAGCCAGGAATAAATTTCATCTAAGTAGTTAGCTTTGGTTTTGACATCTGATTTCAGTGTCACAAAATATTTTGCCTCCCAGAGAAAGCAAAAGATTACATGGGGATTAATGCTTTCATTCATCTCCAATAACAAACTAACATTAATATTTATTTCTCAAAACACAATTATTTATAAAGAATGTAATCACTCAATGGAGCACTTGCTCATTAAGTTTATAAACATGGAAAACTTTAGTTTTCAGATGCTTATAATTTGCTAATGCCCTTTTTGTGAACTTGGAGCAGAAGAGATTTTCAGTGTGCAAGATACTCATTTCTGGGGGGAGGAGTTCTGCTAACTTAATTCATTTGTTTTTCAGCATGTAAGAAAAGTGTGTGTGTATGTATGTGTGAAGAATTCTTTAGAGCCACAAAGTTGATGGGCAGATTGAGATTAAAACCAGTGTTCCAAAATTGGTGAAAAATAGAAAAATTTTAAAAAGAACAGGCATGGCAATTATTTTTATGTGATTCATTTTTTAAAATCATAGCTTTAATGAGCAATTCTTATACTGGTGAATTCAGAGGTCATCTGAAACTTTTTTCTCCATCTTCATTTCTGATTTTAAACAATAAAGGAACTCATTAGCACAAAAAAAATGAGTTAGGTTTTCTCCCTGACCTTTATAAAGCTTTTCATCCAGATGAGATTTAATTAAGTTTACTATTGATATGGACATAGTAGAGGACAGGAAAGTTAAAGCCAGAGAATAGGCAATCTGGCCATATGTTTATTTTGACAACCTTTATCTAGCTGTGTGTGTGCATGTATACACCTCTTGGGCATGCCACAACCTACAAGGCATATTGGGAATAGCACTTCTGCTACCTGTCACCATAAAACTCAACAGATTTTCCATTCTTTGTATAATGGTGCTGTTGACATCCATTAACACGTAAACATTACTCAGAAGACAATATATTCTATCATTAACCCGCTTCCCTGATTCAGTGCTACAAGTTAGCTGGTTAGACACCTGGCAGGCTCTAAGTGGGAACAAGGAGAGTCCAAGGAAGGGCAGTAATGAGCATCCTGCCTGCAAGGGCACTGGGCTTGGAGAACCCCTGACAGGTCTGCACTCGCTGCAGTGACCATGCTCTCCATTTCACTGACCCCATGAAGTCGGCAAAGGGGTGCTTCTCTGAACCCTGAGTGACAAACCCTTCATGGAGCCACTCTGCAAGGTGACCCATACACCATCCCCTCGATGACTGTACTAGGCATCCACCTACTACAACCTCATTGTGCTATCTTCAAAATAAATGACTCATACGCCTGGAACTGAAGACACCACACACCCCAATTTTACCATAAAAATACCTCCCTCCATCTTGTGTTCTGTCTATAGCCATATCCTACATACCAGGCAGGGAGACTTTTCTGTGATTTCCAAAATCCGATGCAAGCCTTCCTTTTCTATTTTTCAGGACTCAGGGTACAACACCCTCCTGCCTTCTCCACCATGAAGCTGGCAGGATGAAGTCAATGGAGATACACGATCACACAGTGAGATACAAACTCACAGCTACCAGTCTGTGGGCATATCATTGAGATAGAAATCTTTCTTGGAATCACTAACAAAGCCTTCTCCAACTAAAGCAGCTCTCAGACAGATTTAAATAATAATTTTCCAGACAAAATGGGTTCACTCTCAATACGGAGTTCAGTCATCCCAGGGCAGTAAGAAATCTAGTTAAGTACTGATTTGCATTGCTAAAACTTACTATAAAATAAGTTAAAAATAAAGTTCAATCCACTGGATTCAGTTAAAAAAAATACATATTTAGGCAGAAGGTTTAGAAAGAGAGTAGTCTTATTTCAAACCCTTTATTCTCAAAGAGGTCACTAAGAAATGGGAGAGAATAGAAGAACATAGAAAGGGAAGGAAATAATGGAGTCACCAAAGGGAAACTTCTGCTTGAAAATGGTCTCTTGGTTTCCCCTCCCAGTGGCCACTCAGGATGCCTTGCTTTGCCTCTCCTCGGGAAATGGGATCCAAGAGAAAAAGAAGCCCTGTGGTCTCCCTGCCACCATCTCCTTGAAAGAGCTTGGGGTAACACACATGTTGGAAAGGAAGAGTCTCTGGGGTCCCAGGTCAGCATACATCTGGCAACCACCTATCAAACGCTCATTCCCTCAGTATTGGGCAAAAGCTAGATAGTCTCAAAAAGATGCTATGAAGGTATTAACAGGTTAGCTTATGGCCGTATAAGCAATTGCAAGGCAATTAAAAACAACTCTTAGTGGCAGTATGTGCAACTGGCAGAGTGAGCATTTGAGAAGCACCCGAGTGCTCTAGGAGGCCATCAGGAGCCTCTGAGAGAAAGGCCAGAGTTAAGATGTTAAGATGTGATGGATAAAGTGGTATTTCCCATGTTGGCAAGATGGGGAGGGGAGGGTTAGTGGTAAGGTGTGGTGACTTTCAGGTGAAGTGAATATATAAGCAAAGCCTAGGAAATCTGACAAATCTGTTATGCTCTAAATAGGTTTGAGGAGGAAGTGTCAGGAAATAAGACTGCTTAAGTAGAGAAGAGCTGCCTAATGAACAGCCTTGCTAAGACCTTGTAAGCACTGATATAAACAGAGAGCCAAAATGGCCAGGTTTTAACAAAAGTTAGGAACATCATTTCTGGGAACTGAAAGCACTGAGCTAAAGGCAAGGAGATTATCTGGTAAGAAGGTTCACGGTGGTAGTCCAGTAGCCAGGTGAGGGATGGTGAGCATCCATATGAAGACACGTACCAAGTAAGAAGAGGACACAAGAGATATCACTTAGGAGGTAAAATGACGAGAGTCTGAGGACTATTTAGATGCAGTAGTTCATGCAAAGAAAATAGTGAAATCTGGGCTAATTCAGGGGTATTTGGCACAAAGAGGAACTGGGTATACGGGAAGCCCATCACCTAAACATGTTATCTCTGAGGTGGTAGTGGAGATTAAAACCACACAAATCAATGGACAGGGCTGAAGTGCAGGACAAAGCTGAGGACCAGACAGCAAATTATGAAATGCCAAACATGCATGTAGAAGAAAAAGTCAGGAGGTGTTCTTAACCTTCTTAAATCACAGACCCTTGAAATTCTGATAAAAGTCATGAGCCTAAACACCCCCCCCAAAAAAAGCACATTTACAAACACAGAAAAGGCACTAAGTATCAAAGAAATTCCAGATCTTCTGAAGCTTATCTATTAACTCTTAGCATAAAGCAAGAAGAGAAGGGGGCTTAGGGAGGAGACAATTAAAAGAAAGAGCAAAAAAAAAATAATAATAAAAATAAAACAGAGAGCAAAGAAGCAGCAAGAGCTGCTAAGTATCTGAGACTCAGTGAGTGCAGATCACTCCTTCCACAACTGAATGTGAGATAACAGGCATGTGGACAGGGCTAGGTTCAAAGTAGAGTTTTGGTTTGCTATTGTTTTTTTATCGAAAATTTCAAATATATTCAAAGTAGAGAGAACATCTACTGAAGCCCCTTTACCTATGTCTGAACTTCAACAATTATCAATTCCTATCACTGCATCACTAAACATTCAGTGTCTACCTCTAAAAGGATCACAATAAAAATACATAAACATGCTGGCCTTATCACATCTTCAAAAATTAACAATAACTCCTTGAAAGTATCAAATATCCAGTTAGTGTTCAACTTCCTCTCATTGCCTCATATTTTTAATTGCGTTTTCAGTTTGTTTAAAGCAGGATCTAAATCAGGTCCATACACTATGACTGATAAGTCTTCTAGCGTCTTTTAACCTATAGGTTCCTCTACATGACTTTTCTTTTCTCTCCTTTTCCTCTCCTTGTTTCTTCCTTTCTACCTTCCTTCCTTCCTTTATTTTTCCCTTGGTCATTTATTCTGTAAAAGTTTGTTGTTGTTGTTTTCTGATTGTTTCCCAAAGTAATATTCAACATTCATCTGACTCCTCTGTATCTTATAAATTGGTACCTGGACATTACAAGTTGGATTAGATTCTGATTCAATATTTCGGCAAGAATACTTCCTACAGGGTATTGAGGTTCCCACCAGGAGATATATAAGTAAGATTTTTTAAAAGATGCAGCTAACCAATCAATATCTTATGGGAAAGAAGTCCATGAAAAAGGTGAGGGTGAAGAATGGGAAAAAGCATGCCTGAAAGACAGTGGACAGTGAAAGAAGAAACAGAAAAATATAAAAGCAACTGCATACCCTACTCATAAAGCATTGCACTGTGGGAACATTTCAAGCAGCCCCAAGCATCTCTCCATAGAGTTAGAGGTAACAACTGGCACCCATCACAGTCATCCTAAATTAGGGTTCAAGAAGAAAGCTTCCAAAGAAAAGTTACTAAAAAGGAGCCTACCACATCACCCATGTAGGAAACTTCTGTCTTGTAACCACAGAGCCCATATAATCATGTCCCTCGACTTCACAAGACAAAATATTTACCCTTGTAATAACATCGATGTAATTGCTCCAGTAATATGGTAATAAAGAGGAGATCCAAAGTTATATATACCCTTTTCATTAATTTTCACCGTATCCTCACATGACATTTTTTTAAAGGATCGAAACCTTCATTTCACAGAACGCTCTTCTTCAAAACACAAGCTCCATTAATGGATGCCCCCCAAGGGACACATTCATTCCACCAACATGCCCTCTTGAAAAACCTGTCTTACTTTCTGTGACTTTTCTCCTGTCCCTGCCTCAAAAGAACAAATGCTATTTCAACATCTATAGCAGGTATGTTCCAACTCACTGCGTGTTCCCATGCACTATAATTACTCTGCCATTGCAAACAAATGCCAGGTCTAAAAACAAAGCATGTTTTAATTTAGAGTGAAATAGTATCAGGTAAAAAAGGGCTCAGATAAATTAACAGGTTTTTCATCATAAAACTTTGTATCCTAAAAACATTCATGTGAAAACAAGCCTTTTTTAAAAGATTTTAATTTATTTATTAGAGAGAGAGAGAGAGAGAGCACAAGCCAGAGAGGGAACAGGGAACATGGGGCAGGGAGCCCCATGTGGGGCTCAATCCCAGGACTCTGAGATCATACCCTAAGCTGAAGGCAGATGCTTAACTGACTAAGCCACCCAGGTGCCCCAAAACAAGCCTGGTTTTAATGCATTTATAAATGCACCAATGAGGTGATTTCCATGGACAAGTAAAAAGTCAAGAAATGTTTCCCATATACCAGTCTGGAAACCAGTAACGGTCCACCATGAAATGGTGGGAAATGTCTCTCCTGGAAGGTCTTTCCATACCCATGAGGTACTAATTCACCATCTTGCTGTTGTCCCATATTGGGTCACATGTAATATTACAACACAAGGACACCTGGGTGGCTCAGTGGTTGAGCGTCTGCCTTTGGCTCAGGGCGTGATCCCGGACTCCCAGGATTGAGTCCTGCACTGGGCTTCTTGCATGGAGCCTGTTTCTCCCTTTGCCCCCGTGTACCTGCCTCTCTCTGTGTGTCTCTCATTAATAAATAAAATCTTTAAAAAAAAAGTATTACAGCACAGATCACACTACACACAACCATTAAACGACTACCGTATTCATACTAGGTGTTTACCCACTGAGGATACAATAGGTGAGAGGAATAAACTTGCTTGGAAGAGTACTCTTTACCTCCCTGCATAGGGGACCCTGTGATACCTGGGCACTTGATACAAACTGCTTGGCATTAACCCTGTGTTTGTTGAATGCTTGGATGAAGCACTTTCCTTGTGTTCTTTACAACAACCTTGTGAGGTGGACGGGAAGGACATACATCATATATTCCTTTATACATAAGGAAATCAGGTTCAAACATAACATGACCTTCTCACAGGTAGTAAGTAGGGCCCCTGAAACCAGTCCATTTTGAGTAGATGAAGGAGAGGACCGATGGACCAAGGTAGAAGATGCAGTCTTCCTCTGCCGAGACTCTGATGATGAGGCCCTGGGAGCTCTCTTCAGGACTCTCCTTGTTGAGAGGCAGAGCCATCTAGGGACATACACATCAAACAAATGGGGGCGAAGGGCATTTTAGGAAGCTGTACTCCTTTTGTGTCCACCCCAAAGCAAGAATTTTTTAATTGAAAGAATTTTCAACAACCAGCTCATTCTTAAGGCTGTGGTTTACTCCTCATCACTATGGAAAATGCTGCTCATATACGGTTTACTCTTGATCACTATGGAAAATGCTGCTTATATACAGCCTCAACTTCAGGACTGGGCATTCTCACCTCCTGCCAGGCAGAACAGAAGACTCTAGACACAGTGGAACCCAGTGCACTTCAGGCTTTGCTTGGATTTCTGTGCTTGATGCTCCCATTTCAGGGACTCTAGGCTAGTGGGAACCCACCTTGTCCTGCCATCCCTTTGCAGCTCTAGAAAATGGAAGCTAGTTAAAGGGAAATGATGGAATAATCACGTACCAGGGACTCATGTACTGTTCCTCCAGGTGTTGGAGGGAGGGATGTGGACCCCAGAGGAATAAATCACCAACACTTGTAATTAGCAGGGAGAATAATGTGAGGTGAAGAATTTTCCCAATGCCCCTTAAATAACACGAAGTATAAGCACACTTTCACAGGTACTGTGTTTATAAAGGAAATTTTGCTTTGAGGGCTCCAGAAGCCCACCACAGGGCACGTATGTTCATGACAATTGTTGCTGCCACTCTGAGACAAGGAAGGAAAGTTAACATGCAGTTTACAGACTTGTTAGCCAGTGGAATATTAAATCTGGCATCGAGTGGCCAACAGAATTTTGGATTTTAAAACCTGATAACTATTCACATCAGAACAGCTCCTGCACTCCTAGTTCCAAAACACTGAAAAGCAGGTTAGGTAAGATCTTACATTACATATAATAATCTCACCCAGAGCTCTTTATGCAGGGCATGAAACAGCCCACAGAAATGAAGTAAATTTGCACGTAAGGAGTAGAAATGCTAAGCATATGATTAAGGGATTTTGGACCTAAACCTCAGGGAAGATACTGCAAGCAGGGGAACTCCCTTCAAGAAAATGCACAGTAAAATGATTTAGGTGCTTTGTTCATGTTTTCACATTCACATTTCAGTAACAGCATATTACTATCGTTATTGCTGACTTCAAACTGCAGGGCTTCACATGAAGTGAGAAAGAGAGAGAGAGAGAGAGAATGGAGTAGAGATAAAAGAAATTAAAACGCTGTACTTAGCATTAAATTATTTGAAATGTTGATGATCTCAATTTTACATTCTGGATCACTGGCAACAACCATTCAGAGCACTGAGATCTCCGATCCACACACTAATGTAAACGGACACACTTTCACAGTCTTTTGACTCAGAACTTTTGTTCCTCATGTACACAAATATTTTTGTTCAGCACAGAATGTATCCAGGAAAACAGAGATAAAGATCAATGGTAGAAGAATAGGAACTTTTAATCTTAACAATCAAGTAAGTGGGTTAGGGTCCTGACAGTATGTCTAGATATAATCAAAATCATGACCTAGTAAACAAAAATAACTTTCTTCAATCATTCAGATCATGGGATCAGCACCAAACTGGTAAATGTCACAGAGTAACTAATGTTTGGTTAGAGTAAAGCTCTAATAATCCCAGCTCCCTAGAGCTGCCCTGTCCCTAGAGGTTATGAGTCAAAGGAAGCGAGTCATCACCATTTATGAGGATCAACTGGTGGTAGACACTTCACAGATGTCACATGTCACATAATCTTTATCACAACCCTCTGTTAAATATTTTATCTCTATTGTGAGGACAAGGAGATAGAAACACAGAGGGCCACGCAATTTGACTATAGTGAATGCTAGTAGAGTGAAAACTTGCACTAAGTCTATCTGACCATAAGATCCTTCTCAACTCAGAGACTCTATGATTATGACAATTGTTATTAATAACTACCATTTGTGGAATATTTATTCTGTGTAAGGCTCTAAACAATGTGCATGCATTTTCACTTGTAATAACCACTAACATAAGAGATATTATTATCCCCATTTTACAGATAGACATAATGAGGTTAGAAGGTTGAACAGCTTGCAAGGTCATCGAAGAGTAGGGAAGACACTGAATCAAGTTCTATTTGAACTGAAAATCCATGGTGCACTCATCTGTAAGGCTAGTCCCACCAATGACCCCAGCATAGCTATTAAAAGAGTGCAAGAGTTCTGCTGTGACATTCACTGACGTCTACTCCTAATATTACTAATGATTACTAACCCCTATTAACATGAATATCTGCTGGACATGAACCACCAGTAACTAGGCCTAAACATTTATTTTATTATTGTTAAATTTTTTGACATGCTTCTAAACCAAGTCAAAAAAGAAAATCATCATACCTTGAGTTTACAGCAGCTTTAAAAACACTAATCAATTTCCAATTAGCTCAGAACTGTTCATCTATTAGTATTACCAGGCAGTGTAAACACAATAGTTAAAATGTGTATGATGATGATGCCATCTATAAAATGGGGATGATGCCACTCATCTGAGGATTGTTGTGTGAGATTTAAATAAAGTCATAAATGTCCACAGCACTGGCACATAATAACCACACAGCATTGCTACTGCCCACTTATTTTAGAATTGGGTCATTTAGGTCAAGTAAGAATCAGAGAACTAAGAAACTGGTGAATGAATTCAAACTGGGTTGTAAGACACAAAAATACACACCAGGAATTAAAGCATCTGATATTGGGGGCAGAACTGATAGTGATTTCTAGACGAACCAGATGTTTTCCTTTCTTTTTTTTTTCCTTAAGAGAAACAAAAAAAAAAAAAAAGAGAGAGAGAGAAATAAAAAAAAGAAAATACCTCTCAGCGTAGGAAAGGTTTAAAACAGAACTGTGGGAATTAATTAATGAAGAAAGAGAAGTAAAAGATACAGCATTGTTAAATAGGGAATGAGGAGAAACATGGTAACTCACTAAAAATAACTCAATCACAAAACCAAGTGGAAACTACACCGAGGTAAAAATGTATATGTATCCTGGGAATGGAAGTTTCCACTAATGAAAAGATGAAGCTTTATCAGAAAACTTAAAATTTTAAGGAGGTACCTCTCCCCTGATGCCTCTCCAAAGGGAAGAAGTGGAATTTCAGTTTACCTGGGACACTGTGTCTAACAAAAAAATATCATATACAACATTTCAGTTCAAATTAGAGGGAGCACTTGGTAAGATGTTCCCCCCTTTATTTTTTTTTCTTTTTTTCCCCCCTGTATTTTTGATGTATCTCTGGCACCAACATTCAAAAGGAAATGAACCTTTCTAGGACTTGATTTTCTTGGAAAAAATAGAATCTGGCAGGTCTCTCAGCCAGGTCCCTTTAATCAGTAAAGGTCAATCGGGTCTCCTAATAATTTTTTTAACATGAATGCTTAATGCATTACTTAATACATGCTTTTAAGTGATATACACTTCATAAACTTTATTAAACACTCTTCTCTTTTTCTCTCGCCTTCCCCTCTCTATGATATACTTGATTTTTATATTTGATGAATGATATGATATACTTTGATTTAAAGTATCAGGGATGTTCTTCCAAACTTACTATTTTGGAATATGCTCATTCAACTTCTTAGTAAACTACTTTCAAAGAAGCTTTTAGGATCATCTGATTTCCTCAAGGCAAATATTTAGACAGGTTCCTCTGATGTTAAAAAAAGAAAATTAGGAAATTGACATGTTTTCTGGTTCTATTCATCTTAAAGCAAGTCTTGGTAAAAAATGCTAATTTTTACCAAAGCCATCAATATCTATTGTGGAGAAATCAGTTATCACTTCCTAACATCCTTGGTCAGCAACCATCTTAATATCCAGCTCAATGGCTCCTCAGTTTCATAAGGCTCAGCTCCAATCAGAACTAAAAAATAGAAGCAACGAACAAGTCTAATATTAAGCCTTGAGGGTTTGGTTTCTTTAGAGAAATTTGACATCAAGCTGAATTCTTATTTCATTTTAATTTTTGCTAAGTTAACAACCACAAAAACCTTAAGAAATCATAAGGCTCACTTTTTATCCTCCCTTTTCATACCATCTTTATCTGGACCAACCTTTCTAACTCCAAAACATAAGACAACGCCCAGAAATGTATGTTGAATGACTGAACTCAAATGATTGACAAATCTACGCATTGTTGGCCAATATCTATTTGAACTAAACCACACAATTTTTTACCAAAAAAAAATGCAACCTCTAAACTTTTCTATCTTATGAATGTGGTTGTGTTACCAAAAGGCTTCTACAGGGGAATTTTGATGGAGTGATTTACAGCAAAGGCTTTGGAGTCAGAGAGCTCTGGGGTAGAATCTGGACTCTGTCACACAATAGATAGTATTACTGTCTTCAATGAACAGGTGAGGAAACCATGGCCTCAAGAGATAAACAGCCAATGAGTGGTTCAGCTGGAACTCAAACCTGAGTGATATGATTCCAGGAGCCCAACGATATGTCTTTAGTTTTCAATGAAGCTTAGAAAGAATTCTCTGTAGTGATCTCCCAGTGAGACATCCTAGTTTTTAAGGAAACCATATTCATGGGCTCTCTATTAGTTGTAAAGAACTTTTTCAAGAACTATTCAAGAATGATCAGACACAGCCCCTACTCTCAAGGGCACACAATCTACAAAGGAGTCCAGTCTATCAGCAGTGTTTCCTAACAAGGGGGCCACCAATGGATTGCCAAGATATCATCTCCTCTGTGCATCCCTCCACCTCAGGCCCCCCTGCCAGTCACCTCTGGCCTTGAGCAACCTTGTCTATTAACCCTAATATGCCTTGCCAAGATGATCATTTTCTATGTGTACTGTGAAGTAAAAACACACCAGGGAGTGCCACACTATGGCACTAGAGGGGCAGCCCAGTGGGAGGGACCATTCTGCTCTGTTGACACCAAGTCATCCAAGCTGACATGGAAGGAGAACCAAGGGACCTCTCTGGGTGACCAAGACAAGCTTCAAGAACCTCTTTGGCTCCCAGATTCCTGAAGGAGAAAATATAATTGGCAAATAAAAGTTTTCTTTTCAGAATGACATCTGCTCAGGACTCCCAGGGTAACACAGAATTTGGAACTGAGCTAAGCTCTATCCTCCTTCTTTAAGAATGAGGGAAGTTGATTTTTGAAAGCACGAAGAATGGGAGGTGAGGTCGTTGGCCTTTCTCCCTGCTGGGAAAGGTCCATAAAGTGGTGTTACAACTGCAGATTAAAAGTTAGGTTCCTCTGTGTCCCGCCCAAAAAGCACACAAACAACCCGACACCTCCAGCCATCCAGCCTGCCTTTACCCCACAGAGGCAGCTACCTTTACACCCAGGGTGTGACACCAGGGAAAAATAAAGGCCCTCAGGTAAGATAGGAACCAAACATACAGTTAAGATAGGGGGGAAAAATAGGAGCAAGGGTAGGCCCAGGTGGAACTTCTTACTAGAGAAAGACTTCCTTATTCATTGTTTGCTTGTGTTCCCTACACAAGAGCCTTGATTTTGTCTCAGGTCAATTTTCTGAGTTCATTTTGGAGTGGGCTTGAACCCAAGATCAAACCCTTTTTAGTAGTCCTTCCAGGATGATTTTGTTTCCTGAAATGAATAGTTGTTGAAATATAGGGCAGGAAGGGAAAGAGGGAAGAAGGGAGATAGATTCCTTCCACAATGAGATTGAAGCATTTTAGCATTTTAACCTTCTAAACAAAAATTTCAAGAGGAATTCCCCACCCCATCCCAATACCTATTCCCACAGGATTTCTCTTTGGTCAGGTCTCCTCTGTTCCACAAGGGACAGAAAAGGTTCCCAGTGGTCAAAGATTCCCCATGGCTGGCTTCTTCTTACCCTTCTCAACTCAAAGGTCAAGTCCTCAAAGGGACCTTCTCAAGTAGCCCCCCTGCCATCAATCTCAGTCAGTGACTCAATCTCACTGCCTGTTTACAGCACTTATCAGTGTCTGAAATTATTGCATACAGTTGTCTCTTCATTGGGTTATGGTTGCTGGCCCCTCTGAGAATAGATGCTCTGGGGGACTGGCTCTTCTGCCTTGTTCATGACTGTATTCCTGGCACACAGACCAAGGCCTGCTTCTGTTAGGTGTTCAATGCATGAAGAAGGGAAGAGCTAGATGGCAACGAGAATGAAGTCCCAGGAAAGGCAAAGACAAGGAAAAGGCAGTATTGTTCTAACAACTGGCCCACTCAGAGGGGAAAGAAGCAGTATGGCACAGACCAGATTGAGATTTTGACCTTCGGGGAAGTGTGTGGCTAAGTCCTGGGCTCCTGGGGGTTGTGCAGAACTAGGTTCCAGGGCCGCTCTGTCTCAGACGTACACAAGTGGTGACTTCTTCGGACATTTCTAGTGGGCACTCAACTTGGCACACACTCCTTCTCCACCCCTCCCATGCACATACTTTCAAATGCTCCAGGCTGACCACTCCTAATTCAAGTGTCAGACTTCACCCCGTGCTCTCGGCCTGTATCCTTAAAAGTATCATAAAGAAAACAGGTGCCATGAAATGAGAACTACCCCATCTTCCCAGCAACAATGCCACCAACTCAGCTGCATCTACTCCACATCCTCTATCTTAAGTGGTTACGATACCAGAAGTGTTCCTTCTGCAAAGGCCACCCTCCCCACCTCTTCCTACCTCCCAGGGACTTCTCTCCTGCAATCACCCCCTTTCACCCACATCACCAGCACCTCTCTTTCCATTGTGTCATTCTCATCTTTACATTTTATTTTCTTCTCTTCCTAGCCCTCTTGGGCTTTGGTCTCTTCTCATGCTGCCATCCTTAGATTTGTATAATTCTTCTTACGGATAACTAGAGCCATTGGAAGCATCCATGTAGGCAAGTAGTATATTCAAAGCTGCACTTTATGAAGATTGGCATATAAGTAGTACCACGTATGCACTGCATATTTTAAATCAGACCTTTCTTGGGGCACCTGGGTAGCTAGGTGAGTTAACTGTCTGCCTTTAGTTCAGGTCATGATCCCAGGGTGCTGAGACTGGGCCCCCACATCAGGCCCCTTGTTCAGAGAGGAGGAGCCTGCCTTTCCCTCTCCTTCTGCCTGCTCGTGCTGTCAAATAAATAAATGAAATCTTTAAAAAAAAAAAAAAACACAAACAAAAACAGGCCTTTCTCAGTTTCTAGCCAAGAGGAGACTGGGGAAGAAAAGTGTTCTGCATATTTAACCTTCTCTCTGCCAGTCCAGCAAAGAGCTCTGAGTAGCACTATTGGCAGCCTAAGCACAGGGAAAAGAATTTTCCATGGCCAAGGTATTGGCCCAGAGCAGGGAAAACTCTAGGGCATGGGTGACCACCATGTACACACTCCCCCCTATCCCCCATCCCCACAGAGGAAGAACTGTCAGATCAGCTAGGCTATGGCGCTGGAGGCCAAGAGACGGCCATGCACTGCTGCCTCAAGCTGCAGCAAACACACACCTGCCTAAAAAAAAACCCAGAGTGAGGGGGAAATCCAGGGCCCTGAAAAAACTCACCCACCTATGGTTTGGTGACAGCCCGGAAAGGGTGCTGCATATGGCTCCTCATTCTACAAACCTGAGACAACAAAAGCATTGTACCTCTCCAGTCTGACCCAGATATCACTGATCCCAAACTTTAGCGTCACAATTCTATCACTAAAGTGTTTTTGTTTTAAAGATTTTGAGACTTGTCTTTTGATATCAAATTCAACAATAAAAAATAGCAAATTTGGGATTCCATGTTCTTTATCATTAAAAACAGGAAAAGCAAAGCAGAGGAGTTCGTAATAATCTTAAGGATTCTGCAAAATCTCTCATGTTCTCTAGTTCTTCAGCAAATATCTTAACTCACTGAAAGCCTATAAATTTTGCAAAGATGTGGTGCTGTATTTTTCCTTCTTCTTCACAGAGGCACCAGATCTCAAAAGAAGGAATGATGAATGGGTATAGTTATAAATATTCCAATGCTAATGAGAACCAAAGATGAACTGTAGAAAAATCTGGTATTTGGGGGTTAGAGCTCCTGGTGCGTGCTTAAGCTAACAGGTCCTGACCTCATATAAATTCCAGAGCTGTTTTATCCCATAAGAAAAACAAAGCCAAAAGTACTCATAAAGTACTGTAAATTCAGATTTCATCAAATATTATTTAATCAAAAAACCACGTTTTCCAAAAGATAGGTAACAGACTGCTAATTGAGATATACATTATATGCATGGACATGTTAAGCATTTTAACAGGATGGTTGGTTGTCAGTTTATTGGTAGTGGGGAAAAGAGAAATGTCAAAGTCCTACAAAGAGTAAAATGTGTTAGGTTTGAACAGCAAATCCTCTCATGTGAGGAGGGGAAAACATTCAGGGGGACATGAGGCAGGGTTGATTGGTAAGTTTGTTACCTGTACCAATAAGTACCCAAGATCACAGATTATACATGGATGCTGCCTAGCATTGCCTGATTTAGGGGAGAAAAAAATCATCAGTTAAATTTAAATTTCAGATAAACAACAGATAATTTTTTAAGATAAGGATGTCCTGAAGTATATTATGTGGGATATGCTAAAAAAATTATTCATATTTTTGGAATGCTGTATTTTATCTGGCACACCTAATGCTACCTGGTGGTTTGATAAGGTGCTGGAACATTTCAACTGAGTATTAGAATAGCAGATCCCTCTAAGTCCGTTGGGTTGCCCTCAGACCAAAACCCAGTAATTCTTTCATGCCAGATGGCACTAAATGTGACTAAGCAGACACCTCAAGACAACATCCACAGTGTCCATGGAAACACACTCAAAAACTGTCTGACTGCTTTCCTAAATTAATTTAGAATCATACAATCACAGAATTTTAGAATTAGAGACTTGCATAGATTCCTTTTTAAAAAGAAAAAGAAAAAATTATGTCATTCCCTAGCACAAATAACTTTCCTACAACCAGTTACCAACATGGGAGTTAAGTGACGTGGGCACCACATTTAACCACAGGAGAGCCAAGAAGATGCCAGTGCCTCTCCAGGCCCAGAATTTATTTATTTTTCCAATGCTGGCAATGTCAGGGCCCTTTTCACAAGTGGTTATATAAATAGAAGAGAACTGGACTATGAGCTCCTTGAGGACCAGCTGAGTATTGAATTCATCTGTGTAACCTAAGTGTTTGGCACTTGGTGGGCACTCAATGAATATTTGATGAATTAATGGATGACTGTGTGCATAGTCTTGAGTCACTGAGACCATATGTGTTGGTTGGGAGAGAAAGTGAAATGGGGAAAAGCAAAGCGGAGGGGAAATCTGAGAACAGGATACTGGAGAATGCAGGATGACCACAGCCACTGCTGCTCTCAGGCCATCTTCTAACTGGATCCTCTTGTTTGTCCTATTCCTCAGTAATGATGCAAAGATGTCATCATCCCCTATACTTGGGTCCTCAGGAAAGCAACCCGATCGTAGCCCTGGGTCAGCTCAGACCCAGCTGCTTGCCCTCTCTAGGACCATTCATTGTATCCACCAGGGACACAGGCACAGAAAGAAGCCCCATAAGCTCTCACTAATGTCTGTGACTCAAGGTAAAAGGAATTAGTTCCAGAATATAAAAGGAAATCAGAACATTCAAAATTAGTAAATATTTGCTTAGATAAGTATAAAACATTATTTTAAGTCAACAATCAAATGCAACTCAATGCTCACCTTATTAAGGTCGCATGTAATGTGGAATATGGGTACATTTTATTAATTCTGATGAAATGCTAAGTATGACCAGCCTTAACCTCCTTCCATCTAAAGCTGTCCTAATGTAAATTACCAGGCAGACCACCAACAAAACATTCAGAAAAAGAATTTCTTCTCATCCCTCCTTGCTTCCTCTCTTCTTCCTCCTCAAAACTGTTCATTATTGTAATGCCCTGACTTTAAATGCTTCTTCATGCAGCAATTTGTTTACCTGTGAAGTCTTACACAGTCTCCCGCACAATGATGTACCTTATGAAACAGCTAAAGGATTCAGTGTAGGTTTGCTGGAAAAAGTTCCTACGGCTGAAGAGTGGAAAGAGAGACAAATACTAAAAATGGCATTTGCAGAGCGCTCACCACATGTAGGGTACTGTGCTCAGTCAGGGGGATATTAACACCTCATAATATCCACCAAAGTGAGGTCTATTTTCACCCTCACTTTACATACAAGGAACTGAGGCTCAGAGATATTAAGTACCATTCCTGAGGCCACACAGCTGAACCAAGATTTAAACCTGGACAACAGGGATCCCTGGGTGGCGCAGCGGTTTGGCGCCTGCCTTTGGCCCAGGGCGCGATCCTGGAGACCCGGGATCGAATCCCACGTCGGGCTCCCGGTGCATGGAGCCTGCTTCTCCCTCTGCCTCTCTCTCTCTCTCTCTCTCTCTCTCTCTGTGACTATCATAAATAAATAAAAAATTTAAAAAAAAAAAAAACCTGGACAACATGATCCTGTTTTAGGTAAGTGGTTGACTATTGCAGCCCTATAGTCAACTGGACAAAGGGTCACTGCCCAAGAGTGGTTAGAACCTATAAAAATGTTAGTGAGGCCATGCCCCAAATGAGCTAAGGCTGAGGGAAAGGGCATGGGAGGAGAAGAAAGACAATCAAACAGATTTTTCTAAGCAGGAATGATCAAAAAGATGGAAAGGCAAGATGTACTCTCCTCAAACTAAAGGCAGAGCTACTGAGACTACATTTTAGAGCTGGTCACTATATTAAGAAGTGGAGCTTCCTATTGCCAGGAGCTGGAGGGACACATCAAATTCATTCATTTCAACCACTTCATTTAACAGATGGGCAGCCAAAGCCAAGAAAAGTTAAATAACTTGTCCAAGATCACCCAGCTGAAGAGTATTCCACCAAGGCATCCAGACTCTACTTCAGGGCTCCTTTCCCTCCAGCTGCCTCCCTGGGCCTCCTGGTAATAAGTAAAAAAATAAAAATAAAAATAAATTTAAAAAAGGCAATCCAGGAACATAAGGAGAACCTGATCTTAAAGCCTCTCTGAGAAATCTTTGGGGAGCCACAGAGACTTAAGAGAAGTCACTGCAAAGGAAGGGAAGACCGGTCCGAGTTTTTTGGTTTTTTTTATAAATGGGGTAGATACAGGAAACCAAACCAGTAGACAGGTTCCGTCTAAGCTAAAAAGGGGCTTAGTAGATTTTTATATGCACTAGGTACTAACAAGAATTCAGTAGAAACATGTCAAGTTAACTTTGTATCTCGCTTTTTACAGTCTTTGGTAAGCATAAAAAGTCTGGTCCACTTAAAGGATCAAGACTTAGGGTATATGATGTTTTCACACTTAGAGATCAAAATGGTAAAGTAAAAGGAAATTAGCTCAAACATTACCTTCTTAGGACACCTTCGGCAGCCCCACTGCAGACCTGGAAACCCCACATACTCCACTGCCACAGGTCTGTACACTCGTGCTGCTATGGCGAAGGTGACAGCTTCCTGTGATTCATTCACCTGGCTGAACTCCCTAAGTAGACCATGAGCTGATAAAAATACAGCCCCTGAACGTTGGAGGATCTTAATTAGTGTTGGCTGAATGAATGAATTCATGCTTCTGTCTAAACGTTCATTATCTATTGAGTACCTGCAAGGTGCCAGGCATTGTGCTAGAGCACCAGTGCGCCTTGCTTTTAACAAGACAGAGGGATCCCTGCCCTCAGGTGGACGTAAGAGTCTTCTGACAGGGACAAGCATAAAGCAAATAATCATACAAATAATTATCAGCATTACAGAAGGGAAGTGCCAGATGCTACTCAAGGGGGCATTTAGGGAGGAAATGACAGGTAAGCCAAGAATCAAGATAGGGGTTGACGAATTAAAAGACAGGGGGAAGAACGTCTTCCAGAACAACCTAAGTGAAATCTCCAACTCAGGAAGACGTAGTGTGCATTGAGAGAAAGGAAAGCAGCCCTGTGGGGCTGGATTACAAGGCAGAGCAGAGTGAGCCTCCACAAGGTGCGGGGGCTGAGCATGAGAGGTGGGCAGGTCTCTGAAGATGCCTGCCCAGAGAGCAAAGGGATGTGTTACCGGAGGGTTGACAGCAGAGAAGCAACATGATCAGACAGGCTTTCTAAAAGACCACTCTGGCTGTGTGTGTAGAATAAATTAGAGGGGGAAACTAAAAGAACACCAATTTGGCGGCTCCTGCAGTAATCCTGGCAAGTTTTAAATGAACAGACAAGCAGGTTAGAGCACTGTTCTGAGGAGTCACCACTAGGTCACCATAACCCAAGAGCTCATTTATGCTTAGGTGACAATTTCAGGAAGATCTTCATCACACGGGGCCACATTTCTCTTTGGCTCTGCCCTTGGTCTCTGTCCTTTCCAACACATTATCTTGATGGGCATGAGGCCAGGAGGGAAACCGGCCAAACCGCTAGTACGTAAATCTGGGAGGGATGGCCAGTACCAAAAAGTCCATTGAACCACTCCTAGCCTCTCTTGTAGGCTTGGGAAAGAGAAGGCTGATAAAGATGACAACTGAACAGTCTCGTTCTCACGGAACCCCCAGGCCCATAGGGAAGTCTGGACACACACAACACACGTTAATATGAGGCCGGCCAAGATAAGGGCTGTAACGGTGCTACAATGTTGTATGGGCGTGCATGAACAAGAGATATTAATTTTGGCAGGGAAGTAGGGCAACTTTCTTTCAAAATTGGCCTCTGACCTCAGCCTTTCAGACTGAGTAACACTTTAAGGGGTAGAGGAGGGGAGGGAGGGAGCATACCCGGGAGCAGCAAGAGTCTGAGCAGAAGAAGAGTGAAGAGGAATGAGTCTACTGGAGCCCAGGGGCAAGGCAGGCCTCAATCCAGCTGGTAAAAGATCAGGATTAGCATGAGCTGGCCCATTTACAATGCCCATGCACACCTACTGTCTCATTTCATCTCACATTCACATTGAGGTCAGTAAGACTAATCTTGATTGACAACAAAGCACAGGGACGCTCCCCCACACCCCACCACCTGGGATGGAGCCAGCAGACCTCACACCCAAGTGATCAGGCCCCATTCCTGAGCCTTGCTGCGCTCTTCCCCAGTGAAACTAAACAAAGCCAAGAGCGTGCCATTTCACAGAAAGAAAAACTAAGGCCACTATTTAGGTTTTAAAAGCTTTCCATAAGGGCACGATGACCATAAATGTAACACACACTGACAAATATGATATTTCAGCTAATACAAGCTTCATTAAGAGATACAATTAGAAAATATAATCAGGAGTGGCCCTTCTGTGACCTGGAAGTCAGACAGCTCACAGTGTGAGTTCCAAAACTTCCACTTACTAGCTCTATGGCCATGGACTGGAAATTATTTCACTCCCAAGTGAAGTTTCCCCACACGCAGAAATCGGGAGTCATAAGCCCACCCTACCAAGACTGTTGAAAAGACCAAATGAGTGCAGGGAATCATCCTGGCACAAACCTGGCACATTCTGTTAATGTTGGTCTTTATTAACTCTCATTATAGCTCTCTGCCAAGGTCAGAACACATGTGAGACATCCCACTCAACTGCACGTTCCACATTTTATGAGATAGTGAAAATTCACAGAATGGGAAGGGTGATCAGGAGAGAAGTTTCGAGAAAGCACTAGTCTTGCAAGTACAGACACCTAAAAGCCTGAGTTCTTGCCCCAGTTTTGTCACTAACCAGCTCTGTGATCTCAGGCATGTCACAACTTATTTGTGACTCAGATCCTACCTGTAAAGTGATGACGGCTGAGATATGAATTCTAAATGACTCCTAAAGTCCCATTCAGCTCTAAAGCTTCTTCAGTTTTTGAATCCTGCTTTATGAGGACCTTTTAGAAGTTAAAGTCATTTTCCAAAAGAAGAGATGATTAAAAAGCTCCATGAGACAGAACATGAGAGACTCCTAACTCTGGGAAACGAACAAGGGGTGGTAGAAAGGGAGGTGGGTAGGGGGTGAGGGTGACTGGGTGACGGGCACTGAAGGGGGCACTTGATGGGATGAGCACTGGGTGTTATTCTATATGTTGGCAAATTGAACACCAATAAAAAAAATAAAAAATAAAAAAAAACAGGAAAAAAAAAGCGCCCCATGATATGGTTTTAAAAATAATTAAAAGCAGTCACATAAAAGAAGAAAAGAAGGACCAATAGGAGAAAAGTTCAAAAGGGAAGCAACTTTTGACTCAGGCTAAGGAAAAAAGAACTCTGCAACAATAGAAACTATTCAATAATGGACATTCCCAGCACCTTGTCCAAAGTGGCACATAATAAACTCAAGAAATGATGGATGGATGGATGGATGGATGGATGGATGGGGAGGAAGGAAGGGAAGAGGGAGCGGAGCTGGCTCAGGAGGGAGTGAACTTCCCCATGCTGGCGTGTTCAGGTATCAGCTAGATGATCATCTGTAAGGGGCACTGAAGAACGGACTTCCATTCCATGTAGAAGGTTCCACTACAGGTCTATGTGATATTTATTTCCTCATTTCTTTCCCACTAACTCATACATATTTGATGTACGTATATTTTTATCAGATTAATTTTCCTGAAGGACAGTTCTGTTGAGGTCACTCTCCTACTCAGAAAAATCCAATGGCTCTCCCATTGTCTATTGAGTTAAGTCCACAATCCTGACATTTATTTGAGATTTTATTGCAGCTCTACCTTAAGGACCTTTATACATTTTTCAAATCCCAATTCAGCTATGTCCTCCATCAAGAAAATGAACATTCTTCACTCTCTCCCCTACAATTTATCTGAACGATGTCTACTGTTGTATATTATTGCACACAATTATAATGCATGTCCTTCTCTTCCATGAGACTGTGAAGTCCCTGAATGAGGGAAGAATCTTTATCTCTGTGCCTTCAACAAGTAGTAGAATACTTAACTTTCAGTAGTCATTCTATAACAATAGAAATTACTTATTTATCATAAACCAGGCATTCTGCTAAATTCCTGATATGTAATACCTGCTCAGATCTTCAGAACAACTCTGTTGTCCCCAGTAAATACCTAAGGAACTGGAGGTAAGGGATGATAAATCATCTGCACAAGACACAAAGGGGTTAGATTCAAACCTAGTACTGCATGCTTTAAAGTTCTGGACAGGAATCATTCCACATGTTGCTTTCCTCCAGCAAGGCCATCTGTGACAGCTAAAACATGTTATTCATTCACTCATTCAACACGGCATTTACTGAGCCATTAGGGGACAGGTTCTGGATGGAGAGTTCCTGCTCTCAAGAAGCTTACAATTGAATGTGTGACAGAGAAAAAACAACAATTATGGCATAGTGCAATAATGCTACCAGAGAGGTATATATAGGAAGAAAAACATTTCAACCAAATTGGGGAGACAGGAAATATTAATTATAGCAATGACTTCTAATTATTGAGCACCTACTGCATGCTAAACAAGGTACTGAAAATCATATCACAAGCTTTGACAAATACATAAACTGCAGCCAGGCAAGCTATAACATGGTTAGTGGTTGACACAACAGCTTCTGGAGGCCAAGTGCCATCGTTCTAGTCTTGGTACTACTGTTTTCTAGTTGTGTGCCATCCATACCTCAGATCCTCCATCTCTAATATCAGAACAGTTCCTAGTCATAGGGATGTTGTAATGACTAAGCCTATGCAAGGCAATGAAAATGCTCCCTGAGACTGCATAAAGTTTACTTATTGAGTAACTTGACCCAGAACACACCAAAGTATCTGATTCCAGTATCCATTTGTACAAAGCCTTCCTCAGGAATCTACCTGCACCAAGATGATGCTAGTGCTAAGCTTTGATGGCAAATGTAGGTATAAGGGCAGGGAGGGAGGACGCCTGAGTGGCTCAGTGGTTGAGCACCTCCCTTCGGCCCAGGGCGTGATCCTGAAGTCCTGAGATCAAGTCCTCCCATATTGGGCTCCCTGCATGGAGCCTGCTTCTGTCTCTGCCTGTGTCTGTGTCTCTGTCTCTCTCTCTGTCTCTCATGAATAAATAAGATATTAAAAAAAAAAAAAAGAGCAGGGAGGGTATGACTGGCTATAGAAATGGCCAACATTCCACACTGCCCTGCTACTGCAATACTGCTCATTCTTTTCTCTGCCTGATATTCTTTCTCCAGGAGTCCTGACCCAGTGAAATCCTATCCATCAGCCAACAAAGCCATCCCATTAGACCTCTTCCACAAATGTGACTCTGATCTCCCTCTCAGACACTTGGCTAATGCCTCTTGGGTCAGGGTCAGTCTTATGTATACAGTTGGTATTTATATACACTTTCACCCATACAACCTGGCATACACATACATGCATATGACCAAGAATCCATGGGGCTTCTAGGATGCCTCTCACATTCTCAGGGCAGGTACTTTACAAAGCACCACAAGACAATGATCATCAGCTCAAGTTCAGAAATATTTGCTATGCTAATTACCAATCCAAAGCTAAAATTAGAAAAATCCCCAAACTGCAGACAGCTCTACGGTAAACAATATTTCCTATTCATCCTAACTCATCACCCTGAATTTCTCACTAATGGGGGAGGTAAACTATGATTTATTATTTAAAACTGCAACTCCATCTAAGGACTTTAAAAACAGACAGGAGAATGTGAGACAAAAGAAACCTCTACCCTCCCTAATACATATTTATCTGAAACTGTCATATTTACTTTCTTGGCTTCCTTATAAGCTGGAGTGGAAGAAAGTGAGAAGTACTTTTACATTAAAAATTATCTGAAGCATAGGAGTATCTGGGTGGCTCAGTAGGTTAAGTGTCCCACTCTTGATTTCGGCTCATGTCATGATCTCTGGGTTATGAGATTGAGCCCTAGAGTCAGACTCCTGCTCAGCAGGGAGTCTGCTGGAGATTTTCTCTACCTCTTCTCCCACACTCGCTCACACTCTCCCTTTCTCTCTTTAAAGTAAATAAATAAATCTTTTAAAATTTCAAATTAAATTAAAATTATCAGAAGCATAATAAAAACTTTCTAACATTGGCTTATGTCAAATATTGTTTTATTTTAAAAACTAAAGGAATTTTTTTTTCATGGCCAACTTTTGATGAAGTATGCAACCAAACCAAAGTGTGATAGCAGATCTCAAGGAAAATTCACCAAAAAACGCACCCCAATTATAGAAGGGGTTGGGCAGATTTGTGGTCATAATGTAGGCAAAATTAATAGAAAAGAAGCAGAAAGATCCAAACATTAAATAATTATCTCTCCTCCAAAGGATTACTTTGGCCTCTGAGCACTGATTAATCTTTACTAAGGTCTTTTTATTAAAAAAAAAAATTCAAATCATGAGAGGCATGTTGCTGGCTCAGTCATTACAGCATATGACTCTGGATCTTGGGGTTGTAGGCTCAAGCCCCACATTGAGCACAGAGATTACTTACAAATAAAATTTTAAAAACAAAAAAAGAAAAAATCATTGGCTTAAAAATACCTAGAAAATTAGAACTGAAAGAAAATTATTATTTTTTGGCTTTGGGGGTTAAGGGATTTACTTATTTTTAGCAACTTAAGCAACAAGAAGGATCAAGAAGGATTGAAGTACATTTGTAAGCCAAATGGTACATTTAGGGGGCTTCTCCAAAAGCAGAAAGATAAGGGATCAAGTATTGGCCAAGGTTAAAAATAAAGAAGGACTAACAGGGAGGCAAGCCTATCAAACTAAGTCATTTTTTTCCTCGTAACAGTCTAAAATTAGATCTCTCAGCAATGCTTACTTTCTTAAGGTAAAAATGATATAATATCAGAAACCTCCCTTTTAAACACCATTGAAGTATTTTGGTTCCCTAAGTACTGACAGCTAACTTCAGAGCTAACCAGAACTAGAGATTTTAAGTCTAATAAAATGTCACAGCCAACCTAGTGAAATCTCAACTTTTATTTGAAGTATCCAATCCGTAAACCCAAAGCTATATGGACGACCACCTCATAAGTAATTTTAGGGTACAAAAAATGCCTCAGCTTTCACCCTCCCAAGATACGTTAGTAAAATAAATGGAATCAGCATTTTTTTTCCTTCTTTCACAGCCTAAATCTTGGCTCTCAGAGAGTAGTAGAATATTTTGAAGATTTCCTTCACTTAGGGATCTCTGATGCTCAGAGTGGTACAACAGCAGACCCAGGATCTGAACCGTAATTCCAAGTTCTACTCTAACATGAAGGAGTAAAAGATGACCCCCAAGATCTCTGCTCTTCATCTCCACTGCACTTAGAGCAGCACCAGAGTGGTCCTATTAAAACTAAGATCATCAGGGCCTAGATGGTTCAGTCGGTTAAGCGTCTGCCTTCGGCTCAGGTCCCAATCCCAGAGTCTTGGGATGGAGCCCTACATCAGGCTCCCTGCTCGGCAGGGAGTCTGCTTTTCCCCCGGCCATCACCCTGCTTGTGCGCACACACTGGCTCTCTCTCTCTCTCTGTCAAATAAATAAACAAAATCTTTAAAAGGGGGATGGGGGAGACTAAGTCAGTTCTTGTCATCCCTCTCCTTAGAACTCCCTTCACCCTCCCCTGTCAGAGTAAAAACCAAAGCCCTGCGATGGCCTTCAGGCCACTGTAGACTCTGACCCCTGAGCCCTCACCTCTTGATTTTCCCTTTGCTAGCCAACTCCAGCTACACTAGCCTCTCTGCTTTGGTTGCTCTCTGCCTAGAATGTTCTTTCTCCAAATATCTGCATGACTGGCACCTTCAAATACCTGAATAAACCTTTCCCTCCCAACTAGATTTGTTTAAAATTTCATGTCCTTTAAATTTCATTATTTTTCTTTCTCCATGGTACTCATCAATTTCCAACAAACGACATAATTAATGTATTTACTGTGCTTCTTGCTTATTGTCTTGTTTCCTCCAGCTAGCACAAACACTCCTTGAGGGCAAGGATTTGCCTGTGTTGTTAACTGATGCATCTCATGTGTTCGGTATACAGCAGATGTTCAGCAAATACTTGTAGGATGAATAAATAAGATCTTTTATTGCTCTAACTTCTTACAATTCCATGAAGTATCCAGTACTTCCTGCTTGGTAAACTGATAACTGGTTATCTCCCCACAGATACCAACCCAAGAAAATGATTCACTGAAGTTCAAAATTTTTTCATGAATTGCTACCATTTATTGAGAATTTACTATGTGCCAGGTACCATGCTTTATATGTGTTTTCTCATTTAATCATCACCAAAAGCCAGTTAGAAAGACATTACATTCCTCCTTAATTTTTTAAGGAGTCTTAGGAAATGTAGGTTCAGACAGAATAAGTAAATAACCCAAGACCATACTTGACTTATGAGTGCCCGTGCTGGACTGTCTGCATCTTTAGGGCCATCTGGCGTCCCATTCTGCCCCCTTCATCATGAAACTGGTTCAACTCATCACTAGCACAGACAACAGAGACCCCGTGGATGTGTCATGGAAAAACACCAGTATGCAGTTAATTTCACAGAGAAAACCTGGGCTTAAAAAAAAAAAAAAAAAAAAAGGGCAACAAAATTTTGTGAAAGAAGCTGTACTTTTAATAAAACATATGGTTTTTCTTATAAAATCATTCTGATACTGTTATAACCAAACCAATAATAACAGAACTTGAAAGGGAAAAGGCATGATTCAACTTAACATTGGTCTCCCTAAGGACCTTCTGTGTGGACAGCAGTGATATCCCCTTCAGTGAGCCTCAGTCCACTGGCATGATGCCACACCCCTGGCCTTACATACTGCCTGCAGATTTTAAGACTAAGTGAGAAAAATCTGAAAAAAATAATGAATATACAGAAGAAAGGCACGCTGTAAATTCAGTTATCTCCTGATCACAATTTCTGAGATTGGTAGGAGTATTTTGGGAGCCATGACACAAGCCCAACAGAAGAAAACCTAAGGCAACTCAGACAGCTGAGTTCAGCCGTTCCCAGAGAGTGATAGAAAAAGGTTAATTCTATCAAAGGCTCTTTTCTACAAATCATCTCACTAGTAGACCAAAGTCTTAGTTGACGCCAACCCACAACGGAGACAAGGCCCCTGAGGAAAAAGTTTCTGGAAGGGTTAGCTCCTCTTGGAGCAGATGGGGCAACAGTCTACAACAGCCACCGGCTTCTATGACTCAGAATAGGCTGTGTGGTTTGGCAAGGCTGGGATGCCCATCCTAAGGCTCCCGTCACCACCACAGACACTTGGGGGGTGGGGGGAGAAGACCAACCAAGGGCTCCCCCGAATCCCACACACAGGGCATGATGATGTTATGTCCCCAGTCACCGGGCATATTCCAACACAGTTCATCAGATCCTCTTTTTTTTTTTTTTTTTTTTTAGATCTTCTTATTCATATTCGTCTGGTGGCTTCTCAACCACGCACTGCTTCTTCCACCCTTCTGAGGTGGGAGGTGGCAGCTTCAATGAACTGTGGACAGAGCTAAAACGAGAGTCAGCATGTTGGCGTTGCCTCATTCAGATGAAATATCTGAGATTGCAAAGTATCACATGGATAACTGAAGTTTTTTCTTTCACTTGATAATTCTAAATTGTGAGTTCAATATCTAAAATTAGATTACACATAAATGCCAAGAATTCCTTGTGATAATTGTTAAAAAAAAAAAAAAAAAACAAATTTAAAATCCCTGCTTAAACGGTTTTAATCAAGACAGCAATCTAAAGTCTTAATTTTCAGGTCTATTATCTGCAGAAATTTTTACTTTATTAGTAAGGTAAAACAAGCAGGCAGTCCCTAGGAAAAAATGTTTAATTAAAGCCTTCGCAAGGATTCCATAGCCACTCTGAGAGCGGTCTTGACGCATGGATGCCTTTGGGGGAGGGGTGTACCTAGACTCTAACTGTACTTGGAAAATAGCATTGTCGCTATGGAAGCAGCTCTAAATTTTGACTGTTCTTCCTTATGTTAGCAAAGGCCATATTCTTTATACACAGCTTTCCTTTTCACTGGAAAGGGCTTTGACAGTAATCTACCTAATATATAGCATGCCCTGTCTCGCCTAGGTATACCCCTCTGTCTTGCTGTCAAGCACCATGCTTTCAGCTGAGCCCCAAACATAGAGGTATAGATCAACAGGAATACCAGACTTCACCACCACCCCCAAAAAAAAAGAAAAGAAAAAAGGTGACTTTCATTCATTCAACCATTTGTTCCTTGAAGGAATCACAGATTAGGCCCACTTAGGTTCTTGTCACAAGTTAACTTGACCTAATTCCAATCTCTCTTTTTTGGACCCTTCACTGACAACTTATCAATCACTATTAAGTATGACCAAGTTTTGTTTTAAAATAAATGCTTCGGAAATTTTACATTTAACAGTACAGGCTTTTGGAGTGGTCACCTTTAGAAACCAGTACTTCTTCCAGTATCATGGTGAAGGAGGCTGCTCCAATGTTTGAAATTCCTCTTTCTCAGCTGCCTCCATTTCAATGGCTCAGAGACAGTAAATTGTCCTTCTCTGAAGATGTATTTGATTCTGGGAAGCACTAGACAGACCTTCAGAGCCCAAGCTTGCCAAATAATGTAGGTAATCAAGTTGAGTAATACTGTTTTTCATAAAAATGAGGTGTGACCATTAAAGTAATAAAACTGGTTTTCTTATGAGGATCATAACTAGACTCTAAAAGCAAATTCAAAGAAAAGTTCAAAAAGTGTTTGATGATGTATATTCTTGGTTTTTGGTTTTTTTTTTTTAAGCAATGGCAAGATCTTTAACATTAGTACGAAATGAACCAAAGCTATTCTGAAGTTTCTCCCAGTTTAGAGACACATATGAGTATACACAATAAATTATATTAATAATTTCTGCCAACTGCCTCCTAATTTAACATTTTGATTAATTTTCATGAAATATTATCCTTTTCCCATCATCATTCTCATAAATTTCAATCATTCACTGTGATAGCAAAAAATATTAAAATATGATTCCCTCAAGAAGCAAATGATCAAATGCACAAAAGAAAAGTCTTATTTATTTAGCATCTTAGAGTTAAAGTAGCTTTTGAGAGCATTCATTACAAAGATATTTGTTGAGCAAATACTAGTAAAGAGAGAGAGATGTTCAGTTTGCCAAGAATAACCATCTAGATCTCCTGTGAATAAATCATCTCTTTAGGAAGATGATTTGGTGGCTGTGAAGATGGAGTTTATCCTTAGCAATCTTTTTTGGCCTGGGACCATTATTTTATATTACCCAAGTTGAATTCAGTAAGTGGAAGGGAGCAGGGCTTCCTATTAGATTCCTGAGGAGAAGACTTAGAAAATATCTTCTTTCTCTATGTTTGATACTGAGCAAAAGGTTCCCCGGCCATGGTGGAATCACTTCTAATCCTGGGGCAGTGCAGATGGCCATCAGTATTAAAACCTCCATCTCAAGTCAATTCATCTTCTTGAAATAATCAGTGCTCCAGGAAAAAGACGAACTCCAAAGTTCCTATTTGCAGATTCAAGTCAATTAGCAATGAGTAGGCATTACAGTCTTCTACATGCCTGGAAGTGGGATGTTGCTCTAACAAACCCTTATAAAAGTACACATGGTGGCTTTCTCATTTTACTTACCTTTGCCCCAAGAAGCCTCTGATACCTTCCCTTCTACTTCATTTTTACAAGGCTTTTCAAAATCTACTAAATTCATTTCATGACTCATTAATGGGTTACCTCCCACAGTTCGCAAAATACTGGCCTACACCAGATGTTTTTGACAGTGTGGCCCACAGTCCACGTCCATCAGAATAGAACATGCAAAAAAAAAAAAAAAGCAAATTCCTGGGCTCCATCCCAGACATTCTACAACAGATGATCTGTTGGTAAAGTCCAAGAATTGTCATTTAGTGAGCTTCCGACATCATTCTGATGTGCACTGAAGTCTGAAAACTTGTCTAGACCATTACCCAGCCATAAGTCATAAGGAAAATAGGTCCAAAGAGGCTACATGGTTTTTCAAGGTCATATTTCTAATTAGTACCAAAGTCAACAGCAAGGTTCCTGTCTCCTGTATTCCTGGAGAGTGTTCTTTAATTACATTGAGAGCATCATTCATGACCATCTCTGATCTATATCCCCCAAGTTTACTCAATGGTCATACCCACTGCTGCATCTCCAATGCCTAGAACAGTGCCATGTCTGCTCTGGGTGAGGGGTTAGGAAGAACCACAAAAATGTAGGTCTTATCATTTCAAAAATTAATGTTCCAAGAAGAAAGGAGTACAAAATCATACATATGGCCAACCCAACAACCAGCACACTGTTTAATAAGCATTGATCTTCCTCAAATGTACCTCTGACCTAACAAAACAAATCATCTGAAAGATTGAAAAATGAACTAGTGGAGGCAAGGGTGCTTTGCTTCCCCTTTATACAGGTAAGAAGAAAATGTTATATAAATTATCCAAATATGGCCAAAAGGGGCAATAAACTAGTAATAAGAAGTGTCAGTGTTAGTTCTAAATCGTAAAACTCACACATGGTTTTCTCAGATTCTAACAAAGGAATAAGATCAACAAAAGCAAGTCAATCTAGGATACTAAATAAAGCTAGCTATATATAATAGAATAAAAATAGACCATGGAATGGGAATGTTTATAGTCAGATTCATGGTTTGGGTAGGCTCTTTTGAGTTTACTTTCTAATATCAACTTTTCCATCTGAAGGGCTCCTCCACTTAGTTCAAGTTCACATGAGTCAGGTGTTAGGGTCCACAGCCACAGTAATTCCCATGGTAAGACCAGTGATCTATGAAGATTCCACTGAGGAAATGTTTGCCCTCTCTTCCAGAAGCAGCCCAAGGATGGTTTTCTGGGCTCTAAAATCAAGTTGATTCATTATGCATTTACTGAACAACTACTAACTTCTGGGTTCGGTGTTATGCTATAGGGGTAGAAAGAGATCTAAGAAGACTCTGCAGTTCTCAAGTTGCATTATTTATTGCAAAAATCTCTCAGTGTGTACATAAGTATTAGATTATTATTATTAATCACACAAGCAGGCACATATTTACCTGGAAGGTAAATCAACATATTTACCTGGAAGGAAGGAGCAAGTAATTAAACTGTATACACATGAGGACTTTTTTTTCAGAGAAAAATGCAAATGAGGTAGAGTGGCCTCCCTGGGCCCCTTATCCCTGACTCTGAGACTCCTCCATCTTTCATTCTCCTTTTGACTTCTCTGGCAAAGTCCAGGTAGAAGAAAAGATTTGAAGGTGCCCCTGCCACACACACACACGGGCCATATTTTTAAGGGCACAGAAGACAGTGAGAGTAAAGACAAAGCTGACACATCCCCTCACTTCAGTCCCTACATTGCTCACGAAGATTCCCACAGCATTCTCTGGAAACAAGGGGTTTATGAAATAGTCAAGTATGTCTAAAAACTCAATGCCTTGAGCATTTTTTCAGCAACACACTTCCCTGGTAACTCAAGTCTGACCATAGCTACTTCAGAGATTTATTGCCAAGCTCTGTAGATGATCAAAGTAAGAAATATTCTACGGAATTCAAATACTTTTATGAACCTTAAGAAGAAAATCAACTCTGTCATTTATGTCAAATAAATTTAACAACTGACTGCAAATATACTGCATAATTTTTATCAGGATTTGAGGATGGGCTTCACCTCTGGAGTTTGATGACAAATACTAGTGTTTTAAGAAATTCTCCCACATACATTTCATCATACATGTATATATAAATACATCAAAACATGCATGAAGCCCCAATCACTCCTTTGCTTGAAGAATTCAAGAAATTACTCATGGTGGACCCTGCAGGTTCACTGCAGTAACACAAGTCCTCCAAAGAGATAATAGAAAAAACAGCAAAGATTAGATTTCTTCCACTTGCTCTCAGGGTTTTAGGATGACTGTATCTCGAGAGTTAATCCCTCTAGATGTTCAAACATAATGTCTTACATTGCTCCCTGCCTGCAGTAATCAATCAGAATTATCTCTAAAAAAAGGCTCAGGAAGAAATCTGGATTTTCCCATGCAAAGTTGAACTGTCATCACTCAGTGTCCCTTTCTCTCCATATGAATTTCTCTCTGTATGAGTAGCAGCAACAGTTGCACTGTGTAAAGCAAAGATGTATTTTTATCCTATAACTGAATCTTGTCATTGATAATGTTGCTTCCTCTCATATGGCTGCAGGGAAACTCAGGGCCACATTTGCAGACTACCTTTAATATAATTAGGCAGAGCCTTATAGAATGCCTTTCTTGATTTTAACACTCTTCTGGTTTCATCTGTTTGATCTGTATGCCACTTTTGTTCTGCGTTCTTAGTCTTTATTAATGTGTTTTGTTAAGAAACAGACAAATAAGTACCTAAGCAATGTTTATCCTGTATAAGGCTTCCCCTAAGCATTCACCACCTGTCAGGATGTTCCCAAGCATGCAGACACGCTCACATTACCCTGAGACCATAATTTCTATCTTCAAGTATACATTCCTACAGAAGAAAACCCACTGCTGGCCTGCTGACAATCCTGAGCGGTTCATCCTCTGAACAGTGGATGGTAGTGCTGTCTCCTTTTTTTTTTTTTTAAAGATTGTATTTATTTATTCATAGACACAGAGAGAGAAGCAGAGACACAGGCAGAGGGAGAAGCAGGCTCCATGCAGGGAGCCCGACGTGGGACTTGATCCGGGGTCTCCAGGATCACACCCCAGGCTGCAGGCGGCGCCAAACCGCTGCGCCACCAGGGCTGCCCCTGCTGTCTCCTTTTGAGTGGTATTTAAACCTGGTTTTATTGTTAACTACGAAAATCCTATCTGGCAGGATTATTGAAAAATAGGGATTAGGAAAGTAATATAACTCAATTAAAAACATAGAAATGTAAAAAGCACCCAATGATGTCATCTTTTGTCACACAGTCCATCTCATTAAAAAGCCATCTACAATAAAAGAAGACAGAGTAGATGGTAAATTAGGCCTCTACATCCCAGTTCTCTCTGATTTTATTTGAAGATAAACAGCCTTTTCAAATAGCTTCTAAATATTCACTCATCTCTACCTAATGTCAGGTGTCCCGTTTACGTGATTAACACCAATGAAGTATCACATGAGTTTCGAACCTCACATTCAGGTCTGGAGCAGTGAGGCAAGTTTAGTGGACTGAAGACAAATTTTAGCTTATGACAGAAATAACATACAGAACCTGCTAATCTCTCATAATAAACTCAGGACAGGGCATTTAAAAAGAAATTCATGTAACCAAAAACCTTTAGCTATATTGGTTTTAATAAAAGATAGCATTGAACTTACCACATTCTAATTTGAAAGCAGCATGGAAAGCTGCCCAGTAGCCACACTTTAGTGTGAAATATAAATATTCTTATTTTGCAATAATGAATAAGGGAGTGATATTCCCTAGTCCATTTGCAGAAAAGACCTTCTAGAGAGCACAGAAACCAGCAGGTTTTCCAAGCCTACTTTATGTCAACACCAAAAAACTAGATGGGACCTTGATGATTCTTGCATTTGATCATAAACTTTCCTATAAGTCACATGCATTCATGTTAAAGTCTCCATGTTTACTAAAACCAAAATCTTTGGCAGGGTACTTGGATAGCTCAGTCAGTTCAGCATCTGACTGGATTGTGGCTCAGGTCATGATCTCAGGGTTGTGAGATCCAGCCCCACGCTGGATGTGGAGCCTGCTTAGGATTTTCTCTTTCCCTCTCCCTTCACTCCCCCTACCCTCCCCCATCTCTCTTTCTCTCCCTCTCTAAAAAAAAAAAAAAAAAAAAAACAACAACAACAACAAACCACTGGCAATAAAATACAGAGAATAAATAGGGCATTTTCTCTAAATTAGAAATATTTCATTTATATTATCTCTAGAAGATTTTAGAATTGCCTGAGAGAAACAACTCTAATTGAGACAGAGATTTAGAGGAAAAAATATATTTTGGCAAATTTTTTCTTTTAAGATTTTATTTATTTATTCATGAGAGACAGAGAGAGAGAGAGAGAGAGGCAGAGACATAGGCAGAGGTAAAAGTAGGCTCCATGCAGGGAGCCTAATGTGGGACTGGATCCCAGGACTCCAGGATCACACCCTGAGCCTAAGGTAGACACTTAACTGCTGAGCCACCCAGGCGTCCCAGGATATTTTGGCAAATTAACTCTTATTACATCACATAAAATTAATCCACAGTATATATCAGAAGAAAATCTGAAAACTGACCACAAGCTCTCATTCAATATTGTCATATACCATCAGCCTTCATCCACATAGAATTTGTTGTGATTCATTTCAATATACAGAAATACACTGGAAATGAACTAGATTTCATTGCTGTCTCAACAATGCCCACCAAACCAAAGGCTGAATCTAAGATATTTCACGTGCTGTTATAAATTTGATCAAATCATTCAACATGTTCAAAAATTATGATTAGAGTATGAAATCCAACATATACACCTAAAAAATATCCTTGGGCTCAGCAAAACTCTTCCTCCCAAGACAAATTCTGACTTCCTGAAACATCTTTATCTGCCCAGACACAGGTATAATTATTAGGATATTGCTTTCAAAGCCATATTTCCTAAATTAGCAAACTAATCACATACCTTTTATCTACTATAGTTCTTTTTTTTCCTTTCCTTATCAGAACAATAAATCCTTTTTTTAAAAAAGATTTTATTATTTGAGAGAGACAAGGAGAACAGGAGCAGGGGGAGGGGCAGTGGGAGAAGCAGGCTCCCCCACCAAGCAGAGAGCCCAATGCGGGCGGGGCTCAATCCCAGAATCCTGAGATCATGACCTGAGCTGAAGTCAGACCTTTAACTGAGCCACCCAGGCGCCCCACAATAAATCCTTTAAAAAGATGAATCTTGCACATATTAACTTTTAAAAAATAAATTTTTAAAAAACCTAAAAAAATAAAAAATAAAAAATTAAAATAAAAAGATGAATCTTGCTGCATATTTATTAGATGTTATTTTAAAATTTAAGAATAGGCACTTCATTTCTATTATATTGGAAAAATAAATTCCCTACTGTCCCCACCCTTTCTTCTCCATAGTCTATCACTTTTACTTCTCATAAGTTTGCCAATTTTTCATACGTTAGCCCTATTCTGCTATATTTCTTTTTCTCTGGCATTATACAAATTATATAAATGTTTTGATTCTTTTCTGTGGTAGCTACTCTGCAGTGCTACTTGAGAAAGGCCATAAATAAGCTCAAAGCCAACTGAGACTATAGCTTAGAACAGTAAGATATTACTCAGCAACCCACAGAGAAGGGAAATGAAACAATGAATACCCAGAGCCCCTGGAGTCACCAGAACATTTAATTCAATTCTGTACGATCTGTCGAGGCCTGCCATCAACCAAGCAATGTGCTTGGTAGACAGTGAGCAATGAAGGGCAGGTCATGTGGACAAAGTCCTCACACAAGGAATTATTAATTGGTGGTCTGTAAAGAACTATTAATTCATGACCAAGAGAGTTCTGTTACTTTGGTAAAGATTATTGTCTTCTGGACACCTGGGTGGCTCAGTGGTTGAGCATCTGCCTTTAGCTCAGGGAGTGATCCTGTGATCCTGGGACTGAGTCCTACAGCGGGCTCCCCACAGGGAGTTTGTTTATCCCTCTGCCTATGTCTCCGCCTCTTTCTGTGTCTCTCATGAATAAATAAATAAAATCTTAAAAAAAAAAATCATTGTCTTCTTACTCTTTTTGTTTTGCCAAGATCCATTATGAATCCCTTTTTCCAGAGGACACCTGGTAAGGGGGTTATGCTGACACTCCCCCTGTGGTCCTTCCATCACCATTGAAAAGCTACATCCCACACCCCACCTACATTCTATTATTACTGCCTTTCATTTACTTCCTCTCCAATACCGTGAGTTGATTTCCTCCTACAAAGGCTGAAGATCAGAATGGATTCCAACACAAGAGTCTCCTCACTGAAAAACACAAACAGAGTGGATTTCTGGCCCCTCTACTGAAACTCACGTGGACAGAAAAGAAACTGCAAGCAAATAGGGTTAGCCAACTGCTAGCCTGAGGTCATCCCCACACCACAAAACACACTGAAGAAAACTTTCTTTGAAAATCAGTAAGAATCACACACACACACACACACACACACACATACACCAAAGTGCTGAAGAGAAGACAAAAATATTGGAAGCTCTCCATATTTTACTTTCTCAGCTGAAATAACTCTTGGTAGTCTGGCACCCAAAGGATGCTGACATCTAAACCCATTAGGTCACTGTGGGAAGAGCTGTGTGATTAAGGCACAGACTTTGTTCTAAAATTTTCTGATGGAACATTGTCAGAACTAAATAAAAGGACCCTAATTTACCATTTGTGTTATGCATGAGACTTCATCAGATTGGGATGCCAGAGAAAAGGTAGTGAAACCTGACCAGGCTTACAACAGCTTTTTCAAAGGTCAGACTATCCCCAAAGGATGGCAAAGCCTTCAGGGGGGATAAGCCTTCACATCCTATCTGTTCAGAAGCTCAGTGACTATTCCTATTTCTAGGTGCTTACCAGGGATTCTTTATTCCTTACAAATACCTAACACAGATAAAAATTCCTCCTTAATTATAAACATTTTAACTTATAGCTCAATTTAGCAAAGCTCCAGGCCCTAATAAATAATCCAAATAATAACCCGTCATTGATCTTGGGATTCAAAATACTATACAATAAACAAAACAAAACAAAAAAAATCAAGGCAATAAAAAAATCCAGCAGAGCAGTATTTTCTCACTGATAGAATGAGTCCTACTGTTGAGACGCAGAACTAAGTCTCTTTGGAGGCAGGGTTTGCCAACATGCACAAACCCTCCATGCCCAGAGCTGTTATGGCAAAATAAATTTACTCACCTCCTCTATTCATTCAGCTGTCCTCTAGTTAATGAAAAGTAATGTTTCAGTTCAGGCTTTATGTTTGACTTGCAAATACACTACCACCAACAAAAATAAACCATTGCCCACTGAGATACTACAATATTAATACACACTTTCCAGTTTTAGTAGGACAATTTTAATGTATTACCAAGTACACTGAGTCATATACCAACACAGCAAGGAAATATTGAATTTCTACAATTCCTACTTAGGACACTTTTCTCATTATCTGCCCATCTTAGAGCCAGGTTAGTATAGATGGAAAATGAGAGCTCAGATTCATCCAGGGGCACCTGATGGTTTCTAACCCCTCAGAGTGCAAGGTCTCGGCTCCTCTCCCTCTATGACACCCATTAGCACCCTGAGTTGGAATCCATACGCCCACACAATGCAAAAACCAGAACCTGGCTCTTCACCATGACTTTCCTCCAGACCTTCCCATGACTATCAGTGCAATGAAGATACGTAACTTTTTATTTTAGACTTCTTTACGTCTGTTAAAAAGATAAACATGCATGTCAAACATAATGCTCATTTGGCATCTCAAGAGCCATAATGCTTTGCTAGAGACCCAGCACACTCCCTTAAATGCCCCCGTCCCTACTTACTGCCCTAAAAAATAAAAAAATAAAAAATAATAAAAAATTTAAAAAGCCATTATGCTTCAAAGGTAAAGCAGGTAAGAGCTATTATAAGAGCTATAAAAATAACCCAAGCTGATGTATTTTATTCACTTCAGAGGGAAAACAGTATTTGTGGATTCCTGAACTCCTGCACATGCATGTGTTTAATAGATGCATACACTGCACTAAGTAGAGGTGGCCGAGCACAGGATAGGACCCGTGGGGAAAGTTTTGTTTAGCTTAGAAAGAAAATCTCACCTGAGAGATTTTCTGAGTTTTTCATATTAAGTGTTACCAAATGTAGTTGTGTATTCATTCGATTATGGGAAATACCATTTAGGCACCTATTTAATTTTTCTCACTCATTTTAGACATATAAAATATTATAGTCACAGTTCCACATCAAAAACTCAATTCCGTAGGGAAAAGGAGGTAGAGGATAGTGTGGGGAGGGAAAAAAAATCCACTTATTCTTTTCCCTTCCTCTTTCATGCACATGCAGCTGGCTCACTAAAGCACATGTAACAGAGTGAAGCTCATGTCCTTCCTCTGTAGTCCTTTAAAGGAGCAATCAGGGAAACACATTTCTGTGAATTACAAGGTTATTTTCAGGCTGTACTGAGAAGAGAAGCAGTGCCAACCAAACTGAATGTAACTACATTTCCCTTGGAATCCTGATCCTCTGTACCACTTAACAAATAACCTGTCACACGTTCTAGTATAAATGCTATTTTCCAATGCACAACAATTGATCATAAATACCAGTGCTTCTTTTTCTATTCCAAGGATATAACCCCTTGGAATAGATGTTGTGATGGACAACATCTAAGATCCAAAGAAGTGGGATGCCTGGATGACTCAGTGGTTGAGCGTCTGCCTTCAGCTCAGGTCATGATCCTGGAGTCCTGGTACAGAGTCCCACATCGTGCTCCCTGCAGAGAGCTTGCTTCCCCCTATGCCTGTGTCTCTGCCTCTCTCTGTGTGTCTCTCATGGATAAATAAATAAAATCTTTAAAAAAAAAAAAAAAAAAAAAGATCCAAAGAAGAGTTCTAGGTAGTTTGGCTGTAAGCATCTTTGATGCAAGCATTTCTGCCACAGAACCAAATGATCATGAGGCAATTCTGCATAAAAGATTAAAAAAAAAAAACAACCCTGGTCAACAGTGTGGTTTGAGAGTCTTGGTTTCATCAACTGGCTGACAGTTTAGTTTCATTTCTCCATTGATGCAGCACTCCCGTTTTATATATATATATATATATCTTAGCCCTCACAATTGTCTAAACAGCAACACAGAGTTTTGAATACACATTTCCAATGGGACTTTGGAACTTCTATTAACAGACAGGTGATAAGATGCCAAGAACAAACAACAGTGTAGGTTTTCACCACACAATACAACAAAAGCTCATTTACAAATATACATTCTGGTATTTTTTTTTTTAAGATTTTATTTATTTATTCATGAGAGAGAGAGAGAGAGGCGGAGACACAGGCAGAGGGAGAAGCAGGCTCCATGCAGGGAGCCCAACGTGGGACTCGATCCCAGGACTCCAGGATCACGCCCTTGAGCTGACGGCAGCGCTAAACCACTGAGCCACCCGGGCTGCCCCTATCTGGCTTTTCCACTCAATATCATGCTTAGGAGATTCATGCCTGTTGATACACACAATTGTAGGTTACTCTCACTACTGTCTATTATAAATGTATCACAATTTCTTTCTTCAATATACTGTTAATAAGCCTATTTCGAGTACTCTTGCATGAGCATTTCTACAATGTGTAAGAGTTTCTTTTTTTTAATTTTTTTTTATTTATTTATGATAGCCACAGAGAGAGAGAGAGAGGCGCAGAGACACAGGCAGAGGGAGAAGCAGGCTCCATGCACCGGGAGCCCGACGTGGGATTCGATCCCGGGTCTCCAGGATCGCGCCCTGGGCCAAAGGCAGGCGCCAAACCGCTGCGCCACCCAGGGATCCCTGTGTAAGAGTTTCTAAGGCCATGCTTCCCAATCTTCTTCACAACTCCATTTCATTAAAAAAAAAAAAAAAAAAAAAGTATCAGAATGACAAGTTATAAAGTTATGAGACCAAACTGCTTCTACTCCAGGCCTGCAATTTGCTCTGCTACCCCGAATACTAAGAGGACCAGGGGACCATTTTACAAGAAATTTCAAACTTATTCCCAAAATCGTTATATCAGTTTATACTATCACCAGTATCATATGCATATTCCCTCTGCTTTATATCCTTGCCCATTGCTTGATGTTGACAGATATTTAGCAACCTGGTAGGTATGAAATGGTAGTTCATCATGGTTTTAATGTTAAAACATATTATACCACTTCTATGATTAAATCAGTAGAAAACAGAATAGAAAGCCCAATTAAATACTTACAAAAATTAAGCATATGATAGGGCACATCTCAGATCATGGGGAAAAGATTGAAATTTTAATAAGTCGTTTGTGATAGCTAGATAGCCATGTGGAAAAAGAGAAAATTGGATCCATTTCCCTACATAACAAAATAAATTCCAAGGGGGTCACAGACTTAAATGTTAGTGATAAAACCACACAAGCACTAAAAGAAAATATGGGTGACCTTCTGTAATGTCCAAAAGGATAGTCATTATCCAGATGTGGCTACTAAGCACCTGAAATGTAAGTTAAGTATGCCTGAGGAACTAAATTGGTAGTTTTAATTTATTTTAATTAACTTAATTGTAAGTTTAAAATACTTAACTCAGTTACTGGAAACTTTCATGTACACTTGGAACAATCTGGTTATGAGAATTTACTTTTTCAACAGCAAACTTTATGAAGTCTAAATACAATTCAAGTATTTATTATGAAAATTTAGTGACCAAGTTGAAATGTGCTATAGTATAAAACACACATCTGTTCTTGAAAATTTAGCATGGAAAAGAAACGTAAAATAGCTCATTAATTTAAAAATACTGTTATTAGGACACCTGGGTGGCTCAGCAGTTGAGCGTCTGCCTTCAGCTCAGGGAGTGATCCTGGAGTCCTGGGATCGAGTCCCACATCGGGCTCCCCACAGGAAGCCTGCTTCTCCCCGCCTGTGTCTCTAATGAATAAATACATAAAATCTTTAAAACAAATACTAAATTATTGAAATGATATTTTGACAGATTAAATAAAATTTATTATTCAATTCATTTCACCTGTTTCTTTTGACTCTTTTTAATATGGCTACTAAAAATCTACATATGTGGTTTCTACTGTAGAGTGTTGCGCTATAATCTAGAAGAAAATTTTTTTTCTCTATCATGATTCAAAACCATGACTCAAAGAAGCAATAAAAGACTGATAAAACTGACTATATCAAAGAAAAAATTTACATTAATAAAAACATAATTACATTGGCTGGCTCAGTCAGAAGATCATAGGACTCTTAATCTCACAGTCATGAGTTCAAGCTGTATCTTGGGTATAGATTACTAAATAAAAACATTTTTAACTAATAAAAATTAAAATTAAAAAAAAAGAGGGATCTCTGGGTGGCGCAGCAGTTTGGCGCCTGCCTTTGGCCCAGGGCGTGATCCTGGAGACCCGGGATCGAATCCCACGTCGGGCTCCCGGTGCATGGAGCCTGCTTCTCCCTCTGCCTGTGTCTCCCTCTGCCTGTGTCTCTGCCTCTCTCTCTCTCTCTCTCTCTCTCTCTCTGTGTGTGACTATCATAAATAAATAAAAATTTTAAAAAAAAATTTTAAAAATAAATAAATTAAATTAAATTAAATTAAATTAAACTAAAAAAAAGAAACAGTCGGAGAGAAAAAACAAATAAATGATAAACCAGGGAGGAAACTGCCAGCACTGTCCATTCAATTAAGGAAAAATAATGTTTTAGTTCAGGCTTTATGTCTGATTTGCAAATAATCCTCCACCAGCAAAAACAATCATTCCTACTACAATGTAAGAGCAAAAGACTGGGAACAACCATATATCCAAATGGATAAAGTGTGGTATATCTATACCCTGGATTCTCTGCAGTTGTAAAATACAATGAAAAACTTTATATACGGCTCCAGAGTGATCTGTGAAATATAGTGTTAAATACAAAAAACAAGGAGAAAAACTATAATATGCTACCTTTTTTTTAGAAGAAGGAAATGAAGGTGTTTGCATACATTAAATAAAATATGGCAATATGTCACATTCGTCACACACATATACACAAACACATACCTATACAATACATATGTATGTGTTCCTAACTTGTCCATTGCACAATGACCAGCCCAATGACCAGAGACAATAAGAATTCCTAAGACCTGGACTGTGGTCTCTAAAAACCACTGACCACTAAAAATGATCTGCAGTTTAAAAAAAGTCCTAGCTAAATCTGAAATATCTTGTTATACCAGAAAGTAAGAATATATCAAAAACCACTACAGTCATGTCAAAGGGATTCAGAAGCCAAAGATAATTAGAGCTCTGAAAGAAATAACTGCAAGGGACTGAAATACATTACCTGTGTTAAAATCCATGAGTTCAGAATACCAAAAAAATAGGAAAAGACAACAACCACCACCACCTCTTCAGTCTTTTTTGGAAGATGCTAGAAAATCAATACAATATTCTGAATATTATTTAAAATGAGTGAATAAAACCAAGTATTAATTTTCCTAGATAAGCTATACTCTGAGGTAACCAAATAATTGATGCGGTTCATTTCTTCTTGATAGAAAAACTCCAGCTAACAAATGCAGAATGGATGGCAGTTTATCATCCTTGCACAACCCTTACTGAAAGCAGTGACTAGCAATGTTTCTGAAGGGCCTGGGGAAACTTCATAAGGGAGAGATCAAGCTGACAACACCTCAATCCACTGACAGTCTTAAACTCACCATGGTAAGAAGGTACACGTGCCTCCTAAAGGGTTGTAACAGAAGTACCTAACACTTTTCATGATGCACTCTTGCCAAACTATCTGATCCAGCTTCCAGTCTAGATCAAACTACCAGCTTACAGGAAATACAAAAAAACAGAAATGGTGATGAACACCAAGAAAGAAGATGCAATCAGCAAATTACAAAATGCAGAAAATCCTACAGAAAAAAAAAAAATCCGTTTCTTGAATACATAAACTGCCAGGAAAGAAACAAAAGAGGGAAAAATAGAAAGAGAAGGTCTGTAAATAAGGACAGATGCATCTTTCAGGTGTGAAGATTATCTGAATCCTGAATGTGACAAATTAATCATTAAAAATAATTACAGGCCAATCAGGAAAATTTGCTTTCTGATTGGATATCTGATATTAAAGAATTATTGTTAAAATTTTTTAGGCATGATAATGATATTGTGGTTATACTAAAAGAAAAAAAAATCCTATCATTTAGAAATATAATCTAGTATGCACAGACAAGATGACATAATGTCTGTGATTTACGTCAAAAAGAACCAGTAGGTGAGGGGAAGAGAATGGGTGTGTGTGGCAGGAGGGGAAAATGAGTATGGAGAAAACAGAATTGGCCAGGAGTTGGTAATTAAAGGCCTGACTTTAGGGTCAGAGAGCTTGGTTTCCAGTCTTGGCACCACCACTTGATGGTTACAAAACTTTGGTCAAGGTCCCAAAGCCCCCGATGCTCAGTTCTTCTTTATCCATAAAGTAGAGTAATGGCAGAAGATTTCTCATGTTGCAAGCATTAACGAAGATAATTCATGTAATGTACTTAGCACAGGACCCAGGCACAGAGTAAGCCACCAAAACATGTTAGCTTCAAAAAAAAAAAAAAAAAAAATCTTAGCTTCTATTATTATTGTCAATTATTACCACTGCCATTCAAGATTATGAAGCTAGAGTCAAAACGTAAGTAGAATTGGGATAGAATGTGCTGAATTCAAGGCCCTCCTTCTTTCCAGTACATTACGATGCCTCTCCCACCTCTACCCAGAGTTTCTCAGTGGAGACTAAAAACAAGTAAAAATACTCTGCAATAAGAGTCTCTTTTGGGGACGCCTGGGTAGCTCAGCAGTTGAGCGTCTGCTTTTGGCTCACTGGGATGGAGTCCCACATGGGGCTCTCTGCCTGGAGCCTGCTTCTCTTCTCCCTCTGCCTATGTCTCTGCCTCTCTCTGTGTGTCTCTCATGAATAAATAAATAAAATATTTTCTTTTAAAGTCTCTTTTTCACAAGACAAAGCTTTGATGACATTGTTACTCATGGCTTCTAGAATCAGACAATGAGCCATCCTTTGTTATAGTGTTAGAGCTTCATGTGTCTCAACTGTTAATGGCTCCTCATCTGGTGGCATGTAAATACTCAAGTATTTTAACCCACTTCAATCAGTATGCACACTCATAAATTCACAATGATTAAACATTGGGCTATTTCACCATCCTCCCAAAATAATGGCCTCAAATTTTTGCTACATCAATGCTGGTGTAAATTATATAAAGCAAACCTCAGAATCTCAACATATAAAACTAACAGTGGTAGAATTCTGAACTTGCATGCAGTGTAAGCTAACATAATACTACAGGGCTAAGTATCCATGTCTTGATATCTCCCATAAGATATATATTTCCACTTCTATTTGTTTTTTTTTTTTTAATTTATTTATGATAGTCACACACAGAGAGAGAGAGAGAGGCAGAGACATAGGCAGAGGGAAAAGCAGGCTCCATGAACCAGGAGCCCGACGTGGGATTCGATCCCGGGTCTCCAGGATCGCGCCCTGGGCCAAAGGCAGGCGCCAAACCAAAGCGCCACCCAGGGATCCCTCCACTTCTATTTAATAACAGAATTACAAACATTATCTTACTTCTTCATTGGGCTATTTCAATATTATTTTACTCTTCAATATTATTTACTTCTTCATTGGACCATTCTGACCACATGCGGATTCTTGATCCACCCTCCCTTATCCTTGACACTAGGCTTGCCTGGTTCTCCTGCCTCTCTGAAGGCCTGTACTGCTCATTCTCTTTCACTATCCTTTTCCATCCATAGCCCTAATGGTTGGTGTTGCCTGGAACTCACTGTTCAGTTTTCTTCAACCTACTTTCCCCAGGCAATCTCATACCAAACCATACAGCTTCAACTACCAAATTTACAAAAATTCTTTCTTTCTTTCTTTCTTTCTTCCTTTCTTTCTTTTTTTCTTTCCTTCATTCATTCATTCATTCATTCATTCACCAAATATATGCTAGTCCCCAGTTGTGTGGTAGGTGTCATGGGGATACAAGAGAATTAAAAACAGATATAGTCTTACCCTCGTGGACCCTACAGTTGGGAGGTGGAGGTGAATAATCAGATTTGAGGAATCACAAAACTCAATCTGCAACTATAATCATAATAAGTACATACAGACAAGATGTGTGCTGCAACTGGAAGACAGAAAAGGGGATCTAACCTTACCGTGGTGGTTAGGGAATAATTTCCTAAGAAACATTCACTGAGACCAAAACCACAATTCTGTCCCAAGTCTCTCTTTTGAAATCTAGACCAGAATTTCAAGATATCTCCATCTAAAAGAATAGAAGCACCAAATACTCAACATACTCCAAACCAAATTAACAACCTTTCCTCCGGATGCGTGGATCCCTTGTCCCAGGCAAAGACAGAACAATCTGTCCCAAAATTGTACAATTATCCTTTACTCCTTTCTTGGCTCTCCAATCCCAATCTGTCACCAAGTCCCACCAATCTTGCTTCCTAATACCTTTCCTGTCTGTCCATCTTCTCCATTTTCAGGAATTAATTCAGTTCCCATCAGTTCTCACCTACTTAGTAGTACCAAGTTCCCTTGGCTGACTCCAGTCCCTATTCCCCTCCAGTCTCTGACCCACACTTGGAAGGAACTATCATGCAAATGATGTCTCTCCCCTGTTTACAATCGTCCAGTGCCTCTCACTGTTGTATTTGGGGCAGTAAGTCAAAGCCGTTTACCACGAAGCGTTGTGTGGTTCCTCAGCCTCCTCGCCCACATCCACAGGTTTCTGCATCATGTGTGTCTTCTGCTTAAAATGTCCTATTTCATCTTCCCTTTGTCCATAAATTCCTTTTTCCTTTATCCCCAAATGCCAGTCTGTGAACTAGTCTATGAATCCACAGTAATATGAGAAAAATAAAGTTTAAAAGCCAATGTTAGCCGCCCCCCAATATTTTTAGAAATGTAAACAATACCTTAGAGGACTCTTGTGTAGCCACTGACTGTCATCCCAAATACCTCTTTCTCTACAAAGCCTTCTACGACTTCTTTATTTGGGGGAATCATTCAATTTATTGTTCAAACTAGGAGACTTCGGAGGGCCAAGGGGGTATCTTAAGACCTATGTTGAACACTAGGCATTGACCAGGGCTGTCCCAGGGAAACCAGGCTGCACGGTCAGCCTAACTCTAGAGGGAATTGGCTGCTTTCTTCCCTCAACTCCCAAAGCAGCATCTATTCACCACATACCATGTGTTTGCATGTCAATTCACATGCTTGTCTGAGAAATCCACAAAGGCAGGGCCAGGCCTTTTTATCTCTATCTCCAGCATCTCTTCAGTGCCAGGCACAGAGATGACACAAAGTATCATCAACAAAAGTAAATGTTTGTTTAATAAATTATCTGAGTGAGTAAGAAAGATTAGATGCCCTAATCATGGCCAAGAAAGGAATTTAGAAATTCCCATTATCTTTTTTTTTTTCCGCCATTATCTTTTCTCATCCCACGCTATACTTCCTCATTTGGTTAAAGAGAGTTCTGGGGATCCCTGGGTGGCGCAGCGGTTTAGCGCCTGCCTTTGGCCCAGGGCGCGATCCTGGAGACCCAGGATCGAATCCCACGTCGGGCTCCCGGTGCATGGAGCCTGCTTCTCCCTCTGCCTGTGTCTCTGCCTCTCTCTCTCTCTCTCTCTGTGTGTGTGTGTGTGTGTGTGTGTGTGTGTGTGACTATCATAAATAAATAAAAATTTAAAAAAAAAAAAAAAAAAGAGAGTTCTGAATGGGAGCAAGGTCTTCACAGAGAAAAATTGGGAGCTTTAGACCACTGAACAGCTGTCAGCCGACCAACAGCCACTTATTCAGCATAATACATCCCCAGGGAGCATGACAGAGGATCTTATCATTTGGTGGGGCAGCAAAAAATACATAACTGAAAAATCAAAACTAACACTGAAAGAAACAAACATCAAGTAAGTGTTGCAGGCATTCATGGAAGGCAAGGGAGGAGCCACTCTTACTGTCCGCAAAGGGTCAGAGACAGGATCTAAACTAAGACCTGAAGATCCCAAGGTGGGGTTGGGGTGGGTGCTAGAAAGGCTGGCCACCAAGGATAAGCACAAGGTTTGTTTTGGTTGCTTGTATCTAGACTGCCATGGATTCCTGGCAAAGAAGCTAGAACATCTGAATTTTCAGCAAATATTAAGCAACTCAAAGAGGTTCCTAGAGTCTCATCTCCTTCATTAAAATAGTAATAGTAGCTTTCTGAGACACAGGAGATATATGTTGTTTCTTCCTGTATAACCTTTTAACTGTAAGAACGGTTACAAAATTATTTTAAGGAAATTGCTTCTGGCAGAACTTTCATATAGAACTGCTGAAGTCACCCCTTGGCATGTATTAACGATCTGTGTCTTTGAAAAGTTCTCTATAAACCACAGCCTGGCAGCCTGCAGCATCTCCTTACTCTACACCTGGCCTTTCAATCTTCTCATGATAGAAATCGTACTGTCAATAGAAGGGTTCCTCTGCACTGTAAACAACCATATATAGACCTCCTTGTCAACCAGGGATTCAGGGAGAGGGTTTCAGGAGTGGCTATGATATACATGTGATGACGGGCATGAAAGAGGCCCCCAAACTGGAGTGAAGACTAAACTTCTTATTACCTTTTCTCTACCCAGCTCAGGTGGGGAAAATCTTAAGTCACCAAGTGAGGTGGAATACATCCTAACATAGGGTTTACCGGTGAACTAAAACTACCATGGTATCCATCTAACTCAAATAAAACAACAATCCATCAAAGAAAAGGAATTCTTACTTAAAAACCATTTTCCCTGCTCTGCTTTAAAGCACCTTCTTCCAAAAGCCCTGGAGCACTCAGGATATTGCATAACTAGTGTTGGATCTACTTGTGAAGTACAATTTTATAAAAAGACCAACCCAAGTATATATGTAATGAGTCAAAAGGAAATGTTTTTCTAGTAGTTGTCCCCATTAATACTTTTTCTCCCACTGACTCCCTACTGACGGGGCTGACCTATGCTACAAACTTACAGGGAAAACCAACAATATTAGGTCCTATTAGTTAACAAGCTAATAATATTAGCTAAAGAATCCTTAGTTGGCATAAACGTGTCCTGTAAGCTTATAAAATTTTCATTGAGAGCAGTAAAACCATAACAAATGAGGAAAAAAACTGGTTCAACTTATAGTAATATTTATTTAACCAAAGGAGAAAAAAATAAGGTAATGTGAAGACGACATTAAATAAACTGTTCCAGTTCTGTCATTAGCCGGTAAACTTTGGTGTAGAGCAAAGCCTTTCAACGGTGCCATTACGAAAATCTCGGAATGCTTTTCATTTGCTGTCCAAATCTTTAAAAATAACAATAATCATTGTGCTGTTCCATTATTATTCAACACAATATGTAAAAGTTAAGTAAAGAAGTACTCCAGCTATTATTATGTGGCTTAAGAACCTTAAAAAATCCAAAATATACTGAAGTAAAAAGTGAAAACAAAGCCCAAAAAGATCCCTAAACTTGCGGGTACTCTAGTCCCATTTTTCTACAAGGCACAAGGCATGTGCACTTGAACTCATGAATGCTATAAATGCATCTGCTAAGCGGCATGAGCCTGTGAAACAGGCACAGGCAGGCAGGTATGTGCTAGAAGATCTAAAGCTTGATGGAGAGAAGTGGGTGGGAGTAATAAGGGAGGTGTGGGGCAAAGTAGGACAAGGTAGAGGGACCCGGAGGGCAGAAGGAAGAAGCTCCCCAGAAGCCAGAAGTCTATACTTGAACAGGGAGGTGGGCGGAGTGAAGGAGAAAGTGGGCCTGGAGATAAGGTTAAAATCCTGGACAAGATTATTCAGACACCAAATACTCAAGTCTTGCAGGCAAAAGTAAGGTGGAAGAATAAGAAGCGGGAGGGTCTTATGGATGAAAATCTGTGGGACAGAAGGCCATGTTAAAGCTCCAGAAAGGACTAAAAGGTGAAAGGGACATTTGGGCAAAGGAGTAAGGTAAGAGGCAGCCGGAAGAGAGAACAGATGAAGGGGCAGAGCCACAGGATGCCAGGAGCCTGGTGAGCTCCCTGCATGAGATAAGTCTCTATTTTCTTCCATGTTATTTTAGAGGGAGCAGCAGTGACTAGTGATTACAGCCTCCCCTGGGAAAACCTGGTAAACCAAGACCTGGGGCGACCTGAGCCTCCCCATACCCTTTCCCCTACTCCTAGATCCAGGCACATTCCAGGAGAGATTCCAGCATGGGAAACCCTGAGTGCTAGGGTAACAGCACAAAGTCCAGTAAGACAAGGTACATGAAAGTTCTCTGAAAACCATAAAGCGCCCCATTAATATGATGCGTTATTATTCACCAAACTCCTTGAACAAAAAAGGTAAAGACCATGGTCATAAGTCACACTCGTGAGGGAAGAAATATTTATCAACAATATAATCCAAACAAGATGCCCCTAAGTAGAAATTCCAGTAATTTGAGGGGGACATGACGCTTGGTACGTTTACTTGCCCGTCAAATATTCTTCAACAATTAAAAACCCTATCAGAGGCTGAATATGGAGCTGTTAATAAGCTATCACACTGATTTATTGAAATGGCAGTCTGTAGCTAATGTATTTCCAAGGAGTTTTTTTGACACATTACAGACCTTAACTAATTAGATTAATTCAATTCAATCACTCACTGAGTAATTTCCAAGTACAAGGTAGTGCTGGTTACTGTGGGGCTTGCAAAGATGACCCAAACCTGCCTGCCTTCCAGACACCTGGTCAATTCATCTTCTGTTCCCACTGCAGAAGACGGGAGCTCTCTCTCCTTTTACAAGTGGTGATGTTCGGCAGGCTTTACATTCTGTGCCTGGCCTACAACCGAGGAAATACATTTTCCAGGAACACATTTCACTTAAAAAAAAGTCAAGAAACTTCTTAATACCTGCTGACTGAGGACGCTGTTGGGTATTCATTTCTATGTTCATCCTAGCCCAGCTTACATCCAACCACTCTTGTCATGATTGCATAACCACGACATGTCAAGTTGTTTCTTGTTGCAACTGTAACTTGTAAAATTAAACTTCAGAACTGAGATAGTCAAGCTAAATAATTGCCTACTTTAAAAATATGTGTACGTATAATTTGCATGCCACTTTAGATAAGCCCTTGAATTATGAGCTTTTAAAGTCACAACTGTCACCAATTTCCAAAATACAGTTTCAGTGTTGCAATTCTCCCTGCAGACAGGCCCTACCCATGTCTTCTCAGTTTTCCAAGCAGTATGTTATCCTGGTCTATTGCAATCTGTTTTTCATGTTTTAACAAGAACTTAATTAATCACAACATTTACCTCTCCCATGCTATGGGACTTCTGAAATTCCACAGAAGAACCCTAAAGTGGCCCTAAATACACTAGTCTGTGCCTCAAGCAGCCCCAAGTTGTACTGATAAGTTCCAGGGAAGCCGGGAATATTTATCACACTCAGGACCCCACCCCCAGCCCCTTACCCCCTGCCCTGTGATTGAGTCCCTGCCCTGTCCTGCTTCTGACCTCCTGGGAGGTGCCATGACACTCCATCTCCCAGCCTAGGGTGTCTCATTCTCTTGAGAGAAAATAGCCAGTAGAAAGAGGGCCGGCCATGAAGAGCCTGGAGCAAGCCACTGGAAACAGTCAAGGCTTGCCAGGCGGAAAACCCGGCACAACGATGAGGCACCATCTGCCTGGAAATGATACTCCTAATCGGCCAAACCACCTTCCTCCTCGGTAGGATTTTTTTAATCAGTCACAGCAAGTAGTACCAATTAACGAACAAGCTCTTGATTTGCACCCTGTGATTCTTCAAGAAGCTCAAACCACTTCAAACAGTGGCCTATTAATTCCCAGAAATCCATGTTAGATGATAAAATGAGATAGGGAGAAAGGGGTGGTGGATAAATTACCAGCCAAGAAAACAAAAATGATCAGTTCTCTCCAAGAGTGAAAATGAGTCAGTGCTGCAGAGGGAAGCTAGAACCTCAGGGTTCTCCCAGGATGAACTTTTAACATTGGATAGAAGACTTCCCCCCATTAACCAAGGCCATTTTTCTTGGGGCATATGCTCCAATGGAGGTGAGCCTGACAACAGAAGCGCCCACTCCTCCTCAGGCATCGGCTGATCCAAGAGCTTAAGTTTGCTTGTCTCTGCTGCTTTGCCCAGCAGCCCTCCAGAACTGTTCTCTTAAATGCCATCTGCCCAGTAAGAAACACGAGAGGAGATGCCATTTCAATGCTGCATTTTGTGGTCAGTGAAAGTGCTGGTCCACCTCAGATAAATACACTCAGATGTCTTATCAACGACACTTCACAAGGGGCAAAACAAAAACAGGTGATCTGGTCTAAATTAATTTCCATGTCTGTTCAATTGTATTTCCCAAAGAGCCAACACAGAACACGTCCTATTGGCCCTACAATCCGGCTCTAGAAGTACGAAAGAGGGGAGAAAAGCCCCCAAATTGAGCATCCTGGGCTGAAAAACCCTTCAGAAACATCACCTCCCCCTAGGAGAGCGAAATAGCTCAGACCCACATTACCCTTGGTTTTCTTCTACCCTGGTACATTCCAACTCTACCAAGCTGAAAGGTTATTATTAGGTGAAAGGTGAGTCCACCCCCTTGAGTAGGAAGGTTTTCATAACCTCTCTCAGTGTAAAATGAACATGCCACTTCCCCAAACGGTCCATAATGTTTCCTTTAAAAAAAGAAAAAAAGTGTTTCATGGAATCTATGGTGTGTCAGCCCCCCTCCCAACGTCTGAGTCAGAGCATGTGTATGTCTTCAACCAAGGTTCTGGATAATCAGGGTGTATCACTTTCAGAGTTGCTCCAATAGCTGAACTTATGGCTGTCTTCCAGCCACACACACAACACAAGCACTATCTATTTTAAAACAAATTTCCTAACCCACACGCGATTGGAAGATACCTATACAGAGGTAGGCTTCCCACTGAAACAAATCACTTCTATCTCCAACTGTGTTTGTCATCACTCAGGATTAATGCGTGTTTCTGTGTATGTATTTTTATCTCTGACCATGTAACTCCTGGAGCAAAAAAAAAAAAAAAAAAAAACACACACACACACACACACACAAACCACAAAAAACCCAAATTTGACCAATGTGCCTGAGCCAATTCAGGGCTTTTAGAAGAGGAATGAATGGGAGATGAGAGCCCTCAAGCCCAGGGACTTCTCTCACACAAACAGTAAGTGGTAGGGGCGGGGGACGGGGGGGAAAAAATCCCTCCGGAGAGGGAGGAGGCAGGGTGGATGGATGATCGAGGAGGACAGCAGCCGGGAGACTTCGCGAACTGCCTGCAGAGGAGAGTGAAATCTCCTCCGTGCACAATACCCAAGCACCCTGTGCTGCTGCCTCGCATGGGCACGAATAATAAACACACCGAGGTGGGCAAACAGATGCACCGAGACCAGCCACCCCCAAAAGGTCAAAACTTCCGAAATCCCGGGGATCCCAACACCCACCCAAACACATCGATCAGTCCGAGCGGGAGAAGGGACTCGGAAGACTTAGTGAAGGATTCTGAGATCTGTCTTGTTGTTGTGGTGGTTTGGTTTGGTTTGGGGGTTTTGCTGTTTTGTTTTTTTGTTTTTTGTTTTTTTTTTTTTTTTCCTTTTCTTTCAAGCTCCGGCTTGCAAAGTACGGCGGCTGCATGCAAAGCTCGAGAGGAGCGGGCGGGCGGGCGGAGAGCGGCAGGGGGAGCGGGTGGGAAGGGAGGGGTGTCTCGCACCAGCCACCCAGGCCTCGATGTGACGAAAGTCGTCAGCAGCCCCGGCCGCATCCCAGCCCCTCCGCCCGGCGAGCAGGCGCCCCCACCCCAGCTTCCGTCCCCGCACTGGCAGCCGCGGCCCCGCGCCCGCAGCGCCCCCACCGCGGCTCCCGTCCCTCCCGCGCGGCGGATCCCCGCAGGCCTCCCCCCAGCCCGCCGGGGCCGGCCGGGGCCGGCCGGGGAGCCGCGGGGCGCCGAGGCCGGCTGGGGGGCCACGCTTACCTTGCGCGCTCGCGGGGGGGCTGAAGGTGGCCAGCCTCCCGCCCCCCGCCCCGTGCCTCCGCGCCGCGTCTCTTCCTCCCTCCTCTCCTCTTCCTCCGCCTCCCCACAGACAGTCCGGGGTCCCCCTCCTCCCCGCCGCTCCGAGTAGGCGCCGAGAGCCCCGGAGCCCGGCCCGCGTGCGTGCGTGCGGGAGGCCACGGCGCGCGGCCAGCTCTCCGGTCGCTGAGCGCGGCGCGCGGCTCCCAACTAAAGTGTGAAAGAAGCGGCGGCCGCGGGGCCGCGGCGCGGAACGTCCCCCCGGGAGTGGGCAGGGAGCGAGCGGGCGCGGGCTGCGAGCTGCGAGCTGCGAGCGGGCGAGGGAGGGGACCGCCCGGCGGCGCTGGAGGCAGGCGGGGAGGGCCGCTCCTCGCCCAGTCACTCACGCGGGGGGCGGGGGCAGCGGGCCACGCCCCCGCCGCCGGCCACGCCCCCGCGCGCGGCCGCGCCCCGCCCCCGGGGGAGGAGCCTGCCGAGGCCGCGGGGCGCGCGGGGCTGCGGGGGGGAGGGGGAGAGGGGCTGCGCGTAGGTGTGCGCGCGAGCGTGCGTGTGTGTGCGCGTGCGCGGGGGCGCGGGGGCGCGGGACGGGAGGCCCCGGCAGGGACGCCGCGTGCGTGCGGACGCTGCCACCCGCGGGGAGGCGCGGGCGTGCGGGGCAGCTCCCCGGCCGGGGGCCCAGCTCCGCGCTAGAGCCCGCCCGCCGCGGGGCCGCGCCCGCCGGGAGCGCTCAGAGGGAGGGCCGGGCACCCTGGGCGCGCCGCGCGCTCCCCCCTCCCCGCTGGGTGGCCGCAGAGCCGCCCCCACCCTGCCCTGGAGCCGCGGCGCCCGCCGGCTGGACGGAGCCCAGGTGACCCGGTGGAGGCGGCCCCGGGGGCGGGGGGGCGGGGAGACAGCGGTGCGCCTCGGGGCCCGGCCGGAGACTTCGCGCCCCGCTCCCCTTCCCCGCCCTTCGGCCTCGGGGGACGACCAGGGCGGAGGCCGCACGGGCCGGGCGCCTCCCGGGGGGGGGGTGGGGGAGGGTCCGAAAGATCGCAGTCGCTGCTTTATCCGTTCAGGTCTCCGCGGGCGCTCACAAGACGTCCCCAGTTCCCCACCCTCTGGGAGAAGGTTGTTTTGTTTTGTTTTGTTTTCCCCCCTCTTCCCGGTCATCGTGGGTCTTTCGTGCGAGCCCTGAATTGATCTTTCACATCGATAGCGGTCGGACGTCTTTTGTGCAGCTTCTGGGCTCCTCGCTGCTGCTGCTGCTGCTGCTGCTGCTCCTGCTGCTCCTGCTGCATTGCCCCAGACACGTGAGGAATGCCTGGCCTCCGAGTGAGGACACCCAAGAAAACAATAGGGGCAAAAGATACCCCCCTGGGTCTTTGTGGATTACACACGAACCAACCGAATCGTGTCTCTTTACACCAAGATGAAGTTGGACATTGGGAAAGGACACGTCAGAGCCGTGACAGTGATGAGACACTTTAATTGAAAAGCAAATTCGTAATTTAGTGTGATGAAATGAGTTCACAACCACCCATAGTGGCTGGGGAAGTCAACCTTTTTGGGGAGGGGGAAAAAAAAGGATTTTCCAGTGCTTTCTCTTTATCAATGTAAAAGACTGATATCAGGTTGTTTTTGAAAATCTACTTGTGTTCTGTTCATTTAAATGATCCATATTCTAGTTCATTTGTCTCCTGGGAACCAGGATTCTCTGTAGTCTGAAGAGGAATGGTTAAGAAGGGAGACTAGGCAAATTAGGATTCCAATCAGGCACTGGCAGCCACCATCTCTATCACCCTAGGCAACCCACTTCATTTCTGTTAGCCTTCCCTTCCTCAGCTGTAAAATGGGATTGATGATACTGGCTCCTACCTCATAGGCTTGTTGTGAAAGTAAGAAGAAAATAAAACGAGGTGCCAGTGCGTGTAAAACACTTTGCATAATGACACATGGTAAGAACTCAAGAAATATGAGCTGTTATTTCAGATGTGTAGTTTAACCCCAAATCTGGTAGACTTTTTTTTTTTTAATCTTTGCATTCTTTCTTAAAGTTGGGGAGGGATCCATCTGCTGGGTTTATGTAAATGTAGTCAACCCTTTTCTGGGGTTTTTGGGCCATGCCTAAATGGCCCAAAATGAAAGAAATAGATGATGATTAAGATGTGTGTGTGTATCTATGTAAAAGAGTCCTTAAGGGTAACAAGCTTTTTCTGTGCACACTCCCCCCACCTCCATCCCTCATCTACACAGACCACCCTAAACGAACCAACTCTATAAATGTTTATCTGTGTTGAATTCTATCCCTTGAACGATAGACAACTGCCCTAGATAACTTCCTAGGGCAGAGAACAGGTTGTATGTTAAGTGTGTGTTTTTCAATAGACATTATATATGGTAGTGAGGGTCTCAGGAGAGTCTGCAAGTAGTCCATGGAGGGAATCTGTAATGAAATGATAGTGTTGACCAGAAACAATCCAGGTTTAATAGGGCTAGAAGCACAATTTGGGCAGCCAGATGTTCTAGCCATAGAAGATCAAAAGTACAGAAACCCCTTAGAAGGGTTCATGTAAAATGAGGGGTCAGGAAACTTAAGCTCCTTTTAGCTTTTTTAGTAAACACTCTTTGGTGCTGTAATTTTTGTAGAAATTAACTGCTTTGCTAAACATTGTTTTAGTGAGAAAACTCATTCTTCCTTTCACCTGGGATCCCAGGGACACCTCTCCTAAATCACTCCTCCCCACCACATCTGGAGGATGCAAGAATAGAGACTCACCACACACACACACACACATACTTTCTTGCAGAGCGTCATGGGAGACACAGTGGGACTGTGGGGACAGTGGGACCTTGCTCTTGGCAAGATCTGCAGAAGAGCACAATAGGAAGGCAGAGGAGGGTAGGCAGGAGGGGGCACTGGGAGCCAGAGAGGCAGGGATGCAGTGCAAACCATGCAAACGTGTTTGGTCAGCACAAGCTAAATCTACTAGACATTTTATTACTGAATAATCTCTAGCTATTCATAATTATTAAGATAACTATAAACATATAAAAATAATGAAAAACAGCGGATCCCTGGGTGGCGCAGCGGTTTGGCGCCTGCCTTTGGCCCAGGGCGCGATCCTGGAGACCTGGGATCGAATCCCACGTCGGGCTCCCGGTGCATGGAGCCTGCTTCTCCCTCTGCCTGTGTCTCTGCCTCTCTCTCTCTCTCTCTCTCTCTCTCTCTCTCTCTCTCTGTGTGTGTGTGACTGTCATAAATAAATAAAAATAAATTTAAAAAAATAATGAAAAACATGACTATCCCCTCTGATTACAAGTGATAAAGTCATCACCTCTTTGCCCTCCCGCCCCACCAGAATCTCTAAGTTCCATATCTTCAAACAGTCTCACTGTAACTTTCAAAGAAAAATGATATCCTTATTGCTCAGAAAATTTGCATTTTTAAACATCAAAGTCCCTACTATTATAATTAACTTTCTTTTATTCCTGAAGCTTTAACTTATGCATACTTGGCACTATAAGACCATTCACAACAAATAAGTTGGAATTTTTTGTTTCTTATTTTTCTTTTAAATAGATTGAATGTTTGTATCCCCAACCCCACCGCCCCCTACCTAGTTCCTGTGTTGAAGCCCTAACCTGTGTCATGCTATTAGAACTTTGGGAGGTGAGGTCATGAGGGTGAGGTCCTCATGATGAGATTAGCACCTTTATATGAAGAGAATATAGAACTCTCTCTGACCCCACCCCACCCACAACAAAGCCATCTGGAAATGGAAGCTGGGAAAGGGGTCATCCCCAAGAACCTGACCATGCTGGCACCCTGTTCTCAGTCTTTAACCTCCAGGACTGTGAGAAATAACCATCTGGAGTTTAAGTCACCCAGTCGTGGCATTTTGTTATAGCAGCCCAAGCTCAGACATATAGATTCCTTTTCCTTTTGACTATAAAAGGGAAACCAAGGAAAATGAAGGTTGATTGGGGGAAAAAAAGTAGTAAATACTATATACAACACCTCCTATAATATCTCATATTGATCAGCATGAATTCATTTTATATGATTTGTTTTTAAAAGGTTCTAATGTTAATTTTTCTGAATAATCAAGTTAAAAGTAGCTTTGGCAGGATTATTCAGAAACAAGTGATCCTAAAGTAAGTACTGCTCTGAAATGTGCTTTCTTTGTATTTGCTCCATGCAGTAACAGCTAACACTGATTGTCTGCTGTATATACCAGGCATCATGTAAATCATAATGTATGTGAACTAACTCACTTCATCTTCCCCAACAATGCAATCAGATCCTACTGTTCTCATCATTCCCACGCAGATGTGGGTAGGAAAGTAGGGATAAAGTAATGATTGCAAGGCCAAGTGGTAAAAGCCAAGATTGGTTCTCACTAGTCAGATGCCAGAGCCCACATTCTGTTGGAAATATATTTTCTCTTCAAACTCCTCCACTTTTTTGCTTCACTTTTACTCATCCTTCAAGGGGAGGCTCCCAGTCTAAGGCCTAAAGGGAGGCATAACTGAGCAACCCTAGCCTTGGATCTCTGAACTTTTGTATAACCATAGTCTTCCTCCCTTGCTGAAATTTCACAATCTTATGCTGCTGGGGACCTTCCACATCTTTTATGTTAGCTCCACCATCAAGACCAGTAGCTAGTTGTTTGAGACTAGATAGTTGTGTGAGTGTGTGCATTGAAATCTTCCTTTGGGGAGGGACCACAGTGCACAGAGAGGTAAAGCACCCAACAAACGGTTGTGGATTGAGGGTTGTTTATGTACAGGTATGTTTATACTAGTTGATTCTAGTGACACCACACAGCCCCTTCAGAATGGTTGGGGCTACATCAGAGTAGGTAGTTTAAAGTCAGTGCTAACAACTTGCTAATGGTTCTAATTGGTCTCTCAATGATGTGTGAATTACTCTGAGTAACTTGCTTTTCTAGATCTGAAAATTATGACTCTGACTTACATCTATTTCTTTCTTTCTTGGGTTTCTCCCTAGGGTCGGTTATTTCTTTTATCTCACTTTCCAAATCTGGGTAGACAGAAGATGAAAACGTGTAACAGTCACTTGAAGCAGGGAGTGTTAAGAACCTATCACAAAGGAGTGAGACTCAGCCCCAGGCAAAAGAGAAGAATGAAGGAGGGTGGGACATCCAGGAGGGGTCAGCTACACCCCGAGGCTCGCTCCAACCTCTCCACCTTTCACAGCCTTGCCCAGATATTGGAAGTTAGCTTTCCAGCATGGCACGCCCCTTTTTCCAGGTCACACAAGAGCTCTGCCACTGTGGGTGTAACAGATGAATCCCTAGATACTCAAGTCATCTGTTAACTGGTATCAGCTTAGAATATAGTCCTGCTTCCAGCCTGTAATGTGTGAATGGTAATTGTTATTTCACGTGTTGGTCTTGTCTCTCCATTAGATTATAAACTCTGTGGGAACAGGAGATTTTGCTCTCTGAATTTCTCCATCACGCACACAAAACCTTCCATAATTTGGGCCCTGCCTACCTTTGAAGATTAAGTCCCAGTTCCAGGTGCTAACTGGAGCTAGTTGGCTAATTTGCTGGTTCCCATCCATATTCCATTATTTCTACCCTTACGCCCTTACACATATTGTTCCCTCTGTGTAGACTACTCAAACCTCTTCATAGTCCAAGAACTCGCCTGTCAGCCGATTCAACTCTTTCTCTGCCATTCATTAGCTCTGTGGCCACCCACAAGCTGATCTTGACCTCTCTGAGCCTCAGGGTCTTCGTTTGCCTCAAAGGGACCATACTACATATACAGAGAATTAAACATAAAGGCCTGCCATTTGGCACATTTAAAGGGCAGACATGGATGCTTTGTAAATGGCTATTGTAATCTCTTGTTCTTTATGGTCTGACTTAAATGTCTTTTGTTCTGAGAAGCTTTCCAAAACCCCCTTGTCAAAATTGAACTCTGCCTCCCCCACCTCCTACTGAAGTTTTGGGCTTTTTTGAGCCTTTGAGATTTGGTTTATTTGTTATAGTAGTTAACCAATTCTGACTAATACGTGGTAGATATGTATTTTGTAAATTGTATGCTTTGGTTGTTTTTTTGTACAGTCACATGACTGGGTAACCATCACCACTATCTCACTCTGGAACATTTTTATCACCTCAAAGAATAGGAGGGTTTCAATTTTTCCACATCTTCACAGACACTTGTTAATACCTGTCTTTTTTGCACCTAGTGGGTATGCGGGAGTATCTCACTGTGGTTTTGGTTTGCATTTCCCTAATGACTAATTGTGTTGAACACATGAAAAGGTTGAAGTTTGCTTATACTTTTGTGATGACAGTTGCTACAGCCAGAACTTGTTTATCCTTCACATTTCCTAGAACCCTTTGCTTAAAGCTTTGTAAATCAGGGGATGCCTGAGTCACTCAGCAGTTGAGCAACTGCCTTCAGCTCAAGGCGTGATCCTGGAGACCTGGGATCCAGCCCCACATCGGGCTCCTTGCGAGGAGCTTGCTTCTCCCTCTGTCTATGTCTCTGCCTCTCTCTCTCTGTGTCTCTCATGAATAAATAAACAAAATCTTTTTAAAAATTAAAAGCTTTGTAAATTGCGGAGCTCAAAATGTATTTACTGAATAAGTTATTTATTGCTGATATCACCCACTACGTATCCTGATGTGAACTGACTATAAGAGAGAAGAGAGGGAACAAAAAAGTATGGAGAAAAGAATAAAGCAAAATATCAAAGAATATGATGCCTATTATTCTGAGAGTATACAAATTATATGTTGAATAATGCTTTACAGCTATTAAAGATATCCTGGTATTTCTACCAGCTTTCATTGTATTTTTTTCCTTCATTACTAGGGCAGATTCAACAAGGAGGTATTATAGACAAATTAAGACATTTTAGTTTTAAATGAGAAAAAAGAATTAAATGGAAAATGTAATTTTCAACTGATGCTGATAATTGGAGCACAAGGGCTTTACTCCTTCATGCTCCTTCAAAGTTTTTTTTTAAAACAGAAGCAAACATATAACTCAATTAAAGTGCTACCGCATTCTAGAAAATCTAAAAAAATATTTTTAGATATTTCCTTTAGATAAAATGAAACTTATTTGAAAGAAAAAGAGAGGCAACCTCCAATTCATGAAATGCAAAAGCAGGACCCAAGTAGCAAGAAGGAGTTTGCAGTGGAGTCTCACTGTTACCCATGCTGGAGAACCTGGAGGTACAGTACCCAGGGAGTAGCAAATTGATCCCTACGGAAACTTCTGGAAGTGTACCAACTGCCATACTCAGAGTTAGATCACACTGCAGTGCTCAGAACCAGCTGCTAAAGGGGACTGTTGGACAGAGGGCCCCACCCTGCCAACCGTGAACTACCGCACAACTGGAAAACTCACCCACTCCCCAGGGCTCCTCCCTCTCTTAGTGATCTGTTGCTCAAGTTTCACATCTATGTCCTCAGGCTACTGATCTGATATGGCCCAGTCCCTTCTTCCAGCATGTGCATGGTGTTCTAGTGGGGCTTTGTTGACTGTAAGAAATAGAGGCTTAGAACACCTGAGTGGCTCAGCAGATGAGCAGCTGCCTTGGGCTCAGGACATGATCCCTGGTTGGGGGATGGAGTCCTGCATCTGGCTCCCTGTGGAGAGCCTGCTTCTCCCTCTGCCTGTGTCTCTGCCTCTCTCTGTGTGTCTCTCGTGAATAAAATCTTTAAAAAAAAGAAAAAAGGAAATAGAGGCTCAAGTTTATCAGCTTGAGTCAGAGGGACCTGGGGAGAGTTACTGTAAGACTCTCTAAAAACATCATGGAAGCAGAATCCTTCTGGAAATTCAAGAAAAGAACCCTAGAATGACCAGACTTCATGGACATCAATGTAAAGATGTGACTCCACATAGCTTCCACCTGTTTGTCCCATGATAAAGAATTGTAATGCCTCCTAAGCCTACTCATCACAGGGAAAAAAGACATTTCTTTCTTTTTCTTTTCTTTTTTTTTTTTTTGTATCTGTAGGTGACGATGGATGTTAACTAAAGGTATTGTGGTAATTATTTCACAACATATGTAAGTTAACTTATTATGCTTTACTCCTTAAACTTATACAGTACTATATGTCAATTATATCTCAATAAAACTGGGGAAAAAAGAATTGTAATGCCAATGAATGAGAAAGATATTGGTATTGATATATCAGATAAACTCTGATTCATATATATGTGTATATATATGTATATGTGTATATATATATATATATATATATATATATCAGTTGCAAGTTTAAATGTTTTATTAGCAGTAAAATTTTACTTTGCAACACACCATACAATAGTTCACAGTGACTGAGATCCACCGTACCTGACAAAAAAAAAAAAAAATGTCCATACATTTCCCAAAGTAGAAAAGTGTATCGGCCACATTCTGATGACCGTGCAATAAAACTGGAAATTAATAAGGAGATTTTTAAAACCAACCAGAAAAATTTAAAATACTCTCTTTGTGTATAGTAAAGATGAAAATTCAGGGATCCCTGGGTGGCGCAGCGGGTTAGCGCCTGCCTTTGGCCCAGGGCGCGATCCTGGAGACCCGGGATCGAGTCCCGCATCGGGCTCCCTGCATGGAGCCTGCTTCTCACTCTGCCTCTCTCTCTCTCTCTCTCTGTGACTATCATAAATAAATAAAAAAAAAAAAAAATTAAAAAAAAAAAAAAAGAGTTTAAAAAAAAAAAAAAAAAAAAAAAAAAAAAAAAAGAAAATTCAAATAAATGGGAAAAAATAGATTATGGCTTCGAAGGGTTGGAACAAACTGATGACACTTTGTAAAATAGCAAAATTAAATTATACCTGAGCAAATATAAAAATAAATTCCATATGGATGACATATGTATTTATATTTTTGCCTCAATTTCTTATTTTTATTATTTAAAAATTTTTGTATTTGAGTATAGTTGACATAGGATGGCATATTTAAGCGTGAAAAGTAAAGGCACTTTTATTATTTTTTTAGTACAAGAAAAAACATAGGTTTAAAATTTTGTATAATCTCGAAATAGGCAAGGCTTGGCCAAGCAGAAATCATAAACGAAAAAATTGCTAGTTTTGAATGCATAACACAATTGTATAACAGAAAATCATCATAAACAAATTGAAAAGTAAATGGCACACTGATATGTGCAATATAGTTGATAGGTAAATGATTAGGCCATTAGTATGTAAAGAGTTCCATAGTCCAATAAGAAAAGATACAAATTCAACAGAAAGCTAATCAAAGATAGAACAAAATAATTGACAAAAGAGGAAATATAAACTATTATTAAAATAAATCAAAAAGTTCAATGTTACTAGTGTTTAAAGAAAATAGGGGATCCCTGGGTGGCTCAGCGGTTTAGCACCTGCCTTCGGTCCAGGGCGTGATCCTGGAAACCCTGGATCGAGTCCCTCGTCGAGCTCCCTACATGGAGCCTGCTTCTTCCTCTGCCTGTGTCTCTGCCTCCCTCTCTCTCTCTCTCTCTATCTCTCTGTGTGTTTCTCATGAATAAATAAATAAAACGTTTTTTAAAAAAAGGAAAAAGAAAATAAATATGATGCCATTTTCTCTGTATATAACTGGCAGATTTTTAAAAATTACTACCTCTAGGATTGAGGAAAGTTTAGGGAAACAGGCACTCTGATATACTGCTGATAGAGTAATTTATCAATATATATCAAAAGCTTTAGAAGTTTATATGCCCTTTGCCCTAGCAACTACTAGTCTTCTAGGAATTAATCATAAAGAGGTATTCAGAAATGTACAGTAATATATACCACACTCAAGTGTCTTTAATGATATGAGGAAATGTTTATGCTACATTATACTATAAAAGAAGACATCAAATTGTATATATAATACGATCATATAAAGGTTAAACTTTATACACATATGCCTTGAAAAATATTAAAATGTTAGCAATGGCGGTTTCTGTGGTGGAATTTGAGGTGACTGTTGCTTAAAATACGTTTTCTCAAAAAAAAATTTTCCCTCCATTTTTCAAAGAGCCTGTTTTAATTTTATAGTACAGAAAAAAGGCTATTGAAACAAGAGTCTACTCCTTTAGGAGTTAGAGAAATATAGCTACGGAGATTGGAAGTGACCTTAAAGATTTTCTATTCAAACCCCCATTCTGCTCACTGCTAGCCCATCAGCACTTCAACTCATACTATAAAGAGTATATTTTGGGGTCGTTCTTTCTTCTTTATATATATTTGATTTTTAGCATTTTTCGAAGGAGAGTTGTACAGATAATTCAAGGATCAGAACACGAGGCCTGTGTGAATAGATAAAGATGCTGGCATTCTAAGGATGAGAGGAAGAAGTGGCTATTTTAGTCTTTGCTCTCTTGCAGCAAGTATTCTAGCTATATTCTTCTAGGTTGACCAAGCCTGTTGGGTACCAGAGATGGCTTCTGTGGCAGTCACGAAAATGCACTTGCAGATCTCCAACTAGAAACCACAGTCCCCAGCTTTGCTGAGCTCAGAAACCCATTGCTGTGTTTGTGTGGAGGCCAAGCTTCCCAGTGGCTGCTATAAGCCATTGACCGAGTGCATTAGAGATACTACAGCAGACCCATACCTGGGTAACACAGGACTCGTCGGACCCCTGTCCTTGCCCCCAGGACACTGTGCTCTTTGCTGAACCATCCTCAGACTCCACAGCAGCAGAAGACACCTCCCCCAACCTTCCATCCCTCCCTCCTGCACTCCTGCTCTTAACTAGCTCTCCCAGGCTTCTCTGAGTCTCTTCCCATTTTTTTTTTCTTACTCAAGTATTTTCCCTAACAAAATCCTTGCATATTTAATTCCATCTTGGCTGTTTGCTTCTCAGAGGACTGAGCAAACTGAGCTTCCCAGCAGTCTTGAAATCCTAAACCTTGTTGCCCCCTTCCCCCACTCCTCAGAGTCAGCCGCCATCATTGTCACCAATGCATGTCAGTGAGGCAGAAGGAAAAGAGTCGAAATGGGATTAACGGACAGACAGCCTGTTGCAGTTTCAGGCTCTGTGAGGTAATAGGCACAGATTTAGTCACATTTCATCTATTCAGATCCATCTTCCATTTCCATTACGGTGCATTTCTCATCCCAGCTTCTTGGAGTCTGGATAAATTTCTGCTGAACACACAATGACCAATGAGACCAGTGCTGTCCAGTAGAAATATAATGTGAACTACATGTGTAATTTTAAATTTTCTAATAGTGGCATTGGAAAATAAAAAGCAGGTGAAAGTACTTTTATTAATAAATTTTATTTAACTCGTAGTATCAAAATGTTATTTCAGCACGTAATCAATATAAAAATTATTAATGATATATTTTACTTTTTCGTGAGGTATATCTTTGAAATCCACCATGTATTTTATATTTACAGCACATCTCAGTTCAGACTAACTTAATTCAAAGGCTCAGTAGTGCCACATGACTAGAGGCTGTATTGGGTGGTACAGAACCAGACTGTAAGTGCCTTTAACATAAGAGTGAGGGTTTTTTTTTCTGTTTTTGGCTTAGAAGAGCAACTGGGACTGGAATGAGCACTTAGTAGATACTTCATCAATACTTGGTTGGTTACTGTTTTTGTTGTTGTTGTTAAATAAATATAAATAAGTAGTTAGTTACTGTTACAATATACAGAATGTGTGTGATATAAGGGTGTCTTACTCACATGGCTATTAAGGGCTAGGGAGTGATTTCGATGATGACCATAGGCCAAGGGGGGACTGAGGTGCATGGAGGTGCCTCTCAGCTCCAGGTGGTTATTGACATCTGTCGAGGTGAGTCCTTTATGCTTTCTCAGAAGAGAACAGAAATCTCAATTTCCATGTGAAATCTTCCAGTCTTTAATGTCAGTGATCAACTCAAAATTAAAATGAATATGGGACAGTGTTTGCTTGTGGAACACACGTGTTTGTGACTAATACTCTCCACAATATGTAATTCCTTTGAAGGCAGACAAAATATAGTTACAAGTTAATTAGCATTAGCAAGAGAATTAAACAAAACAATGATAAAAGCTGCCATATTGCTTTTTGTGGGAGTGGGGGAGGTGTCATATGTTCTTCAAAGCTTGGGGTAGCCTATTTCAGAAATGTTAAAATCCTGTGGTTTCTGGGATGCCTGGGTGGCTCAGTGGTTGAGTGTCTACCTTTGGCTCAGGGCGTGATCCCATGTCTGGCAATCAAGTCCCATAGCAGGCTCCCTGCTGGGAGCCTGCTTCTCCCTCTGTCTATGTCTCTGTCTATCTCTGTCTCTCGTGAATAAATAAATAAAACCTTTTTTAAAAAATCCTGTGGTTTCATGGGATCCCTGGGTGGCGCCGCGGTTTGGCGCCTGCTTTTGGCCCAGGGCGCGATCCTGGAGATCCGGGATCAAATCCCACGTCAGGCTCCCGGTGCATGGAGCCTGCTTCTCCCTCTGCCTGTGTCTCTGCCTCTCTCTCTCTCTCACTGTGTGCCTATCATGAATAAATAAAAATTAAAAAAAAAAATCCTGTGGTTTCAGACTATGGATTCTTGATCTTTTCCTTTTTAAAAGATATTTATTTATTTATTTATTTATTTATTTATTTATTTATTTAACAGAGAGAGCACAAATAGGCAGAGTGGCAGGTAGAGGGAGAGGCAGAAGCAGGCTCTGAGCAGAAAGCCTGATGCGGGGCTCTATCCCAGGACTCTGGGATCATGACCTGAGCCAAAGGCAGGTACTTAAGTGACTGAGCCACCTATGTACCCTTCTTAATCATTTTCTATGTGCATATGTATAGATAGATATGTCTTTAACATTTCCCTGTAGAAATATAGTTAGATGGAACACGACACTTTAAAATGCTTGATATCACTACTGCTAATTGAACCCATGGGGCAGAAAGTGCTTATTTTAAATGAGACAATGTCAAATTCCTTTCCACTCTGGGCTGTGAAAGAGCTTCAGCCTGTTGATAGAGAAAGCCTGTCGGATAGTCACGCTGTGGTACACTATTACTGCAGCACACCGCAGCTGTAACCCACACTCCCCAGAATTTGCCTGAGGTTCACAGTGGCCAACGAGCTGAGGACCGAACCCTTCATAGTGCCACCTCCAGTGAGGGTTGAAGAAGGAGCATGTCATAGGAAACACTTCCCTCCATAGTAACAAGTAAGCTCTGATATGAAATATGTTCCAGTTCTCCTAACCAGTATCATAAACATTCTGGAATGCAATCCTCTGCATCATCCAGGTTGATTGACACATTCCTGTGGGTGGGAGATTCAGCACCAATTCTGTAGATCTGGGCTCCAAGTGCAGGGACCTGCCATTTCTCTTGGAGGTAATGCCTCAGAAGCCAGAAAAAAACACTGGCAAACTTCTGAGAGAAGGGTGGGAACCAGCATTCCCTTCACCACTGGTACTGACCTACAGTCCCTCCCCATCTAGGTCTTAAGCAGAAGAGGCCATGAAGCTAGTCAAGAGAATAATTCAGGATTTAAACCAGGATTTTCTGATTCCAGGGCTATGATTCTTCCATGAAGCTCACTGGTTACTGGTCTTCATATTTCCCTCATTGCTCTCTGCCCTGCCACCCTGTTTCCTCACATCTTCAAGTTATTTTAGATCCAACTCGACTTTGACATTGGATAGAGAGGTGGAATAGCAATGATTGCAACAGCTCATATGTATAAAGGCTTTTGGTCCAGCACTGAGTGTCTGACCTGAATCATTTCCATTGGATCCCCATGGCATCTGCATGAGTGAGATGCTATTATTATACCCACTGAACAGACATAGAAGGACATAGAAGTTCATAGAGTTTATGTCACTTACTCAAAATTGCAAAGCTAGTAAATGGCAATCCAGATTTGAACCTGGGTTTATTTTTTTACACTTACTTATTTTTTTTTTAAAGCAGTTCTTATTTATTTATTTATTTATTTATTTATTTATTTATTTATTTATGATAGTCACACAGAGAGAGAGAGAAAGAGAGGCAGAGACATAGGCAGAGGGAGAAGCAGGCTCCATACACCAGGACCCCGACATGGGATTCAATCCCAGGTCTCCAGGATCGCGCCCTGGGCCAAAGGCAGGCGCCAAACCGCTACGCCACCCAGGGATCCCTACACTTACTTATTATACCATATCCTTCCAAAAGAATTTGAGGTTGTATAAATCATAGAATATATTTTTACAAGAAGAAATGATTCTAGCGGAAAGTGAAGGTAGGAGGGAAACTTAGGGCAGGCTCAACTAAACCATTCTATACAGGGGTTGACACATCTAGACTAGTCTGTGTCAAAGACCAATTTAATTTAGGCTGTTAACTGTAAATCAAGGTAATATTTTCTTGGGCTCTTCATGCTTGGAGTCATCAATCAGTCTTCTCTTTCCTATGCCTGTCCAATCAGTTAGGACTTAATATTCTCAAATTTGTCTCTTCTCTGCCATCACTGCTGCTTTCCCAGTTCAGGTCCTCATCATCTCTTGTTGAATATCAAAGCAATTCCTCAATGCTTTTTCCCTCTATCCTTTATTTTCTCTACTCTCACTGTACTCTGGTTGCTTTTACTTTCTAAATAAGTCTTTCTTCCCATTTTTTAAAAGAAGATTTTATTTATTTATTCATGAGAGACACAGAGAGAGAGGCAGAGACATAGGCAGAAGCAGAAGCAGGCTCCTTGTGGGAAGCCCGATGTGGGACTCGATTCCAGGCCCTCCTCAGGAATCACAACCTGAGCCAAAGGCAGATGCTCAACCACTGAACCACCCAGGCATCCCTTTCTTCCCATTTCTTCTCTTTGTTCCAGCTTAGACCCCACTGTGTCTCATCTACCTGGATACTGTGGTCATCTAACCTGTTTCCCCAGGTCCCTGACCTTGCCCCACTCAAATCTACCCTCCACACACCAATTGGAAAATATCTGCTCTCTGCTTAAAATTACATATTGCTCTTTGGTGCATCAAAAGGCACTATCAAAAAAGGGAAAAGGCAACCTGCACAGTGGGAGAAAATCTTTGCCAATCATATGCCTAATAAGCAATTAATATCCAGAATATATAAAGAACTCCTGCAATACTACAATGAAAAAGCAAACAACCCAGTTAGAAAAATAGGCAAATAGGAAAATAGACATTTTCTCCAGAGAAGATATGCAAATAGTCCATAAGCCCATGAAAAGAGGCTCAAATCACTAATCTTTAGAGAAATGGAAATCAAAACCACAATGAGATACCACTTTACACCCATTAGAATGGCTACAATGAGACAAGAAAAGGGAGAAAAAAAACAGAAAATAAACGTTGGAGAGGATATGGAGAAACTGGAATCCTTGTGCATCTCTGGTGGGAACGTAACATGGGAGCCCTGCTGTGAAAAAGAGTTAGATGGTTCCTCAAAAAGTTAACCATAGAGTTGCCATATGATACAGTAATTTTACCTCCAGGTGTATACCCCCAAAAAGGAAAACAGACTGGGATAGATACTTGTGCACGATGTTTGTAGCAGCAGCATTATTCATGACAACCAAAAGGTGGAAACAACCCAGATGTCCATTAACAGATAAATGTATTAAAAAACGTGGTGTGTGTGTGTGTGTGTGTGTGTGTGTGATCCAGCCTTAAAAGATGAAATTAGGGGATCCCTGGGTGGCTCAGCGGTTTGGCGCTTGCCTTTTGGCCCAGGGCGTGATCCTGGAGTCCCGGGATCGAGTCCCGTGTCAGGATCCATGCATGGGGCCTGCTTCTCCCTCGGCCTGTGTCTCTGCCTCTCTCTCTCTCTCTGTGTGTCTCTCATGCATAAATAAATAAAATCTTTAACAACAAAAAAAGAGATGAAATTACAATACATGCTACAAATGAATGAACTTTGAAAGCATTATGCTGCATGAACTGACACAAAAGGACACATATTGTATAATTCCGCTTATCTGAGGTATCTAGAATGGGCAAACTCACAGAGATGGAGTAGAACAAAAAAAAAAAAAAAAGAGATGGAGTAGAACAGTGTTGAAAGTAGACTGACAAGGGGGTAGGGGGAAAATGGTAATTTCCTGTTAAACATCAATTCCATGTTTAATGAATAGGGTTTTTGTTTGAGGTGATGAAAAGTTTTGTGAACAGATAGTCGTGATGCACAACATGGGAATATACTTCATGACACTGAATCGCACACTTCAAAATGGTTAAGACAGTAAATTTTTTGTGCATATTTTACCATGATAAACAACAACAACAAGAACAACAAACCTACCATCAACAGGATAAAGTCCAGGCTCCTTAGCATGGCCAATAAGAGCTTTTATGACACCTCTGCCAATACCCCAGGCTCACTCCCCATAAGTCCCCCTGTCTATGGTAAGGCATTTGTACTATCCTCCTTTCATCATGGGGTTCTATGGCCCCCTCTTTCATTCAAATCTCAACTCAGACTTCTTTCCCCAGGAAATCCTCCCTCCCATTGACTCCTCCTGCTTTACTCAGCACCCTTCATCTCCACTGTCCATCTTGCTGAAACACACAAACTTCTACTCACCCCTCGACATGGAGTGTCACTGCAGTCCTTCTGTGAAGCCCTCCTGCCCCTTCTTAGGCGGGGTAGCTTCTCCCAGCATCACGTTCCTGAATTTCCCAGGGCTCTCTTCCCTTTGTGTGGCAATCATTAGTTCACCTCTCTGCCTCTTTCACTAGCTTGGGAGCTTCTCTGAGGAGGAGACCACAGCACCTCAACACACAGCAGTATAATGGAGTAAAAGGCCCACTCAGAAGTCCTTGCTGGATGACTGAATGTCTATGAATGGCCACATCTCAAGCCTTTTAAGTTTGGACATGAGAAGAAAAGACCTTTGTTCTCTAGGGAAATAGAGGAAAAATTTAAATGTACTTTTCCCATCAAAGCCTTAGACGGTCTTATTTGCAACTTATGAGAAAGTAGACTCTAAAAGACATCCCTGCTTTGTTTAATTTCATTTTTGGTTGATTGGTTCTCTTTTAGTTCTAAGTATATACCATAAAGACCAGAAATCAACATTTCTTCTAGCTTTTTTTTTAAAAAAAGATTTTATTTATTTATTCATAAGAGACACATAGAGAGAGGCAAAGACATAGGCATAGGCTCAACCACTGAACTACCCAGGTGCCCCACTTCTAGCTTTAAGAAGAAGAAAAATACTTGGGAGAAAGAAAGAGAAACTTTTAATAACTTCTAGAAAATGTGGTTCCTTAAAGAGGAATATTTCGCTCAAGCCATTAACATATCCTCACCTTAAATGCCATGTCTTCATATTTTTTTCTGACTCGTACTAGCCAATTTCTGCCTTCCTAACATAAATCATTATATAATCTCTGCCCACTGTTTTCAGTGGTCCCTTTCAAAATCAAATGTTTAATGGCAGCCAAAGTCCTGAAGTATAAACTTTCACAAAAGTCTAATAGAGAATAATAAATAAAGGTTTTGAATATCTATGACACACACACTGCCCTCTATTTTTTTTTAAGATTTCATTTATTTATTCATGATAGACACACACACACACACACACAGAGGCAGAGACACAGGCAGAGGGAGAAGCAGGCTCCATGCCGGGAGCCTGACATAGGACTCGATCCCAGGACTCCAGGATCATGCCCTGGGCCAAAGGCAGGCGCTAAACTATTGAGCCACCCAGGGGTCCCCACACACACTACCCTCTAGACAGTACTTTTTTTTAATTTATTTATGATAGTCACAGGGAGAGAGAGAGAGAGAGAGAGAGGCAGAGACACAGGCAGAGGGAGAAGCAGGCTCCATGCACCAGGGGCCCGACGTGGGATTCGATCCCGGGTCTCCAGGATCGCTCCCTGGGCCAAAGGCAGGTGCCAAACCGCTGCGCCACCCAGGGATCCCCCCTCTAGACACTATTTATGCCACCTGCCTTGCCTTACATGGGCTGCCGTAACAAGGTACCATCAACAGAGTAGCTTCAAAGAACAAAAACTTACCGTCTCAGTTGTAGAGGCTAGAGCCCAAGGTGTTAGCAGGATTGATTCTGAGAGCTTACAGAAAGAATCTGTTCTGTGCCTCTACATCTGGTGGTTTTCTGGCAACCTATGTTATCTTTGTGTCTAGAAACATCACCTTGATCTCTGCCTTCAGCCTCACATGGTGTTTTCCCTGAGTGTGTGTGTGTGTGTCTGTATTTATTTTCTCCTTTTTATAAGGAAATCAGTCACCTTGGGTCAGGAGGCTACTCTAGTCCAGTATGACCTAATCTTAACTAATTATGTCTGTAGTGACCTTATTTCCAAATTAGGTCACAGTCTAGGAATTAGGATTTCAGCAACATGAATTTTGAGGGGCTGTAATCAACTCACAGCACCACCTCATTTAATCTCCCCAACAATCCACTGAGAAATTTGTTGTTATCCCCATTTCACAGAGGATGAAAATGAAGCTCCGTGAGATTGAGTAACTACCTCAAAATAGAATGACTAGTGGATTGCAAAACTGGGATTTGAAATGTGGTCTTTCTGATTATGAATCAGTTTCTCCTCATTATATAAGTGAAATACCATTGTTTACAGTCTCTGCCTGATTTCCTCTAGGCTTAGTAAATACCTGTCAACTTAGTGAGCCTGAGCCTTTTCACTGTTACATAATGATTTAGTTCTATTTCAAAATATTTAGTGAGTGCCTGCTACTGTAAGTATTTCAGACACTGGGTTCAAAGATGAAACATGGACCAGGTTTCAAGGCACTTAAAATTTAGTGGAAGAGACAGACATATCAACAAGCCACTATCTCATAAGGAAACCTGAAGGGTTAGATAGAGATTCAGACAACTCTGTTGGGAGGGATTAATATTAATCAATAGGATTCAGCCAATAATTTTTATATCTTCGCATGGATGACAAGAGACTGAGGAAAGCACATTTAACCCACACATTTCAGGGGGAACCTGGGTGGCTCAGAGGTTGAGCATCTGCCTTTGGCTCAGGTCAGTGATCCCGGTGTCCTGGGATCCAGTACCCCTCGGGCATCCTGCAGGGAGGCTGCTCCTGCCTCTGCCTATGTTTCTGCTTCTCTATGTGTTTCTCGTGAATAAATAAATAAAATCTTAAAAAAAAAAACCACACATTTCCTTTGCTTTTGCATGCTCCCCCTCCTTCATGGGACTATCAGGAAAGTGTTATCCACCAAGGAATTAATTTCGGAAGCAGAATTAGCTTCAGAGAAGCCTGGTCCCAGCACGCCGTTCTTTTTCTCCTTTGAGGTCATTCAATCTCTCTCGGTGAAGAGGATCTGGTTCTTGAGACATTTAATCTTAGCATGAAGCAGCCTCCCTTCTTTGAGTCTGATGATGAAGTTTCCACAAGAGAACAAGAGGGCTTTTTCTTCCTTGCCCAGGCTCACCCTGAATGTCACAAATTGGCCCTTCTCTGGGGGAAAGTACACAAGCGGTTGAACAGAGCCAATCTTTTCTTTACTCTAGCTACCAGAATCAGTCTGATGGATGAAATCGTTTCAAGGAAGGCGCTTCTTCAAAGCAATGTCACAGTCCCTTGCCTTTGAAGTCATCCACATAAACTAGTTACTGTAGAACTGACACAAGTGCATGTCCCTCTCAAAATGCACACACATGCTCCAATATGTTACAGACTTTCAACAAGCAATGGTGGAATTCTTTGGGCTTCAAAAAACAATCTTCTTGCAGACATGAAAATATGTTTTAAAATTTTTCACAGAATCAGATCTTTTTAAGATTTTTTTTTGAAGATTTTATTTATTTATTCATGAGAGACACACATTGAGAGGCAGAGATACAGGCAGAGGGAGCAGCAGGTTCTCTGCAGGGAGCCCAACATAGTACTTGATCCCAGGACCCCAGGATCACACCCTGAGCCAAAGACAGATGCTCAACCACTGAGCCAACCAGGTGCCCCTCATTTAAGATTCTGAAACTTCCAGACAGGGCAGCATGAGAAGCAGAGCAAAAGAAAGAGAGAGAGAGGCTCTTCATTCCTAAAAGGGGAGCTATAAGACTTATCAATCTGGGTTTAACGAGGTATGGCAGAAAAAGGCTAGTTAATATTTGGACTTCAACCTCAAAAATAGAGCCTCAAATATTCTCAATTCTCTAAATTCTCCTTGATGTGAAATTTACAACTAATAGTTTATTCACACATTCATCCAATAAATATTTATTGAACAACTATTATGGGTCAAACACTGGGTATATAGAGAAGGTTTGGAGGAACTCAGACTCAGGATTATGGTAATGCTAATGTCACTGTTAACCACAAGTGGATAAAAATGCCAGCTATTGCATGGTAAGGACTATCCTTCATTGTGTCTGTGCTTGGGGTGGATGGGATTACCATTCTGTTGTAGGTTGATGCAGTATCAAAGTTAAAAGCTCACTCAGGTCTTCATGAATAAGAGTGGTAGATATAAAATACTCAGTGAGACATAGCTCTGTGTTGGAGATAAGCTATGTCAGTAAGGGAGAAAACTAAGAAAGAAAAGAGTGAAAAAAAATCTTCCTTCCAACAGAAAAATCACCAGTACTAATATGTATGTTTTTGGAATATAAGCAGACACTAAGTATAACACAGATTCTCTTACATTTGATGATATACTAACACAGATGTATTAGTTAGGATGCTTTTGGTTGTAAGAACAGACAATCCACTGAAAGTGGCTTAGATAATAAGGATATTTATCATCTTACACAGCAATGAAATCTGGAGGTCAGGGGATAGCTGAGCCTTTAATTCAACAGCTAACGAGTTCATCAGGTAAGCCAGATTCTTTCCATCTTTTTATTGCATCATTCTCATGGTGTCAGCTTTTGGCTCCAGACATATTCCCTCATGGTTGCAAGATGCCTATGGCCAGTCTAAGCATCATATCCTCACAAAACTGTGTCCAATGGCTTAAGAAGAAACATCTTCCTTTGCATTCCTTTTGAATAGCAAAGAGATCCTTCCAAAAGCTCCCTCTGCAGACTTTCTGTCAGGTCTCATTGGCCAGAATTATGAATCACATGCTTATTCTTAAACCAATCACTGGCAAAAGAAATGAAATTACCTAAATGATCAAGATTTTGCCCCTAGGGTCAGCCTCCCCTGAAAAAAAATGGCTATCACTCTTGAACAACATGGAAATACCTCTGGCAAAGAAAACCTGTCAACTGTAGTTGGTGGTAGGAGGAAATAGGAATAAGGCAACCAGAGCAACCACCACAGAAGAGTTACCAAGCAGGAGCACCTCCAGGCAAGGAGCGATTCCATTAAGGGAACCTTCTCTACCACTGGGCTTGACCTTGCTTCACAGATGAGCTTCTCTTACAGGAATGAGTTTTGCTGATCTTTAGGATAGCTGCTAAGGACACACTGTGCTGTATATTCTGCTGGTTCATATTACACCACCTTGACCTGAAGCCAAACTATGCATAAGAGTTCTAAAATGGTTTATGGCTAGAGCAGGCTAGCTGATGTCATTTGTCAAATGTGGCACTCTAGAATTATCTTACCAATATAAAACCATACAAAGACTTTTCCACAGAATATTTATAGGAAAATATGATTTTGCAACAAGAATAAAACACCCTTCAGCTTACTTTTTGTGGAATCATGGGGCAATGGACTTGGCCCATTGTAGTAATGGTGTAGTAATGAGTGACCAAAGATGTTTCAGGTTGAAACTCACTGACAAAGGAAATATGGGTGGTACTCCGAGTTGCTCTCTACTTGTAAAACTGAAATTCGGCAGCCCGGGTGGCTCAGCAGTCTAGCACTGCCTTCGGCCCAGGGTGTGATCCTGGAGTCCAGGGATCAAGTCCCACAGTGGGCTCCCTGCATGGAGCCTGCTTCTCCCTCTGCCTGTGTCTCTGTCTCTCTCTCTCTCTCTGTGTGTATCTCTCATGAATAAATAAATAATATCTTAAAAAAAAAAACTGAAATTGAGTCCCTTGAGATGGAGAAGTTTGCTTTTTATATGCAAATTATTCAGAGGTAGAAAGGATCATATTAACATACTTTTTCAATATTCCAGGTGTACCTAACACAGTGCTCTGTATGCCATACAGAGTAGCTACCTTGATGAACTGATTGTAGTAAGATTCCTTCAAGAAATTGTCAAAACAAGAAAAGACCCCAAAGTATTAGATACTTTAGCAATGTTAGTACTAAATCTCTCTTTGCAGATGCAAAGGCTCTCCCTCAGTTTCATACAGTGGGTTCCCAACTACACATGCACATTGATTCACCCACAGGGTTTTCAATACCTATGGCTCCGCCCCACCCACAGAGTTCCTGATTTGGTACGGAGTGCAGCCTGGGTGTTGAACTGTTTAAAAGCTCTCTAGGTGATGGTAACATGCAGTCGAGGTTGAACACCCAACAATATCACCTGGAAGGTGTACTAAAACACAGATTCTTACCCATCTTCAGCATTTCTAATTCACAAGGTCTGAGGTGGGATCCAATAATTTGCATTAATGAGTTCCCGGGAGGTGCTGATACTGCCGGCAGGGTGCACTTTAAGAATCCTGGCTCTAGAGCTCAGTTTCTCAAACCCATAAACCCATATAGGTCACGGGTCCAATTTGGACAGTTTTTTTTTTTTATAGCCCATGAACTAAGGATGGTTTCACATTTTAAAAGTGTTCTAAAGCAACAAAAACAAGACAGTAAAAACAAAGAATATGGTATAAGAATATTGTGTAGCCTAAAGATATCCAATATCTGGTCTTTTACAGAAAGTGTTTGTTCCTGCTCTAGATCGTGAAGTCTGATGGGGAAAAAGTAAGAATCTTAAAGAACAGGAGAAAAACTGCAGTAGGAAAAATTGTTCTGGTAGGTGTGGGGGAAACTATAAAACAGCTCAAAGATGATTAATCCCCTACTATGTGCCAGGAGAATGGCATACTTTCATTTATCCTGACAACTACACATTCTTATTACTCCCCATTTTATAAAAGATTAGGAAATTGAGGCTTAAGAGACATTGACTTACTAGAATATAAAGCTAGTAACTGATAGAACTATGATTCAAAGACTTCTACCAACCACACTATGTCAGAAAAAGTTTATAATCTGTTTAGAAGTGGCTGTAACTCCTAGAGTGAGTCTGAAAGTACTATTTTTTCCCCCAGTGGTTCTATTCAATTTGTTATTGACTGATTGTTTCTCGGGCACTGTGCTATAAAAATACATGAACTATTACCCCTGCTTTCAAGGAACTTACTGTCTAGCAAGAGAAACAGACGTAGGAGGAAACCCATACAAAGCCCTATGAGGGCTTCATAGGACAGAGTGGTCAGGGAAAGCTTCACAGAGCAGAAGCCCTTAGAGGATGTTAGCTGTCCAGATGAAAAAGCTCAGGAAGATTTCCCAGCAAATCCCAAATGGAAGAATGTTACTAACACGCAGAGTCTCCCAGGATTCCTATAGCCCAGGGAGTTCATGGTGGCCTCAGCCTCTGGCTGTACAAATGTGACAGCTAGGCGGTTAACTGAGAAGAGACCCCTGGCTTGCAAGGCTAGAAACAGCCAGTGACCACAGCAGTGAGTGTGTGACAGTAACCGCTGGTCCAATTTCAGTAAAATGAGAAGATTTCAATTCTGCTTCATGGTTTTGGGCAGTCATTTCCAAGCAAAGTTATTAAAAGAAGGGCTTATTTCAGTTAATGGTTAGTCTGTTGGACAGGGGAGAGTTGTAAGCGAACATGTGATAATGATACAAGGCTTGGGTTTCATACACCACTTTTGGCCAGAATAATCTGAAACCACCAATTTTATATGTGTCCGATTTGCCATGCTGAGTTGAGAAGGCAGGCAGGATTCAGTATCGTTCCCCGATGTTGGTTTCAAGAGACTAATGTTTTCACTTCTCTTTTAAATTCATTTTAAAGAGTTGAGGTGCAGATGAAACCATTAGACAAGAAGCACTTTTCTGATTGACCAGTCCTGTGTTCTGAGGCTACAGAGATGAGTAAAACTGAAACTTGTGCATAAGGAATTTGCAGCCTGGGCTGGGAGAGAAGAAAGGCTTGTGAACAGATTATCTCATTAAGGCAGTACATGCTGAAGGCAAGTCAGGATGACATGAGAAGCCAGAATAAGAACCCCTAACCCTCGAGGGGTTCAAGGAAGACTCCTGAGGGGAAGTGTACTGGGCAGAAAACTTGCTTCTAAAGTCTGATGGGGATCCATCCCTTTGACTACTTCTTGGTGACACTGTCATTTTCTATTCTTATTACAACGCACATCTGACCTATCAGATTTGACCTGGCTTTTAGTGATTTAAGTATAGTCTTAGAGAAATTGTATCATCATCCATCACTGAAGTGCACCAGCCCCTGGGGAGATAAGTTGAGAACAGATTAAGGACATGAAACATCAGAATGCAGAACCCAGAGACATACTAGGAAATAACTCATCTAGAAAAAGCTGAAAGTTTATATGGAAGCATTCTAGAATTCTCCATTTAGATCAGGCATTTTATTTTTTATTTCACATGCTACATCTCAAAAGTTGGGAGAATAAAATACGATCACTGTAGAAAATTTTGGAAAATAAGGGGAAAGTACAAAGAAGAAAAAAAAATTTTTTTTAATTTTTTATTTATTTATGATAGTCACAGAGAGAGAGAGAGAGAGAGAGACAGAGACACAGGCAGAGGGAGAAGCAGGCTCCATGCACCGGGAGCCCGACCTGGGATTCGATCCCGGGTCTCCAGGATCACGCCCCGGGCCAAAGGCAGGTGCTAAACCACTGTGCCACCCAGGGATCCAAGAAGAAAAAATTTAATTAGCAAAACATAGAGTTAACATTTTGGTATATTTGTTTCTAAAGTTTATGTACATAAAGATATATTGGTTCAAGGTAACTGAAATTACACTGTGTATGTGTGTATGTGCACAGTTTGATTTTTTGTCATTTAATATTATTTCATGAATTTTCCCTTGATTTTTTTGTCATTTAATATTATTTCATGAATTTTCCCATGATTTCATAATTTCATCAACAATTTTTTTCAATTACACGGTTTAATTATTTTAACCATTCCCTTTCTCTTTAGACATCTAGACTTTTTGGCCATTATAAACAATGTAATAGAACTAATGTGATACATACAACCTTGCTCTGGTTTGCCTGGGAGCCTTAAAGGTTTTTGGTGCATATTGCCAAAATGCTTTCCAGCAAATCTATACCCTTGCCAGTATTAAGTATTATTGTTGTGGAAATATGTACTAAAGTGATATATCAGACTGAGTATCTCATTTTAATTTCCATTTAATATTTTTTAAAATATTTTATTTATTTATTCATGAGAGACATAGAGAGAGAGAGAGAGAGAGAGAGAGGCAGAGGCACAGGCAGAGAGAGAAGCAGGCTCCATGCAGGGAGCCCAACGTGGGACTCGATCCCAGGTCTCCAGGATCCCACCTTGGGCTGAAGGTGGGGCTAAACCGCTGAGCCACCTGGGCTGCCCTTCATTTACTATTATTAGTGTTGACCATTTAAAAATGTTTTTAATGGCTATTTTTTATTTTTTTCTTATTAAAATTGTCAATGCCCTTTGCTAATCTTTCTGTTGAAAAATTACTTTCCAAAAACAAAAAAAAAAACAAACAAAAAAAAAAAGAAAAATTACTTTCCTTACTGATTGTGTGAGTGCTTTATAAATGAAAGCTATTAAATCTTTACATATTAATGAAAATATATTCTTACTTTTTGTTGGCCTTTAGACTTTTTGTGTGTGCAGAAGTTTAATGTAATGAATCTACAATTTTTATTAGTGTTTTTATACTTTAAATGTGATGAAGATAAATATTCATCTACATTTTCTTTCTTTTTTTTTAAGATTTATTTATTTATTCATGAGAGACACAGAGGGAGGGTGAGAAGCAGAGACATAGGCAGAGGGAGAAGCAGGCTCCATGCAGGGAACCCGACGTGGGACTTGATCCTTGGCCTCCAGGTTCACACCCTGGGCTGAAGGCGGCGCTAAACCGCTGAGCCACCTGGGCTGCCCTAAATTTTCTTTTAATTTTTAAAAAATCATTTCGCTTTCTACATTTACCTCTTAAGCTCCTCTAGAATTTGGTTTGGTTTATGGTATGCAGTAAGGATCATGCATATATCATTGAGAGAAGATCCCAAATAAAGGCAACATTTTAAAGCCAGCTGGTGTCTTTCATTCCCCATAAGTGAAATTCAGTAAGAATCAAATATCACAAAAAATTCAGAATTCACAGGGCTAAAGTGATTTCATAGAGATCTGAACATGCAAACTTATTACTATTCAAATGAGCTTGCTTACTAAAGAAACATTCAAAACCTAAAGCATGTTGGAGAAAATAATATAAGAGGGTCCTTGATATTCCTCTATTCAATGCATAGTTATTGAGCACCTAGGTGTACCAGGAACATTTCTTGACTGGGAAGCATCTGGAATTATAGTTGCTGTGTTTGAGGACACAGCACCAGTGTGTGTTACATTGTGGAGGAGAAAAATACTGTCAAGTTAATATGTTTCATATGTTCACAAGAAACAACTCTCCTAAAATATAACTAATTCAGAAACGCCTTATTATAGGACATAGCAATGTTGTGAGGGAATACAATGACGGAAGTTTCTGGCAAACTAAAAATTACTTAAAAGGGAGAGAGGAAGAGTATTATTTTATAAGGGCTTACACAAAGACGATACTATTTTTTTAGTATTACAGTCATTAGAAAGTTATACTATGTAGTGGGCTGGCAGTAATATCCCAAATGTAGAAAATTTTCAGCAAAACTATCAAATTCCCTTTGGGATTATCCACCCACACTTCTCAGTAGTCTGTTCTTTTTTTGGTATCAAATTAGAGCACATTATCTTGACCCACTATGGAACTGTCTTCACTGAATTATGCCTAGGGCTCATGCCCTTGGCATTTACTGAGGAATAGCCTTCTGAAGTTCATTGCTGCATTTGTCATTGAAATAAGGACGCTGTCTAACAAATCACTCATCCCTCCATGACATTCCATCCAAAAGCTCTTCCTCCCTACTCGCCCCCGCCCCCCGCCTTTCTTCCCCCCTTCCTTCTTTCATTTTCTTTCTTACCTTCTGAAACCTGTTAATTTCTATTAAGTTCTAACGACACCAGCCACACAAAACAATGCCCCCTCCCATCTTGACTTCCTACATCTTTTTATAATTCCTTAGTTCTAATTTATTTTCGCATATGGTATTTTATTTCCTAATTGTATTTTCTGGTAACAGGTCATTTGCTCCGATTCCATTCTTATCAGATAATATTCTAACAAATTTTTACTTCCTCATTACTTTCATGTCTGGAAGAACAGTAATGGCAGTGAGGTTTTATGTTGCAAGCCAGCACAGATCAATGGCAATGGTTGTCTGGAGGGCTGTTGTTAAGAAGGAAAGGGGCTCTACGATCAATTAGCAATGTCTGCTTTGAGCGTGGTATTAGTAACTGTTGGCACTTCTACCAGATATTTGACATTTATGTCTTAAATAGAATACTTGAAAGTTCTAATAACAAGAATTCATAAAGAAGTTGATAAATTACTTTCAGATTTTTAAGCCAGTGCTTTGTAAGTTTCATGAGCCCCAATTCATTCCCCAAAGCAGGAACATACCTATGTAAAATGAAAAAAATTGGGTTTGTAAACATGAAATAGAAATGAGATATTTTTCATAAACCTTACTAGCACTGGCTTTGTGCATAGGTAAATTGGGCTCCTTCCTAGAAGGGGAGATTTAAACCAGATCCCTAAATCTCTCCTACTGGCTTTTCAATATATGAAGGTTTATAATTGGAGATTCATTTCTGTAGATCTGAAGTCTAGCTCTTAATTATTCCTTTACTAAAAGACAAATAGTCTTAGGAAGGGGTAATATGTTAGCTCTTACAAGCTAATTAATTGGTTGGCTGCTAGTTAGGAAGGAAATGGGAGAGTGGGAGTAGGGGGATAGGTTAGGAGGATATATGGACACCATAAACATGAGGGACAGCAGAGCTAGATTTAGCTTATTTCAGCCTTAGCTTAGTCCAACAGCTCACTTGAGATAAGCATTGAGTATGCTTATAGATGTATGTTTTGTGTGTGTGTGTGTGTGTGTGTGTGTGTGTGTTTATGTAAGCACAATGTAGGGCTTGAACTCATGGCCCTGAGATCAAGTGTCACATGCTCCACCAACTGAGCCAGCCAGGTGCTTCTATACAAGCATCATTATTGGCCCTAAATAGTGAAGCATGTAGTAATTCTTGTAGTAAGTTACAAGTTACAAGTTTCAAACTCCTTACAAGGAGTTGAAAGAAACATACAGGTAATCATTAATGATATAAATAAAAGTTATATGCAGATGGAGAATTCTTAAATTTTTCAGTAAATGCTTTGTTATTCTCCTTCTATCAAATTCAACAGATGTATGTTTGAGAGAAGCTTAGTTTTTAAAACTGGCATGTTAGAAGAAATGGGCACTACGATTCATTCATTCATTCATTCATTCATTCATTTATTCACTGCATTCTGTGAACAAGTTGACAAATGTTTCCTCTGCACAGTACAAAACTATTCACCATACAAAAGTCATGGAAGACACAGTTCCTGCCTCTGAGAAGGTTACATCTCCGTTGAGAAATGAGTGATATATCCATGAAACAACCAGGGAAAAGTTCCAGGCTGGATAAAGTCAAGGGTTAGAACGTCTGGTTCAGATTGCAAGCAGGATAGAAATCCAGAAACAAGAAAGATTGTACAAAGAGAGAAATCAAAGAGTAGTCACTTTGAAAGGGATTGCAAGAAGCTGCTCTTCCTGCCTCAGGTGTCAGCATTAAACTGTGGCTCCTATTACCGGGGGAATGACTGAGATCAAGACTATATGATATTCCACACCTGTCCTGGACAATTCTAGCACATCCCACTCTGAGTGCAGCCTACTCACCATCCAGAGAAGGAAATCAACCATGGACTGTTGAAAGTTCTAAAAGAATTCAAAATTGGGGCACCTGGGTGGTTCAGTCAGTTGAGCATCCTACTCTTGCTTTTAGCTCAGGTCTTGATCTTCCCTGCATTGGGCTCCATGCTCCGTGCAGAGTTGGCTTGAGGATTTTCTCTGTCTCCTTCAGCTCCTCCTCAATCTTGCTTGCACGCACTCTCTCTAAAAAATAAATAAATGAAATAATTCAAATTTGGAAAAGCAAACAATTTCTGTTCTTGGTGGATAAGTTCTTTGTACTAAATTATTAACTTCACCATTTTGGAGAAAGCATCAAGCATGAGCTATGGGTATGGGTGCAGCAAGTAAAAGTCCCAAGGCAGAGAAAGCTGAATTCATTTTTGTTCAAATTTAGAAAATGTTGCTACAATCCCATAATCTAATATGGAGTACATATTTGAATATACAGGCCAGTTATTTGGTAGAATGTCTTTCAATTTAAGTTTTTACCAATAGTTTCCTCATAATTAGTCATTTTATGTTTTATAACTCAACTTAATTCCTATTCTGTGCCTCCCTCAGGCCAATCCCTTGGGTATGGCAACTGAAGTGGCCATTTCAGCTCCATGCTTGAAGGTTTATCATGAGGTGTTGCACCTTACCCATGTTTCCAAAGCATCATTAACATTAACTTTCAAAATTTTGTCTTTAACAATATCCCAAAAAGCCTATGAAAGATGCTAAAGCATGGACCTTTTTTTTTTTTTTTTAATTTTTATTTATTTATGATAGTCACAGAGAGAGAGAGAAAGAGAGAGGCAGAGACACAAGCAGGCTCCATGCACTGGGAGCCTGATGTGGGATTCGATCCCGGGTTTCCAGGATCGCGCCCTGGGCCAAAGGCAGGTGCCAAACCGCTGCGCCACCCAGGGATCCCGCATGGACCTTTTCAAATGCACTATGTTGATTGTATCCCCCAGATCCCTCACTGTTTCAGGAATGACCCTGGCCCTATTTCTACATAGTGGTGAAAACAATCTAAGTATACTGGAGATTTCACCACTTTCCCTCAGTTTATGGCTGAGTTCTTGAGGCTTCTGGGGTGCTAAGTTGTCAGGGTAAGAGGAGGCAAATCTTCTCTATGAATTCATATCTTCACACAGGTATCAACCAACATGTCATCACCATGGTTGATCCTTGGGCCTTAGTTAATGAAGGCCATTTTGAAGATTCTCTGCTTTCCCCTTTGTGGACTGCTAGCTCTTTCTACTACTTTCCTACAATACGTGGACAGCAGGAAACTCAGTGAATGAACCTAAAGCCCTGCTTGCCTAGACTTTGCTGCTTGCCCAGGGCCCAAAGTGGGAAGAGCCTTTCTCTGTATAAATCATGGACGTGTCTATGTGGTCATCACTTCTCCTCCTTACTCTCAACTCCCCAAGTCCTCCATCCAGAAAATTCTTTTCTGAACAGGAGCCAAGGAAGTCTTGAATTTACTCAAGTCTTTTATGCAGACCAGTGGGTTCTTAGTGTGATCCCAGGACCAGCAGCATCAACACCACCTAGGAACAGAATGCAAATAATCATCTTCCCTTTTAGCTAGCCCTGCTGAATCAGAAACTCTTAGAGTAGGCTCTATGATCTTTGTTTTAATAAACTTTCCAGGTGATTCTGAGGCAGGATAAAGTTTGAGAACCACTGATCTTTATCTTGAGTTCTTTTCCTTCCTGGAGTGCTATTATTCTCAAATTTTAACCTAGATAAGAATTACCTGGAGGGGTTGTTAAAACAGATTGCTGCATCTTACTCACAAAATTCCTGATTCAGTAGGTCTGGGGAGAGGCCTGAGAACTTGCATTTCCACCAAGTTCCCAGATGATGCTGAAGCTGCTGGTGTAGGAACCACATTTCAGAGAACCAATTACCCCGGAAGTCTTAGCTCTGTAATTATCAATTCTCTTCTGTCACTCCCAATAGGATTTATCTAATTATTATTGCTAATGTAATAAAACATATTTTTGTAGAATCTGCTTATATATAGTTATTTTCAATCTAGGACTGTATACCACCAATTTGACACGGGTGTATACTAATGTTTTTCAAAGCCAAGGTCTAATGTTAGGCCAACAATGCTTAAGATTTTTCATTCCCCGTCCCTCCCCAACTCAAAGGCTCCCATACCTATTCTTTCTGTAAGATATCCTGCAAGATTCGGAAAGAAGAAAAAACAAAAAACAAAAAAACAGTGTTGGTCTTGTAAGCTCTGCTTTTTTTTTTTTTTTTTTCTGCTTTTCAAATAGTAGATCAGAGCTTCAATGGCTTCTTCTCAGAACTCAGAGATTGAGCAAAATGTGCTTCTTGGGAATCCAGAGGAGTCAGAGAAAAGGAGATGAGGGTAAATGAGTGAGAAAATGCTTTGAGGATCAGCTACGGGACGGGGACGCCTGGTTGGCTTAGTGGTTGAGTGGCTGCCTTTGGCTCAGGGTGTGATCCCGGAATCCAGGGATCAAGAGTTGCATTCAGCTCTCTGCATGGGGTCTGCTTCTCCTTCCTCTGCCTAAATCTCTGCCTCTCTGTCTCTCATGAATAAATAAATAAAAATCTTAAAAAAAAAAAAAAAGAGAGAGAGAGAGTCAGCTACTATTTCTTTAAGGAGAAGACTTTTTTGTCATGGTTTGGGGCCATAGGAAGAAGTAATTTAACCCCATGAAATGTTGCAGTAATTTTTGGTTTTTATATCCCCAGACTTGAGAATAGAAAGTGGCCACTACTTCTCCTTGCTTAGTTGTATTTAAATCCACTTCTTTGCCTGAAGCATCATCAGTGTCCCCAAAGCCCTTGATTCCATTTATTTTTTGGTCTCTGTCTGGCCTCTTAAAGAGATACAAATTTTTTTTTTTTTTTTTTTTTTTTTTTTTGCTTAATTACCACAGAACAATTACTTTAAGTCAGCAGGGCACAGCCACATTCTTAGACAAGGACCCACTCCAGAGAACTAACTGCTCTTCCTACATTTGGTCTTCTTCTTCTTTTTTTTCTTTTTTTTTTTTAAATGAAGTTCTATTTTGTTAGGTTGCCCATGTGGTTCTGGATGAAAGTACCTACCAAAGAACATGATGAATATTTGTTACCATAATTATTTGGATGGTTCGAATCATGTATTAATACTTCCAGGCATTGCTATTATTAGGATAGTCCTGAGGATTCACAGAACATAAATAAGACTCTTTCACTCAAGCAGAGTTGCAAAGACTTTTCTGCTGAAGCAACGCTCCTGTTGCCACCATGGTGATGGGTGCAGATTTCTTTCCTTACACTTGTGTTCCATAGAACAGGATTATTTGTGTTCCTCAGATACTTGCTGTGTTTTTCTGCCTCCATCTTTTTATCCTCCCTAGCACTAAACTCAGCACCTTATACTTCATAGGCACTCAGTAAATATTTATTGAGTTGAATTAAATTAAAATAAAATAGTTGAGACTTCCAATTAAAGATTGGAATAAGGGCTTTTCTATTCCACTCTTTTTTTTAAAGAAAAGATTTTATGTATTTATTCATGAGAGACACACAGAGAGAGGCAGAGACATAAGCAGAGGGAGAGGCAGGCTCCCTGTGGGGAGCCTGATGCAGGACTCAATCCCAGGACCCCAGGATCATGACCTGACCTGAAGGCAGGCACTCAACTGAGTCTCCCATGTGCCCCACCTATTTCACTCTTCTCTGTGAATCCAACGATAACAAAACAATAATAATAAACTATTGAGAAAAACATGAGATAAGGAACAAGTCTATGAGAAATAGCTGTCAAGTACAATAATATGTGGACCTAACAAAAGAGCACAGCAAGAATGGGCACATACCTCAACAGACCTTGAGCAGCACATGGATTTCTTCATGGTAGTTGGGCCAGGCTGAAGGCTAAACCATTATTCACTTTCTTGTATCAGTAGGTCTGACAGGGTAAAGGAGGGGTTTGGGAGTATCTCAAGCATGGTTTAACTCCATAGAGAAGCAGGAGATAAGGGGCAAAGGGCAATCTATGTGGACCTGTCATCTCTGCAAGAAGAAGCTGTCAATTGGATGGGCGAGTTGAGTAAACATAAGTGATCATCAGTTCAGCTGCTGCTTATAGATAAAAAAAGATAACCAGGAAAGTAGTCAGTAAATCACTATAAAAAAAAAAAATCATTGCAGGTAAGAGATACGTGAACTTTCTGTTCAATCCACAGGTAGCTCCAGAACAATTAGAGTTTGAGAACATGTAGTACAGATGTGTATGTGGCAGGAAGTGTAAGAAAGTCCTCAGCCCAAGCAACGTTGTCTCTACTCAGTTCATGAACCCTTCCCACACAACTTTTTGTGAGTAATTGGTCTAGAAATGGTCCCATTCAATGTCGAGTAGTAATCAGAAAGCGGCCACAAAGAAAAAGATACATGAGAAGCAGAAATCAGACAAAGAATAATTCAGCAGATAAAGACATATGCCACTAAATATTTTTCCTCCTGATATCGAGTAAATTAAAGAAGATGTGGTCTCTAGAAACAGAAAATTAAAAAGTGTTCCAGTATAAGGAGAAAGGTGGTGAAGAGTGAACAGTCAACGCTTTGGAAAGAGCGAAAGTAAAGTAAAACCATTACAGATACAGAAGCTTCAAGAGAAGCAGCAGCAGTTAAATAATAAGAGAAAGGAAGACAGGAGAGAGCCAGACAGAAAATAAAAATGTAAAAGAATGTATTTAAGGAGACTCTGAGACAAAAAGGAACACACAGAAGACTATGGAGCTACTCTTATTCTATTAGAAGAGAAGAATGAATTAAAAAGCAAAGAGAAAAGTGCTAAAGGCATAATAGGAAAGGCTTTGGTGGAATATGAAGACTCAGATCTCCTTACCTCACCCTCTTCAGGTCACTGCTCAAATTTTACCTTATCAGTAGGGTTTTCCCTTGTGGCCATATTTAAAATATCCAATACCTAGGGTCCATTTTTCTCCCCTACTTTATTTTTTTCAGTGTAACACCTGAAATGAAAATTACCCAGAGTGGGATTAACAGCAGCTAGTAACCAGAAAATCAAGCCATGATTAAAGCTCGGCATTTTCATTGTCATTCTCCAGAGAGGGCAGGGGTGCCACCAACGGAGTTAATGACTGATCATGCTTGCATGATGATGCTCCTATAAAAATCCCCAAAGTATGGGATTTAAAGAACTTCCAAGTTGGTAAAGACGTGGAGGTGCTGGGAGAAGGGCACCTAAGGAGAGCATGGAAGCCCCATGTGCTTCCCACAGACCCTCCCCACCCCCACCCTGCCCTGCATCTTCTCTGTCTGGATGTTCATCTGTGTCCTTTATCATGTCCTTTCATAATGAAGTGGTAGACAGTAAGCAAACTGTTTTTTCTGAGTTCTGTGAGCCTCTCTTGCAAATTAATTGAATGAACCCCATGGAGGGGGTCTTGGGAACCTTTGATTTATGGCTAATCAGAAGCACAGGTGGATTTGGGACTGGCATCTGAAGGGTGGCGGTGGTCCAGTGGAACTGAGCCCTTAACCCATGGGATCTGACACTACCTCCAGGTACACAGTGTCAGAACTGAGTTAAATTGTAGAACTCCCAGGTGGTGTCACAGAATTGCTCATTGTGGGGACCCTTGTCCCCACCCCCACATCTGGTTCAGAAGCATTGTGAATGTGGCAGTGGTATCAGAGGCAACAAGACAGGGGAGAAGTAGGGAGTGCTCACATGTATTGTGAGGCTTATAACATGTAAGAAAAGAATGAAAACGTGAGACAACAAGATATTTGAGAGGAGTAGTTGGAGTACTCTGCTGTAAGGTTCTTAAAATCCATGGGAAATGTTATAAAATTGGTTAAGGAGGACGGTGATAAGATGAAGGTATCTATTACATAGAGCAACTATGAAAAGAAAAAGAGGTGTTTATAATACACGGTCATGGATAAAGTGGAATATTTATTTTTAATAAAATATTAAATTTTTAACTATTCCAAGGATAAAGTGGAATATTATTTTTTTTGAAAAGCAGGTAAAAGAGGGAAAAAGGAGCAAAGGGTAGATGGAACAAATAGAAAAAAAATAGCAAAAGGGTAGATTTAAACCTAATCCTATTACATCATATAAATGACAAAAAAAATTTCTAATAGAAATCCGCCCTTTTATCCCTGGGTGGCGCAGCGGTTTGGCGCCTGCCTTTGGCCCGGGGCGAGATCCTGGAGACCCGGGATCGAATCCCACATCAGGCTCCCGGTGCATGGAGCCTGCTTCTCCCTCTGCCTGTGTCTCTGCCTCTCTCTCTCTCTCTCTGTGACTATCATAAATAAATAAAAAAACAAACAAACAAAAAAAGAAATCCGCCCTTTTTACATAATGACAGGTTATAATAAACAGATTACAAGTAAAAAGATAATGCTGAGCTAAAGTATGTTGACATAGTTATTTATTTTTTTTTAAATATTATTTATTTATTTATTCATGAGAGACCGAGAGAGAGGGGCAGAAACACAGGCAGAGGGAGAAGCAGGCTCCATGCAGGGAGCCTAATATGGGACTCGATCCTGGGACTCCAGGATCACGGCCGAGCCAAAGGCAGATGCTCAACCGCTGAGCCACCCAGGGGTCCCGACATAGTTATATTAATATCAGGAAAAGAGGTTTCACAAGGAATGTACCTGGGAATAAATAATGCCTTTCAATTTGTTGTGTGTGCTTTGGTTAATTTCTAGAATTTGAAAGGATTGTTTTATAACAATTTTGTCTAGTTTTTTTTTTTTAATTTTTATTTATTTATGATAGCCACACAGAGAGAGAGAAAGAGAGAGAGGCAGAGACACAGGCAGAGGGAGAAGCAGGCTCCATGCACCGGGAGCCCGATGTGGGACTCGATCCCGGGTCTCCAGGATCGCGCCCCGGGCCAAAGGCAGGCGCCAAACCACTGCGCCACCCAGGGATCCCAATTTTGTCTAGTTTTATTCATTGCTGTTTGGGGATAGTATTTGCTGGGCTTGTAACTCAACTTTTCTGGAAGTCCCACCCCTTCTCTGGAGTCTTTTAGGAATGATTGTTGAATTTATTTATTTTAATTTAATAAGTTTTATCTTTCATTTTTTAAAAGATTATTTATTTATTCACTTATTTATTTGACAGAGAGAGAGCCAGAGAGCCCAAGCAGGGGGAACAGCAGAGAAAGAGGAAGAAGCAGGCTCCCTACTGAGCATGGAGCTGGACATGGGGCTTGATCCCAGTTTCCTGGGATCATGACCTGAGCTAAAGGTGGACGCTTACTTGACTGAGCCACCCAGTTGCTCCTTTTTTTTAAAAAAGATCTTATTTATTTATTTATTTATTTATTTATTTATTTATTTATTTATTTATTTATGAGAGAACGAGAACAAGAAAGAGCACTAGCAGGAGGTGGCGTGCAGAGGAAGAGGGAGAAGCAGACTTTCTGCCCCGCAGGGATCCAGATGCGGGACTGGATTCAGGGTTCTAGGATCATGACCTGACTGAAAGACAGACACTTAACCAACTGAGCCAGGTGCCCTGATTGTTGAATTTATTAAATGCCTTTTTAGCATGTTTGGTATGATCACTTTTTACCCTTGTTGCTCTAAAGAATTACTTTGGTAGACTTCCTAACTTACAACCACCTTTGTGTTCCTTGAATAAATCTTAGTTATTCATGTCGTTATATTCTTTTATTACACTGCTAGATACTATTTGCCTTTTTAAAAGAAAATTTTGCATTTATGTACATAAGGGAGATTACAGTTCAATGTTTTCTATACCTTCTTTACAAAGTTTTGGTATTAAAGTTGTTCAGGTTTTGTAAAATCAATCAGGAACTTCTATATATTTTTTTCTATGGCCTAGAATCATTTAAATAACATAGGAACTAGCTGTTCTTTAAAGGTTAGAGAGATTTCAGTTATGAAACCAGTAGGTAACATTTTTAGTGAAAGATATTTTTGGCCTTTCTAGTGTCCTCTGTGAAAATTAGTATATTCAGTGTTTTTTGTCTTCTTTTTGGGTTAATTTTGGTCATTTATATTTTACTGCCTGTCTCTTCTAGATTTACAGATTTGTGGCAATGGAGTTGTGTGTAATTTCACTTTATAATTTAAAAAATCTCTTATGTTGTAGTTTGTCTCTTTTTTCATTCCTAATCTTTTCTACTTTTACTTCCTCTCTTATTTCCTTAAGCAAGTTTGCAACAGGTTATTTACATTATTGATTCTTTTGAAATGCAAGCATTTGGATTCATTTATTGTTCTACTAAATTTTGTTTCTCATTTGGTTAGGTTCAATTTTTATCTTTATAAATTCTCTCTTCCTAAATGGCAAAAAAACTTTTCCTCTTCTTTTTCAATTTCCTAGGTATATATCAAATTTCTTCATTTTTAAATTAATTAATTAATTAGTTTGTTTATTTATTTATTTATTTATTTATTCATTCATTCATTTATTTATTTATTTCCTAAGAGAGAGCATGCACATGCCTGAGGGGAGGTGGGAGAGGCTTGGGGGAGGGGTAGAGGAGAGAGAATCTTAATCTTAAGCAAGCTCCATATTTAGTGGAGCCCAGTATGTGTCTCATCCTGGAGATCATGACCTGAGCTGAAATCAAGAGTCAGATGCTTAACTCACTGAGCCACCCAGGCATCCCAATTATTATTATTTTTAAATATTTTATTTATTTATTTTTAAGATTTTATTTATTTATTTGAGAAAGAGAGAGCATGAGCAGGAGGGAGGGGCAGAGGAGTAGGAGAAGCAGGCTCCCCGCTAAGCAAGGAGACAGATGCAAGCTTGATTCCAGCACCCTGAGATCATGACCTGAGCCAAAGGCAGACACTTTAACCAACTGAGCCACCCAGATGCCACTTAAAGATTTTATTTTTAGCTAATCTCTACACCCAGTGTGGGGTTTGAACTCACCACTTAAAGATCAAGAGTCACATGCTCTACCACCTGAATAAGCCAGGCGCCCCTTGTCTTTCTTATTTAAAATAATAAAGGCAGTATGACAATTTTTTAAAGCTCTAAGTACATTTTTGACTGTCCAGTAAGTTTATGTTATGACATGTTCTCCCTTTTCATTGCTTTCTATATAGAGTTTATAAATTTTAGCTTTGAGATCTTCTTGCTTTAATGGCTATTTAAGAGTATGTGTGTGTGTGTTTTAAAGTAAGCTCTATGTGCAATGTGGGGCTTGAACTCACAAACCCAAAGATCAAGAATTGTATGCTCTAAGGACTGAGCCAGCCAGGCATCCCTAGAAATGTGTTTCTTAATTTCCATATAGTCAGTGCTTCTTACTTTTGGTCAACATTTTATTATTTATTCTTAATTTTAATGGGTTATTCATAACCTTACTTTATAAAATTTTCTTTATGAATATGCATATTATTGATTTTTGCAAATATTTTATGGTTTATGGAAACTGTGTTTTCTACTAGAGCTTTCTGAAATTCATCTAAAAATAGATTAAGTTGAATTTTTTTTGATACACTAGTCAATTTCTCCTTGTCCTTATTTTTGAGTACCAGATTCCCTGATTCTGAAGGAAGTATACTGACATCTTTCACTCTGATTGCATTTTTTTTCTGATTGCATTTTAAGTAGGTTCTCATAGTTTTGCTTTATGTCTTTAGCTTCTGTTATTTGGCTTAAGCAAATTTATGACTATTATGACTTCTTCACAAATACTGTGTTTTTTAAAAATATTTTATTTATTTATTCATGAGAGACAGAGAGAGAGAGAGAGGCAGAGACACAGGCAGAGGGAGAAGCAGGCTCCATGCAGGGAGCCCCATGTGGGACTCGATTCCAGGTCTCCAGAATCATGCCCTGGACTGAAGGCGGCGCTAAACCGCTGAGCCACTCGGGCTGCCCAATACTGTGCTTTTTTTTGTCATCACATTATGTTCATGGGTTTCCTGTTCAGTACTTTTAACCTTTTCACTTACCTAATTTTAATATTACCACTCCTTTTGTTTGTTTATATTTGCCTTTTAAATCTGCCAATGTCTTACTTTCAACTTCTTGAAATCTCTTTGAAATGTTCTTACCAGGTGTGGGCTACTTGTAAAGCTTTTAGGTATACCGCTATGAAAGTTGCTGTCTCTTTTGAATCTATTTTTTTTTAAGATTTATTTATTTATTTATGATAGACATAGAGAGAGAGAGAGAGGCAGAGACACAGGAGGAGGGAAAAGCAGGCTCCACTCTGGAAGCCTAACGTGGGACTCGATCCCGGGACTCCAGGATCACGCCCTGGGCCAAAGGCAGGCGCCAAACCGCTGAGCCACCCAGGGATCCCCGCTTTTGAATCTATTTTATTGAAGTGTATTATACATATAGGAAGTACACAAATCATAACTACAAATAGTTCATTGCATTTTACAAAGTGAACACATCTTTATAACCATTACCCAGATCAAGACCTAGGCCATTACCAACACCCTAGAACTTTTCCTCAGGCCCCTCCCAGTCCCTGAACCCCACAAAGTTAACCATTATTCCATTATTCTGATTTTCATAATCATAATTTAGTTTTGTCTATTTTGAATTTTATATAAATAAAATAATATAGTATGTATTCCTTTGTATCTGGTTTCTTTGGCCCAACATTATATTTGTGAGTTTTTTTTTTGTGAGGTAGTATTTTATCCTTTTATTGCTGGATAGCATTCAATGGTATAAACATACTAACATTTCTTTATTCTATCATTGATGAATGTTTAGGTTATTTTCACTTTTGGCAATTAAATTATAACGTGGCTGTGATAATTTTTGTACATATGTTTTTTTTTAATTTTTTTTTTAAATTTTTATTTATTTATGATAGTCACAGAGAGAGAGAGAGAGGCAGAGACACAGGCAGAGGGAGAAGCAGGCTCCATGCACCGGGAGCCTGATGTGGGATTCGATCCTGGGTCTCCAGGATCGAGCCCTGGGCCAAATGCAGGCGCCAAACCGCTGCGCCACCCAGGGATCCCTGTACATATGTTTTTGTGTACATATGTAGGTTTGATCCACCATGTCTATTCCTCATAAAAATTCATAGAGCTATGCACTTGTGATGTATGTTTCTGTGTGCATGTTATACTACCATAGGATGTTTACTTAGTAAAAGATAATAGATTAAAAAGCAGAATAATAAATTAAAAAGCAGAAATAATGTCAGTCTCAATCAAGATTTTTAAAAATAATAAAGGTATTATAACACTTGAAAATCTGTATGTAATAGAGAAATGCCAAGAAATTACAAGACGTCAAAATTGGCAAAAGAAGAAATGGAGAGGGACACCTGGGTGGTTCATTGTTTGAGCATCTGCCTTTGACTCAGGGTGTGATCTCAGGGTCTAGGATCGAGTACTGCATCAGGTTTCCCACAGGTAGCTTGCTTCTCCCTCTGCCTGTGTCTCCGCCTCTCTCTCTCTCTGTGTCTCATGAATAAATAAATAAAATATTTAAAACAGAACCATATTCCTGGAAAACCTCAGGAGGGACTACCTCTTGGTAGACTGGGAACAAGAAAAGGATACCCACTCTTGTTGTTAGTGTGTACCATAACCCTGGAAGTCTTTTCCAAGCTATCAGAAAGGGGAAAAAAGAGGTGCAAGCATTGCAAGGGAAAAACAAAAAGCCTTTATTATTTGTATCTTTGCATTGAGAAAAGACTGCCTAAAAATATTCAGAAGCACTAACGATTAATTTTATCAAGGCAAAGATTTGCTATTCTAATAAGGAATAACACTGATCAAGTTAACAGACAGATGATAGTTTGGGAGAAAATATTTTGTTTACCTCAATCAGGGAACTATATCCAGCATTGACAAAAATGTCTTGTAAAATCAGCAAGAAAAGTCACTAATCCTGGCGGAAAAAATAGCCAAAGGCCATAAACAGGCAAATCCCAGAAGAGGAAGCCCAAAAGGCTACGACACATAAAAGATGCTCAAATTCATTAGTGGTCATAAACTTTCCACCTATTTGAGTGGCCAATTCAGGAAGTTGGATTATGTTTAAAGTTGGCAGGGACATTGGCAGGGGGATATATTGGCCCCATTATGCCTATTTGGCAAATGGAGGCTGTAGGCATTCGGGAGAGCCATTTGGCAGTACATTTCAAATTAAATATACAAGATTACCCAGCAATTCTGCTCTGATAAATACTGCAAAGTAGTTCTCACACAAGTTCACAAAAATGGCATGTTTATTGTTTATGGTGGTAAGGAGTAGGAGCCAGTCTAACCTGGGTGTCTGTTCTTCAGGGAACGGATAGTCTAAGGTGATGGATACACCAGAGATTTCTGCACAGCAGCCAGAAGACTTGGACTGGAGGCACCATGCGACTTGTAACTTGGAGTGATCTTCAAAACGACACAGAGTGAAAAAAGTCAGAAGCAGAATGTGGTTTATTTCTCAATATCATTTATATAAGTTCAAATGTATGATCATGAACTTTTGTTCAATGTATGGTAATGTGCAAAACACATTAGGATGGTTGCTCACTTTATGGAGAGGAAATGCAGGTGGGGAATTTGGATAAGAGGAAATAAGCAGAGGTGCTTGGGTGGCTCAGTCGGTTAAGTGTCCGTCTCTTGGTTTCAGTTCGGGTCATGATCTCAGGGGTTGTGGGATCAGTACACCCCCCACCCCACCCCAACCCCGCCACCCCCTCTGTGGGGCTCCATGCTCAGTGTGGAGTCTGCTTGAGATTACTCCCTCTCATTCTGCTCCCCCCACATGTGCCCTCTCTATAAATAGATAACTAAATAAAAATTTTTTTAAAGGAAATAAAAGTAACTAACAAAGTGAGGAGGATCTTCTGTGGATGGATGGAAGATGATAATGCGCCACCTACTAAGGAGTAGGAGTGATACAACCCTTTGCTTTGATTTCCTTTTCCCAGACAATAGCAACAATAACACAAAAGACAGTAACAAACACTGAGAGGCTGAGAACTGGCAGGGATTGTTATTCCAAGTGTAGTGGAAAGAAGTCACTGGAGTGTTTTCAGGAGTAAGCGAATCCTCTTCACAAAGACCATTATGGCCACTGTCTGACAAATGGATGAGAGGAAGCAGGTGGCCAATCAGGAGCCTCTTGGCTCAGGCGGGAAATTGAAGATGGCCCAGATTAGAGCAGATTCAGGCTGTATCTTGGAAAGAAACCTGACAGGAGTCACTGAGAACCTGAGTGTTGATGGGGAGGGAAGCAGAGAAATGGAGGACACCTAAGCTTTTGTCCTCAGCAACTGTGTGGTGCCATTGAATTTGGGAAGATGGGGAGAGAGGGAGAAATCAAAATTACTGATTACTTAGCATGTTCAATTTGAGATGCCTATTAGAGATTCAAGTGGAGGTACCAATAAGGCAGTTGGGTATACGGTCTGAATTCAGAGAAGATAAGCATTAGGGAGTTGATTTCAGTATACAGAGAGTTACATAGTTGGCTCCAACACTCAGTATTTATGTCATCTTGGCCAAGTTATATAATTGCTGGATCTTAATTTATCTATAAAATGACAATAATATTATCTCTTTCTTAGTGCTGTTATGAATATTAAATCAGATAATGCCTCTAAGGAACTTGGCATAGGACCTGGCGCATAATAAGTGCTTAATAAAGGCCCTTGTGACTGGAGAACAGTGAAGGGAAAGAACACGTCAGGTGACAGAGTTTGGCAGTAGAGATATCATGTCAGAATTTTTAGGCCACGGTAAATAGTTTTCAGTAAGTGGCTATTAGGGCTTTTAGGCAGGGAATCACGTGACCTGGCATTGCTAATAGTATTGACAGATTATTTAAGGATTCACATTTGATATCGTTTTGTCAGACTGTACATAAACAGTCTGGGTTGTCATAAACGTACATACACACATTTTAAGAACTTTGATGATACGAAAATATGCTTAGAAATTATGACAAATGAAAGCCTTTTTCTCTGAAAGGTATTCGGATGGTCCTGACAGTCCTTGAATCTGCAGTATCGCCAAGGACTTCTCTGTTGGTCTGTGCATAGTTCTATTTTGTACATTGTTCTTGAGCAGTAAGCAATCGGAGCTTAGGGACAGCTGGCACTTTGTAGCGAAGCAGAGTTCTGAGCCCATAAAGTGAAACATCAGTGCTTTATATTTATCATGCTGCATTAAGACAGATGCTGAAGTCAGATGTTGCCCAACATTTCAGAAAATATCTTCATTCTGCTGCAGCCAATAGCTTATATGTATCCAGAATATTATTCCATTTCAGAAAGGCTACTTTTCATAGAAGAACTACATAAATATCTAGTTTCTACGCAAAACCTCGAGTTTGTCCGATTTTTGGATTAGGTGTGTTGTGGATCACCTATACTTTACCTTAAATGCTGCAAAGAGCCCTCAGCAGCCCAAATGCAGTAACTGAAGAGGGGACCCTGGTGATTCTATTTTCACATTTCTCTTTATTTATAGATTTGATGTAACAAGTGATGAGGAGCCTCCATAATCCTTCCAACTGTTCATCTTCCATTAAGCCCACAAGTGGGACAATTATAGTGTCACATCTGGAATACTACAGATAAAGGTTTCCTTGAAGCATTAAAAAATCCCAGTGGCAACAGAAATGGGAATGCCCTTTGATCATGTTCCAGTTAACTACTGTTGCATAACAAAGTACCCCCAAACTTGGTGTTTTATTATAACTCAGGATTTTGTGGGTCAGGAACTCAGGCAGGGTCAGCTGGGTGAGCCATGTGATGTGTATATGACTGTACTATGTGATGTTGTGTGTGGTCATTGAGTCATGTTCACCCAGGAGTTTTCTGGTCTGGAGAGTTTAAGACGTTTTCACCCACACACTTGGTATCTTTTGAAGAATGGCAAGAAGCTGGGCTCAGCTGGGCCCCTCTCCTACTCAATGTGAATGTCAGACCTCTCCATGTGATCTCTCAAGCAAGGTGGTTTGACCTTGTAAGGCATTCCAGGGCTCCAAGAGACCAATGTAGAAGTTGCCAGTCTCTTAAAGGCCCTCCCAGAACTGGAATATTGCCATTTCTGGTTTACTCAATTGATTGGAGTGCTCACCAGCCAGCCCAAATTCACAAGAAAGAGAATGAGACTCCACCCCCTGATGGGAGATGTGTCAAAGGATTTTAACCCACACAATTAGGGATATTTACTTGGATTTAATAGTGTCCAAATAGTACTGTTAGGTGGCATTATCTAGTGGTGAGAGCACAATAAGTTGGGCTACCTTATTGTTTTAGCTGTGTGACTTCATACATTTTTTAAAAATCAATTTTCTTGAGATAAAATCTATATGCAGTGAAATGTATTCATTTTAAGTGTTTGTCTCTGTGAGTTTTCACATATTTATATGCTTGTATAACCACCAATACTATCAAGATAAAGAACAGGGGCAGCCTGGGTGGCTCAGCAGTTTAGCACCGCCTTCAGCCCAGGGCGTGATCCTGGAGACCAAGGACTGAATCCCGCGTCGGGCTCCCTGCATGGAGCCTGCTTCTCCCTCTGCCTGTGTCTCTCTTTCTCTCTGTGTGTCTCTCATAAATAAATAAAATCTTAAAAAAAAAAGATAAAGAACGTTTCCAATTGTCTTAAAATGGTCCCTTGTATTTGTTTCCAGTTAATCTAGAAACCCAAGCAACCACTGATGTGCTTTCTATCATTATAGATTAGATTAGCCTGTTCTAGACTTTCATATAAATGGAATTGTACAGTGTGTAACCGTTTGTTTTGTTTTTTAAAGATTTCATTTATTTATTCAGGAGACACACACACACACACAGAGGCAGAGACATAGGCAGAGGGAGAAGCAGGCTCCCTGTGGGGAGGCTGATGCAGGATTCAATCTCAGGATTCCAGGATCACACCCTGAGCGGAAGGCAGACACTCAACTACTGAGCCACCCAGGTGTCCCATACGGTGTGTACTCTTATATCTGACTTCTTTCACTTAACGTATTTTTGAGATTCATTCATTTTTTTTTATATGTTTCACTATTCCTTTTTGTTGTTCAGAAGTATTCTATTATATGGATATGCCAAAATTCCTAGCATATGGTGTATTAGTTTACTATGGCAGCTACAACAAATTAACAGAAACACAGAGGCATAAACAATACAAACTTACTGTCTTACAGTTCTGTAAGGACAAGGTCAAATGCTTGATACAGGTTTCAGTGGGTTAAAATTGAATTGTTGACAAGTCTGTGTTCTTTTCTGGAGACTCTGGGTACAGGGAGGCTGTGTTCCCTTTCCTTTTCTAGCTTCTAGTAGGCATTCACATTTGTTGGCTTATGGGCACTCTTTCTTCATCTTCAAAGCCAATCACATCTCCTCTTGACTGTCTCTCTTTCTCTACCTTCCTCTTTTACTTTATTTATTTTTAAAAAAATATTTAATTTTTTAAAGATTTTATTTATTTATTCATGAAAAACAGAGAGAGAGAGAGAGAGAGAGAGAGAGGCAGAGACACAGGCAGAGGAAGAAGCAGGCTCCATGCAGGGAGCCCGATGTGGGACTCCATCCCAGGACTCCAGGATCACACCCTGGGCCAAAGGCAGGCGCTAAACCGCTGAGCCACCCAGGGATTCCCTCCTCTTCCACTTTAAGGGAATCTTGTGATTACACTGGATCCACCCAAATAATCCACAATAATCTCCCTACTTGATTAGCTGATTAGCAAATTTAATTCCATCTGCACCTTTAACTCTTTTTTGCTACATAACATAACATACTGCTAATCCTCAGGGATTAGGATGGGGACATCTTTGGGAGCCATCATTCTGCCTACCATACAGAGTGTTATATAAGTGTTAACGTTTTTTGGTATTATTATCACTATTATTACTGAAGATCTTTAGACAGAGTTAAAGACTTGCATTCAAATTCTGGCTTTTTCACTTACCAGCTATGTGGTCTTGGACAAGTGAATCCTTTTTTGAATTTCCATTTGCTTAGCTATGAAATTTCAGACATGATATTAGCCATCTTTACAGAATATTTGTGAGGAAGAATTGAGACAGGATAAGTGAGTGCTGAGTATACCACCAACACAAAACATCTGATTTCCAGTTAAAACAGTAAATTAAACACACCAAATCAATATCTCCCCTATGGGAGCCCCACTAAAGTGAAGTAAAGAAATAAGAATGTGAGCAGAAAATGCCAACAAATTATTGATAGAAGATAAAAGGAGTCAATGAAGTTGTGGCCTCCGTCCTAGCAGGAAGAACACCACTGAGAAATGCACTCACTTGCCTGGCAGGCCTCTGGGGAGGGGAAGGCTAAGAGGCACAGGCTGTAGAAGGTGGGGATGAAGCCCCAGGCATTGGTGGAAAATCTATTAAACATCTAGGCCTTTCTCAGGAGACCAGCAGCTTATTCCCTGGAGAAATATTGGAGAGAGGTGCAGAGCAAGGGAAATAATTAACAGTGGAACACCTGAAGGGCCAGCCGTAGTGTATATTACCCCAACCCCCACCACACACAGGAATACAAATGTAAAGAAGTTCCCCCCTCTGCAGAAACCAAGTGACCCCAGAGAAAAGACTTTAAGATACCAACATATGAGTTTCCCTTATAGAAGTTCCAACTGGCCTTATTACTCTGCAATGATTATGAATTGCCAGACAAATTTTTTGTGCCTTGCTCCTAAACATGAACAGTCAAGGATCATAGATATTTGAAGAAAGTCTGCAACATCAAGGACAGAGAAGGAAATGAATAAAGAAGAAAGAACTTGAATGAAACAGAGACAAGGCAGGGAGCAGAATAAAAAACACAATTATCATACATTGTCAGAGAAAGAAGAAATTGCCTTGATTAGGAAGAACAATATAGTGCAAAAACACACTGTCAAAGAACAAAAGGGTTCTTGGATATTCAAAATATAATTGCTAAAAATAGAACTAAACTCTTACCTACTATAATTGGAAGGCAATAGGTAATGTCAAAATTTATAAATCAGTAGATGACAGTACACTATAAGCATGTTATTTGGAAACATGCAGCAAATATCCAAAATAATCATTTACCTGAAAATCAAAGATTCAACTGGGAACTTTTGGAGTAGAGAACTGGGAGTTACAGATCAGTGGAGCAGGTACTTTATTACACTTCAACCCTAAACATTTTCATTTCCATTTGTCTTTTTAAAAAATTTATTATGGGGGCACCTGGGTGGCTCAGTGGCTGAGTGTCTACCTTTGGCTCAGGGTGTGATCTCTGGGGCCTGGGATTGAGTCCCACGTCCGGCTCCCCACAGGGAGCCTGCTTCTCCCTCTGCTTATGTCTTTGCCTCTCTCTCTCTATTCACATGAATAAATAAATAAAATCTTTAAAAAATTATAAAATAAAAATAAAAAGTTTATTATGGTAAATTACACATCACATAAAATTTACCATTAATGATTCACAAGGTTGTGCAACTATCATCATTATCTCATTCCCAGAATATTTGCATCAATACAAAAGGAAATCCTGTAACCATTAAGCTGGTACTCCCCACTCCTCACTCCTTCCAGCCTCCAGAAATCTTGAATCTGCTTCCTGTCTCTGAATTTGCAGACTCTGGATATTTCATTTAAATGGAATGGAACAATATTTGGCCTTTGGGAAGTTTCTTCTTTCACTTGGTGTGATGTTTTCAAGATTTAATCACAGTGTAGCATATATTAGTACTTCATTTCTTTTTATGACTGAATACTATTCCATTGTATGGATATACCACCTTTATTTATTAAATCAATGGACATTTGGGTTTGTTTTCACCTTTTAGCTATTGTGAACAGCTGAACCTATTTGAACATTTGTGTGCAGGTTTTTGTTTGAACACCTGTTTGCAGGACTTTATATACCTAGAAGTGAAGTTCCTGGGTCAGTTTGGTAATTCAATGTTTGACTTAATGTGAACCCACCAACATTTTCCATAGTGGCTGCACCATTTTACATCCATGTACAAGCAGTCTGATCTCTTTACATTCTCATCCACAGTTGTCCATTTGTCTTTTAACGGAATTAAAAATGTATGGAACTCTGAATAGAGCTAAAAGCTATATATACATATATATATATATATATATACACACACACACACACACATATACATATACATATATATATCCATGTGATAAAATTATGAAAATAAAACCATAAAATATCATTAATAAGAGTCATAAAGATGAGAGAAAAACTGGGGGACTACCACAGCTTTACCAGGTATATTAATTCCTTGTTGCTGCTGTAAAAAATCACCACAATTTTAAAGGCTTAATCCAATAGAAATTTATTCTCTGCATATCAGAAATATGAAATGGATCATACAAGATGAAAATCAAGATGTTGGTAAGGCTGTGTTCCTTTCTAGAGGCTCTGGGGAGAACCCGTTTTCCTTCCTTGACTTCCTTGTCTACTTCTAGAGATCATCAACATTCCTTGACTTGTGGTCTCTTCCTCCACATACGAAGGCAGCAGTGTAGTATCTTCTCTCTTACCTGACCTGTTTCCGTCCTCATACGTCATCTCTGACTCTGATCCTCTTGCACCTCCTTACAGGGACTCTATGATTATATAAGGCTCACATGAATCACCCAGGACAATTTCCCCATGTCAAAATCCTTACCTTAATAACATCTGCAAAATCACTTTTGCCATGTAAGGTGACATTTTTACAGGCTCTGGGGATTCGGACATGGACATCTTCAGAAGGCTACCACACCATGAAAACCACACAAGGTCTTCCTTGTGGAGAAGCAGCCAGAAAGGGCCCTGTCAAGTAGAAAGTGGCAAAGTGACTTGGAGAAGTGCTCAACCTTCCAAACTTGAATTTTCTGTTTTGTAGAGGGATAAACATACTATTCTATGTACATGCTGGCAGATAAAATAAGGAAAGTACATACCTACGCTACTCAAATTTCCACCAAGCACCCCTTAATACTCTTAGCAGGTTACAGGCAAAGCTCAGAGCTGCAAATTTTAGGCATGATATTGCTTTGAAGTCTCATGTTTTATCTGAGAAATTCATGTGCATTATGCATTATATTTAATAATAGATGTGTTTGTTTTAATACAAAGTAACATTTTAAATGTCTCACCAGCAGGAACAATAAATGGATGCTCTTTATTCTTTGATCTCGTATACCCCCTGTCACATCTCTGATTATCTTTGTTTGAAAAACAACATTACATAAAAGAAAGCGCATTGAAAGCCATAAGGGGAATGATAACTCATATTGTTACATTCGAATAGTAAGTATTGAAAGCATCATATTGGTCTCAGCTCCACATAGTGAATCTTAGGAAATAAAGAGCATTTTTCCCCAAAAGTTAGGCAAAGTAGAACTCTACAAACAAAATGTGTGGTTCCTAGAATTTACCTTTTATTAATACAGAGTGACTTATTCTTAACTGTGGAGCAATAGGTTTATTTGCTTCGACTATCACAGACGTGTGTCAGGGTTAGTATCAAGGAGAAATATGTAAAGAGGGATAAATGCCAATGTTTATGAGTTTGGGAATAGTGGGGTGCTACGCCCCCATTATCTCCATAAGCCTCTTAAGCATCATTCTTTGAGATGGCCAACTGATGTTTTCTTAACCTTCTTTGGAAATTGGCGCAGCTTCAAAAAGCATCAATTTCCCTATCCAGATCACTACTCTCTTTAGAAATTCCAGTGCCATCATTTTGTAAAATTTTATTTTGAAGATTTAATTAATTAATTTGCTTAGAGAAAGAGAAAGAGAGAACCCTCAAGCAAGGGGAGGGGCAGGAGGAGAGGAGGAGAGAATCCTGTGCAGACAGTACTGAATGCTTGGAGCTCCACACGGGGCTCTATCCCACGACCCTGAGATCATGACCTGAGCCAAAACCAAGAATTGGATGCTTAACCGACTGAGCCACCCAGGTGCCCCTCCAGTGCCTTCCTTTTTTTAATCAATAAGATCAGTATTCACAAGAGCACCATGAAAAGGGGATCTGGCCTCCCCAAGACCTCTTGTTTAACGGCAAAGAATTGAGTGATTAGGACTGCTGAAAGCCCTTCCAGAGAGCTGTGGGACTTGTGTGTGTTTTCTTCAATCAGTCTTAAAATGGCCTTGGATCTAGTCACCTGATTAGCCTGTTAAACAAGTGAAAAGGAGCAGATTCCATCAAGGACCCCAGAAAACATTTCCATAATGAACACCACTGGAGGGATATCTCATCTGCTTACAACTTCTTTTTATCTCTTCTATTTCTATCAGAGAGTGTAATAAGGACTTGGAACGTGGCCCCTTCTCAAGAAATCCTTAAAGAAAACAACCCTCCCACCCCCCCACCCCGCCACCTGCCAATTGTAAAATGCATAGTAATGTGGTTCTTAGAGGGTTATTGTTTTAACACATGAAATGATAGCGATACAGCACAACAATTGTATCTTTTATTGAAAAAATTACCATCCAATTTTGGCAAATAGATGAGCTAGATAATATTCTAAAATGTGTAGTCAGGGTGTAAGTGGCTGAAAAATCGAAGTCTAATGAGGATTTGTTACTGGAGGAGAGGAGAGGCTTGGACAGTGCACACAGAATTGCTAACGGGATAGTGTCAAAACAACCATTCACGGGGGACTGATTGAGAATCTGCAGAATAAAACAAGCAGACACAGGCCTTTGTGAGTTCCTGTGATTAAGCAGCTATAGGGTAGTCGGGGCTGCTGTAAGAGGCAAAGCCGGCTTAAGAAGGCGAAAATGAGTAGCTTACAGCAGGAATTGAAAAATACCATTCCTGCCAAATAACCCTTTGATTATTTTTCAAAACACGAAAAATGTTGCATGTTTTTATTCATGCCATGTGGGAAAATAAATCCCAATTCTTTTGCCTTCTAGTGTGTAATAAAATGATCCGTTTGCTTTTGCTTCTTTTTGGTAAAACGAACAAGTCCTGAAATGCTCTGAACTCCATTCTGATTCAAACTCTGTTCCCAAGCAAAATAAACTCATTTACTCTTTGTCCTCCAATAACCCCACCAGTGCTCTATTTTTACCACTTAGCCCTGAAACGAATTCAGCTCTCAATTTGAATTTTCCTCACCTTGTCCACGTTCTAAGTAAACTTGGAGTTGTCTGCGTTTGGTTCACTAGTCACAGAACAATTCCCACCAACTGGTGACTCCTTTGAGCTTCACTTTGGGTTTCCATTATTCATACATCAAATTGCTTCTCAGGGTATGACACTCTGGACGTGATTGGAAGGCCAAGTGAAAAATATTTAGGAGTGTCACATGACGAGGCCACTTGGACAAAAGGACTTTGTACATGTGACTTCACACAATAGAAAATCATGAACTTTTTCTCACCCCGTAAATGGCATTGTGCCAGAGTAAACTTAGAAGCTACCCTCTGGCATGCTTCTGGAAATCTTTTCAGTTCTGATAATGTGGAATTTTTATACTAAAATATAAATTAACATTTGGAAGAACTTAGTTATTTTCCATGGATTAAAACTATATAAGCTCCTAAATCTTGTTCAAGAACACCAGCCTCTTATAAGCCGGAAATTTCACTCATTACTAACATTTTATTTGTTTATGGGTCATCTTCTCACATATGGAAATATATGTAAAAAAGATAAAAGTATAGGGACTCCCGGGTGGCTCAGCAGTTAAGCCCCTGCCTTTGGCACAGGGCGTGGTCTTGGAGTCCCAGGATCGAGTCCCAAGTCCAGCTCCCTGCATGGAGTCTTTTTCTCCCTCTGCCTGTGTCTCTACCTCTCTCTCTCTCTCTGTGTCTTTCATGAATAAATAAATAGGATTAAAAAAAGATAAGAGTATAAAAAAGCAATAAGAATGGAGAAAGCAAGAGAGTAGATTTAAATTCATTGTTCATTTAAGTGAATGTTGTCCTTTAAGAAAACAACCTTTTTCATTTAAAAAAAATGTATATCTGGGGATGCCTGGGTAGCTCAGGGCTGCCTTCAGCTCAGGGCTTGATCCTGGAGTCGTGGGATCGAGTCCCGCATCGGGCTCACCAAAGAGCCTGCCTCTCCCTCTGCCTGTGTCTCTGCCTCTCTGTGCCTTTCATGAATAAATAAATAAAATCTTTAAAAAAATGTATTTCTGGAGCCCCCACCATATGCTCTGAACTGTGCCATGTGTGATGGGGAAACAGGAGACTCAGACAACATAGATTCTATCTTCAAGATCAGTTTTGTAGTAAGAGGCAGTGTGATAAAATGAAGAAGAAACTAGAAACCTGCAGTTAAATTTAGTACATACCAGACATTTTATACACTTTGTCTTTTATCTTCACAACAATCTTGCAAAGATATTATCCTTCTCAATTTATTAAGTAAGGAAAAATAGTTTGAGAAGGTGAAATCACTTACTTCCCTGAGGTCACTCAGCCGGTAAGTTGCCAAAGCAGGATTCACATTCAGATGTTTCTAACTTTAGAGAACCAAGTGCTTTTCACTGCCCAACCACCCCTATTTCTGGCATACCACTTTTTTTCCCCTAGAATGAGTCACTCAATCATTTCATCTATTAGTTTCCTAGACTATAAAATGAAGAGACTTCTTTTCCTGTAGTGGAAATAGATTCTGTTGTCTTAGACTGGTTAGTGAAGCACTGAGAGACCAATACCAGATGGGATGTCTAGGGAAGGTGGTCCCCAGACTCCATACTCAGGATCAGGCCCATTAGTAAAGGGAATTCACAAATTCTTGGTAAATGAATGAATCATGTGGGAGAGGCATGCAGATTTACTCAGTTTTCCAGGGGGTTTAATGTATTTGCCCTGAGTTACCCACTGCCACCTGGTTCTCTTAGGAAAACTCTCTTAGACCTCTATGTGTGACAGAGGGGGCTGATTGAGGGTGCCTTGTGTGCTTGTGAAAGTCATTCCTCTGGGGGGCTCAGGCTGGTGCAGGCCTGATAATGGCAGTGCTCTAGCCAGCTTAGCTGAAGGACATGTGGGTGAACATAAAGTACCACTCTTCATGCTGTCACTAAAACCATAGTCTACTCAGAAAATGGGGGAGGGGAACAAGATGTGGAATAATTTGTTCTTTAGGATTCCCACAATGCAAGGGAATACTTGAGGAAGTACAAACCCTCAAAAACAAAAGCAAATTGGGGTGCCAGGGTGACTCAGTCAGCTCCATGCTCAGTGGGGAGTCTGAGATTCTTCTTTTCCCTCTGCCCCTCTCCACTGCACATGCACATTCTCTCCCTCTTCCCCTCTTTCTACAATAAATAAATAAATCTTAAAAAAAGGCACATTATTTATGTTGATGAATTGTAATACAAATGAAAAGTAGTTATCCAAGGCAATACTTAAATATAGCCATGAAGGAAACGGATCCAAACCCTGCCTTCATGAAGCTTACATTGTAATGATAAAAGACAGATAATAATAGCAACAAAAAAGAATGTTTCAAAAATATAAGTTCAGTTATCTCAGCATATAGCTTACATCATCCATGGTTTTGAAAGCCTTTTCTCTCATTATCAAGTCACCATATATGTGTAGATCTACAAATAAAATATCTCTTCTGCTTCCTGGTGTTAATTGCCTATTTCTGCCTACACTCTGGATTATTATATAGCTTTAGAGTAAAATCTGATGTGTGTTATAGCAAGACTCCCTAATTATTTTTCTATAGAAGTAGCTTAACTATATTGTGTTCCTCAGTATAAATTTTAGAGTCACTTTGTCAGATCCCACAAACACTCCCTGTTTTTTTTTTTTAATATTTTATTTATTTATTCATGAGAGACAGAGAGAGAGAGAGAGAGGCAGAGGGAGAAGCAGGCTCCATGCAGGGAGCCCGATGTGGGACTCGATCCCCGGTCTCCAGGATCATGCCCTGGGCTGCAGGCGGAGCTAAACCACTGAGCCACCCAGGCACCCCCTCCCTGTTGGGTTTTGATCAGAATTGCATTAGGAATTAGATCAGTTTGGAAAACCTATCTCTATGATAACATTTTCATACAACATAATGGTAAGTTTCTCTGTTGTTAGGTTTTCTTTAACATCTTTCATTATATTTTTATAAATTTCTTCATAAATTCTTGCACATCTTTTACTAGATTTCTTAATTTCTAACTTTCAACGATATTGATGTTGATGTTATTTATTGTGAAACTACTTTCTCTGAGTGTTTATTACTACTACGTAGGAATGTATTTTTTTAAATATTGTTTTTATAGCCATTGACTAACTTTGCTGAATTCAAATATTAATTCTCATACTTTTGGAGTAGATTCTCTGGGATTTTCTATGTGAATAATCATATCATCCTAGAGCAGTGCTTCATTCTTGGGGGTGATTTTGTTTACAAGGAGACAGTTGGGCATGTCTAGAGGCATTTTTCATTGTTACAACTGAGGATGTCAAAGATTTTATAATCATCTACTCCGTAATTATTTGGTGAAGGAGTCCTATTGTGTATCAGGCCCTATTTGAAGAGCTGAGTATTCAACAGTATTCAAAACAAATATGTTCCGGGATCCCTGGGTGGCGCAGCGGTTTAGCACCTGCCTTTGGCCCAGGGTGTGATCCTGGAGACCCAAGATCGAGTCCCACGTCGGGCTCCCAGTGCATGGAGCCTGCTTCTGTCTCTGCCTCTCTCTCTCTCTCTCTGTGACTATCATAAATAAATAAAATTAAAAAAAAAAAAAAAACAAACAAAAAAAACAAATATGTTCCTATCCACTACAAACTCAAGGCCTAGTTTATATCTTGCAAGCACTCACGGAAATACAGAAAGTACAGAAAGTAATCAAATAATGGACCAAAATAAAAATGGATGATGGTCCAAAGGACAGAAGTTATATAAAATACACTCTTTTATCACTATTAATAATAGATGTCCAAACAACCCCTTGCCAATCAGAGATCATGTGTCCTTACTTGCTTTATGTATTTTTTTAAAAGCATAAAAACAAAGTCTAGGATTTAATTGAATAAGTTAGAAAAAGAATAAAAAAGAAACCACGAACATGAAAGAATCCATTGAGATTAAAGCAGACATTAATTACTTATTAAGCAACAAAACAAAACCAGTAGAATTGACAAATAAACTTTAAAAGCTCCTTATTTGAAAAACACCAGATAAAAGAAGAGAAAGGAGTATTTTTATAGTGGAGAAACAAACATGACCTCAGCCAGGTGCCCAAGGTCAATGTCAATGGTGATAAGTCATGTTGACAATATCTTTGACATGATGTGATGAAGATGGCAGTTCATCTGTGTGATCCTCATCCCCCAAACCCATAATTCCAGTCTAGTCATGAGAAAAACATCAGACAACTCCCAACTGAGAAGCATTCTAAATAATATCTGACCAATATTCTTCAAATTGTCGAGGTCATAAAAAACATGGGTGGTCTGTCACAGCCATGAAGAGCCCAAGAAGACGTGACTACTAAATATAATGTGGTGTCCTGGATGCAAACCTAGAATAGAAGAAGGATATCAGTAAAAATCTAGAGAAATCTGAATAAAGTTTGGACTTCAGTTAACAATAATGTATCAATATTGTAGATTAATTGTGACATACATATCATGTTTGCGTAAGATAGTAACAATAGAGGAAACTGGGTATGGGTACATGGAAATTCTGTACTATCTTTGCAACTTTTCTGTCAATCTAAAACTATTTGCATCAGTTTACTATTGCTGCTGTAACAAATCATCACAGATTTATTAGTTTAAAATAACACAGATTGATTCTCTTACAGTTCTAGAGGTTCAGATATCCAAAATGAATCGTAGAGGGCTAAACGCTAGATGTTGACTCTGCTGGTTCCTTGGGGAGGCCCCCAAGGAGATTCTCTTCCTTGTCTTTTCCAGTTTCTAGAGGCTGCCCACATGCCTTTACTTGTGCCACAGCACTCCAGTCTGACTTTCTGGAATCATAATGCCTTCTCCTCTGTCTGACCTTTCCATGTCCCTCTTATAAGGAGCCTGTGGTCACACAGGGCAAAAGTGGATAATTCAGAATAGCCTTCCCATCATAAAACATCCTTAATTTAATCGCATCTGCAAATAATCTATTGACATGTAAGATAATATTCACAGGTTTTGGAGATTAGGGCATGAACCTTGGGGGTAGGGGGTCATTATCAGCTTATCACACTATTCTAAAAGAAAATGTTTCTAAAAAAAAAAAAAAAAAAAAAAAAGCACCAGACAACGATTTAGAAAATCTAGTTGAAACAAAAGGGGAGCACGCAATTAAATACCAAAGGCAAAGGAGGATATAAAAACAAACAGAGCTTTTAAGACTGTGAGAGAATAATACATATGATTCTGAAATAACTTTTTATTCTAGAAGAAGTACATGACTTTCTAGGGCTATAGGGTGTTACAGAAAAAATATTAGAAAAACATCCAGGCAGGGACACCTGGGTGGCTCAGCGGTTGGGCTTCTACCTTTAGCCCAGGGTGTGATCCCAGGATTCGGGATGGAGTCCCACATGGGGCTCTTTGCAGGGAGCCTGCTTCTCCCTCTGCCTGTGTCTCTGCCTCTCTCTCTCTCTCTCTCTGTGTCTCTCATGAAAAAATAAATAAAATCTTTTAAAAAAAGATCCAAGTATAAAGGGAAAATGTCAAAGAAGGCTTGGGGACAGACTTTTTATTTAATTTTTTTTTAAGTAGGCATCATACCCAACAAGGAGCTTGAACTCACAGCCCTGAAATCAAGAGTTGCCTGCTCTTCCAATTGAACCAGCCAGGCACCCCATGGGACAAGGCTTTTTCCAATGATCATGATTCCTATTTATTGAGTGCTACTAAGTAATAGAGCTTGAATTCAAACCAGCATTTGTGTGGTTTCAAAGCCCATGTATTTTCACAGCATTGTTTTGCCTCCTGTGGATCAGTCTTTTCATTCTCCAAAGGAACAGATTTTACCTATTGTATATATTTTCTTTCAGAGCATGGAGAGTTACCCAACTCATATTTAACTCTCAGGACTACGTAGTATAGGCTGCAGAGATAGGCTTCTCTCTCAAGCTGTAAGATTCTAGCCTCAGTGAATAACTTCTTTGGGCTTCAGTTCATTATCTATAAAATATAAATAATACTATATCTAACTTTTTTTGAGGGAGGGGTAAAAAGGGGCAGAGAGAGAGAGAGAGAGATAATCTTAAGCAGGCTCTATGCCCAGTGCTGAGCCCCATGTGGTGCTTAATCTCATGACCCTGAGATCATGACCTGAGCCAAAATCAAGAGTTGGATGCTTAACTTACTGAGCCACTCTGGCATCCCTCTAATTTTTAATTGTTGTAACGATCATAACAACAAAATGCAGTGTTTGGAATGTGCTACGAACTTGTAAAATGATCACTACTGCTATTATGAATACCAGTAATAAAACCAAATGAAGATAAGATAAAAAGAAATGAACTAATATATTTTAAAATTCTAAATGATTTAACAGCCAACTGAACTAGAAAGAATTCAAGATGAATAATCCATCACTACCAAGTAGAAAATATCAGTTTGGTTTAATATTAGAAAGTTTATTGTTATCATATTGATAGGTCAAAAAGAAAAAAAATATGATTATTAAATCTTGAAGTATTACAATCATTTCTAATGGAAAAAAATTATTTTTGTGACCTGTAAATAGAAGAATAATTCCTTAACACATTAAAGAATATCTTACACTGACAACGTATATCTTTATTTATTGTGAAAATACCAATAGAGACATTTCCATTAACATCAAGAATAAAACAAGGATGTCAGCTATCTTTCACTATTTAATATTATTTTATAAGTTTTGGTCACAGCAGAAAGCAGAAATAGGAAGTGTGATTACCAGAAAAGTGGAAACAAAGTTATCATTTTTTACAGATGATATGATAATATGCCTAGAAAAACCCTAGAGAATCAGCTAAAAAATAATTAGAAGTGAGTTCAGCAACATGAGTGAATATAAATATCAATGGACTTCAAACACACCAGCCACAGTCAGAAGATATAATGAGAAAAATATCTCTTTCACAATAGTAACAGAAATATAAAACACCTAGAAATATAAGCTTAATAAGAAATGTGTCAGACCTTTGTGAAAAATACTGCAGAACTATACCAAGAAACATAAAATAAGGCTTAAACAAAGGAAGGTATACAGCATGTCTGTGTGAACTGTTACAAATTTATCAATTTTACCCACATTAATCTTTAGGTTTAATGCAATCCAATACATTTTTTTTAATCCAATACATTTTTAATGGAACTTATCTTTGGGAGATTTGCTAGAGGAATAAACATATGAGAATAGCAAAAGAAAATTTAAAAAGGAAAGCTAATGAGGAGGGGGAACTTGTTCCACCAAAAAAAAGATACATTGCAAAGCTACAGTGGATAGTGTCAGGTCACCTGGGTGGGGGAGTATCCCATGTTGCTATTCTCCTGGAGAGGTAGTCAGTGGTACATTTCAGGAGTTTCATAACCCCTGGCCATTTGACCCAGGGATTCTTCTAGAATTCTGTCATTATATATATATTTTTTTTTTTTCTCATTAAACTTTTGTTTTAATGGGTCTCAAAATTCTGTGACAGATTTTTGGTCAAGTTGTTTCCATTAAAAAGTACTGATTTTAAAAACTAATAACTTAAAACTGCCACACACGCACACAAAAAAAAAAAAAAACAAATGGTCCACAAAACATTCTCCTTTCCTTCTGAAGGTTTTACGATGCATTGTTATCATTAACCAGTCTTTTACTATTAAACTTAAATGGCCAATTGACACAAACAGTTCTGAGACCGTTCTTCCACCACTGATTAAGACTGGGGTGGCAGGTATTAGGGATAATATTCATTTAGCCTTCTGAGCTTTCTGGGCAGACTTGGTGACTTTGCCAGCTCCAGCTGCCTTCTTGTCCACTGCTTTGATGACACCCACAGCAACCGTCTGTCTCATGTCACGAACAGCAAAACGGCCCAGAGGAGGATAGTCAGAGAAGCTCTCAACACACATAGGTTTGCCAGGAACCATATCAACAATGGCAGCATCCCCAGATTTCAAGAACTTGGGACTATCTTCCAGCTTCTTTCCAGAACGACGATCTATCTTTTCCTTCAGCTCAGCAAACTTGCAAGCAATGTGAGCTGTGTGACAATCCAGCACAGGTGCATATCCAGCACTGATTTGGCCTGGATGGTTCAGGATAATCACCTGAGCTGTGAAGCCAGCTGCTTCCATTGGTGGGTCATTTTTGCTGTCACCAGCCACATTGCCACGACGAACATCTTTGACAGATACGTTCTTGACATTGAAGCCCACATTGTCCCCAGGAAGAGCCTCACTCAAAGCTTCATGGTGCATTTCAACAGACTTTACTTCAGTTGTAACATTGACTGGAGCAAAGGTGACCACCATACCAGGCTTAAGAACACCAGTCTCCACTCGACCCACTGGGACAGTACCAATACCACCAATTTTGTAGACGTCTTGGAGAGGCAGACGCAAGGGCTTATCAGTTGGACGAGTTGGTGGCAGAATGCAATCCAGGGCTTCAAGCAGTGTGGTTCCACTGGCATTCCCATCTTTACGGGTGACTTTCCATCCCTTGAACCAAGGCATGTTAGCACTTGGCTCCAGCATGTTGTCACCATTCCAACCAGAAATTGGCACAAATGCTACTGTGTCGGGGTTGTAGCCAATTTTCTTAATGTAGGTGCTGACTTCTTTAACGATTTCCTCGTATCTCTTCTGGCTGTAGGGTGGTTCAGTGGAATCCATTTTGTTAACACCAACAATTAGTTGTTTTACACCCAGTGTGTAAGCCAGAAGGGCATGCTCACGGGTCTGCCCATTCTTGGAGATACCTGCTTCAAATTCACCAACACCAGCAGCAACAATCAGGACAGCACAGTCAGCCTGAGATGTGCCTGTAATCATGTTTTTGATAAAGTCTCTGTGTCCTGGGGCATCAATGATGGTCACGTAATACTTGCTGGTCTCGAATTTCCACAGGGAGATATCAATGGTGATACCACGTTCACGTTCAGCTTTCAGTTTATCCAAGACCCAGGCATACTTGAAGGAGCCTTTTCCCATCTCAGCAGCCTCCTTCTCAAATTTTTCGATAGTTCTTTTGTCGATCCCACCACATTTGTAGATCAGATGGCCAGTAGTGGTAGACTTGCCCGAATCTACGTGTCCAATGACGACGATGTTGATGTGAGTCTTCTCCTTTCCCATTTTGGTTTAGGTTTAGCGGTGGTTTTCACGACACCTGTGTTCTGGCGGCAAACCCGTTGCGAAAAAGCGAATTCTGTCATTATAAATGAGAAAGAGAGGCACCTGACTGGCTCAGTTGGTAGAGCACGCAACTCTTGATCTTGGGGTTATGAGTTTGAGCCCCACATTGGGTGTTGAGATTATGTAAAAATAAAATCTAAAAAAAAAAAAAAAAGAAATGAATAAGAGATGTGGACAATGCTTTTGGCACAGGAGTGTTCTTTATATTCTATTTATAATATCAAAAACTGGAAAGAAATCAAATGAAAAATTCTATTGGAATGGTTAGACTATGGTACATTGATAGTTCTGAAAAATTTCTGATTTTAAGAACTTTAATGATATGGTAATATATGCAACATAATTTTTAAGTTAAAGTGTAGAACTCAAACGTGCATCCTAGAGAGGTTATCTCTAGAATTTAGGGTAAGGTGTTTTTGTTGAAATCAATATTTGAATTTTTAATACTTGAATGTTTCTAGAATAAGATGCATTGCCTCCAGAATTGAAAAAATAGTGTACATGGGTCTATGCGTATTTAAGATGCAATGTGTGTAGTCAGTCAGGATGCTCTTCAAGGAAGTAATTGAACTTTGAAAATTGGAAGTGAACTTCATGGGCATTTCAGGATGTTTTCTGTTTTGTTTTGAAATATACTCTCTTCTCCCTCTCAAGACTTGTTCTGCTTTCTCTAAGAAACATGGTCCTATAAGCAGCCCTGTATACTTATTCCCTTATTTTTGTCTTTAAGAGAAAGGAATATATTTAAGTTTGGCTTTTCTTGTTACAAGTTTATTAAAAGATTTTGAGATTTCACTTGGCTAAAAATGAAAAGATGTTAGAGAAAAAAAAAACATACTTTGTTGCCTAGGTAGCAGAAATGCTAACACTATCAAATATAAGATTTCTAAATAAGCCTAGGCCCAAATTAAAGTGGTATTTCCAGATGGTTAAAGAGTTAAAATGACATGGAGAAAGCTAAAGAGTAGAATCAGGTAGTGACTTGGAAGGAGAAAGTGTTGAATAAATATTCACATGAGAGCAGTTCACTGAGATGGGAAACACTGGGATAATCCTCCCTGGAACATCTTGGAAACATATTTTGTTAATTTTCAGACTTTTACAGATTTCTATAATAAATAGAAAAAAGCAAAAGATATAGGAAAATACAAAGATAAAAAATCATCACCAACAACCCTAGCATCTATTTACGTAGAGTTACTTCCAATTTCTCTTCTCTTTCTCTTTCTACATCCTTCCCACACACATTATTTTAAAATTATTTACTCGTAACTCTAAATAAAATTTTGTATCTCAGTTGCTTTTCAGAATGAACCCTTTGGAGAGAATTTGGGTGTAAATTTTTCTGCAATCTCTTATCTGAGAGTCTCCCAGTGTAATGGCCAGGTTTCCTCATGGCCAGCTGCCCTAAATCAACCACTCAATCTAAAGGGACGTCTCCACAATTGACAAGCCCCACACATGCAGAGGGGGCTTTTATTGCCTTTTCCCTTCTTTCTTGAATATGAAGCAAAGATTTATTTAACAAATATTTATTTATTCATTTTTAAAGATGTACTTATTTATTTCAGAGAGGGAGAATGCAGGGGGAAGAGGCAGAGGAAAGTGAGAGGGAGAATCTCAGACTCCCAGCTGAGTGTGCGCTCAGGGCTTGATCCCAGGACCTGAGATCATGACCTGAGCCAAAATCAATAGTCAAAGGCTTAACCAACTGAGCCATCCAGGCACCCTTATTTATTTATTTATTTATTTATTTATTTATTTATTTTTAAATTTTTAATTTATTTATGATAGTCACACACAGAGAGAGAGAGAGGCAGAGGGAGAAGCAGGCTCCATGCACTGGGAGCCCGACGTGGGATTCGATCCCGGGTCTCCAGGATCGCGCCCTGGGCCAAAGGCAGGCGCCAAACCGCTGCGCCACCCAGGGATCCCTTATTTATTTATTTTTAAAGATTTATTTATTTATTTTAGACAGAGCACAAATAGGAGAGGCAGAGGGAGAGGGAGAGAGAATCTCAAGCAGACTCTGAGCTGAGGGTGGAGCTGGTCACAGTGCTTGATCCCAAGACCCTGAGCTCAGGATCTAAACCAAAACCAAGACTCCAGTGCTTAGCCAACTGTGCCACCCAGGCACCCCAACAAGTATTTATTAAATACCTACCAGGAGCCAGATAGAGTCCTGGGCATGTAATAGTGAACCAAACAGACTCAAATCCCTGTCCTCTTGAGGTTTACAGTCCAGTGATGGAAGAGGGAAAAAAAAAGTAAGTGAATTATTCAGTGTTTTAGAGATTGATTTGTGCTCTGAACAAGAATAAAGCAAGGAAGGAAGAGACATTGAGTGCTGGGGCATATCTACAACTTTAGCTGGGTGGTCAAGGAACATCTCACTCAGATGAAGACATTTACTCAAAGGTACCAGAGAATTGCTATAAATTAAATAGTGAAATATATAAATTCTTATAAAAAAAAGAAACTATTGGATGATGACAAGAAGGCTAAGTGAATGTTTGTACCTACCTAGATGTACCTGTGTGAAATTTGGGATGGGAGATAATAAAATTTCCAGCCATGGGAGCACAATTGGAAGGTGAGGGAGGGGTTCTATACGAATGGATAAGATCCAGAATGGCATAAAATATTTAAACAGTAATAGTGAATACTAAAAGAAAATAGATCATTATCTTTGAAGCATGAGAGAAAATGTTTTCAATCTAGAATATGATATTCAGTGACATAATCATTCTAATAATAAGACATATTCAGATATACCAATGCATTGAAAATTTACCTTGCATGCATTCTTCTTAGGAATTTACCTGAAGATGTGCTCCTTAACAAATTGAGGGTCTAAGTTAAGGAAGAGTATGGATGGAAAACTAAGTTTAGGCAGATCCAACAGTGGAAATTAAAAAAAAAAAAAGTATGTATTAGAGTCCTTCTGAGAAACAGATCCAATGGGATATATCTATACATTTAGAGATTTATTATGTGTTATTGGCTCACTCAGTTATGGAGGCTGAGAAGTCCCATGATCTGTGTGTAAGCTGGAGAGCTGGGAGAGCTGGATAACACATCGGTGTTATCTGGAAGCCTGAGAACCATGAGCACTGAGGGCAGGATGGATGTCCCATACCAAGCAGTCAGGCAGAGGGAGGACAATCCAAACTTCCTCTGCCTTTTTGTCCTATTCAGGCTCTCAATGGGTTATAATATGTTTGGATGGGATAATGCCCACTCAAAAGGGGAGGACTATCTGCTTTTCTCAATGTACCAATTCAAATGCTAATCTCTTCCAGAAACACGCTCATAGACACACCCAGAAATAATGTTTAATCATATATCTGGATATCCCATGGCCCGGTCAAGCTGACACATACAACTAATCATCACAAGTACATAGGGAAAAAGAAGAATAAGAGGTAAATTATGAACCTGCTTCATCAGTAAGGCAAGAACTCATGTAATGCTAATGTTGATCAGTCAAGAAATAATGGGAATAAATAAGCAGAGAGAACATGGTAACCATCTCCATCTATGACGTTTATGATGATCTTGTCAATGGAAGATGTAGAGCAATGCTTCACCATCCAATTGGCTGTCAGTAGTGAGGATGTAGGGGAAAAAGGAAAACAGGATAGGGATGAAGCAAAAATTGTGGAAATGATACCAGAGCTAGATGGTTTGAAGTCAGGTAGAATGGAGATAATTTCCTGAACTAAAAGGGAGAGTACTTACAAAAACTTTTTTTAGAGAGTGTGGGACCTGGGAAAGGAAGATGCTTAAGGGCATCGTGCCAGCCCATCATGCTGATGCGAATATAGAAAAGATATAATACTCATACATTTTTTGCTTGTAGTTTAAATTTACACGATATCACAAAAGCTAATTTATCAACATTTCACTCATTAATTCAAGATTTTTTATGCCCACTCTATATCAGGCACTATTGAGCTGCTGGAACAATAAAGATTAAAAAGACGTCTCTTCCAGTAAAGATAAAAGTAATCGTGTGAGAGACTCTGGTGAGGGAAGATAGGCATGGAATGATTAAATTCTATAAAGTGTTATAGATCCTGGAACGGAAATATGTTCAGCATCCAAAAAAGACACCACGAAAGAAACGGCCATTCTGTCTGTGGGGGAAAAGTTCAGGAATTGCCTGATAGATGTAATGCCTTGAAAAAGAGCTCACCTTCAGTCTTTGAAAATACGATTACTTTCTTTTGGCTCTAACCTAAGGAAATAACCTTAAATTAAAGAAAAAAAAAAGTAGGCAAAAACAAAGTGAAGCAAAACAAGCAAACGAAACCTTTTTTGGTGAATCAACTTTAAGAATATCCTATAGCACTTATCCTCAAATTAATCCCCAATACTGAATAATCCTTGAGCTAGGGCAGTTTCTTCATGTGTATTGGAGATAATGATGCCTATGCTAAGGATAATGGTGAGAATCAGAAGTAAAATACATATAGCTCTTAGCGTATAATTGATACTCTAAGAAAATTTCTGCAGTGATGATAAGGAGGAAAATTGGTCTATAAATCAGCAGTAGTGCAGAAATAACAAGAGTGGGGCACCTGGGTGGCTCAGTGGTTGAGCCTTCGGCTCAGGTTGTGATCCTGGGATCGGGGTCCTGGGATCAAGTCCCACAACCGGCTCCCCTCAGGAAGCGTGCTTTTCCCTCTGCTTATGTCTCTGCCTCTCTCTGTGTGTCTTTCATGAATAAATAAATAAAATCTTAAAAAAAAAATGTCAAGAATCAACTTAGCATTCCATACAAGGACCTTGCAGGGAATCACAGAAGCCAAGAAGGCTGGAACTGGCATGGGACTTAGAGATCAGCCCATTTTTCCTTTTCCTTTTTAAAAACTATTTTATTTATTTATTTATTTATTTATTTATTTATTTATTTATTTATTTGATAGACAAGTTGGGGGAGGGGGCAGAGGGAGAGGATCTCAAGCAGATTTCATGTTGAGCACAAAGACCAACTCGGGACTCAATCCCAGGACCCTGAGATCATGACCTGAGCTGGGACCTGAGTCAGACACTTAATCAACAGAGCCACCCAGGACCCTCTAGACCAGTCATCTTTCATGTGTATAGGAAACTGAGAGACACAGAAGTTAAATAATTAGCCAGAGAAGTCTGTATGAATCCTCGGGACATTACATTCAAAACTTTGAAGAAAGACATGTATGTTCTGAGGCAAGAAATGTTAGTGAATTTGAGAGCCCTTCACTTTTCCAAATTATTTAAATAGTGTGTCAGCAAAGTTGTGTTTACAAATCAGAGACACAATGTATTTTGGGAATCTTTTATCTTCCTTTGAAATCAGTTCCCATCAGTCATGTGCCAATTGTGCTAGGAGCTGAAATCAGAATAATCAAAACCCACATCTTGGGGTATAAACATTGGCTGGATCAAAGTGATGTTTTCCTCCTTTTTAGCATTTGGTCCTAGTTTTAGGCCATTTCCTCCTGTGTTTCTATAATCGACTATGTCCCGCAGTTGATGAGGGGTTAAAGGAGACATAGTAGTCTAAAAGAACTTGCAGAAAGGAAAACATTTTAAATTCTACTATTACCTTTCCATTTGCTGTACCTGATAAAGAGGGAAGAAATGAACTTCAATCCTACTAGTCGGGTCTACGCAACCCATGGGCCTAGCTGTGACCTCCTCACTGTAGTACTGTAGCCACAGGTAGGAGGCGAGGAGTAAATGTCAGCACAGCACACATCCCTTCTACCTTTCTCTCAGCCCGTGTCTCCTTCAGAAGGACCTCTGCCTCTCTTACTTCTACCTCCTTTCTCCAATGTGCTAAAAATACGGAAATTTATATTCTTTCAGCTTTAGTTTCTTCAACTCTAAATGGAGGATGTTAATATCTTTAGTAGTGGTTGCTGGGACAATTTATTTATTTATTTAAAAGGATTTTATTTATTTATTTGATAGAACAAGAGAGAGAGCGAGCACAAGCAGGGGGAGCAGCAAGCAGAGGGAGAGGGCGAAGCAGGACCCCACTGAGCAGGGAATCGCCCCCTCCCCACACAAACACAGAGCTCTATCCCAGGACCCCAGGATCATGAGTTGAGCTGAAGGCAAATGCCCACCTGACTGAGCCACCCAGGTGTCCCTTGCTGGGATAATTTAATTAATTGAAATAGTAAAAGCTATTGGATATATATATAGATATATGGATAGAGAGATGCATACCTATGTATATAGATATATGTGTGTGTGTGTGTGTGTTTGTATATATATATATATATATATATATATATATATATATATATATAACAAATACTACTTTTCTTCCTGTCCCTCCTCCCCTGTTTCCTTCTTTGGTCCTTTATTCCTTCTATTTTTTTCCCCCTTCCTCCTCCCTCTCTCTCCCTTTCTTTCCTCCACCTTCATGATGTTACTCCCAGGATCCTTCAACGATCATGAGTCACACAAACTATAGTCCCTAATCTTCTTGGGCTACATCTTCCATTTTGTAAATTGGAAGAGAAGCATCTGTTTAGAGGCTTCCACCAAAACCCTTCCGTCTCTAAAAACCTACAATCCTCATTTTATGGAACCCAAATATCTGGTGTTTATGGTAGGAGCGTTTCTAGGAAGAGTTTGGTTATAAAAATTTTTGCTTTGGGATTTGGGCTTAAAATAGTTCCTGATGATCACTCATTCCACTTTTTAAAAAGAGAATTTGAGACAGCCCAGGTGGCTCAGTGGTTTAGCACCTCATTGAGCCCAGGGCGTGATCCTGGAGTCCCAGGATCAAGTCCCACGTGGAGCTCCCTGCATGGAGTCTGCTTCTCCCTCTGTCTCTGTCTCTCTCTCTGTCTCTGTCTCTCATGAATAAATTAAAAAAAAAAAAAGAGAATTTGAAATCTGCCTAGGTTAAAAAGAGCACAGATTTCCAATGGTGATTTTTCATATTGTTCCTGGGATAAGAAACTTAGATTGATTTATATTTCTTCATTTTCTAAAAAGAAGAATGGATGTTCCATGCATGCTTTTTACCTATGGTGGATTTGGGGTTGAAATAATTCTTCAAAAAGATATATGTCTTGAGAACTAACCTAGAAGTTTGGTGTAAGTGGATTGTATTTGTACCAGATTTTTCATTAGTTTAAATTCCCATTAAACTCCACAGTATTGCTCTGTGGTATTTAGTGTTTCACTATTCTTTTCTTCCTAAGATTTGGGGACCTAGGGTTATGAAACAAAGTGAATAAAAAAGGGAGCATTTTGGGGGAATATCTTTGTAATAGAAAATCATTTAGTTAGGTTAATCCTGTGTTTCTTTGAACCTATTTCAGGGAAAGACTATAGACTCAAATATATCATGACAGCAAAAGTATCATAAGTATGGAAAATGAAAATGGGGTGTTAGAATGAAAAAAAAATTTCCTCCGCTCTTCAAGTTTGTCTAAGAATTAAATCCACATAAGACAGATCAACAGGAGAAAATCAGATTTAATTACGTACATATGGGGAATTCAAATGAACATGAAAGATTCCAAAGACAGTCAGGCAAAACGAAATATATGTGTCATTCTGGATTAAGGAGAAGGGAGTCTGGGACTGAGGCTTCAAAGAGAAGGAAGACAATTCACAGGAAAAATGGAACGAGTAAATGTTTGGTAATCAAATGTTTGTTGGGCCCTTTGGAGACAATGGGACACAGAAGAATTTTGACAAACAAACTTTGCTAAATTCCTCCCTATCTACCACACCTAATTTATAGTACACTGTGGTAATCTATGGTGATAGCTCCCTTCCTGGAACAGGTACTTTCTCTAAATCCTTTTTGGCTGTTAGGGGAAAGGTCAAAAAGAAAAACTTCTCGAGTTTTCTGTTTCTTAAAAATAATCAGGCTAAAATAATCCACATGCCAAAAAGACACATTTTGGGGTGGGAGATTTTGCTCTCCTACAGGGGAAGGGAGAGACAGAGAGAGAGGGAGGAGAGAAAGGAGACAAAAGACACAGGTGAATGAAAACAGATTCTTTCCTCACCTCACAGGCAAGACCATGTTCAATCATCAACATCTAAGCTTTGCTTAGGGAAGATTTTAAAACTCACAGTAGATCTTATTTACCTTCTCCTCACAGTGGGTGGTTGTCTAACTTAATGTTAGGATGAACGCTTGAGTTTAACGTTTAGGTTCAGTCCTTTGCTGCTTAAGTGATGCAGAGAAAGGAAAAGACAATAAGCACAAAGTACTGGATCAAAGACAGGAAAGAGTGAAGAGGTGCCAAGGACAATATAACTTTGCCACCTGGTGCTAAGTTTTCCTTAGGGATCCTCTGTTCCTCAACCTCAAATCCAGGAGGACCTTCTGAAGGAACATGGTCTGTTATTTTTTTGCCCAAGCGTCTATACAATCGAAGTGATCTGTCCAGATGTATGTATGAGCAAAATGTGCCATGTACATACGACAGTGTATTAGCTGGCTTATAAAGGAAGGGAACTGTGACCCATCACATCATGGATGAACCTTGAGGACATGCTACTGAGTTAAAAAAGCCGGTCACAGAAGGACACATATCGTGTGATTCCACTTCCATGAGGTACCTAGAGGAATCCAATTCACAAAGGCAGAGAGGAGGGTGGTGGTTGCCAGGGGCTGAGGGAGGAGGAAATGGGGAGTTAGCGTTTAATAGGTACAAAGGTCTCCTTCCGGAAGATGAAAATGTTCCAGGGACTGATGGTGCTGACTGTTGTGCAACAATTGTGAATGTACTTAATGCTGCCTAATTGTATGCTGATAAATTGTTAGGATATTAAATTTTATATTATGTTTCACTACAATTAAAATACTAATATTAATACTACCAATAAAATACTTGTGCTTTATAGAAAAAAGCTGACTCCAGATGGATTCACACAAGGTGAAGAGAAAGAATGATTTTTATTTTATTGCTATTTCAATTATTATATTCATGTTATCTCATTCGGGGAAAGTTGGGTGGGGCAAATGTCATCAGGAGACCAAGGCTCAGAAGTAGGGCACGTGGGTGGCTCAGGCGGTTAAGCGTCTGCCTTTGGCTTGGGTCCTGGTCTGGGTCCTGGGATGGAGCCTCATGTCAGACTCCCTGCTCTGCGGGGAGTCTGCTTCTCCTTCTCCCTCTGCCTCTCACCCCACTCCCCACTTGTGTCTTCTGCTCTTTCTCTTGCTCTCTCTCTCTCTCAAATGAGTAAATAAAATATTTTTTAAAGAAAAAAAAAAAAGCTCAGAGGTGAGTAGCCTGCTTCTGTTTACAGCGTGGGAGTGGGCCACGTAAGGAATTTGATGCCAAGCCTGTCTGTCCGTGACAAAGCCCACACTCTCTTTTGCGCTGCACTTTCTTTAAAGGGCTAGTTTTCACCGAGTTTGAAATATTGAAGATCAGAACTCCATATGTAGGAACATTTAAGAAAATGCAAACATTGCTCGGGTGTGGGAAGAGAAGGCAGGAAGAAAGGATCCCTAACAGAATGAGAGAGATGGATAATCTATGGCTGCATAAGAAAGTCCCTGTTAACTTCTAGAGATCATTTTGGGTTTCTTACCTCTCTTGACTTCTGAATTTGAAAGCTCAATAGTGCATATGCCTACCTTTTTCCTAATCTGGCAAAGGTGAAATGGGAGACCCAGCCAGCCCTTTCTGGATGTTATAATGATAATGGAGGGTTTGGCATTAGTTTTGATTTTTGAGAGAAACGAGGACTGATTCAAAGTAAAGACAGCAGGGCTCAAAATTGAATTAAAAACTTAAGGATGAGGCCTCACCTTAATATCAGCTATCTTCCCATTGGTCTAAGTAAAATGAGTAAATTGTTCTGTAATAGAAAGAGTGCCAGCACTGGAATCATAGATTGAGATTTTCCTGTCGCTAGATGCTTTCAGGTTGTGTCACCTTGAACTCCTCTCTTAACTTCTATGAGCCTCAGTTTCCTAATGCATAAAATGGGAATAGTAATGCCTAATTTGCAAGATTGTTGAAGGACTGAATTACATTAACAAAGATGATATATGTTGGAGTGCTTGTCACATCTTGATTCAATCTGAAGTGGTTGATAATTCAAAAGGAAAAAGAGAATTTATTTTTCAAGCCAGTGGTCACCTGTGTGTCAGAACAGAGATGGGCAAGTTCAGCGCTCTCAGATCCCACATAAAGTTACTGGTAAGGAAGGGAAATGTTTAATAACAATACAAAATTAAACCTTTCCATGCTTTGAGGTGAAAAGGTAACCTGAAGAATATCACACCAAATGGAGATTCAATGAACAAAACTAGGTGGTATCCTGCCATCATATTCACTTTAGGCTGGCTATTTTAAAAATCACCCTATCTAAAATCTTTGGGAAAATTAATGGATATTTATAAGAGATACTTTATAGCACAAATATTTTATTTATTAGCATTCCACATGCACAGTAAAAGGGATAGTTCACATGACTTGAGCCAACGAGTAGCTGGGCAGATTCAGAACACATCTGTTAAAAGTGAGATTAATAATTAAAATATAAAGCCACCACTTCTTTTTAAGATACAATCATTGGCTTCAGGGGAGTGAAAATTCTCCATTGGCTTCAGGGGAGTGAAAATTCTCCAAGCAACTGGCTTTTTACAGTCTCTCATCAATTGCTTTTCAGTAAATGAGGGTGGTTTAAAAAAACTAGTTTTGAACTACTGGTCAGAGCTAGTCAGTCAGTGTCACTTGGCTGAAATGAGCCAGAGAACGGAAAAGTTGGTGCATTTTTTTTTCTTTTATAACATTCTATATCTGTATTCCTAATTTGTACATGAGCATTATGATAGGCAGAACCACAGAGTCCATCCAATGTGACAGCAATCTTCCACATCACTAATTACCCATTTTCCTGGGAATCATGGCTGGGGAGGAAAATCATAACACACTTGTAGAGAAATGGGAAAATGGTACTAGTTCCATAAATGCATAGCTGTTTGCATGCTTATAATCACGGAAATCATTAGCTGCTTACTGGCAATATGTCTTGTTTTATTGCCCTCTTGGAAGACAGCAATGTTACAGGGTATTGTCAAGTGTGGGGCAAAGCCAGCTTGCCAGCGTTTTTAAGAAAGAAGAAGCGGTACTGTGTCCTGCTTATTCATATGACAGTTCACATCGGATCTCTGGGTTAGAAAGTCATTAACATTCCTAAAAGACAAAAGAGCAGAAGAATTTATTTTTTTCTCCTTTGTCAATGAACACTTAGCATTGGTGCCAATTATAGGGAATAAATACAGTGGTAGCAAATGTGCTTCTTTGAGGATTATGGTGAAATCATGATTTATTTGTTTATTGATAACAGCATTTGAGATCAACTGGAAATCTGGTAACATATCACTGGTTATTTTTTATGAAAATATCTTAGTCATTTTCAGTTTTGACATTTATACTTCCCAGGAGTTGCAGGGAGGGAAGTAAGCAAGCCAAAAATCAAAATTACGGACATTTTTTTCCCTGATGTCTAATTTTAATATGTCAAAATGTTCCTGTTAAAATCAGGTCCCTCTTTTTTTTCCCTCATTTTCTGCCTGCTTCATGCCCAGAGATGGGTGATTGCGGTTCAGGACCTGAGCTGAATATGACATCTTAATTTGATCACCGGAGTCATTTGGAATCTGCTGACTGCCAGTGATGATTTGGCATGTGTTAAAAAGCCGTTAAATAAGGAAATAATTTTATCTTAGTTCTTATCCTCCTTTTTTTTTTTTCCTTATCCTTTGTTGCTAAACTGGCTACTTTACTGCTGGTTTGGTCATCTGTTCCATTTTAAGACCCATGAGCCACACCTTGACCCCACCTCTCTGGGATCTCATTCCTTTCTCTGGTTCATTTTACATCTAAATAGACTTCAGTGAATCCTCTTCTACACCTCTGAAAGAATGTGTTTTTAACGAGATGCCAAAAGATGAAACTTAATGTCACTAGCTTTTTTTTTCTACTGTTAACTGCTCATTCCTTATTGTAGTTTGATATTGTTATTCAACTATTGTAAATAAATGCTAATTAACAAAATGTCAATTGACTTTCAAAGCAGCTGCAGATGGCTTTTACTTTTCAAGAAACAGTTTCATCTTTATCAGCAACAGATGAAGAACCACCATATCTGACAACACAGTGATCCATTATGGCTCCAACATATGCATTTTAAATTAGACTCAATACAATGTCTACTGAATGATATATTTTAATTGATTTAACAATGCCTAATGGGATTGTAATAAATGGCCTTCATTGGATAGATTCTAAATATAGTTAAAAGATATTTTAAAGAAAGATCTTTAAAAGAAAGGGAGAGATAGCAATGGGCATGTGAACAGATTTACATATTTCTCATATTTTCTCCATTTTGAAAAAAGTATAGGCTCAAAAAGGAAAGGACCAAGAAATTATTGGAGCCAAATAAATATTTACAGAAAAAATAAGAAAATTCCATTTCTGAACAGCAGGAAGAACCTCACTAAATTAGAGAAATTTAGAAATGACCAGAGATTAACCTAAAACTTGAAAGCATAGATTAAGGAAATGTGTTTTCCCAGACATTGGATTGGAAGCCCACACCGCAGGTAACATGTGACAGCCACTTTCTCTTACTTGAAGGTCTGGGCATATTCCGAAGTATGATCTGGGTAGGCTTAGCCCTAAAGTAATGAAGCTATAAGACACGTAAGTAGTATTGGAAGAAGAGTCTCATATATCTGAGATGGGATCAAGAGCCAAATTTTTGGCTCAATCAAAGACAAAAGCAGAGATATAAAAGATTTTGTGTTTCTATTAAGGAAACTTACCCTACTTCTCATTAGGATACACCAAGTCTTCTGTTGAAAAAATGTAGAAATCCATATAAAACACAAAAGACACATTTTGATAAGACATCAAAGGGCAGCCCAAATAGTCTAGGACTTTGCAGGGTCAAGATCCAAGAAAGAGAGAAACTCATTAAGGTGAGTCCAAAATATTCCTTGTGCCACATTCAGGAAATTTGATAATTTTTGATATGGAAGGAAAGGCTGAGGATTGGGCAGAAGGTGAATGCTAAGAAGCAGAGAATTCAGCAGAGCTTTCAGTGGCCTCACATAGCTAGAGGGACACAAATTGGACTTCAGAGCTGCTGAGGCAGACAGGGCCTGAGGAGCCAAGGTCTCTGAGAGGAGAGGTGGAGGGGCTTTTTACCAGGAAGCATTTATTAAATTCTTAAGGTACACATGCAAGAGGCTAAAAAGTCAAGCAGAAAGTATGTGAAAAGCAAAAAAGAGTTTGAGGCAGTGTCAGGAGGGTGAGGAGATAAAAACTGGAGCCTAGGATTTACCAAGGAGGAGGGACTCTAGTAAATACCCCAGGCTTTTGGTTGCTCTGCCAGGGGTATACAAAACCTTACAAAGATTACAAATTGCTTGAATCATCCCACTTTCTGGGGTTTTTCTATAGCTGTCTGTCAGAGGATAGGATAAATCCCCTCTGGAGAAACATGACACCATCCTGAACATTTACAGTTTTCCATAAATGGTGTTGTATATTCATAAAATAATACTAGACATACCAAGAAACACAATTAAAAACAAAACTGACAATAGAAGCAGATCCATAGTTAACCTAGGTATTAGGATTAGGAGATACGGAATTATAAAAAGCTGATTAATATGTTAAAAAAAAATAGATGTCAAAAGGGAGAATTCTACCAGAAAACTGAAGTCTGTAAAAGCATCAAATGGAACTTCTACAGCTAAAGAATGTAATAACTGAAATGAGGATCTCAATAAAGAATTTAACTGCATATTGGACATAACAAAAAGGAGGATGTGTTAACTGGATGATAGGTCAGTTAAAATATTCAGATTGAAGTACAGAGAGAAAAAGGATGAAGAATGCAGAAAGTCATATAAGCAATATATGGAACACGGAGGAAAGATCCAACATGCATATAATGGGAGTCAGAAAGCATGGAAAGAGATAATAGTGCAGAAGCAATATTTCAAAAAATGATAGGGGCACCCAGGTGGCTCAGATGGTTAAGCATCTGTCTTCTGCTCAGATCCTGATCCTGGGGTCCTGGGATTAAGCCCTGCATCTAGCTCCCTGATCAGAGGGGTGTCTGCTTCTCTCTCTCCCTCTGTCCCTCTCCCTGCTCATGTTCTCTCTCTTGGTATCTTTCTGTCTCAAATGAATAAGTAAAATCTTAAAAAAAAAAAAAAAAAAGAAAAAGAAGAAAAATGATAGCTGAGATCTCTTCCAAAATTAATGAAATATATCAAAGAAATGTTACAAACTCCAAGCAAGATAAATATGAAGGAAACCACAATTATGCTCATAATTGTAAAATTTCTGCAACCCAAAGCCTTAAAAGCATCTAGAGAAACTAGACACATTCATTTTAAGGGACCATGAATCAGACTGGTAGCTCTTTTCTCAAAAGAAAAATAAAAGCCAGAAGGCAATGCAGTGACATCTTCAAAGCGCTGAAAGAAAAAAAATAAAAAACAAAAATGTCATACCGGATTTGTTTATCCAGTGAAAATCCCCTTTGCATGTATGAGTGAAATAAACATTTTTTTTTAGACAAACTCAAGCAGAGAATTCATCGCCAGGAGACCTGCACTGAGAGAAACACTAAAGGGAATTCTTCAGATGGGAGGAAAGGTACTCCAGAAATCTGAGGAGGAATAAACAACAGAAAGGATAGATGGCAAATCTGATGTGTATTGAGAATCTTGCGGGGCTTAAAATATATGGAAAATTGAAATTCATGAAAACCATCACAGAAAATGAGGACAGAGGTTTCAATTGGAATATAGTTTACCATAGGAAGCAAAAAAAAAAAAAAAAAAAAAATTCCTATTGAATTGGTTAAGTCCTCAGAGTCCATATGAAGGCATTTCGGCAGAGTTCAATCTCTGTGAAGTTAGTTATGAAAGGGTTTGAGGGACTTTGAGAACTACAAAGAATATCAGGCTAAGGGCAGCATAGTGGGCTGTTTGAGGAATGTGATTGTGCAGCTCTCTATCTGAGCAGGGACTACCATTGGAACTAACATTCTTATGTAGAGACATTATATTTTATTTATCTATTTATTTGTATGATTGATCGATTGATTTTAGAGAGAGTGCCCTTCCCCCTAGCAGGGCAGGGGTAGGGCTGAGGGATAGGGAGAGAGAGAATCCCAAGCAGACTCCCTGCTGAGCACAGAACCAGAAGCAGGATTCAATCCTACAACCTGGAGATCATGACCTGAGCCGAAATCAGGAGTCAGACGCTCAACTGACTGAGCCTCATCATGTAGAGACTCTTAAATAGTTTTAGATAAACTAATATATTTATTAGCACTTTTTTTTATTGTCCCTCCCCCAACTTTGTTCATGTTTGGTTATTAAACACAAGGGCCCTTTGATCAGTAGCAGAGTGTTCCTCCTTCATTTCATTATCTAGAACAAACTGAAACTCGTGGTAAGATCTTGAATGCCTCTGTGACAGATCAAGTGAATTTGGTCACAGGATCAAAATTCCTGGGTAGGACAAAGACATCAGTGTCCTGGTGGCCTGGTAAGGAATTTGTAGTTAGGCAGAATGTGGCACCAAAACTGGATTGAAGATTGTCACCTCGGTGTGGGGAAGAGAATACAAGCACCTATGACCACAAAGTTGGACATCGATTGAAAAGTTTGTAGAACTTTGGGTTCTAAAGTGATACACAAAAGCTTATCACCTTTGTATACTTACCAATAGGGGGACACCAGGAGCCTCTTTTCCAAAAATGGGGTTGCTAATATCTAATTATCTCCTTCAGTATGTCTAGTCTGCTGTTAAAAACTTCTATTGAGTTTTAAATTTTTGGTGATTTCATTTTCCCTTCTTAAAAGTTCACTGGTTTAAAGAAAAATTCACGTTGTCATTTTTTAAATGGTTTTCTGCTCTCCAGTCCATTCTTTTTTCTCCCTCCTTTAAGAGTGAGCACCCTTGCTCTACAACTTATATCTGATAATTCTACTAGCTAAATATTTGCAAATCTTTTTTTGTTGAATTGTGTACCAAATTTTCTTGACTATAAGCTAGGTCCTTGTGCTTGGAAAAATCATTTATAGGAGTAATTTGAGGCCCAGGATGAATTTTACAGACCTTCTGCCAGAAAGAGTTTCTGTTTGTGTCTGAAAGATGTCTGGAGGAACAACCACCTTAACCCAAAGTTTAAGGCTCAAGGGCCCTTGACCTCTCTGTTTATTTGCAATAAGGCCACTTCACTTCTGGCTCTCTTTTACCCCTGGGGTTATATCTTTGAGGTTCAACTTTATCACAGGGGTGATTTATTGGTGGACTTTGTAGCTCAGACAATCTCTAGACTTTGATTTCTGTCCATTTCCCCCCATGAAGTCACCAAAACCGAAAGTTCCATTTTGCTAGGATCAGCAAATAGTATCAGGGCAAAAGTTTGCTTCTGTGCTTCCTTAATACTTTCCCTCCATTTCAGTCTGCTAGTTCCTTTCTAACTTGTTAGTCTTGGGATGCTTTTAGGTAGATGCTTTTTGTATTAGATTTAGCATTTTTGGTTGTTTTAGTGGGATGGTTGGTCTGGATAACTTACCTGCTTATTCCCAGAAACTTAAAATCCAAGATAAAAAATTATGTGCAATATGATATTATCTCACGGAATTTGCAGTTCAAGTAGATAATATGCATTTTGTAAGCTGAAAATAGCTGTTAAATTGTCAGTTATTATATTGTGAGAAAGTGGAAGAAAGAGACCCAATGATTAGTGCTGGCTACCATCTCATGTGGGGATGTGTCATCCCCACAGAATGACTTTGGTTTTGCAAGCTCCCACTAACTATTTGGCCTGAGAAGAAAATTTATTAAGCCTTTACTACACAGCAGAGATCAGCAAACCATGAGTCAAATCTGGTCAGTTGCCTTTTTTTTTTTTTTTTAAAGATTTTATTTATTTATTCATGAGAGACACACAGAGAGAGGCAGGCAGAGAGACATAGGCAGAGGGAGAAGCAGGCTCCATGCAGGGAGCTTGATGTGGGACTTGATCCCGGGACTGTGGGATCACGCCCTGAGCCGAAGGCAGATGCTCAACCGCTGAGCCACCCAGGTGTCCCTGTCGCCTATTTTTATTTACAGATAAAGTTTTATTAGAACATAGACACACTCATCCATTTGCACATCTGCTTTTGTGTCCCAAGGACAGAGCTGAATAGTTGAAGCAGACCTCGCATGGCCTATGAAACATGCAATATTTATTCTTTGACCCTCTGCAGGAAAAGTTTGCCGGAAGTATTAGCGTTTGCTATGGGGTATTATTCCTCAGAGGTCTGCCCAACCAGTTCACATGCTGGGAGTGTCAACACTACTCACTTATTTTCTGCATTTTCTCCATGCAATTTTAATTCCTGGAAGCTTGGACTCCAAATGATAGAGTTTTCAGTCACACTGAGAAATTTATTTATTTTAAAGGTTTTATTTATTTATTCATGAGATATGGAGGGGGGGGGGCAGAGACAGCAGGGGGAGAAGCAGGCTCCATGCAGGGAGCCAGATGGGGGACTTGAGCCCAGGACCCCAAGATCATGACCTGAGCTGAAGGCAGATGCTCAACCATTGAGCCACCCAGGTGCCCCCATACTGAGAAATTTAAATAGAAAAGTGCACTAAGGAGCAAAATAAGTCTATCTTCAAATATGTAACATGGAGATGAGATCATTCCTCTTAAAGAGTTCAGAGGAAGAATGATTTTTCCTTGTGCAGGTATTCACTTAGTTTCTACTTTTTTAGAGAATGCATTTTCCTCCTCATTTATAAAACTAAATTCTTTGGCTTCTTTCTTTCTTTCTTTCTTTCTTTCTTTCTTTCTTTCTTTCTTTCTTTCTTTCTTTCTTTCTCTCTCTCTCTTTCTTCCTTTCCTTTCCTTTCCTTTCCTTTCCTTTCCTTTCCTTTCCTTTCCTTTCCTTTCCTTTCCCTTTTCCTTTCCTTTCTCCTTTCCTTTCTCCCCTCCCCTCCCTCCCCTCCCCTCCCCTCCCCTCCCCTCTTCTCCTCTCCTCTCCTCTCCACTCCTCTCCTCTCTCCTCTCCTTTCCTTTCCAGAAACCTGTACTTCTTGGGGCTGTGCTGAGCAGAGAAGGCTTAGAGGGAGTTTGCAAGCAGCAAGGGAAGACAAAGGCAGGCACAGAGCATTTGTGCAGGAGTGGCTTTTAGCAGGAGCGCAGCTCTCTGCGGGGGCAGGGGGAGCCAGCGGGGGGTTACACCAAAGAGCAGTATACTCTCTGAGACAGTTCCTGCTTCTCAGGAGGGAGAGGAGAGCCCTTTGCATCAAAAATCACAGAAAAAGAAACTGGAAGAGGAAGTTATAGTCAAAGCCCAGCACCGCGTTTCTTTTCCCCTCAGCACCAGCTCAAGTGAGCAGATCCCCTGGTCCTGTGTACGATGTCAGGGAAGCCGCCGCTCCGGCTCCCAGTGGCTCGCAGGCTTTCTATACATAGACAGCGGTGATGTCACCGCGCTGTCGGTGTTGAGACCGCATCACTGTCTCGGTGCAGAATTTCGGTTTAACAGCGAATGCCACCGAGTCGAGATGACCAGACTGAGATGCATCCCTGCGAGCCGCAACGGGAGTCTTGGAAAACGCACTACCCGGTGGTCAAAGTGTGTTGCCAGATCAAAAACCAGGAATGCAGGGGATCCCTGGGGGCTCAGTGGTTTAGTGCCTGCCTTTGGCCCAGGGGGTGATCCTGGAGACCCGGGATCGAGTCCCGCATCAGGCTCCCTGCATGGAGCCTGCTTCTCCCTCTGCCTGTGTCTCTGCCTCTCTCTCTCTCTCTCTCTCTCTGTCTCTCATGAATAAATAAATAAAATCTTAAAAAAAAAAAAAAAAAAAAAAACCAAAGCAAGGCAGGAACACTAATCCCCCAGCCCCAGCCCCACCCCAGGGTCCTGCTGGGCGGACGCCCTCCCGGCCCTGGGGGAGAGTGGGTGGAGGCAGTGGGTCCAGAAGTCAGGACTGGAGACATCACGCCACCGTCTTCCCCATAGAGGATCAGCCGCCTTACACGCAGGCCACTTTGTTTATTAATCCATCTGAAATTCCCCGGGGGCCCGGAGCTGGGGCCCGGAGCTGGCTCTCCGCCCGCCGAGGAGTCTGTGACTCTGTGACAATGAACTGTGGCTGGGCACAGGCCCCCAAGTCACCCCCCCCCCCCGGCCGGCTGCGGGGCGGCTGCACCTGGCTGGCGGGCTAACAGCACCCCCTTTCTATTCCGTTTTCCGTGGAATCCACTGTCCTCTGCCTTCGGAGAGCCAAGGCGGCCCTAAATTCCCTTCTGTGATGTGCAGAGCAGGCTGGGGGGGGGGGGGGGGGGATGTGGGAACGGCGGGGAGGCTGTCTTCTCGAGCACCGGGACACAAAAAGCGCCTCTGTTGGCGACCACCTGGGCTCAGCAGCCCCGGGACGTGGGAGCCCAGGGCGTCGGGCCGCCCGCGACTTTCGGGGCGCTCAGCGGGCTCCGCGGTGCCCCCCCCACCCCCACGGGCCGGGAGCCAGATGGGCTCTCTCCTAGGCAAAGGCCCAAAAGGGACCCCGGCGTGGGGGTTTGCTCAGCTCTCGGCCTCGCTGCTGGCCCTCGCTCTTCCCACGCTGCATCCACCTTTCAGCGATCCCCGCAGGGAGGGCACATCCCAGCAGGTCCCCTGGAAGCTGCAGATTTGCTGATTTGCACCCTTCTTGTGCATATTTTCATGTGGGCTGGGAAAACAGATGGCTCCCCATCCAAGTTGCCGAAAACCCAGCTGGTTATTACCGCACTAGAATGACCTGAGTTTGGGGATCTGAGTTTTTCCCTGCCAGAGCCCTGGGCGAGCGGGGAAATGTGTCTTTCTGAATTGTGCACAGACAGATGAGGCCTGAATCACTGCATCCCACCCTCTCCCGTGTGCTCTGGGGAAGCACGGGAATGGTGACATTAATCACGACGCATTACACCCAGCACCCCTGCTCCTTTACATCCTTTGTTTGAATTGCGTGGGTTAGAAATTAATTTAAAAATAACAAACCAACAGCAGACTCATCTTCCTTTCTTTGCCGCTTTTGAAACCAAGCCTGCAACCCACCCCACCACGCCCTGCCCATTTCTAGGTGAGGATGACATAGACTTTTCATAAAAGAAATTCAGAAATCATTTCAATCCAACCTTTATTGAGCACCTATTTTATTCCAGGCATTGTGGTAGGTGCTGGAAATACAAAATTGAATAATACATGGCCTCTATAATCGGAGAGCTCACAGTCTAGCTGGAAGAGATATGTGTGAAGACAGCTATTAAAAAAAGGAGGTAAAAAAAAAAAAAAAAAAGGAGGTGTGGGCAGCCTGGGTGGCTCAGCAGTTTAGCGCCGCCTTCAGCCCAGGGCGTGATCTGGAGTCCCAGGATCGAGTCCCATGTCAGGCTCCCTGCATGGACCCCGCTTCTCCCTCTACCTGTGTCTCTGCCTCTTTCTCTGTGTGTCTCTCATGAATAAATAAATAAAATCTTTTAAAAAAATAAATAAAAAAGAAATATAAGTGCTGTCATAGAAGTAGGTAGGGAGTCGCATGGACACATAAAGAGGGATGGATTTCTTTTCCTTGGAACTAGCAGGACCTGCCCTGTAGGGGTGACACGTGGAGGCAAGTAGGACTTTGGGGCAGACCTAGGGACTATTGGAACTGTGAAATGTGGAGGCTGGCCTGGACCCCCCTGGCTGCTATGGCACCCATGCCTACCCCAGCCCCCGCTCATCTTATCTAACCTTATCTAACCTCCATCTATGCTGGTGGTGACATCAGCTCACATAATCCTGGGGAAGCTGACCCCGCGGGCGAATCCCAATCTAACATAATCATGACTGTCACATTCCTGCGTAGGTTGGATTTAGAAATGGGCATATGACCAAGCGGTGGCCAATGACACATGACATCTCCTGTGGGATATCTCAGAAAGCTTCCTCTCTCCTAAGAACACAGTATTTGAAGACAGAGCTCCCCCCCTCTTCCCACAGAAGTTGCCTTGACTCCGCTAAGCAAAGGGAGAGTGTTCCCCAGGGGAGAGATATGGTTTGATGGTGGGGTTCAAGTGCAGCCAGAGCAAGAAGCATCACCGCGAGGTGGCCAAAAATACCTCCTGGAGGCCTTGGAGGCATCAGGGGTTCTGCTTCCTGCAGAAGCAGGTAGGTGATGGGGTTATCCCTGAGGTCATGGACATGGCACAACAGCAAGGAAGCATCTTGACTCAAGCTGACCTTGTGCCAGGATTTAAAAAAATATATGCTGCAGGCAAGTGAGATGATACAACTCTAAAAACAGGTGGCTCACTGTTAGCAAAGACTGACCAAATGCTACCCTCTATGGAAATCCTGAAGTTGCACGTTGGCCTTTTCAGCCACTTTTGTTTTAATCATTCACCATTAAAATAACACGCGTAAGGTGCTTGGTGTCATATCACATATATGGCAAGTGCTCAGTATGTTAGCTACCAGCCCAGATAGCAAAGGATCCTTTCTGGATGCCAAGGCTAGCAGAATAATTTATAAAAAATAATCCTGGGGGCTCTCTCCCCCCTTCTTTGCCAGTTAGGAAGTCGGTTTGCCTTGTTGCATTGTCACTTCACTTATGACTCTTGTCTTCTTTCTGTCCCTTCTTCCTCATACCGTACTGTTGGGCCAGCTAGAGTGGTGTCACCGCCTGCGGGGCCTCGGCTGCGGGCTGCATTTGGCCTTTCTGATCCAAATCCACGAAGCTAGGTTGCCCATCACACAAGCGCGAACCTTTTGGCCAAGCGTCTGGGCCTCTCTGCTTTCGGTTCGACAGGAAACCAGGGTTGGGCAGACCTCCAAGGTTTCAGATGGGCCTTCTGTTCAGATAAGCTTCCAAGGATGTTTCTGCTTGGGAACAGTAACAGCTCAAGTACTTTCCTGGGTTTTAACTTGTGCCTCTGTGACATACCAACAGATTTAGAACTGACGTTATAATTGGAGTGCAAATGCCCACATGTGACTTGAATTAAACAGACCTCCGTGGATCAGAGATGCAAGGCTCACTAATCTCAGGGTGTTAAGCTGAAATTCTCTGAGAGGCACCGAACACTCTCCCCTGTCAGAGATAAGCCTTTGGCCTATGGTCTTATTTTTAATTGAGTTCAGTTTTGCTTTGGGATGCAGAGAGCAGTTTCCTTAGCGCCTTAGAGCAGGAGCGTAGTTGAGTGGGGAGATTTGCTTTGGGTCATTCTGCCCCAGGTTCAAATCCCTGCTGCATTCCTTACCAGGTGTGGTCAATATAATAAATGCTCAATAAGAGGTAGGTGTTGTGTCTAGGTCCTGAAGGAGAGGAGATGGCTATTGTACAAATTTATTTTATGAGTTTGGAAAAAAATAGTGCTAAAAAAATAATGAAATCTGGAAGGTAGAACTTACTATGTGCTAGGCTTTCTTCTACATATTTGCATGTTATGACTCAGTGCATTCTGATCACACTTTTTAAAAAAATTATTTAAATTCAGTTAGCCAACATAATTAGCCATCATTAGTTTCAGATATAGTTTTCAATAATTCATCAGTTTTTTTAACTTTAAAAAAATTTTTTAAATAGATTTTATTTATTCATGTATGAGAAACAGAGAGAGAGAGAGAGAGAGAGAGAGAGGCAGAGACACAGGCAGAGGGAGAAGCAGGCTCCATGCAGGGAGCCCGACTTGGGACTCGATCCTGGGTCCCTGCTGAGCCACCGGGGCTAATTCATCAGTTTTGTATAACAACCATCACATGCCTTCCTTTATGCCCATCAGCCAATTACGCCATCCCCCTACCCACCTCCCCCACATCTTTAATTTTTTTTATTTATTTTTTTTTTCTTTAATTTTTTTTAAAGATTTTATTTATTTGAGAGAGAGAGAGTACAAGCTAGGGGAGAGGGAGAAGGAGAAGCAGACTCCCTGCTGAGCAGGAAGTCCAACATGGGCCTGGATTCCAGGACCCAGGAATCATGACCTGAGCCAAAGGCAGATGCTTCACCGACTGAGCCACCCAGGCATCCACTCATAACCGTCTTTATTGTCCCTGTTTTATAAATGAGGAAACTCAGGAGCTAAGAGTTATAAATGGTGCCTCTATAATGGTTATTCAAAATATGCCTAAGTTATTAGTCCTCTTGAAGGGCCAGTTCGCTCAAGAGAACAGTTTTTTTTTTCAGACATTCTCATTATACTGGATTCTCTCTGGATCTTTCAAATTGGTTACCCAGTCTCAAGATTTCCCAGTGTCCCCCAGAAGAAGCATATTAGGGAGAAGTTCTTTCAAGCATTGCTAAGTCTAATAATAGAGTTGTTCAGTTCCGTTTGGAAGAATGAACATAGCCTTGGGGAAAGGAAGTTTCTATTTTACCTTTGCAGTATATTCAGTTTTATCAAAAGGCACAAGAAAACAAACTAACATTCAAAAAAACCAGATAACTATAAACAAATCAAAAAAGAGAGAATCTCTGTCACCATCCAGTGTTTGCTCCTTTTGGAAACAGGGCAGGTACCCGAGGCAGACATGGAGATCCCTTCATTTCATTTCTGAAATGTGTGAAGTTGCAGTATCTGTGAGGATTTGCTCAGTGGATGATCTTTGAGGACCTACTATGCATAACATTGAAGGGTTCAGTGATTGCAGAGAAAGAATATGTGTATTTGGTCAGATTTGAACTTGAAGGATTCTAAAGTGAGGCATTTTCAGCCAAGAATCCGAAAGTCAGATACAGGAATGCCCCACTAGGGGTGCCAGGGTGGCTCAGTTGGTTAAGTATCTGCCTTCAGCTCAGGTCATGGTCTTGGGAACCTGGGATTAAGCCCCATACCGGGCTCCCTACTAAGTGGGGGTCTGCTTCTCCCTCTCCCTCTGTGCCTACCCCTCAGCCTCACTCATGCTTACTCTGTCTCTCTCAGATAAATAAAATCTTAAAAAAAAAAAAAAAAAAAAGATGCCCAATTCCAAGAAGCATCATGCATCCAGACTCTCGGGCTGGCCCTCTCCAGAACATGAGCCAGAGTCATCTCTCACTCATTCTTCTACTTCTCTTTGTTCTATTAGAATCCTTTTAGTTTTGTTTTCATTTTATCAATTATCTGAGAAATGGCTCTCAAAATAAAATTCATGGGACTCCAATTGGTAAGACCAGTTCCTTACAGTTTAAAGTGTTTATTTTTTATTTTATTTTTAAGTGTAAAGGGTTTATGCTTAAAATTGGACAATAACAATACATTTTTTCCACATATAAATGCTTATTTTATCCCACACTTTCAAATCCCATGCAAGTGGCTCCTTTTAGCGTTACTAGTCTACTCCACCTTTTTCTTCATTCCCCAACATTCTGCGAGGTCTTACCTCTTCCTGTCAAAATTCTGTATCTTCTATCAAGGTCCTGATTCTAGGAGCACTTCCATAAACCAAACCTGAAATAAATTAAACATTTTTTTGCCATTCTAATATTACTCTATTCTTCCCACCAATGTAGCCGAGGTGCTGAAATGCTTTTGAGCAGTTGCTTGGTAGCATCCTTTCCCTGTCAAATCTGCCTGAGGAAAGAAACCACTAAGAACAAGTGGTCCAATAACCCCACCTGCCAGGACTGTCTTGGGTAACTGTAATCAAGTGAGCTTCTGTGAAATGCCACAGGAGAGCTGTGATGCATTTATCGCTAATCGGGTCATTCTAGTTGTTATCTGAGAATGGCTGGCACTGTTTAGGGCTCAAATGAGCACATTTTAATGATCCAAAGACAATGAACACAAGTTGCCACTTCCAGTAAATATTAATTTTAGTAACTAAGTGCAAATGGAACCGTTGGTGAAAATGAATTCCTTTTTGGTTGCATCCTGCCCCATTTATTTTTGCTGTCGTGGGCATTCTTGCTAACAGTTGAAAGAACCATTCATGTTGGAGATGAGGGCCACCTTTCACCTCTAATCAACTCTGGAAGGTGTGAGTGTATCCTGGTTAGGGCTCTGGACATCCAACCTCCCAAATGAAAGTACATCCTGTGCAAGCCAGGAAACACCAGAGATCCGTATCCTCAAAAACATGCCAGTTGCTTCTATGACAACACTGAAAACATGCAAACAGTATGCATTTAGCAAAATCCCACACGTTAAGAGAGCGAACTCCTGAGTGTCTGAGATTCAGTTTTATTTGATATATTTCTTTCAAGTCGAGCATTTTAAGAAAAAAGGAAATTGGTTGCCTTAGGTCAAGCTTTGACTTCTCCAACATCCTAAAGGGAATTATGTCACAAAATTCTGCAAGAATTTGCCACCAGGACTTTGTTCAAAAGCTCTCAATAGCTTCTTTGGTCTTTTTTTTTTTTCTATGAAAAGTCCAAACCCTGAGGCCTCATAACATTCCACAACCTGGTACTGGCGAACCTTTCTACCCTTCCCTGTGTTCTGCTACTGCTTCCCTTTCTCCAGCTAAATAGCATGTAACTGACTTTTCTCTAAAAGCCTCTGTACTTCCAAATCCCATGCAGTTAGCTCCTCTTAGCACTATTACTCTATTCCACCCTTCCCCTCATCCCTCTATACCTTCCCAGCAAGGCTCTACCCTCTCCTGTGAAAAATCCTGCATCCTGAATCAAGGCTCTGATTTTCTGAGTCCTTTCACAAGCCAAAATACATTTAGAAAATTGGCCGCTACTATAATAACAATCTGGTGTTGTTACTATCTGCTTACAGTTTGTTCACTTTTGAGATCCTCTCGCTCTTCTCCATCCCAAACTGGCATATAGTATATGCTTGTTAAATGCTCTAATGTGGGACTCCTGGGTGGCTTAGCGGTTGAGCATCTGTCTTCAGCTCAGGGCGAGATCCCGGAGTCCTGGGATCGAGTCCCACATCGATCGGGTTCCTTGCATGGAGCCTGCTTCTCCCTCTCCCTCTCTCTCTGTGTCACTCATGAATAGATAAATAAAATCTTTTTTAAAAATGCTCTAATGTGTGCTGGGTTGACTTATTTTGCTCAGCATAACACCCTCCGGTTCCATATCTTTATAGATTCTTGAGCAAGTGCAAGGCAAAAGCAAGCTCTTCCCTTTATGGAGATTAGTGTGGAAGCAGATTGCAGAATTGGTTGGAGGTGAGAGAGACTACCAAAGCGGAGGTAGGGAGAATGCCAATACTGTGTTGTAAGAGGGAGGTGAGGAGGTCAAGGCCTAGGATGGCAGGGGACCGTGTCCAGAGGTGAGAATGACCACAAGGCATTCCAAATGAAGGGAGGACTCACTATTGGAAAAGAGGGAGCCAAAGAGGACTCACCATTCGAGCTAGGGAACTTTTGTAGCAAAGAATAGTGACTTGCTTTTTAGTTTAGGGGACACTGAGACATATTCTTTCTCAGAACATAATGTTTTTGGGTGATAGCTGGACAATTGTATATTAAGTACATATTGATCAAAGCTTATCAAGTGCCTATAACCTTCCAAGTTCTGTGAATTCAGAAGTGAATAAGCATAATTTCTGTCCTCAAGGAGTCCAAACTTAGTGGAACTCAGTGTGGTCACAGGGAGGAACAGTAGATATTATCAGGACACTGAGGCTCTAAAGAAGGCTTTCGGAAGGAGGTGCCTTGAAGGATGATCAGGAGATGATGAGGTAAACAGGATGGTTTGAATGAAGCCTCCAGGAGAGGTAGAGGCTTGAATGAAGATGAATGGAACTGAGAAACAGGGGTTCTTAGTGGGTACTGATGATTGGCATAATAGGTTTTGTAATCTGTATGCCAGTACGATGCTTTGATAGATTGCACCTCCTGCCCCATCCATCATCCAGTACCTACAGGAGAACAGCAAAGGAATGCCGAGCAACAACAACGAAACTCAGGTGTAAGTAGAAGCAAAGGATCCAGCTCTGAAATTTGCCATAAATAGCGAAAGAGATTGCTGTTTATCCCTTCTCCAATTGATCTTGAACTATTTAATGATGCAGATACAGACAAGGTGAAAACATCCTACAGTGAGAATACAAATGTGAGCCCTTTGGTTGTCTGACAGATGAGGGAGGGCAGGAAAACTGTAGTTGGAAATGAAATTCTGTAAATCTATACTACAGCCGGTAGCTCCTATGGATATGAAAATTGATTTGATGTTACTACTTTTTCCAGGTTCTGAATAAATGACCCTGAAACCACCTAAGCATCTAGTGGGCTAAAATATTCAGGGGGCAAGATCAAGAAGGATTGCCCATCTTTATCAAAGACATACTGAGCTCCCTGTAAGTACCAGGCTCTGTGACAAAATCACATGGGTTTGGGCAATGGTTATAGAGTAAGTGAACGTCAGGACTGATTGCAACCAATTTTTTTGCAGACAACTCTTTGAGGACAGATGTTCCTTAGTTACATCAGATAATCAAAGCTAATGAAAGGACATCACATGAAAGCATGCTTCTCGTAGGCATGAACAAACCTAACATCTTGACAACAGAGGGTTTTGCAAAGAGAGTTATCTATGTTAGGGACATGGCATTGTAAGCTGGAGCTTTTCTATTCCTTTATGATCCTTCTGATGTTTTGTGTGTTTATTTTTTTTAATGATTTTATTTATTTATTCATGAGAGACACACAGAGAGAGAGAAAGGCAGAGACACACAGGCAGAGGGTGAAGCAGGGTCCACGCAGGGAGCCTGATGTGGGACTTGATCCTGGGACTCCTGGATCATGCTCTGAGCCCAAGGCAGGCGCTAAACCGCTGAGCCACCCAGGGATCCCCTGTTTTGTGTGTTTTAAGTTGATTTGGAAGCATATAATGGTTCATGGTATAATCTATATTGTAAGGAGATTCCTCCTGAAATCTCAGAGATCCTGACTTGATTCATCTCAGATGAGGTCAGGACATCAGTATTTTTTAAAAAGTTCCCCAGCCAGGGTTGAGAACCAGTTCTCACCCAGAGTGCCGTCAGAAGGTGGACATTTGGGACCTAGGGTGTTAGCCCTACAGGTGAAAAACATGTGGCCATTTCTGGATGCCCCACACTCCATGCAACCCAACCTGTGCCCTTGAACCAGGCTGAGTCACTTGCACCCTGGTAGTGATGAATGGGAGCCATAGGCTCTAGAGTTTTGTTTCCCAACTATTTTTTTTAAAAAAATATTTTATTTATTTATTCATGAGAGACACATAGAGAGACAGAGAATGAGAAAGAGAGAGGCACAGACACAGGAAGAAATAGGCTACATGCAGAGAGCCTGATCCGGGACTCGATCCCAGGTCTCCAGGATCACACCCTCAGCTTGAAAGCAGCACTAAACCACTGAGCCACCTGGGGTGCCCTCATTTCCCAACTGTTATCTCGGATTCTTTCATGTGTCTCCTACTCTTGCTCCCAATCTATGGTTCTTCCAGAGAAAAGGTGCAGGGTGGAGAGACAGGGGGTGGGACACTGAGGCTAGTACACTCAGGTACAAGTCACCCTTTGAGGCTTTTTTGGAGACAGACTGACTGCAGCTGGCAGGCAGCCTCTAAGGGAAGCATCATCACTGGAAGGGGGGGGCTTTTCCACAGGTTTCTCTCTCCTCCCATTTTTACATGGATCTCATGCCCTAAGGTCACTAGAAGCCAGCTTGTGCAGGTACAGGTCACAGGCATCCCTTGGGGAGCAGACACATTCTCATTCCCATTTTACCTGCTCTGAGTGGAAGAAACAGGTTTTCATGAGAGCACGGACAGGGCAAGGGGAAAGGGCTCCGGGTGGGAGAGTCGGCTTATCATTTCTGAAGATAGAGACCTGCAATATCACTTTAAATACCAACTTTGAAGGTTTGCTTCATTTATTTTTCTGACTTCTGCTCTGTTTGGGAGAAGCTTTCTCCTGCATTGCATTTGCTTCAGGAAAATATCCTAGTCTTCAGTCTCAGCCTCTTCTTCTTCTTCTTCTTCTTCTTCTTCTTCTTCTTCTTCTTCTTCTTCTTCTTCCTTCACCTTCTCCTTCTCTTTCTCCTCCTCCTCCTCCTCCTCCCCCTTCTTCTGTCTCACCTAGGGAAGACAGAGATTCTTAGCAGATAGGCATATAATTAAAATGAATGACAAAGTTACTGCCTAGCTTCCTCTCCTCCTGGATTATAAAAATACTGTGAGGCTCCTGGTGGACCCGAGGGATCAACCGAGCCTCCATCCTCATTTTCCAGACCAGGGGATAGAGCTCCTCAGAGCTGCAGTGACTCATCTAAAGCCCCACAGCTACTTGGGGCCAGACCTGTCTCCTTTAACCTCCCCTCGTGGGTTAATTTTCCAGCCCTCCAATCATCTTGACAACCTGCCTCTGAAGCCTGTCCCAAATCTGCCCTTCTCAGCTGAAGCTCCTGGAATGAGACACGTGACCCCAGAGGGGCTGATGTTATCTGAGCATAAAGAGAAGACTGCTCTGGTGTTCTCACATTCTAGGTAGGCATTCCAGTACCTCGCTTGCCCTGGCTGTTCTTTCTGACGATGACCCTCTGGTCTATTTCTGACGTGCGTGAACACACTCTCCCCTCACATGTCTCGGGTCTGGTTCTCTGCCCAGGGTCACGAGGCCCTTACAGAGTCACATTGTGGAGAAGGTAAAAGCTCAGATGTTCAAAACAGCTTTCTTTTGGAAACACAAAGCACCTTTCTGAGACTAGCAGCCTCCTTGATGCTTCTGTGAGGGAGGGTAGGCTGCCAAATTCCAGCTTTGTGCACAGACAGGTTGAAGCTTCAAGTTTAATGGATGTAGCCTGAATCTCCGATGGAGATGGATGAGGATTATTCTGGAAAGCAGCGAGATGACTTTCTCATTAGCACTGAGCCAATTAATCCACACTTAGGGCAACCCTCCTCCCTTCCCCTGCCCACAGCTGCAGCAAATGCCTCTTTTTTCTTTTCCTTCTCTTCCTTTTGTTTTCCTTTCTCCCTTCCTTTCTTTTCTTTTTTCAGATTTCCTTATTTGAGAGTTTGCAAGATGCCGGGCTCGATCTCATGACCCTGAGATTACAACCTGAGCCAAAACCAAGAGTCAGCTGCTCAACCAACTGAGCCACCCAGGCGCCCTACCTCTTTCTTTATTATTACGGCACTTCCACCGTATTCAGTGCCACATGCTTTCAACTCCATGGCAGATATGATACAAAGCAAATCAATGATGTTTAAGCCTTGCCCTCGCAGGAGTTGACAACTCAGCAATTTTTAAATAATTGGGGGGATCCGTTTATTTCTAGATCCCATCAACCTACATTCTTATAGGATAACGTGCCACCTCCACTGTGCTCCCTGAGCATTTTGTATGGTATTTCCTGCCCCTGCACGTATCCCATTGTCTTGTACCTGCCTACCGGGCTCTCCTGCTGCACACCTGCTCCCCACCCCCAGCACGTTTGTGGAATGGATGTGCGCCCCAGGAAGGCCCCTCTGCACGCCTCTGCCCCCACCTCTGGTTGCTGCAACTTTGCGCCCCTGCAGGTTTCCCAGGATAACCAAAGAGCGTTCCCTGTGTGGGGCTTGTGGGTTCCGCTGAGGAGTTTGGATTCGGCTTCATCCACAAGCCCACGAATCAGTGGCTGACTCTTCCAGAGAGCAGCCATCTCTGACGTCTACAACTGATGCCTGTCCCGGTTGTCTGGTGTCAAAGGGTCACAGGATGTATATTAAGCAACTGTGACCACAGATTGGAGCAGGGAGTACATGGATGGGGCAAAGCTGACTCCAAGAATTGGATGAGTTCAGCACCCAGCAAAACTGCCTGGGAGAAGGGACGTGTCCAAGCAGTGCTTCTTGACGGTTGGGACTAAAATCTCTTCGTTGCCTCCCTAGAAACACTCCGAGGAAGGCTTCTTCTGTCTGCTGCAGTTTCTCTTGCTTCATAAAGTCAAAAGCAGACTGCTGAGGACACAGCATTCTAAACACTGAGCTCTCTTGGGATGGTGCCCGGAGCAAGGTTCTGGGAACACAAAATATTTCTATAATCCCTGGGGTGAAGCTACTGATAGAAGCAGCTGAGGTGAAGTCTCAGCATGAGGCTGTGATTCCCCAGCCTTCTGTCCTCTCCCTTCCAGCAGGGTTTTCAGTAAAGCCAGTGGCCAGCCCTCTGGAGTTCCTCCTCAAAGGCCAATACCGTTGGCCAAAGCCATGACCCAATGCTCAGAACTGCTGCAAATTTATAGCAGTAAATTTGAGAAGATAATGTCACTAAAATAATGCTCTTACTAGTTGACATTCATTGAACAATTGTTATGAGCTGGGCTTATCACGTGGGTTATCTGGTTTAATGCAACCCTATGAAGTGGGTACATTTATGTCTGAGTCACAGAGGAGGAGGGTACATGAATTTTCCGGTGTCACACAGCTGAATAAACTGCAGAATTGGGAATTCTATCCAGAAGAGACCAGGTGTCCATGGGTCACCCTGTTTCCATGTCATGGCACTGCCAACCCCCCCTCCCATGGTTGCCAAGGTAGCCTGGGGAGGATCAGGTCCAAAGGAATTACCAAGGTGGCAGGATGGAAAAGTAGCAGAGTCCAGCTCACTTGGGGAAAACTGGAAGGGGAACACGAATACGTTATCCAACAGACGAAGCTCCCATGTGGTGACACCATACTCACAAAGCTTCTTACACAAGAAAGCTTCTTTGGGGAGGCCCTGGGTTGGGGAGCACAGCCCTGGCAGGCTTTCCCGGAATCTGAGATGCAGGTGTGTGCACACACACACACACACACACACACTCAACATGAAACAGAGTTCACCGACATCGAAGGCACAGACGGCCTTCTGTTCCCTTCTGTTTTCTGGATTGCCAGCAATCTGCCATGTATCTAGACCGAATTCCACAGACGGAAGTTGCCAAAGGATAATCAGTGGCAAGACTCAGAGAGGAATCTTCAAATGAGAAGCTCTTTGCCTTTTACCTAGAAGGTACCTCAAGAGAAAGACAAAATCTTTTCTTTCAAGCCACTGGAACCAAACTGAGAGCCAGTGAACAACTAGGCAATGGGAAACACTGGGTCTGAGAAAGGGTTTGCCGGCTGCAGAGTCATTCCACCACTCACTCCCTCTGCCTCAGAGCTGAGGCGTCTTCCTTGGCCTATAGGTTCCTTGTAAGCGGTTCCTGCAACATTTTATTTTTTATTTTATTTTTATTTTTTTTCCTGCAACATTTTATTGTTCTATCTCCACTGCTAAACCACAGGCTACCTAAGGGGTGAGTTTTTACCTCTGATCCTATATGGTGGCTACAAACATGGCAGCTACAAACATGGCACCTCAGTGGCCTTGGGAGACCTTGTTGATTTTTGCTTTGTTTTGTTGGCCTTTTTATCGACTAAGCCCAGAAAGAACATTCTGCTTCTTCCTATACCTGGAATCTGTATTTCAGTCATCATGAACCTGAACAGTTGTGAACCGAGAAGGTCTTTCACAGTGGTCAGAAAGTGCCCAGGTTTGGAAGTCAGACCTTGCTTGGTTTGGGTTCAATTCCTGGCTCTGCCGCACACTTAGAGCTTACTTGGTTTTTCCACCCTTTAGCTTCTTGTTTGTAAGATGGGAATTCCAGGAACCTCAGAGAGCTAGTGCAAGGTTGAGTATTATTATGAGCACAACATAGTGATTCTTTATTTTTTTTAAAGATTTTATTTATTTATTCATGAGAGACACAGATTAGAGAGAGGCAGAGACACAGGCAGAGGGAGAAGCAGGCTCCATGCAGGGAGCCCGACGTGGGACTCGATCCCGGGTCTCCAGGATCACGCCCTGGGCCAAAGGCGGCGCTAAACCGCTGAGCCACCCGGGCTGCCCAACATAGTGATTCTTTAAAACACATATATTAGACCGTGTCACCTGTGTGCTCAAATCTGTGGGGTGATTTATTATTTCACTCAGAATAAAAGTTAAACTCTTTCCATCCACCTGCAAGGCTGAGTGGGATCTGGCCCCCATTACTGCTCACCTCTGCCCTACTGTGCTGGCCTCCTTTGTGGACTGAACAATCCGAACACCCATTTTCTTAGGCCCTTTCCATCAGCTCTTCCTTCTGCCTGGGGCCATCTCCTCCAAGAAACCCATGCAGCGAATATCTTCAGTTGTTTCAAGTGTCACCTGCTAAGTGAGGCCTACCACCATCACCACCTGATCTAAAATCGACACCTGACCCTCATGCCCATGATCCTGATCCACTGTGCTTTGATCTCTTATTTTTCCAAAGCACATATCCCCCGCTAACATACTCGCTACTTCCCTACGTGTATGTGCGTATTGTCTGGGAGTCTCTAGTGCCATTCTTGTCCCCAAATATGGCTTTACGGGGGTCATGATTTGTGTGTGTTTGGTGCACTGACATGTCCCAAGTGCCTAGAACAGTACCTGGCACACAGTGTGGGCACCCAACAAGTGATTTTTGAATGAATAATGGTTGAGTGAAGATTATATATGCCTGGCACACAGAAAATCTCGATCACGGAAGCCATCATTACCACCATGACTATGGTCATTGTCGTGATCATCCTCATCATCACTAAAAGAGAGAAGGTATATAATGCATGTAGCACAGAGCTGATATGCATATAAGTACTTGGTAAATGTTATTTCCTTTTCTCTTCCTTTTGTGGCTTTTTATGTTGTTCCTTTCTTATGGAGGACCCTTAGGACATAGTTATAAAGCAAAACCAACCCCTAGTCCATGTAGAAGTGTCACGCAGGGCCATTTATAGAGTAATATGGAACTGTTGATTATTACTATTACCAGCTGAGCATCAAAACTGAATTTCTGTGACTTTGCATTTTCTTCATCATGATTCTCTATATTAAGCACACTTTCTGCTCCTTTTCTTAGAAGTGATGAAGAAAGAGGAGGAGGAGAGGGAGAAGTAAAAAATACATCTTTGTTTTCATAGTGTCTGGGTTTATACATATATATCAGGGGAAATAGATCTGTAGAAGAAGAAAATTAAATTATCAGTTTAAAGTTAAGCATTCTTGGGGTGCCTGGATGGCTCAGTCAGTTAAGTGTCTGCCTTCTGCACAGGTCATGATCTCAGAGTCTTGGGACCAATCTGCCTTCTGCTCAGGTCATGATCTAAGAGTTCTGGGATCTAAGCGGGCTTCCTGCTTAGCAGAGAGTCTGTTTCTCCCTTTCCCCTTGCTCCTCCCCCACTCTTGCTCTCTCTTGCTCACTAATTCAAATAAACAAATAGAATCTTTAAAAACAAATAAAGTTAAGCATTCTCTAGAAAGTCTTATAAGCATAAAAATTTTACTGAGGAATACAAAAGTAGATCTTTTACATGCTTGTGTCTAGAAATATCAAGCTATAGATGTTTTTAAGCCAGCAAAATAGTCACTCTTTGTTTTACATTGTTATTTCTCTTTCTTATGTCAGTGTAAAGGGAATTATTTCCAATGTGAGGCATGTGCTGGTGTGCAATTTCTGCCTGTTGATGGGTAACATAAAATATAGTAATGATACCTCGTTTTCCTGCCTCTTGGAAATTGCAGAGAATGCACAGAATGTAGAGATTTGGGGAGGGCGAGCATCATTAGGATAAGTTCTCTCTGGTTGTCAAGTCCAGTGTTCACTTTAGGTTGGAGATGCACCCACAATGCCCTTCTTTCCTTAAAATTCTGGACATTAGTGTATGGCTTGCTCAACCTTACACTTTCATATAGCTTATTCCTTATCTTTTTTTTTTTTTTAATTTTTTCAAATCAAGCAATTCTTGAAAGCTGCATGGAACATCTCCAGTTGTTAGTTGTTGACAGAATTGTCTTTACTGTCAGCCTGGTGTTGTGTCATTCTGTTTTTCCGTAAAATGCTTTTACAAGAAGCCATGTTTATCATGTCACATTAGAGAATCAAGTGGCTCTTTTATAAATTCTCTACTACTTTGGTTGGAAACCATACCCAGATGTTGACTCTTTCGTCATACCAATAAATATATCTTCTGCACAAAATGTGAATTATCCTAACTTCCTACTTGCCAACCTTTCCCCAATTAAGGAGACCACCACGATTGATACCCAAACCATAGCCAAGTATATTTTGTTTGTTTAAGTACAACCAAAGTTTGAATGGTAAACAAATGCAAATGTTAGTCCCAAAGGTCAGAGGCAGGGCTGAAGTTAGGATCCTACAGTCAGGAGTAGGATTTATCTGGAAGCACAGTGAACCAAGGACAAAGGTGTGGCCTAAGGGGATGATTATCTCAGAAGCTAGAGAATGCAAAAAAGCTAGTGAGTGAGTGGGTGGGTTAGGCTATCCCAAAGGACCAGAAGCAAGGCAGAGGTGAAGGCAAATCCCATCAAGCAGTGCCTAAGACTAAGAATGGAATGGACAGTTTTTAGTTTTCTTCAAATAGAACTCATTGAACAGCCCACAAAATGCATTAAAGATTTAAATGTAAGACCTGAAAGGAACTCCTGGGAGAAAACATAAGGGAAGAACTTCTTGGCAATGATCTTTTTGATATGATGCCAAAAGCACAGACAACAACAGCAAAGATAAACAAGTGGGACTAAGTCAGACTGAAAAGTTTCTGCACAGCAAACAATATAACAGAGTAAAAAGGCAACCTGTGGAATAGGAGAAAATATTTGCAAGCCTCGTATCTGAAAGGTGCCAATATCCTAAATATATGAGGAACTCCTTTGATTCAAAAGTGTAAAGAAAATAACCTAATTTAAAAATGAGCAAAGGACTTGACTAGACTTTTTTTTTTTTTCCAGAGAAGACATAAATGGCCAACCAGTAAATGAAAAGATGGTTAACATCACGAATAGTCAGAGAAATGCAAACCAATACCTCAATGAGATACCATCTCGTACCTGTCCGGATGGCTATTATCAAAAACGCAAAAGATAACAAGTTTATGAGGCTGTGGAAGAAAGGCAACCTTTGTACATTGTTGGTGGGAATGTGAGATGGTACAGCCACTGTGGAAAACATGGATGTCTCTAAAAAGAAATAAAATAGAGGGGGGCCTGGGTGGCTCAGTCAGTTAAGTGTCTGCCTTCTGTTCAGGTCATGATCCCTGGGTCCTAGGATCCAGCCCTATGCTGGGCTCTCTGCTCAGCGGGGAGTCTGCTTCTCCCTCTCCCTCTGCGTACCATTCCTGCCTGCTTGTGTTCTCTCTTTCTGCCAAATAAATAAAATCTTTTAAAAAATTAAAATAGAAATAGTGCATGATCCAGCAATCCCATTTCTGAGTATTTATGCAAAAGAATTGAAATCAGGGACATGTGGGAGGCTCAGCAGTTGAGTCTGCTTTCCACTCAGGGCTTGATCCTGGAGACCCGGGATTGAGTCCCACATCAGGCTCCCACATGGAGCCTGCTTCTCCCTCTGCCTGTGTCTCTCCCTCTCTCTCTCTCTCTCTCTCTCTCTCTGTCTCTCTCTGTGTCTCTCATGAGTAAATAAATAAAATCTTTTTTTTTTTTTTAAAAAAAAGGTCTGACTCCCACCCCTGTCCCCATCTGCCCCATGCCCCCACTGTCCATAGGTAACCACTTTTATCAGTTCTTGGAATACCCTTTGTTTCTTGTAAATACAACCAAATACAAATATATTCTTTATTTTGTTTGTTTGTTTGCTTTGCTTTTTAAATAGATTTTATTTTATTTTATTTATTTTAATTTTATTTTTTAAAAAAGATTTTATTTATTTATTCATGAAAGACACAGAGAGAAATAGACACAGGCAGAGGGAGAAGCAGGCTCCTCGGGGAACTTGATGTGGAACTCAATCCTGGGACCCCAGGATCATGCCCTGAGCCAAAGGCAGACGGTCAACCACTGAGTCAGGCATCCCTAGATTTTATTTCTTAGAGCAGTTTCTCTTCGTAGAGATCTATCTCTTGTAAGTGATAATGCTTCCCTTTCTTGCTCATTCTCATAGCTCCCCAGACCTTGCCTTTGACCCACAGTAACCCTAATTCATGTATGTTTAGATGAAGATACATGTGCCATCAGTCCATGATGGCAGTGACCTTATTAGGGATGTCTGTCTTATTCCACCATATACCTGGCATTCAGCCCAGGGATTTAAAGCAGTAAGTAATTGCTAAATATTTGCAGAATGAATGAACTTCAGATCACTAGGCAACTGTCTCCTTGTCCTTACAGATCAATTGTATCTCTCAAAAAAAATATTTTCAATTTTTAAAGTCTTGCTTGCATTAAGTCAATTTTGAGAAAAAGCAAACACGTCAGTTGGCTCTGAATCAGGGGACACGACGCTTTCAAACAGACAAGCAAAGCAATAGCAACGGAGTCAAGAGTATCAGCTTGAATGTTTCCCATAGACCCTAAGATTGGCCATCAACAGAAACAGTACCCAAGCACTAGCCAGCCTTAGTTTCTAAACATCTTTTGCATGCCAGTCCCTTGTCCATGTCACAGCTCAGTTTAAAGATTGGGATTGCCACTTTATATTCTGGTGTTAGGATTGCCAATCTCTGGTGACTTCTGAAGGAATGAGTTGAGGGAAGTGAATACACGTTATGGTAGTATGGATATGTGACGGAAGAGTTTAGGAGGAAAAACAAATGGAATTTCGCCTCCGCATAACTGTATTCTTCCCAGAGTAGGAAGAGGAATCACATAGTCAATTCTCAGGCAAATTCTAACCTTCTAATAAGCAGCTGAATGCAAAACGGTAACTGTCATGACAAGCAATCCCTGGTGAATTCTGTGCAATACACAAAGGACTTTTAAGAACAAAAGGTATGGCATTTGTTATTATAAAAGTTCATGTTTCTGGGGATCCCTGGGTGGCTCAGTAGTTTCGCACCTGCCTTTGGCCCAAGCGCGATCCTGGAGTCCCGGGATCGAGTCCCGTGTTGGGCTCCCTGCATGGAGCCTGCTTCTCCCTCTGCCTGTGTCTCTGCCTCTCTCTCTCTCTCTCTATGTCTATCATAAAAAAATAAAAATAAATCTTAAAAAAAGTTCATGTTTCTGAATATTAGGAAAATAATTACCACAAAGACACTGCCAAACCTCCTGTGCCTATTTTCTGTATGAACTTTTTATTCTAGTTCTAGACCAACGGCATTTTCTTTTTCCAAACACTTTTTCTTTCACATAACAAAAAATGACTCATGAGTTACTCCAGAAGAGGTCAATGATTTGGTTTAATTACTTCTTCAGGGGCGTGAAGAGAGGTTCAGCTAAATAAAGAGATGGTTTTCTATAAGAGAGCAAGCATACACATTACCTCCCCTCCCACAGAGGCCCTGAAGGATAGAAGAGGAGAAATAAAAATAAAAATAAAAAAAAAAAACTTGTTCCACTCTGTCTCCTAATCAGCATCTGTATTTCAACGATTAAAAAGCTGTTTCTTAGTAGAGCTCCAGGGTCAGGGAACTTCAAATGAAAGATGATTCAATGTTGACAGGGTGCTTCTTCCCAGGAAGATCATTTCAAATGTATAAGACTTAGTTGGCTCTACACTTTCCCTCCCCATCACAAGTCTATAAAATACATATTACATGACATCCAATGAGGTTTTTATTACCTGTTTGTATATGTAACTTAAGCTATTGAGGGTCTTGTGTGTGTTAGACACAGGCAAAGACAGTATGTGGGTGTGACTGAGAACATAGATCCTGGGGGCTGGCACACGTATGTCTCCTTCAAAATCTAGGAACATGGGCCACTTCCATAGTCTTTTGGAGGTTTAGTGTTCCCATGTGTAGAACTGGATTGTTTGCTGGTGACTGGATGGCTCAGTCGGTTAAGTGTCTGCCTTCAGCTCAGGTCATGATCTCAGGCTCCTGGGATCAAGCCCCACATAGGGCTCCCTGTTCAGCAGGGAATCTGCTTGCCCTCCTCCTTTGTTCTTTCTCTGCTTGTGCTTTCTCTCTCTTACAAATAAATAAATAACTTAAAAAAAACCCACAAAAACCCAATACTGGATTCTTTGCATGGATTAAATAAAACAATGGATATAAAGTGTTTACCAGTTTACTTGGCGTATGGTTAGCATACAATAATCAGCAGCTATTCTTACTGTTAGTACTATGAGGCACTGAAGAGAAGACGTGGCCCCTGCTCTCCACAATCCAAAAATCCAGTGTCAAGACAAGACTGGGCAAGTATGAGGATAACTAGAAGTATAAGGTCCGGCATGCTCCCTGCTGCTGATAATTTGAATGAGGTAGCAGCATATCTTGCCACAAATCTGAAATTTTTATGCAGTAGCAGATAGAACAGGATCAAAATTTCACATCCTATTGCTATTTTATTTCAACTCTTAGAATTATTAAAAATTTTGCCTCCTCTTGAAACTTGGGGGATGGTGCACCTAGCCTCTGTCTTAATCTTTTTTTTATGTATGATGGCATCTTTTTTTCTAATTAATTTTGGTTCCCTGCAATGTGATTTGAACCTACTGGGTCACTCTATTTGGTAAAATGCATTTAAAAAAATGTATTGGGTGTTATAAGAATAAGCAAAATATATTAGGAGGAGTATGAGAAGATAGTATATTCATAAAGAAAAGATGGGGCGCTATGTCAGTTCTAGTCCTCTGGGAAGCAAAAGTCAAGATAAAGTAACAAGTATAAGAGGAGTATTGGGAATTCATGCCTATGAAAGATAAAAGGGAGAAGGAACAGGAGTAGATGGAGAGCCTTTAGTCTGTGATGTAGGTCTAACACCTCTTTCTTCTCCCATTGTTCAATTTTGTAGACCCCAGGGGGGCAAGTAAGGGGGTGTACCTCTCTGATCTCCCTTGGAGCAGAGCCTGCTGGAAGTAGTGCTATTGGTCTAGCGTCTACAAGTGCCGTAGCTTTGGAATCCATCTCAGCATCTGCTCCAAGCCCTCACTCACTGGAAGCTCCTAGGCAATGATTGAACAAGGTGGGGATCCTAGAGTCTGGTCAATTCTGTCAACTGGAAGTATCCCAGGGGACTGGCTGAGACTTCCTCAGATTGCCCTGTAGTCTGAGAAGCTCTTCCCTTCATCCTCATAAAATCACCGACTCTGAAAAGAAAATATCTCCCAAAGCTTTCAGAGAGATACAATAGTTCACATGTGAGGGGACGGGAATCAGACTGCCATCAGACTTCTAAAGAGCATGGCTGGATGCTTGGAAGATGTTAAAGAAAATTATTTTCATCCTAAAATTCTGGCCAATAATGAGAAAAGATTGCAGTGTGATAGCACTCAGGAAATGCAATTTGCAAACAATTTGTGTTAGGTACTGGAGGATGTACTCCCTCCAGCATAATGGAATAAAAAAATAAAAGGAAGACATAGGTCGATCCAACTAAATCAGACAATGATGGGAATTTTCAGGGTGACATTTGCAGGAGATCTAGAGCCTCAGGCCCGAGTGGAGCAAGAGGCTTGACGGGACCAGGAGGGAAGTCTCAGTGGAATAAAATATGTGATGAAACGTGGCAATGATTGAGAATATTAATAAAAGGCTGAGATGTCAGCCTCTCATCCAGTAAGAGAGGTCAAAAAAGACTGAGAAAAACAAAGACTCTAAGAAAAGTGCCTCAATAAGAGGCAATCCAAAATGTGGTGTCTATTTAAGCAAATGACTTGGTGGAAAAAGGGAAAAATCTAAATAGGCTTTGATGCTAGGAAGAGCCTCTTTAAAGTGGCTCCACCCTGACACTGTAAAGCCTAAAGAAAATGAAAAGTAATCCTAATATGCTACTTTGCCAAGCAGTAGACAATATTTACATTGTTATACTAATGTAAGCACTACTTATTCATTTTTAAATTTCAGAGTCAACCTGTAAACAAAGCAGGAATATTGGTGGAATTTCAGGACAAAATGTAATTATTAATAAATACTTGACAAGGTAGAATAATAGAGAGCTGTAGATGGAGGCAGGGTGGAAGCATATGCAGAGGAAGGGCAAGGCTATTTTCCAGATTGGAATGGCACAGTAGAAAATCAATGGAAACAAATACTTTAATCATATTATATCACCTTACAAAGTACCTAATGGAAGAATTAAAAAAATAATCTGAATACTAAAGATTGGAAAGAGAAAGGGAAAGAAGAGGTTAATATGAGGTAAATTTTCATTTCTTATATGTTAATTCATCATGATTATAAATGATAATAAGAATAGAGAGTTATAATTACAGTAACTACCCTCGTGGAAATAACTAGCTAAAGAATTAAGTACAGAAACAATTAAAAGAAATGAAAATATATCAAGAGGTGGCTGGGGAAATATTGAGTTTCATGAATTCTTTATTATTTGATTTTTACTGCATAGAATCATTATTTTGAGAAAAACTAAAATTAAAAACAAAAGAAAACCCTCCAATCTCGTATTATTTAAGGCAATAGTGGTTCCTATGGCAATATATTATGTCATGTAGATGTCAAACCCTCTAAGTTCTCTGTCCCTTCAGTGGGGCAGCAGATGATGTAACTCATGTGTTCACTTCTTCCTCTGCCGCACCCTCCTCTCTTCCCTGCTCTGTCCTTCTGCCCTCCCCATCCGCCTCCCCGCCTCACAATATTCCAGAATGGGTAAGAGAATTGGTATATTTCTTCAGGAGACAAAAATGTAGTAGTCACCATTTTGAACTGCCTGTCATAATTAAATTATTATTTCATGTCCTAAATAAAAATGTGCAGACATTGGCATATTGTGAGCATTAAGTCTGTAGCGACAAAACAATTAGAAGAGTATTCCGTAGTCATTGACCTGGACATCATCCAGGTCTCAAGCCTGTTTCATATTTAGTCCTCCCTTCAGGCTTTCCAGGGCTCAGGGGGGAAAAAATGTATAGTTTTTAATCTCATTTTTGGGTCAGTCGTCAACTTGGTTAGGGAAATGGCTGTCATTGCTAACATCATCATCACAGCCCATAAGAACAGCTTCTCTGTCATTCAGAAGAAGGTCACCTTGCTCTCAACTTCCTTCTACAGCATAAAATGGTTGGATCCCAGAAAATCTAGAGTATGAGCTTCCCTCTGGGGCCATTGGGCCACAGAAGCATGATTAGTGCAATGACAGATATCCTTTCCATAGAGCCTGACTTTTACACCTTTGTAGGAGCCAGAAAGAAAATCCTTTGCCACATTTGTCATTTAGTCTACGGGAAAGATACTGGCCATTTTCTTTTGGTCTGCCGTTGAGGGATGTGTCTACGTGCCATAGACCATGTAAGGCAATCTTCGTGTATTATCTCATTTAATTTTCACAATAATCTTGAAAGTCAAGGACCATCATAGAGCTGTTTTTCAAACATGTGACTGAGACTTAGGGGAATCAAATAGGCATTAAGCAATGAAATCAGGATTTAAAGCCTATGTGCCAGTTCCAAATTCTAGGCTGAAAAAGACCATCTGGTCTCCTGTAAGCTTGTGGTTAAAGTTTATCTTCATTCCTCTGCTATGTATTTCTTAATATAAAACCTCTTTATCTCAGCAGTAATTTATCAAATATACTGTTCTTCTCTGTTTATATCATCTTATTTCACTCCTATAGGCTCATCCTTTAAAACATTTTTTATTAGAACTGACCAAAATAACTCCACAGGCTTGCTTTCTACCACTGTATTGTGCACTGAGGTGATCTCTCTTCTGCCTTCTTCTAGCATTTTGCTACTCATTAATTTTACATCACAAAACCTCAACCAGAATCTGCCTTCATCTACAGCTAACCCATTTCTTTGGAAGGGAAGAGCTAATTCCAAACCATAACTCTTTAAGTAATTTAAAGCATTTAACTCCCATACAAATTACCTAAAAATCTGTCAGTATTGGATAAAATTCTCAGAATACTTATAAAACATAAGTTGAAATCTGCATCACTTCCAAAATATTGAAGTTTTAATTTTTTAAATAATTAAGCAAGAAACAAAATGGCAAATCATAAACACATGTTGGTTTTACAGCACTTTCATATTCATCGATAATGTTATGAATATTTAAAAAGTGGAATTTTATATAATCTGCATTTTAACATATAGTAACAGTAATATGTAATATCCAATGAGTAGATGCAGAAACGGTGCCATTCCATTAAGAGATTAAATATCGAATGACAGGAGAAGATGTGTAGTTGAGTGTATTTTGTATAAAATGAACTTCACTAGGCTGAGATCTGCAATTAAAGAGGGGGAAAGGCAAATCACATGTCAGTTATGTGTCTCAAGTTTTCATTTGTGGTCCAGTTTATTCTTTTGCAGGAAGGAACAAAAATTGGATTTCTATGAATAAAAATACAAAGACTAAAAGCATGGAAATAAGACAGAAAATGAATTAGAATGTTTGAAGTGTTATCTTGACTAAGTATCCCTCTTGTTTTATAAGTCAACCTTATTTAGAAATAATTTGCATACAATAAGATGTACACATTTTAAGTATGCAGCGTGATGAGTTTTGACAATGATTAAAGCCATTAGCCACCCTCACAGTCAATGCATAGAACATCATTTCCAAAGTTCTCTCGTGATTCTTTCCAATCAACCTTCTCTCTCCCCTCCCAGACCCAGAGAAGCACTCGTCTGTTTTCCAACACTATTCATTAGATTTGTCTTTTCACGCATCATGTCCAGTAGATATTATTATGTGTCTACACATCCCATGTGTCTACATGTGGTTTTCTTTATATGCTTAGTAATTAATATCCTGCTTGGAACTGACTATGCTTCTGGGATCAGTAAGTCAATGTTAATCATCAAATCTAGGAAAATTTGAACCACTACTTTTACAAAATGTTTTTATGTATCTTCTTCACTTTCTTTTCTTTCTGGCATTTCAATTACACATATGTCAGAATGTTTTACATTATCCTACATATCCCTGAGACTCGATTTTTCTTTACAATTTTTACTTAATGTTCTTTATATTTGGTAATTTCTATTAATCTGTCTTCAAGCTCACTGATTATTTTTTCTGTTATTTCCATTCAGCTGTGAATCCTTTCCAGGGAACTTTTCATTTAAGCTGTTATACATTTTAGTTTTAGAATTTTTTATGTTTTTTACCATAGTTTTTTCCTTTCCTTTCTCTTCTTTTCTTTAGGGGAGAGGTGGGGGACAGAAGGATAGAGGAAGAGAGAATCTTAAGCAGGCTCCACACCCAATGTGGAGACCAAGGAAAGGCTCAGTCTTGCAACACTGAGATCACAACGTGAGCGAAAATGAAGAGTCAGACACTTAGCCAACTGAGCCACCCAGGCATTCCTCAATTTTTATTTTCCATAATCTTCCTCTGAAGAGTGTTGATTTTTCTTCAGGAAGTAATTTACTTGCTAGCTGAACACCTTGAATCTATGAAGACTTGTTTCATGCTCTGTTATGGCAGATATGTGGAAAGTGCTGGTGTTTTCTAAGACTCCATAATCTGGGTAGAATAAACTTCCAGACTATGATGGCTCTCCAGATCTTGTCTTGTTTTTAGGTTTTGTTAGGGTGGGCCTATTGTAGGCCTTGCTAGGTCACAGTCCTTATTCTTAAAGCATGGTGTTTTCATATCTCAGGTGGGTAGTCAGGGTGTTAATGAGGTCTCTACTCTCTGGCTGGACTGGCACACTAACATTTCCCAGTTTCATCTCTAACATCCCTTTCTCCTACTCTCTGGTAAGCCCTGTGTGCTCTTACCCAGAACATGCATAGTCCAGTCCTTAGCCAAGGTCTCATGAAGAACCCTCACCCAGACTTTTGAGTCTCATTTCTGTGTAGCTCCTCCCTTCCTAGAAGCTTGTTTCATTCTAAATATCCTAACCAGTGGAGCAATTCCAAACTCTGAAGTTGTCCCTAGGCAGAGAAAGATGACAATTGTGGGGACCACCTTGTGAATTTTCCTTCTTCTCAAGGATCACAGACTTGTGCTGCCAATGCTTCAAAATGCCAGTGCTTCTGTATTTTGTAGTTTTGTAGTTGTTTATAGAAGGAGGGCTAATCCCATACCAGTTGTTCTACTGTGGCTCAAGTCTTTTTTTTTTTATTTTTATTTTTTAGATTTTATTTATTTATTGATGACAGACACAGAGAGAGTGGCAGAGACACAGGTAGAGGGAGAATCAGTCTCCTCACAGGGAGCCTGATATGGGACTTTATCCCAGGACCCCAGGAAAATGACCTGAGCCAAAGGCAGAGGCTCAACTACTGAGCCATCCAGGTGCCCCATCAAGGCTCAAGTCTTATCTATAGTTTTAAAGAGCTACTTAATGAAATTTGAGATCCATTAATAAAAGCATCTGAAGTTTTATGGTGATATTCAGGTAACTAAAAAAGGAAAGTGTAATAACTGAATTTAAAAAAAGAAATGAGGGCAGCCTGGGTGGCTCAGCAGTTTTGCGCCACCTTCAGCCCATGGCATGATCTTGGAGATCTGGAATTGAGTCCCACATAGGGCTTTCTACTTGGAGCCTGCTTCTCCCTTTGCCTGTGTTTCTGCTTCTCTCTCTCTCTCTCTCTGTCTCTCTGTCTCTCTGTCTCTCTGTCTCTCATGAATAAGTAAATAAAATCTTAAAAAAAAAGAGGTCTCATGATTATCTGATCCATAATTTGATTCTCATTTCTTTTTTTTTAAGATTTTATTTTATTTATTTATTCATGAGAGACAGACAGACAGACAGAGGGAGAAGCAGGCTCCATGCAGGGAGCCGGACATGGGACTCGATCCCGGGACCCCAGGATCATGCCCTAGGCTGAAGGCAGCGCTAAACCGCTGAGCCACTGGGGCTGCCCCATGAGACCTCTTAAAATGTGCATTATGTTTCTGTCTTCTTGTGTATCATCCTTGGAACAACCATCCTCTCTCCACTTCCTGGGTTACGAATGGTTTTATTCTATTTTTTAAAAGATTTTATTTATTTATTTGACACAGAGAGAGTGTGTGCAAATCAATGGTAGTGGAAGAGGGAGAGGGAGAAGCAGATTCCCCACTTAGCTGGGAGCCAGATACAGGGCTCCATTCCAGGTCCCTGGGATCATGACCTGAGCTGAAGGCAGAGACTTAACCAACTGAGCCACCTAGGTGCCCCAGTGGTTTTCAGTTATGGTGCCTGCCTAACCACTCCCTGTCACGAATGTGGGCATGTTTGTCCAGATTGAGCCAATCAAAATACCCCATGCTAGTGATCTCAGTGATTGGTGCAGGGATGAGCACCCAAATGGTGTCAGAATATCTCCTGAGCTTAACAAATGGATATTGTTAGAGAGATGTTGTCTTTCTCTTGGGGTTGCTACCGGGGAAGCTTTGAGCTGGATCTCTCGACAGACAACTTGTCCACTCAAAGAACAGAATCTGTGTAATAGACATTTGTCTGTCTTGGACGGCTCAGTATCCAAACCCTGTTCCAATTTGAGATCTCTATTGTGTGACCCTTGGCAGCAGCAGCCTGTCACCCACCCTAGTAACCAAACATTCTCTCTCCTTACCCTCTGGAAGCTATGATTCAGCCAATCAGACAGAGTCTGCCAATCCAACTCTTCTACCCAAGACCACAGATATGAAGGTTGTAATATAAAGATGCAGAGGAGGTAGGGACCATTTGTACAATGGTAGAGGAGTAGAAAATGTGAGGAGAATAGTAAGTGTCCCATGATGGCACGTTCAGATGTATTTGTAACAGGTATCCAAGTGTGGCACTGGCAGTAATGTCAGCTTCATGGGCCATTTCAAGGACATGAACTTGATGGTGCTCAGAGCTATCTGGGAACCCTTAGGTGTTTGACTGCTTTTCTCTTCCTGGTTCTCAAGACCTCTGATAATCCTATAAGCTACCCAATAGCCTTCTGTAAATTCCTTCTTTGTTAAAGTGTGTTTGGCACTAGTTGTCCCTCAGAATGTATGTGTAAGTGGCTAGAGAATATATATATATATATATATATATATGAGGAAGAAAAGGAGAGAAGGAGGAAAGGAAAGAGAAAAAAAAAGAGGAAAATTTTTGCTTTTCACTTTGGATTATTCCTTACTGCTTAAATGTTTCAGAATAATAAGCAGGTATTGTTCTTAACCTTTTTTTTTTTTTTGAAAAAAATCAAGTGAAGATTATCTTGACCTCAATTATCCAGACTTCAGTCACTGTGTATCTAAAAATGCCCTCACTCTTTCTTTACCAGTGAAATGATTCCACAGACAAATGCAATGCAGAGCCTTGGAAGTGCTGTTCTTTCCAAACTTCACTTTGAAAAAAAGAGCAACTGCTCTCTGTGAGGTCCTTCCCTCCAGACGTTGCAGAGGTAGGAATGTATAGACCTCTGTGTTCTGAGGAAGGAGAAAGAATTTCTTCTGCATTGAGAGTTCCTTGGAAGACTTTCCCATTTGCTAAAATGCTCTTTCCTCTATGACTGTGTCTTTCTCTCTCACTAGAAATTTCTCCACTGTGCAGAAGACTGTTTTTCCGGAGCCAGTATTTAGCCAAGCTGGTGGTTTTGTTGGGTTGGTTGGTAATTTTTTCGTGCACATGGCATGTGAGTGACTGACACAAACATATTGGTTTCTTTGCTTTCCCTACTTTTTGGACCGTAGTTATTGGAAAAATGATGTGATGTGTCTGGGTAACCACTGGCAAGATGAAAAGCAATATATAACCTACATACACTGCCAGACTAACATTTCATCCAGGGTGTGATGATGACCACCACTATGTTTATTCATAAAGTCCTGTTGAAATGATGGGAAAGTTATGATTCCTTAGCAGCTAAACCCTTTGCATCAGAGCTGTCATCACTGTGACTAAATGAAATTCTCTCTGGTCCATATATTTCTGTGTATATATGGTACTTCTTTATTTTTATTAGTTGTACTAGTGTATTTCATGGCTATAGTGTAATTTCATGGCTAGGACTTCCTTTAGGCCTTGCAGCTCAAAAATATTTCCCCATAAATTCTACCTGTAGATTAATTTGTGCTAAACTGGCTATTTGAAAATACACATGCCCTGCTGGGTGGTAAGCTCCATTTCTCCTTCAGTAAGAATTATTTAAATAATATGTGTGTATAGTCTGCCCATGCACACAGGCTGTTTACCTTTCTCCACCTGCTTCATGTCCTGAGATGCTGATTTTTTATTGTCCACATCAACCCTGCTCCCTTGCCTTCTGGAATGGGCAGGTTTAGCCAATAGGCAGTGCTGGGAGGGGATCAAAGAGTGGAAGGAAAGGTTAGGGTATTTATTTTTCTGGCTCCTTCCTGGGCCATGATTTGGCTTTGGCTGTGTTTATCTAAGGCCACAGCCCTCACCCAATTAGCTGTTTCCTCCAATCCTTGTTCCTTTCTGCTATTATTGTCTTTAGGGTGCTTTATGATCCCTAGTTGATTTCCTTTAACCCTGCCCACATCTTTGTAAATTGCCTATTCACTTAGTGTTTAACAATCGTTCCTTTTGAATGTGCCATTTGTTTTCTGGCAGGACCCAGACTGATGCAGTAATCTCACTATGAGTGGCCTCAAGAAACAGATCTCCAAAATTGTACATTGGGATTATATTGTGTGGTAGACAGAATAATGTCCTCCCCCAAATGTCCACATCTTAATCCCTGGGATCCATGAATATGTTGTGTGGTGAAAGAGAATTAAGAATGCAGGTAAAGGGATCCCTGGGTCGCTCAGTGGTTTGGTGCCTGCCTTTGGCCTGGGACGTGATCCTGGAAACCCGGGATCGAGTCCCACGACAGGCTCCCTGCATGGAGCCTGCTTCTCCCTCTGCCTGTCTCTCTCTCTCTCTCTCTCTGTGACTATCATAAATAAATAAAAATTTTAAAAAAATTAAAAGAAAAAAGAATGCAGGTAGAATTAAGGTTGCTAATCAGCTGACCTCAAGATAGGAAGATTATCCTGGATTATTCAGGTGGACCCAATGTAATCACAAGGGTCCTTAAAGTGGAAGAGAAAGGCAGAAAATCAGTGTCGGAGTGGTATAAGGTATAAAAGACCAACCAGCCATTTCTGACTTTAAACATGGAAGGGGGTTATGAGCCATGAAATGCAGGCAGCCTCTAGAAATGGAAAAGTCAAGGAAACAGATCCTCCTCTAGAGTCTTCAGCAAGAGTACAGCCCTGTTGATGCCTTGATTTTAGCCCAGTGAGACCTATGTGATTTTTGACCTACAGGGCAGTAAGATTATAAATACGTATCTTTTTTAGTGGTAAGTTCATGGTAATTTGTTATGGTAGCAATTGGAAACTGACACACATTGCTAACGTAGAACTTTCTTGGTGCAGGAATGGAATATGCATAATCCATAGCACGTCATTCAAATTATTCCTAGTAACAGAGATTGGGAAGCAGTGCAGGTGGAGGGCAAGGTATTGAGAAAATCTATTGGCCATGGTCCTTAGGTGCTACGACAGTGGAAGCTTTCAAGACAGTGGCATGAGTTAGCTTTTTCTGTTAGTCCAAAATAACGCACACAGATCAAAGTGTCGATTTGAAGATCCAGTCAGGGCACGAGTAGAAAATTAGAAAACCTCTCTGGCAGCTTTAACAATGGAGCTTACCCCCTTCAGTACATGTTTGATCTGAGTCAATCAAACTTGAGTCTAAGAGTTGCAACATCAGTGTCTGATTTATTAAGGGTCAGAAGAGGGAATGTGACCTTCAGACACGGGATGGGAACATTTGGGTGAACACTGACAAGACTAAGAACCTTGAACCCCCAAATTGTCTTAAAACTTTCTTGCCTTTAAGCACCCTGATCTAGCTGAGGGGATGGAGAGCCTAGAATTGGTGGTAGTTGAATGAAACTATGTTTCTCAACTTAGTCCTCACATTAGCCTCAGAAACGGGACTGTGCAATTATGTTTTATGTTAGTCATTTTTTTCTCACTTTATTCTCTGCAACCTTATACAAAAGGTGCTAGTAGTGGCTAACATCTTAGGTTTAGGTGAAAGTTTGAATGAATTCGTATCATCTGTAATGAATGGTAGCTGTGGTTCCTCTGTATTGAGGACACAAGGTTTTTGTTTGTTTTCTGTTTTTTTTTTTTTTAAGATTACTATATTCATTTTAGAGAGAGAGAGAGAGAGAGAGCAGGGAAAGGAGCCGAGGGAGAGAGGCAGAGAAGAAGGCTCCCTGCTGAGCATGGAGCCCGAAGCAGGGTTTGTTCCCACGACCCTTAGATCATGACCTGAGCCAAAATAAAGAGTTGGCCACTTAACCAACCGAGCCACCCAGGTGTCCCACAAGTTTTTTCCCCCATATAAAAGGATGCTGAGGTGAAATGTGTCTCAGGGTTAAAGTGTGTCTCCACTCTTCTCCAGCCTGCCTTGTGTTCTGAGAAGCTAGCCTCTATGGACAGCAGCAACCAGACTTCCTTGTCCTCTGACTTCTGGCTCAGTTTGGCCAATTCAAGGCACTGACAGGAGATTGGGAGGTAAACTGAGAGGGAAAGGGCAGGGTATTTACTTTCCTGGCTCCCTCCATGCAAGGCTACAGTTGACAGTGTCAGGCACAGCCCCAAATTTAGAAGCATAGCTAGGGATCCCAGCCCATGCTGGGCAGCCGTTCTCTACAGCTTGCTGTTGTTTCTAGCCCTGGGGTCCTTCACCTAACCCTTTCTGTGTTTCCTTAAACTTGTCCTTACTTTTCTAAACAGTTCCTTCATCCATCTCTTCAAATACCCTCTTTTTCTTGCTGGAACCCTCACTGAGACCATCATCATCATCATTGCCAGCATCATCAGAGCAACTAACATTTATCAAACATTTCTTATGTCGCAGGCTCTGTGCCCAAACATCTCACATGAATTAGCTTATATTATTCTACTGCAATTCTTTTTTTTTTATTATAAATTTTTATTTATTTATGACAGTCACAGAGAGAGAGAGAGAGAGGCAGAGACACAGGCAGAGGGAGAAGCAGGCTCCATGCACCAGGAGCCCAACGTGGGATTCGATCCCGGGTCTCCAGGATCACGCCCTGGGCCAAAGGCAGGCGCCAAACCGCTGCACCACCCAGGGATCCCCTCTACTGCAATTCTATGATACATGACTATTGTTACCCCATTTTAGAGATCAGGAAATTGACATTTAGAAATTGGTACACAGCTTTCCCAAACTTACCTACCCAGGCCAGATTTGAATCCAGTCTGCAGCACTTGAGAAAGCACGGTAGAGTAAGTAAAGGAGACAGGTTTTGGAGTTAGAGAGTCTTGGTGACAAATATCAAATAGCAACCTGAGCCAAAACATTTGATCTCTCTGATGCTTAGGTCTCCTTTTTTTCTTTCTTTTAAAGATTTTATTTATTTATTTATTCATGAGAGACACAGAGACCCAGGCAGAGGGTCTCCCTGTGGGGAGCCTGATGCGGGACTTGATCCCAGGACCTCAGGATCACGCTCCGAGCCAGGTGTCTTGGGTTTCCATATTTCTGAAATGGGAACTACATTGCTTCTGCAAACAACAGAAACAACACTAGCCAATCAAAATGACAGGATTTCAGAGAGTTCGATAGGTAGTAACAATTAATGAACACATTCTTCAAGGCTTCCATGTTGTTAGTTCCAACCATTCCTCCATCTATGACTGCTCAAGACTCAAATTTCCTGAAGAGGGTACTGATCTCCCCTTGCTCATGTTACTTTCCACACCTTTAACTCAGCAGGATATGCCATCAGCTCTGCATTCAGTGATGGAGGGTTAGTCTCCCTAGGAAAACTGTTGTGTTTTTATCTGAAAATGGGGTAAGGATGCTGTGAAGGCAAAAAGGAAATGAGCACTATAAAACGTGGTTTCTTTCATGCATGCTACAAGAAGTAAAGGAGATATTTTCGGCAAAGCACTTGACACAGGAGTCTGGGCTTTCTCTTCCCTCCCTCCAGAGCGTTCAGAAAAGGGGCATTTAATAGTAGTGAGAGAAATGATACTGAATAGAATTTATCTTCCACTGGCTGTGTCTATTGTCTACCCTCTGAGAGTCTCTCACAGGAACTATCAGATGTTAACTTCCCTCGGATCTTGCCCAGTGACTGCCAACCTTACCCCATAATGCCTGTGTTTATACAGATTCCTCTCCATTGCTTATGGGCATCTTCCAACAGTCTGTCCATGTACCAACTTGCTAATCTGATTCATATCATTGTTGAACATCCTGTTTTTTCTCCAATGTTATATTTTGAAGAATTTCAAACATATACAAAAATTGAAAGAATCAGTCAGTGAGCACCCATAAACACACCACCTAGATTCCTACCATTAATATTTTAGGTTATTTGCTTTATGGCATATCTATCCTACTAACTGTTCACTCATACATCCCTTGAAGCCCTTATTTGACAATATTGTATTTTAATGGATTAATAAATTTTTTTTTATGATGAACTAAAATCATTTATATCAATGTTAGCAAAGAACCAACTGACAGGGGTCTCAGCAACATCTAGGGGTTGGGCCAGTTTCTCTTGGTTAATGCTTTGAATAGAAGAGGTTTTAAAAGCATTTGTTTCTCACAGAATGTAACCATCTGTGCTTTTTGACAGGTTCTTTGACTTCTATCATTTCTAACTATGCCTCTAAAATAGATTTTTCAGAGAACTGCTTTTGGAATGATTGGGGAAGTGTTCTTAGGAAGAATTCACTGACTGAAGTGAGCCAAAACCAGAAGAGTATGTGGATGGAGCATTTCCTAGATAATAATGATAATAGGTTTTGAAAAATGCCTGAAATCTGTTTCACACTTAACCACAGAGATTTTCACATCTGATCACCAAATCCTGGAGAAATAAAAGATCCTAAGAGGGATACTCCCAATCTTGAGAATCAGATAAACATCCCAACTCCTGAGGGCTATTGAAATATCAAGATAATCTATATACCCACATTGCTTTCTATTCTTTTTTTTTTTATTTTTAAATTTTTTTTCTTTTTAAATTTATTTATTCATGATAGTCACACGGAGAGAGAGAGAGAGGCAGAGACACAGGCAGAGGGAGAAGCAGGCTCCAAGCACCGGGAGCCCGATGTGGGATTCGATCCCGGGTCTCCAGGATCGCGCCCTGGGCCAAAGGCAGGCGCCAAACCGCTGCGCCACCCAGGGATCCCTCTTTTTTTTTTTTTAAGAGATTATATTTATTTATTTGAGGGAGAGAGAGAGAGAGAGAGAGAAAGAAAGAGAGCACCAGCAGGGGGAGGAGCAGAGGGAGAGGGACAAGCAGACTCCTCACTGAGCAGGGAGCCTGATGAGACCCTAGGCTCCATCCCAGGACCCTGGGATCATGACCCGAGTTGAAGTCAGATGCTTAACCAACTGAGCCACACAGGGACCCCTGCATTCTATTCTTATTGACTAGATTTCACTGTGAGATTTGTGTTTTTCATTCAAGCTCCTGAATTCACAATTCAAACATCTGGGTTCTTGTTAATTTGCTTACTTATTGAAAGATGTTGAGCTGGTGCTGGTCAGATTTTCAGTGCAAAGGTAATACAGCAGAGGAAACCTAACATAGCCATCTTTGAAGTGTAAACACAAGTCAGTTCAAATTTTTTTTTTATTTAATCAGTTCACATTTAAGTCTAAAATATGGAATGTCTACTATTGGTGTCTTTTGTCTGTGTTCTGGCATGAGATTTTATATCTTTTTAAAAAAATTTATTTATTTTTCATGAGATACACACACACACACAGAGGGAGAGACATAGGAAGAGAGAGGAGAAGCAGGCTCCATGCAGAGAGCCTGACACGGGACCTGATCCCAGGACTCCGTGGGATCATACTCTGAGCCAAAGGCTCAACCTCTGAGCCACCCAGGTGTCTCTAGAGATTTTATATCTTGATGGGTGAGTAGAGGTGGAAGAGTGTGTTTGGGGAGTACTAAGGTGGAATTAGCAGGTAGCTGGGGAGAACTTGCTGAGAAGTGAAAATTGAGGAATAATCATGCGAATAGAGGAGAGAAGGTCTAAACTGTACTGCAAAGAATATTGGAACATAAATAGAATCTTGGGATGTGTCAAACAGGAGGAAATAAAGATGAAAAGGGGGTGACATAGGAAAGAAGAGCAAGCAACACTTAAATAAGTAATTGTAGACTGAATGGGGAGGAGACATCTTTGAGTTTAGCTGAGATATTCTTGGTAATCAGGCATGACATGACGAGGCCTGGCCTGGGGTGATAGGATATACTAAAAAAGAAATGAGTACAATGGGCAAGTAAAATAGCTCTGGAGAAGCTGATCCAACCCAGAGCCCTAGGGATGAGTTCTTACATGCTTAACCCAATCAAAAAAGCCCAGCAGCCTGACCCCAGTCAGCTCAGACATGGCCACATAGCCTTCATTAAAATGCTTGGAAAGAAAAGTATTCTTTCCTGGTTGGTGTGCTGTGTGGACATAAAGCTTGAGATTGCTGGGGCCATGTTGACACCATGAGGGAGGACAGCCTTATGATGATGCTTATGATGAGGGAAGGCAGAAAAATCGGGTCATTGAGGACAACATTGAGCCACTGAATCAACCTCCTCTGAAACTCAAATAATCCCGGGATTTAACAAATTCAACCTCATCATTGAATGGTTTCAAACTGATAATGGTGTTGGTGTAGCCCAGGAGGCATCACTAACAAAGTTAATAGTGTAAATTTTACATCCTTGTTGGAAAATAATCTCCTACCACATCTTCTGACGCATAGACAATGTTCAGTTAAAATATATGTAGGGCAAAAATCTCATTTCACCCAACATATACTGTTGCTAAAAACTAAGGTTAGAAGTGAACACAGGATATCATGATTGTGGTAGCAAAGTGGTGTTGGGCAGGGGGGCCATGCCAAGGCAAGGAGGAATTAAAGTGAAATATTCTATAGGATATAGTTTTTCCATTTACCCTCTGTGACAGAGATAAAGCACCTGAGGAGGTAGGAACAGTGATCAGTAAACAGGTTTTCTCACATTTTTTTCAGCTGCTGTTTGAAATTCTTTCTATTCTTTATGGCCAACAGCTCACAAGATGGGAAAGATAGTAAACTTCTCTCCGAATTTTTCAGGACAGAGGGAACTACCTAAAAAGGAAATTAGTATTCAATAGTGGAGTATGGGAGTTCTTTTTTATATATATAGATTTTTAAAAAAATATTTTATTTATTTGACAGAGGGGAGAGAACATAAGCAGGGGGATTGGCAGGCAGAGAGAAAGGGAGAGAGAAGCAGATTCCTGCAGAGCAGGGAACCTGATTCAGAGCTCGATCCTAGGACCCAGAGATCATGACCTGAGCCAAAGGCAGACGCTTAACTGACTGAGCCACCCAGGAGCCCCGACAGCTCAGCTCTGATGGTGACTCTTCTAAGGAACCAAGGTATCCCCAAATAGTTTTTCTCTACCATTGGTAATTGCCTTCTCCAAAGCAGGGGTGATAAATTAATACAATCTTGCTGAGATGCTTGGAAGACCTGCAAATGCAAACTATTTGAGAAATATTCAGATACTAACTGAGTAGAAAGAAGAAATCTCACCCTGGAGGAAATAAAACAGCATTTTCCTTAGTCTTCATTTCTAAGATTTGTGTGTCAGGCCAGTATTTGTCAGTGAGTGACACCCCAGAGCCCTTTCCTAATGATCCTAAACAAATTTCAGAGATCAAACAAGTTATCATTTTGGCTAATAAACAAGGTCATAAAGTGAATACACTGACTTCCAAGCTACATTGTGTGGGGGAAGATTTTTTCGTTATGAACTAAACACAGTAACTTTTATGGCAGCTGATTTCCTTCTGAGAGCAGTCATGTATCCCATTTATCAAGGCTGTGTGCAGCCTTGAGATGTGTGTGTTGTATTGCTGGGAGACAGAGAGTTAGTAAATATAGTGCAAATTAAAAGGAGAGGCTCACCTACGGGGAGGAATAAATGAGATGAACAGAGTGATTAAAGAAAGAAAGCAGCTTAAGCTGAGTACTGAGGCAAGATTCTCTAAGAGCTATAAGGAGGCATGAGTATAAATAGCAAAGGGGACAGATTAGCTACGAAGTAAATATCTGGTGACTTCTAGGGCTGAGCCTGAAAGAACAGAGAAGCTGAGGCTATCATTGAATGTATGCATCAAGTACATAAAGTGGTAAATGAGAGAATCTCTGTCTCCTTGAGATTTATACTCTAGAAAGATTTATACTCTTAGGAAGGCAGATTATGCACATAGAAGTGTGCTACAGCTTGCCCAATGTTGACACATAAAGACTAAAGGCATTACAGTCTGGGTGTTGTGAGAGCTCAGAGGACTGCTGTGGGCTTGGGCAGTTGGGGGAGAAAGAGATGGTTTTGAGCTCAGCTTTTCAGAGAGAGTAGTCCCAAATGGTTGAGTGGTTGAAAATGTGTGTGAAGGGAAATCAGAAAGGTAGAAGGGAAAGACAGATGAGATGGCTTCCTTCATAGTCTGGGACATCTATAGACTCCTTGCATTTCCTCATCCCTCCCTATCAAGTGATAATACTCTATTTAAAGGAAGATGATTTGAACGAATAAAAGGAAGACCAAGTGCCGGGGAGATCAGTGAAAGGAACAATTCTATTGTAGTGCTGGGGTCCTTTTATTTCTATGTATATATTTGCTACATCAATGTAGAAGTTATGAAGAAAAGAAAAATGTAGATTCTAATCATAATCATGATGGTAACTAAAACGCAAGAGCAATTTACAAGTAGCAGGTACATCATCGATTCTAATTCACTTCAGGCACAAAGTCAAATATTATAAAAAGAATTTTCTGGACATGTGCTCAAGTCAGAAATTACATTAAGGAATTATTTAGCAAGCACCAGGACAAATCTATTCACATGTCAATCTTTGCGGTCATCTGTCATATTGCCAACGAAGACCTCCACATCATCACGTGGACAGAAGGGAAAAATTTTAATACGGGAAATGATGAGTACATCTTCTGTAAGTTATCAAAGACCTCAGAGATGTTTCCTGGAATCACTGAATGATTTCCATCTTCTTTGTGAGCAGTACCTCTCTAGGAAGGTACTAGTTGATGTCATCTGGACTGTAGAGTACTAATAAAGAAGAGTTCAACTCTTTTTAACAATAATATTTTTATCACTTGAAATATTCAAGCCAGGTGTACAAAACTTACATCATGCTATCCCTTTAATTTCTTACATACCCATAGCAAAATCTCCCCTAAATTCTCATCTTGGAAAATGACACCATCGGCTATCCAGTGACCTAAACCAATAATTCAGATTCCTATAATTTTTTCCTCACTGCAATTCCTCTTCTTTCATTTTCACTCCCTTAGCATTTTTTCTGTCTGTGTCTTCCACCCTATCCCTACCACCACCATTAATCAGGTTCCCCATTGTACAACTGGAATATTACACTCTCTTAACTGGCCTCCTTTGCTCTCCTATAACCTATTTTCCATAATGAATCAGGAGTTGTCATTCAAAAGTACAATTCTGTTCATGGTATTCCCGGTATAATCAATCAACCGATCAATCAATCTTTCACTACTGCTAGGACAGGGTTCAAATAATTCCACTGTCATAGAAAAGTCTTCATGATCTGACGCCTGCTTACTTCATGAACCTTATCTCTTATCATTTCTCCCATTTCTTATCTCACAGTCCAGCCAGGCTGAATTGTCTTTATGATCTCTGAATGCATCCCATTCCTTTGTCCAGGCTGCTGTTGTGTAGAATGTGTAGAATGTTCTCTTTAGGAACCATGTGTCCCTAGTCAACAAAGTCCACTTTCTTTTTAAGATTTATTTATTGGGGCACCTGGGTTTCTCAGGTCAGGACTCAGGGGCCTGGGATTGAGCCCCATGTTGGGCTCCCTGCTCAGTGGGGAGTCTGCTTCTCCCTCTCCCTCTGCCCCTCATTCCACTCATGCCTGTGTGCTCTTTCTCTCAAAGAGAGAGAGAAAGAGAAAGAGAGACAGAAAGCATGAGCGGGAGAGGAGCAGAAGCAGAGGGAAGAGAGAATCCATAAGTGCAGAGCCCAATGCCGGGGCTCCATCCCAGGACCCTGAGATCATGGTCTGAGCCGAAACCAAGAGTCAGTCGCTTAACCAACTGAGCCAACCAGCATCCCAACAAAGCCCACCTTTGAAAGTTCAGCTGAAGGGACGCCTGGGTGGCTCAGTGGTTGAGTGTCCGCTTTCGGCTCTGGGTGTGACCCTGGGATCCGGGATCAAGTCCCACATTGGGCTCCTGCATGGAGCCTATTTCTCCTTCTGCCTATGTCTCTGCCTCTCTCTCTCTCTGTCTCTCATAAATAAATAAAAAATCTTAAAAAAAAAAAAAGAAAGTTCAGAGTTCAGCTGAAGAGTTATCTAGGAATGCCTTTAAGAGGAATCATTTCTAAACAGTGCTCCCCCAAACCTGCACAGTCTTCTGACATCACCTATACCCATTGTGCTTTCTGGTTTCCATGTCTGTCTTCCCTTCTAGACTGAAGATGAGGGATGATGATGCCATATTTATCCTTGTGCTATATTCATATTTGTATTGCCAGTTGGTTCCATATTAGGCTCTGCCAAAGAGAGCACTAGAAAGAAGTTACTAGACTGGAGGAAGAAAGGACTTGCTCCTTCCTGCCTGCTACATTCTGGCTTCCTGTCTGCTTCTTGTTCCTGTGAGCAGCCTCTAGCAATACTTCCTAGCCTTCCTGAAGTAGCAGCTGAAGCCCATTTGCAATTTCTCCAACCCTTGCAGAACCAGCGTTGTTGCGTCCTTTAAAGGGACACCAGTTTGAGCCAGCATCCCCTCCTTGGAGGTCTGAGTCCCAGTCCCCAGCGAGTTCTTCTCCAAGCCTTCAAGTTTGAATAATTCCAATTTCTTTCTCTTTTCTTTTCCTACTTCCTGAAGTTGGCTCCCTCCATGGTCCTGTAGAGTTCTCTTTTTCACTTTTAGTGATCTAGTTAACAGTCATATCTGGTTAACTATTCCTTATATTAGGTTTTTGATGTGGTTTCCATTTTTGACTATACCATGACTGATACAGTTGCTGAACCAAAGAACTCCTTTAGTGTGAGGATGTCTAATTCAGACTTCTTCCCATAACAATACTGATGGATTATAAATGTTTTATAAAACATTGAGCCATCACAAAAAAATTTACTTCCAGAGGCGCCTGGCAAGCTCAGTCGGTAGAGCATGCAACTCTTGAAATTGGAGTCATGAGTTTGACTCCTACATGGGGGGTAGAGATTACTTGAAAAAATAATATCTTAAAAGAAAATTTTACCTCTAAAACATTCACTGAATTAGCAATGTCTTTTCAGGTAGCTTTATTCAATACACCTTAACTCTCTAGGTTTTTGTTTTTTTTTGGTTTCTTATTTAAGATTTTATTTATTTATTCATGAGAGACACAGAGAGAGAGGCAGAGACATAGGCAGAGGGAGAAGCAGGCTCCCTATGGGGAGCCCGATGCAGGACTTGTTCCCAGGACTCCAAGATCATGTCCTCAGCTAAAGGCTGATGCTCAACCACTGAACCACCCAGGTACCCCTCACTCTCTAGGTCTTAAACTTGACATTGTTGTTCAGAGAACACCTGGCTAATTCGTGTTGGTCACTTGCCCAGGGACCTAGACCAAACTCTGTGTGACTAGTCCCACCCCGGACCAACCATACTCTTTCTTCTCATTTCAGCCCCATTACAACTGAACCTATCATCTTGAGCATCTGAATAGATTCTCTGCTGGTTTGTCATTTGTATATGTTTTCTGCTCTTTCCTCTCCCAGCTTGAGAGCAGGATTATTTCAGCTGCTTCTGTGAATCCCCCAAAGCTCAGTAAATGTTATATAAACAAAAACATGAAGGAATGAAGTGGATTAGCAGGGAAAGGGAAAATTCATTGCATTCAGTTATCACTTTTTATTGATTGGAAGACCTTGGGCAAATTAGCACTTGATAAAGATTGTTGATTAATCACTCACCAGTAGAATGTATAACCCCAGTTTCTTGAGAGTGCTCCTGACTGCTTTAATATTATTATTTGGATCTAAATTTCTTATAGGAAACATTATTTTAATTTCTATTAATAGTGACAGAGGAGCTCATAGTAGGAAAAGCACGAGCTTGGAGTCAGAAAAAACTTGGTATAGATTCTGAATCCACCACCTGTATGAACTTGGGGGTAAATTACTTAAGCTCTTGGAAGCTCAATATCCTCTCTGTAAATTAGAATAATAATCATTATCATTATCACTTATTCGTTGTTTTATGCCAGATATGTTCCAAGTGTCATACATATATTAACTAATTTAATCCTTACAATGACCCAGTGAGGTATTTGCTATCATCACCTGTATTTTATAGACAAGAAGACCAGTCTCAGACAGGTGAAATAGCTTGTCTTGGATCATCCGGCTAGGAATTCTTGGGGCCCAGAGGTAGAACCAGGCCGTCTAGCTCCGGAGCCCAGCTTCCTACCCATCTGCTCTCTTATCTCTTTCCTTTCATGATTACCAGGAATCTCATTCAATAAACTAATATATGTTGAGGGCATGACCCATATAAGAGTTGCATAAATAGTGCTATTCTGACACCCTGGAAGGGGATTTGAAAAGAGTTTGGATTCAGTAGCATAAGTTCAGGTTAGATTTACCATTGAAATGACCTAGCTGGTATGAACTGTTATTTTTATTACGAACAATTTGGCAATAGCCTCAGTCTCAAATAGTAGTGGAACATTTTCCTACCACCCATAGTGGTCAACATGGTGAAAGGTATCTAGTTCTGTAATGTTTATTCTGTGTTCTGTTGCTAAGGAAAAGGCCATATAGTCAGATCAGGACAGTTGAGCCACGTGAAGGTGGCGTCCTGAGCAGCCTTCTCTAAACTAGTGCTCGCTGCCTTTACCCAACGCTGCCTCTTCCCAGCACTTTATCAGTGCCTGACATAATAAACTTGTTTGCGTGTTGTCTGTCCTCCCACCAAAATGTAGGCTCCGTAGAGTCCAAACTCATCTGTTTGGTTCCCTGCTCCATGCTCTTTGCCCAAACCAGGGTCCTGCCAAGGGTGGGGCCCCAGTACCTGTTGCGCAAACCATGGGGAGTGTCTTCGGTACCAATTTTCCAGCAAACACAGGACGATTCTTCATGTGCAGACCCATTTCTGACAGGTCTTGAGGACGTAAAATGCAACTCAGAGCAGGCAGGTCCAGAGACAGTGCAGAATCAGAGATTTCCTTTGGTGCTCCAGTCAGGCTGGGTTCCAGAAGGGGCTGCCAGACAGCAGCTCTCGGAGGACAGGCAAGTGAAACATGGGAGGTAGTGCTGATGTTAGCACCTCCAGTAAGTCCAATTGGAGACATTCCTCGCAGAATCTTGTGCCGGGAAAAATGGCTCTCTCAAAAAACAATGAGGACTGCAAAACTCTGCAATGCGCTATTTTAAGCTTTGGCTGCTTGGAAGCTGAGGAGCGGAGGACCAACCTTAATGCTCAGTAGCAGCGATAATGGCTTGGCCACAGTTTTAATATCTTTGTCTGTCTTCTGATATAAATATTATATTTATCATATTTAAATAATAAACAATAAATATTTGCCATGTATATTTATTATGCTTAACGCAATAAATAGATTTGATACATATGATCTATGCAATCTGTTTTATTTTAATACATTTATTATATATATTTCTTTTATAGGAAACCATCTCAAATTTTAAAAGTAGGATATCAATGTAGGTACTACATAAAAAAGAAGTCAGAGAAGTCCTGAAGAAATCCAGGCACAGCAGGTCAGGATGATGGCCCTGAAAGAACCCTTCCATTCCTAGTGCCCTGCAAGGCAGGGACTTCTACTCTCTTCATCATCGCCCTGCCTGCCAAATCTCGTCCCAAACTCTGGATTGGTAAGGAACGTTCCTATTTAGCACATTTATCTTCTATCTCTTTTTCTACATCACCAGTACCAGCCACACATACAGCAAATCTGATCCTGTGCTCTTCCATTTTACCTTCTTCGGGACTCCTCATTGGTCAGCAGAGAAAAATCCACTGGGGCAAATAAACTCTCCAGCCACACTCCACGTCATGTCCCTCTCTAAGTTTATGTTTAGTCAATGTGATTCTGTTTATAAAAATGTATCAGATATCTATTATATGCCTGGCACCATGTCCTGGGGTCACAGAACAGTGAGGCTTAGCTCTCTCTGGGAAGTCCACTTGACACCCTTGCCTTAATTACTTCTCATGTATCCTACCTTGTGTATCCCATGTATTCTTTGATTATTTTGCTCCAATTCACACTGTTGGACAGAGACTTGCTAAGGTTTATGGCTTCTTTCCTCTGCTTGATTCTGAGTTCATGGAAAGCAGGAGACATCATTCATTCATCTCCATGACTTCCGAGTATAGGGGCTGGCACACAGTGAGTGCTGATACACATATATGTGTGTATCTAATGATTTTTTTTAACTGAGGAAGTGAAAGACATGAGAAAGAACCCCAGGACAGTACCTTTTAGACAGCATGTACTCACCAAATGTGAGTGGTGAGTGGTGAGTGGTGAGTGGTGAAGGGTGGTGAATGGGATGCATGAGGAAAAAATGTCATGTGTATCAGAATCATGTGTTTTGGAGGAAGAACAGAGACTGAGCTTTTGAATGTGTGTATTTATTCAGATTCAATAAGTATTTCTTTTCTTTCTTTCTTTCTTTCTTTCTTTCTTTCTTTTTTTTTTTATCACCCAGGTGCCCCTCAATAAGTATTTCTTAAACATCAACTATGAATAGGAAAGATGACTGGGCAGCTAGGGTTGGAGCAACAGTAAGCATGATGAGAACTTGTGAAGCACTATTGCATTAAAAGCATGGACTCTGGAACCAGATGAACCCTGGGCCAGTCTTGGCTCTACCAATTTGCTAACCATGTAACTTTGGGCAAGTACTTAATCTTTCCAAACCTCAGTTCCCTGTATGAAATAAGAATAAAAATGACCTAATCCACAGATTTTATAAGTTTGAAATGAGACAATTCATCTGGTACGTAAGGTACATAGAAAGGATGCCACAAATAAGCATTAGCGGTCAGCATCAATAACCAAATAAGAGATAAAAACTATGTCCCAGATTTAGCTTCTAATTCACAGAAAGAACCAGAGTAATTTTTCATGCGAGCATAAAAATATTTACGAAACACCATGATGCTTAAGCTGAGCCATGTGAAATGATCAATATCCAATTATTTTTTGACTTATTAAAACGGTAATATCTTTTTATGACCCAACATTTCCTGTAGGGTCCAGTTGGTCATGGGCTGTTCGGAGGCACATTACTTAATTTCCTCTGTCGACTCTGACCTCTTTCCTCTCAGCCAACTTGTTCATTTATGCTTGTTTACAAGGCATGCCCTGCTCCCTTCCAGAAAGGGCCCGAGGAGGCTCCACTCCTGTAGCCATGAGGCTGTCTGTGTAGTTCATTTGGCAATTAATCATGGGCCACCCTGTGACAAATTCTCTGTTGCCTTGAACTGTTATGTAAATCTTGTACTGGTTTTAGCTTTGCAGGTCAAAAGCTGTTAATAGGGAGAGAGAACAACTCAGCCACCTCCGAAGCAGACCAGAGAAAGTATCCAGTGTGTGGCAAGGCACTGGCTTAAGGAGCTGGGAATGGGAGTCTGGTGAGCAGGACATGCAAGAGCTGTCACCAGCATCCAGACAATGGCCCAGGGGAGGAAAAGGACTTCTTCTCTTGGACTTCAAGACGTAAAGAGGTGGGATCCACCAGGATAGTCTTGAGCAGAGGGGTGGAAGTTCCCTCACCTCTTTTAAGGAGAAAAGAGAGCCTTTGTTAAAGAGTGATATTCAGAAGACAGCATGGCAGATCGATAGAAAATGGACTTTCTAGACATCAAGCTGCTCAAGGGGATCTGGCACTTTGTGAAAGGTGGAAAATGAGTGGACCAGAAGATGCTGCATGTCCAACTCTTGCCTTATTTTCTAGTTTTTAGACTGTTGATTCTGGGCTGCCCTGTGTGTACATCCTTGTTCTCTGGGTGGTGGGTGCACCTCTTCCCTCACCCCACCCCCAGTCTCAAGGGCTATGGAACAGGGGACCTCTGGCCCAGAAAACTGCACAGGACAGCACCAAGGAGCAGGGTGGGGCCAGGAAGGCTGGATGGAGACAGGTCAGATGATCCTACTGATTCATTTTCAGTGTCTGAGTTTAGAACTTTTCTTTTCTTTTCTTTCTTTTTTTCTTTTCTTTTCTTTTTTCTTTTCTTTTCTTTTCTTTTCTTTTCTTTTCTTTTCTTTTCTTTTCTTTCTTTCAGGATTTTATTTATTCATGAGACTCCCAGAGCCAGAGACACAGGCAGAGGGAGAAAGAGGCTGTCTGTGGGGAGCCCAATGTGGGACTCGATCCCAGGACCCTGGGATCATGACCTGAGCCAAAGGCAGACACTCAACCACTGAGCCACCCAGGCGCCCCTAGAACCTGCCTCTTAAACCTTGCCTAAACCTCCTTTTAGCTACTGATTTTACGCCCTCCTGCATGGCTGCCACAGCCACACACGGCCCATGGCTTAGAAATGCTACATATGCTCCTCCTAATTAATATGTGATGCAGCGTCTCACACTTTCAGGGCTGTCTCCCTGTAGAGTGAAAAGCAGATGACAAGGGAGCTTTTTGTCTTTCATATGCCATCTAGACTGTGACATGCCCCAGTGGACAATCCAGGCAGCAGTGGGTCTCTCCCTTTGGTGAGAGATGTGACATGTGTCAGAAAAGTGAGCTGGCTCCCTCTTCAAAAGCTTGCTTCTTGCCGAGTGTCTGGGAGAGCTACCAGGTGGCTCACTTTGTCTGATGGGCGAACAAAGGTGAGGGAAGTCTGCCCCAGCTGACCCCAGAGCAGCAGCCCTTCTCAGCAAGGGAGCTGGATATTAAAGATCCATGCCTCCTGGTCTCAGCCTGACACCCAATTTAAACTGTGGCCTTAAGCCAGTTGCCAAACCACCCTCTCTACCTCTCCTTCCCCAATTGTAAAATAGCAGTCCTGAAGTTTGTTAATAGTCCTGGGCAAGAATTAATAACATGAATGGTGATACACATCAGTCAATATTACTCGAAGCTGATACCAATGACGGTTTTGCAAACATAAAAGTGCCCTAGGAAGCAAAGATTGTCTGATTCTTCTGAGTGATTTCCATAACGTTGGGCTGGCTCCCAGATAATATTATGGAACTGTTACACAAAGGGGTTGATATTTGCACTTTATCCTCTTAGCTCATCCTACTTTATTTGTATTTAGAAGGCTGTGTAAGGGGACACCATCAATATCCCATTAGTCACAACCAGGCAAAAGGTTTCTCTATGTCAGGGTATGTCTGTCTGTGGCATCAGCGTCATGGCAACATCAGCATGGCACCCCAACCAGGATGTCAGGGGATTGGGCTTCATCCCATCGCAGACTACAGTGGATCATTAACAGACTGGGAGGCTCCCAGTCCAAGATTCTAGCAAACTCCAGAAGTTGAATGCAGATTTTGACAATCTAAAGCAGAGATATGCTCCTTGAGGAGAGAAACATATGCAAGAAGTTCAAAGCCTTTTGTCCCTAGTTTTTTTAAAGTTCAAGAAAGTCTGCTGCTGAATTTAAATTAGACAATTCTTTTTTTTTTTAAAGATTTTATTTACTTATTCATGAGAGACACAGAGAGAGAGAGAGGCAGAGACATAGGCAGAGGGGGAAGCAGCTCCCTGGGGGGAACCCGATGTGGGACTCGATCCTAGGACCCTGGGATCACCCCGTGAGCCAAAGGCAGAGGCTCAACCACTGAGCCACCCAGCAGCCCCAAATTAAAGAATTCTTTCCAAGGCTCGAGTTATTTATGTACTCAATAATCTCTTATTGAGAATGTCCTATAGACTGTGAGCACTTCTGAGATGTTAAGGATGAGCAAACTGCGATGCCTGAATGCAAAGAGCTTACAGTCCAGTGAAGAGGACTGACAAAGATAGACAATCTTAGAACAGGGTGGCATGGGCCTTGTGCGGGAAGCATCCAGATGCAGTGGGAGGAATGACTCCTTTCCAGAGATCACCAGGCAGCTCCACTTGGTTAAGTTCTTTCTCTCTCTCCTGAGACTAAGAGAGAGAGAATTGATGACAACCAATGCTTATCATGAAATGAGGTCGTAAGTATAAACTCACAATGATCTAGAAAAGGGAAATGCCTTCAGACAAGAGATTCAACAAATCAATGGAAGAAAGAAAGTGGATAGGGGATCCCTGGGTGGCTCAGCGGTTTAGTGCCTGCCTTTGGCCCAGGGTGCGATTCTAGAGTCCTGGGATCGAGTCCCACATCATGCTTCCTGCGTGGAGCCTGCTTCTCCCTCCTCCTGTGTCTCTGCCTCTCTCTCTCTATGTCTATCATAAATAAATAAACAAATAAATCTTAAAAAAAAAAAAAAGAAAAGAAAGTGGATATAGAAGGGATGGGATGGTGGACCCAGGTGCCCTGAACACTGAAGGGGGGTGGTGAGAGAGGTGAGCATGTGGGAGGACATGACTCAGTAGAGAGGCTTAGAAAGGCTCAGAAGTAAGGACTTAGGCCTGACAGAGTAGAGCTGCAAGGAACAGGAGGATTCACCAGAAGTCTTTACAAGAGAGGCTTTTTGTGAGACCACCTCACTCCCCTTCAGCATATTCGGTAGCTGAATATCAACCTCTGAAATAAATTAAGGTGTCCCTCAAAGCCCTGGGTGGCCCCAGAGTGGATAAGTCTCTCTGAGGAAAGTGGTCTTTCTGCCTCAACACCTCATGGCAGTGAGTATTTTGCCCCCAGGGGACATTTGGTAGTACCCAGAGAAGACATTTCTGGTTGTCCCTTGAGGGGAGGTGCTATACTGGTGTCTGGAGGCTGGAGGCACAGGAGACAGCCACACCCCTGAGCCAAAATGTCACTAGTGCTGGGTCTGGGAAACCTTGCTCTGATATAAAGCCCTCCAGCTTATAAACCCCACACCCACAAGCCCACAGTGCTCCACAACCATTTCTGCAACGTCCCATTTCCAACAGCAAAGATCAACTTAACCAGGTCCCTGACCAGTGCTGGCTGCCGTGAGAGATGCATTATGGTGGATCCATGAGCCCATCATTGGGCAGTGGGGAAGAGGGGTGTCTCAATGTTACTTGTCAAACTCTGAGACTCTACAACCAAATGTTTTAAAAAGAAGGAAGGGACAGCATGAGAATCAGGGAAGAGCAAAGGAACAGCTCCTGCTGCACGCTCTGCAGGACAACATGTGCCCATAGATGGCCAGCAGGGACAGCTGGGGCCACAGAGCAGGAGGAGGCGATGTTACTGAGGAGAATTCAGTATCAGAAGCCAAGAGTTCAACTGGAGCTACAAGCAAGAGATGGGGAAGGTAGTTGCTCCCTGACTCCAGGACAACACAGAGTTCACATGGTTGAGAGACGGCATGTAGAAGAACCAGGAACTTGAGGATGACTGGCCTGGGCAGGGGTAGGCTTGGAGTGGGAGAGCCCGATGCATTGCCAGGTATTGGGCTCAAAGCAGAGCAAATGCCTTCAGGTGGCGACTGGGCGCTCGTACTGCTCACCTCCTCCTCTTCCTGACCTCCGTTTCTTCTTACAGGTCCAGTGCCTGGTACGGCAATTGGAGGACAACAGACAGGAGTGACCTGCAGGCTGCATAGTGACATGAGTGCATCTAGAAGAGGTAAATTAAATTCAGAGCTGGTGGGAAAGTGGAATCCTGGCTTTGGGTGGAAGAAGGCCATTCCATGTACTTGTGCCAACCGGTCCCAGGATGGCCCTGCCAACCCAGCACTGCACTGCACTGCAGTGTCATTTTCTTTTCTTTCTTTCTTTCTTTCTTTCTTTCTTTCTTTCTTTCTTTCTTTCTTTCTTTCTTTCTTTCTTTCTCTCTTTCTTCTTTAAAGATTTGTATTTATTTATTTGGGAGAGAGAGAGAGTGAGAGAGCACAAGCAGGGGGAGAAACACATGGGGAGGGAGAAGCAGGCTCCCTGCTGAGTAGGGAGCCCCATGCAGGGCTTGATCCCATGACCCTTGGGATCATGACCCAAGCCGAAGGCAGATGGTTAACTGACCCAACCACCCAGGCACCTGAACAATGTGTTTTGACTGCACAAACCTTCTTTACACGTCACCCTATAGGTGCTTTCGGTTCTATAGAAATAAAGCAAGAAAGAAGAGTGAAGATACCTCTAGGGGAGTTTTCAGAGAAGGCTCGGAGGTATTCTGGAACAACAAAGGTGAGATTCTGGTGACCAACAAAATCATGGGGCCACCTTCCACTCTTCAATTTTATCATCACTGATGAGTTACTTAGCCATTCTCCAAGTTTATTTCATGGATGTCTGAAATAGAATCAAGTGTGAACATCTCAGAAAATCTCCCTTATTCATGGCGTGCATCTAGCCAAGAGGGTGATAAGAAGGTTGAATGCCCAAGGATTTGGGTTGGAGCTGGTCTAACCTCCATCGTGCTTATAGGGTACAAAACGTTGACCTATTCTGGAAACATAATTAAATGGCAACATTATTTGCTGTTAAAAACAACAACAACAACAACAGTTTTGGCCTGATCTTTATCAGAACCACAAAGAAAAACCCTCCCATATCACAAGTGGGAGAAAGAACTATATGCTATTTAAGAGCTGGGCACTGTCCTCAGGATTTTTTGTTCTGGCATTTAATCCTGAGAACAGCTGTTTGAGGTAATATTACTCTGCTACTTTACAGATCAAGAAACCAAGGTTCTAAGATATCTCTCTAATAACCTAACAGGTTTTTCTTAATTATTAAGCTTCTACGACAGGAACTGAGCTATTCTCTGGGGGAAATAGACAAAACGAGGCAATGTCTCCCCTGTCTGTAGGATACAGATATGTACGCTGTCAATTCCATACTAGAAATATTATAATGGAAGTGAGAGCTCCTGGGATCTGCCCAAACGAATAAGGGACTATGTCATAGTAAGGTGACACCAACTGACTCTTGGAGGATTAGGGATTTTCTAGTCCTTCTGCCTACCGGATGCCTTACTCCTGTACTATTGAAAAGTGTCATCTTCAATTTTCTTTTTTTTTTTTTTCATCTTCAATTTTCATAGGAACTCCCTGCAAGTTAATTAGAGTCCAGCTTTAAATTTAAAATATGTAGAGCTTGATATTCTCTGACGCACGCCGGTGTCTACTACTTGTTGGTAGAGTTCCATGGCCTACTGAGAACCTCTTGCACATCCTCCAGAAAGACTGATGAAATAAGCTTACCAGGTAGTTGTCTCCACTCTTTCTTTTTATCCACCAGCTGAAGTCAACTAAAATACCGCATGGGACAACTGAGCTACCGATCTCTTCCACTTGGCCTTACTGCTGCCATTTTGGGGCTAAAGTGCCCTCTGCCCTTGGCTGGTATTCTCAGACCAGCCTTGGCCAGCCTGCTGTGGCCTTGTCTGAGCCTCTTCACTTGGAGTCCATTTCAGGAAGAGAGGCTAATGTCAGTGGAGACCTGCGAAGTTCATGATGGAAGAACCTCTGAACCCAGAAATGCTATGATTTCTCCAGTAATCAGCATTTCTTTTAAAACATCAGTGGAAGCTGGAAGGAAACATCAGGGCTGGATGTGAGAAAGCAGATTTTTGTCCTAGATGTTGCATGGTGGTGATTGCTTCCATCACAGAGCCAGCTCACTGTGGGGTTATTCAAGAATATTTATTGTCATGACACATGTCAAAGCATCCTCATTCCATTGGATTACTTTGAATAAAATGTTAGTTCAGGGGCACCTGGGTGGCTCAGTCGGTTAAGCCACTGACTCCTGGTTTCGGCTCAGGTCAAGGTCATCATCTCATGGGTTGTGGGACCGGGCCCCAAGTTGAGCTCTGAGCTCAGCAGGGAATCTGCTTGAAAGGTTCTCTTCTTTCTGTCCTCCCAACATGTGCATGCATGTGTGTGCTCTCTCTCTAAAATGTATAAACACATCTTTTTTAAAAAAGTAAAATGAAATATCAGTTCATAGTATGTGCTCTAACTTCTTTTCAAGACTTAAGTCAAGCATTATTGGTGAGGAAATCAGTATATGGGCACCAGCTGAACGGTCAAGGTGGCTCATGGACTTTAGCTCTACAGAAATAAGAAAAAGCTGAAACCCCTGTGGCTTGCCTAGAGACCTTACAGAATATTAATGTCATGGGTTCATAATAGGCAATACAGTTTGTTTTAATTAGGATCCCACAATCCTAGAAATTAAGTTGATAAAGAACTATTAGGTCATCTGGCCTATCACCTTCCCTATTCCCTCCTCAATGCAGGATTGTTCCCTGGGGTCTGCTTGGAAATGCATGGTTCGGTCTAAATTTAAATGACTGCAAAACTATGAGGTTTATGTCATTCCCCTTGGGAAACTATTACACAGTCTAATGGATTTCACCGTGAATTTTTTTTCCCCAGAGATTCCGCCCAAATTTCTCTTTGCTTTGTCACATTTTTTTCCTCATTATTCCCCTGGATTCAGAAAAATCACAAAAATGACAGTAAGAATGACCAAATCTATTTTCTACTCTTTTGCAATAAAGATAGGAATCTCAGCCCAGACCACTTCCTCAGTTTCACATTTGTGAGTGAGCTGGGACATTACTAACCCTTTTTAATCATGTAAGATATTCTCCTTTACTCAGAGAAGGAATCCACAGACTCACCAGGGTGGGGACAATTTGGAGTTGCAATAGTAGTGGTGCTTTTGACATGATTCTGCCGCCTGCCTTGTCCAATCTGCCATATATAAACGAGGATACACTCGCCAAGATTTGAGATGCCTTCTGAATCTTGTTACACAAAGAAAATCATTCTGGCTTTTGGAGAAAGGAACTTAAGACTTTTTACCTTAAAAAAAAAAATTAAAAAAAAAAAGACTTTTTACCTTTATTAGCACCATTACCAACCAATTAAGCTACCATATTACATTTCCTTGGATGACATCCAGGGAATCTCAGAACCGCAAGCTGGCTAGGTGAATAAAGAGGTATAAATCGTCACGTCATGTGTTTTACATATATTGATATGCGTGTACAGAGAGAAGCTGTAGCACCAAGAGAGAGAAACAAGGAGAAACAGCAGGAGGCTAAAAGGAAACATCTCTGTGTTCACAATCCTTTATTTATAAAGGACAATCAAGTCACCTGCGTGGGGGGACTGTGACTCATTAGAATTCCTCAATTAAAGAGAAATGGCTCCCTGAGGATTTTACTTCCTTGGGTTTTTTTGGGTTATTATCATCACTATAATATGAGAAAGACAGCAATGCCCTAATCTGAGAGAGGATCAGTCTTCTGAGTACCACAGGATGCTGGAAAAACACTAATGAATTCCGACCACAACCAGGACTGATTTGCAAGCAGTTGGCCCTTAAAGGTAATCCCCCCAAATTACTATACTAGCTGGCAACTCAGGCTGAGTGAGAAAGATGGGAAGAAAATGACTCTCCCAGTGTGATTTAATGACAGAAAAGACAGAGTGAACGTATGACCAGGCCTCTGTTTCACAACTTATGGTTTCTTGATGATCCCTTAGGTAGTTTCCCCTTTTCCCCTCATACTAACAGTGTCACAACCAACATTCTTCTATAAATCTCCCATGCAGATGTAGCAGAGCTTCATTGGATTATATGTCTAGAAGCGTGACCTGGCTCAAATGTGTTATAGCTAGGTGCAAAGTAGTACGGGAGGATTTTCATCTGTCTCTTATCCTTACTTATTATCATCAGACTTAAATTTTTGGTCAACATGATGAGTGAGTAATGGTATCTCATGGTTGTTTCAATTTGTAGTTTATTAGTTAGTGGAGACCTTGAGCATCTTTTCATGGTTATTGGTAATTAATGACGATCGTTTTATGTTTTGCTTATTGTCTATTTTTTTCTTCTTTATTGAGCTGTAGTACTTTTAAAATACTGGATATTAGGCCTTTATCAATGATCAGCTTCCAATCTTCTCTCCTAATATCTCTCTTAATCTTTGTTTATGGAGGCATTCTTTAAAAAATAAGTTTACAATTTAATGTTAGTGTAGTCAAATAGTGTTGTCACTATTTCCCTTATGGTTTTTCTTTTTTAGATATTGTCATTCCCCAGCCCTTAAATCAGACATGCCTTCCTATACTTCCTTATAAAGGTATTATTTCTTTTTTCTTTCTTTCTTTCTTTCGAGAGGGAGAGAGAGTAGGGTGGGGGGATAGAGGCAGAGGGAGAGAGAGAATATTAAGAAGGCTCCATGTCCAGCTTGGAGCCTGATGAAGTGTTCAATTTCATGATGCTGAGATCATGACCTGAGCCAAAATAAAGAGTTGGACACTTAAATGACTGAGCCACCCAGGCACCCCAATTTTTGCTTTCATGTACTTTTAATGCACTTAGAATGGATTTTTTTTGTGTGATGTATTTTTATACTTCTCTGTATGGATAACCAATTGTCCATCCTTATTTTGCTTCCTCATATCAAATTTTCACTTAAGTATAGGGTGTTTTAGTTGTTGTTCTCTAGTCTATTGGTCTATTTTTTTCTTTCTGTTTTAGAAGATTTTATTTATTTATTCATGAGAGACACAGAGAGAGAGGCAGAGACATAGGCAGAGGGAGAAGCAGGCTCCCTACAGGGAATCTGTTGTGGGACTTGATCCCAGCATGACCCTGGGATCACGACCTGAGCCCAAGGCAGATGCTCAACCACTGAGCCACCTAGGTGTCCCTATTGGTCTATTTTTCTATTCTTGCACCAGAACCATCTCTCTTCATCGCTATAGCACAATGAGGAGTCTTGATATTTGGCAAGGCAAGTTTCCTACTATTTTCCCCCCAAACTACCTCTCTTTATCCTTTGTCCTTTGCTCTTCCATATAAATTTTAAAGACCAGTCTGTCAGATGCCATCAGGCAATGAATAGAGTAGACCCATAACTCCATTATTCATCTAAGCTAGTTTATTTTTGCTCTGACTGCCATTACTGTACTAAGCAATAAAGAAATGCCAGACATAACTCTAAGTGCTATATATTGACTCATTTAAACCTCATGCAACCCTATGAGATAGGTACTCTAGTCATTATTTCCTTGTTTGAGTTGAAGGGCCTGGGATTGATGATATTAGGTAATTTGGCCAAGGTCCCTGGGTTATTATAAGGCATAGCCAGAGCACACCTGCTTAAACTCATTCTGATCATATGCCAGACCTTACCTGGACATTCAAAAACTTAAAAAATATTTTGAACTTACTGACAATACAAGCAAATTAAAATCAGTATTCTCTTTATTTAACCAAAGAAGAAACTAAGCAAAGACCAGGTATGTGATTTGTCTGATATCCTATATAATGTCCATTGCAGAATGGACCTATGTGCTTCGACTTTCCCTGTGTAAAAATCCCTTCCACTTCTACATTCTTATTTATTTATTTATTTATTTATTTAGTCAGTTAATTAGTTAGCCAGTTATGAAAGAGAGAGAGAGAGCACGAGCAAGAGGGGCAGAGGAAGAGGGAGAGAGAATCTCAAACAGATTCCACGCTGAGCATGGAGCCCACTGCAGGGCTCTATCTCACGACCCTGAGATCAGGACTTGAGCCGAAGAGTTGAATGCTCAACCAACTGTACTCCAAGGTGTCCCTACCATTCCTACCTTCTATTCCTGCCCACCAGCTCTTGCCACTGTGCCTTCTAGGCCAGATACCTGGAATGCACAAGCAAGAGGCTACTATGAAATCCTAGTTCCCAGTGAATGCTCCTTAGCCCTCAGTGGGCCATGGCACTAAGCATGTGGAAATCAAGTCCAGAGATGAAATGGCTCATTAGTCTGTGCTTTCTGTGACTTAGGGACACTTGCACCTCATTTTGAAAAACTAGTTGTGATGTGGGAGTGGAGACTGACATGTCATGTCTCCTACCTATGACGGCGCTTTGCCAAATGACAGGGCATGCACATTTTTATTTATTCATGAGAGACAGAGAGAGGGAGAGAGGCAGAGACACAGGCAGAGGGAGAAGCAGGCTTCCCGCAGGGAGCCCGACGTGGGACTCGATCCCAGGACTCCAGGATCAAGCCCAGGGCTGAAGGTGGCGCTAAACTGCTGAGCCACCTGGGCTGCCCTGGGCATGCACATTTTTAAAGAAATGCATGGAGGCAGTAAATGCTGGCAATAGCAAGAGCAAGTCTGTAGGAACAGATTATATGAGAAGTGGTTAAATAAGACAAGCTATGAAGGGAACTACGAGGGGAGCCAAAGAGAAAAATATGTCATGAAGAGAGATACTCATTGGCCAGGCTGCCGGATGGAGGACAGACTCTCTCTTCAACTTTCAGTATAAACTTGCCTTGGCCACCATATGCTCATGACTTTGAGCAAGTCACCAGACAGCCTGGACATCTCTGTTCCCTCTTCTGTGAGAGGAGGCCTGTGGGGGGCGGGGTAGAGGCTTTCACAAAAGTGAGGAAGTCAGTGTAGTCCGGAAGAAAGAGCGTGAGCCTCTCCATGGGCTCTTGCTCTGCTAGGACTATGGGGGGACACCTCACCTTTTGAAGGCTGGAAGAGAGGAGGCCAGGGGAGAGTCACAGGAGAAACCAAGAGTACTTTGTGTTCATCCAAGGACAGCTTGTACACCTGGGAGCTTGATCTCCTCCCATGTTTTCTTTCACTGTCTTATTCTGCAAACACATTTTGTCAAATCACATCATTTCTGCACTTGTCAATCCTTCATCACTATGCTAGAATGATGGTACCACTGGCCCTAACGTGGGGCGGCACATGTGCAGGCTGACATAGGCTACTAGGAAGTCCACGCCTACGGCATTAGAGGGAAGTGAGAACCAGAAGTGGAATCAGATGGGGCTCTCTGGTGGTCTCAGCTCCTCTTCCACAGCTGCAGGGATGGGAGAAAGATTGCAAGCCAGCCCCATACCTCAGAGGAATTACAACGCTGGCTGCAGGCTCCTAGAAGGAGACTGGCCCAGCCCTGCTCTCTGGAATGAGTCTGTTTCCTCCTGGTTTTGATATTAATGAGGTAATTATTGTGCGTGTTTATGCACCTGTGCCTTTTTCTCAGCCTCTCTGTGTTTCTCCGCCAGGCAATGTGCTTCCCTCTGCCCTTCATATCTTCTAGCAGGAGGGGGATTAAAAGGAAGGTGGAAGAAAAGAAGGTTTTCTTTTCTTTAATTTTAGCTTTAACTTTTGACTTTATCTCTGCTCATAGTATTTATAGTCTCAGCCACCATAATAGTAGCCACTATTATATGTGCTGCTGAAGTGAGCTATTCACTGTACTGAGTACTCAGATCTCAGAGAATCAAATGAAGTTTCAAACCGTTCTCCTGTGTACCTTGCTCTTCCTAATAATCTGTGAGCAAATGAGACCACCTAGGCCTATGGATTCTATAACCAGCACTATACCTAGTAGGCAAATGAGGAGTGGGCATTGGACTGGTGTTCTTTGAGCTCTGTACATAGTAGGAGCTGTGGCCACATGACAGGTTGTCAATGAAGCAACCTATGGATTCTTTAACCAGCACTATACCTAGTAGGCAAAATGGCAGTGGACACTGGGTTGGTGTTCTTTGAGCTCTGCGCATAGTAGGAGCTGTGGCCATATGACAAGTCGCCAATGAAGCAACAGCCAGAGCCAAGGTCATGAATAGTGATTTACTCGGTTACTAAACCAGGAATTATTCAGCATTAGCTGTGTGCAAGGAGCACTGTAAAGCCAGAAATGAAGATGTACTACATGGGATCCCTTCCTTCAAGGACTTTCCACACTGGCAGTGGAGATAACCCATGCAGGGTCATACCACACGTAAAACAGTAACCAGATATCCTATAACGTGATGCCTTACAAATGACACAAACAAAGTGCTCTGGGCCGAAGAGGAGAGAGAAGTCAGGGGCAGCACCCTGTAGGAGTGAGGACCTTTAGGCCCTAGGAGGAAGGATTCAGAATTAAAAATAAGGACACAAATCAAAGGAAGATGACTAGAATACAGGATTCATAAGGAAGGGGGGTAAGAATAGAAATAGGTTAGGAGAAATGGCTTGTATGCTGGGTTAGATCATGTCTATCAGGTAGGTAATAAGAAGTCATTGAAAAATCTCAAGGAAGAGAAGTCACACAATATCGGGCCTCTGTTGAGGGCTTGGAGAAGGGAGAAAGGTATCTATCAGAGGAGACTGTAAAAGAAGCACGTTTAAAAAGATATACTATGTAAGAGTCCAGGGGGAAGAGGGTGTACAGCTCTGGTAGAAGGATCCTTGGTGTGTCTGAGGTTAAACTGAGGTGGAAGGGCTACTGTGGGAACCAGGGGGGCGAAGAGGGAAATGCGAACTGGGGGCAAGCAGAACCGATTTTCCCTGTAGCACAGGGGAAGCCTGCACTTCAGGGGCCCAGGAGGCTGACTCCTGTAGAAGACAGGACTTGGGGGCACAGGGGAAGGTCTAACTCTGCTGCCTCTGTGGGTTCCTGACAGTGTGGCCTCGTCAAGCATGGATATCCATTGTTCCTCACCCCGAGATGACGGTCATCACGCCCGCTTCAGAAGTGGCTGAGGTAAACAGAAGCGGTCAGGTGTGTCAAATCACCCTGCACACTCCAGGGTGTCTGTGAAACATTAGGAGTGGTGTTGTAGTTCTTTCCTTCCTGTGGGCCTGGGTGTGGGGGGGTGTGTGGTGAGGTGCCACATGGTGGCTGTGGGCTGAGGGGGCGTCAGGCCACATGGCTCTGGTTTGTGCCAACGCTTCCTGGGAAGTGGTGACCAGAAACTCTGAGTGGAGGTTGTGTGGGCAGGAATCTGTTCAATGGGAGCACTTCTGTTCCCTGTGGGTAGGAAATGGGCCACGTCACAGAGCAGGGAGGGAGGCGGGGAGTCTGATGATACTTGATTGCTGGGTAGGGGGCTAGCCTAGTGAATGTGGTGCTTTGAAGAGCCCCTTGTCCTCATGCCTGACTCTGAGAAAAACTTACCAGAGGCCTTGGGGCTTTAAGAAACGCTCACATTAGGGAGGTTGTGTTTAAAATGCAAGGCAAGGCTGGGGCTGGGTTGGTGAGGGGCAATCCTAAGGATCTGGGGCCTCCAGGCGAAGGTTCCTCTTCAGACCAGGATAACCTCACTTCTTCCACCCCCAAATAGATCTTCTGAGCACTCCCTGACCCCGGGAACTATCTCTAACACCTGGGGGTTGCTGAACTGCCAGTACAAACTTCTCTTTAAAAAAAGAAATTTCCAGTCAATGGAAAGGATATCTTTTACCTAATGGGGCCACATCATAAACCTACTTTCTGTGAAGCAGTTAGTAGTCAGCGAGGAGCACCTTTCATAAGAGGTGAAAAGTCTTATCCTAAATGTACAATCATGCCCCGTGATGTGCCTGCCCTCCAATCCTGAGTAACTGACAGCATTCCCAAATGCCTGAGGATTCAGGAGGTTATGTGTCCCAGCAGACACACAGGATCCTGGCAGCAGAGGAAATCTAGCCAGTGACCCAGATTCTGCCCCAAACCAGCATCTCCTGAAAGGGGGATAGGCCAACTAGCACCAGGAGCTCACTTTAGGTCCCTGTCCTTCAGAGTCTTCTGGTCACCCATGGGACATAATATAGAGATGCCTTCCAGAGAGGTAAAAATGCCCTTAATGTCCCAAAGGATGGCCTAGAGTCATAGCCAACAACATAGTCCCAAGTTACTGAATGATACCAGACTGTTCAAAATATAACTCTTAGAATTTAACTCTGCATGCCATGGATGTTTCTAACTAATACGATACATGTGCAAATTCTTAAATAGGAATAACGACCATGCCTACCACCAGATGGTTCGGAGAATGACCAGGTTAATCCAGGATTGAAAGGGGCTGGTGAACATTGACATTATAAACTGAAAATGTAAATTAGAAGCACTGTCATGGGCCAAAGAAGGCAGAAGGTAGATATATATGGAAGTAGATAATTAGGTTTTGGCTACTTCTAAGAAATCAGCACAGGCCAGATCTCATTAAAACTGACACCGTTAGACTAGAAATCTGTGTATTAGCAAAATTATTCAAAAGTCCGTGGTTGGCCCCTTTTTGTGTAAGGCAGTGGACAGATTGCTGGTGGCTAGAGGGATGAGAAACTGACTCTCCTTCAGTCTTCTCCTTAGCTAGCTGACAAATCCCTGCCCACTGACTCAGTCTGCACATCTGTCAAATGGGCACAGTAATGCTTGACCTGCCTCCTAATACAGGAGAAGATGAGAAAATGGTGTCACATCACTACAAACCTCATAAAAACTGGCATTCATGCTCATGTCATATTGACACAGCATTTTTATATAGTTCCAACCATTTGATCCTCACAATAAAGCAGTGGGTAAGACTCTTTCAGATATTAGACACCCTTTATGTAACAAGTATTTCAAAATTTCCTCTTTACTTTTACAAAGTGAAATCAACTGAAAATACAACTTCAAGACATATGATAATTTTCTAATAAAAGGAGAATTATTCATTAAATGTGCGCTCAGGAACTCAATCCAGTTCTTCTGAGGGCACTGCCATTATATTTGCAGAATCTTCTGAAGCTGGTTTTTAAATTAAAGACAATTAAAATTAATGTTTAAGAATTCTCTCCGGCCATCATTTTCTCTTTCTCAGAAAATAGGAAAATATTGCTTTTTCATCGCAGTCCCTTTTTCTAGCAAGTGTGGTCTTGCTGTATCAGTCAGTTCTTCCATAGTGAAGAATAATCCCCCAATTCTCAGTTGCTTACAGCTGACTTACTCATGTTACCAAAGGTTGTGGGTTGGCTGCTATTCTTTCCAGTGTGTGGCTCAGCTCCAACCTGTAAGTCGGGTGTTGGCCTGCACCGTGTGTCTTTGTCCTACCGGGATCTAGGCTGCAGGATCATGGGTATGTTATTCCCATGGCAGAGGGAAAGAGCCAGACAACTGGTGATAACCTACAATGCCTCTTAAAGCATCTGTTTCCATGATCAGCATGTAGTCAGATGGCAATGGTTAGAGATGTCTAATCCTCTTCCAGGGGAGGGGAGGTGAATAATTACAAACTGCAATGCAATCTTTCATAAGTGAGCAGATCCACTGTGGCACTCCAGGCAGTCCTCCTAACAGACTTGAGTTGGCACATGGAAACACTTGTGTGCCATCTTTCTTGAGGCCAAGCGTCACAGATTCAACCATCAATGGGAAGTGATAGAAACTGTGGCAAAGAGGCCTTTCCTCATTGAAAAGAGCAGCCACTGTCAACCCCAGTAAGTGGTATGAATGTAAGCCCAAGTCCTCTGATTTCTCAAGGAAAGTCAGAAAATCTGCTGTTTATGTAGAAGCTCCAATTTTTAAAGATTTTGGCGATTATTTTCGTTTTTAAAAAACAAACTCTGCAGGCCAAACAAAGCACCCTAAATCCAAATTTGGAACCACAACTTAGAAGTTTTCATACTCTGCTGTAGGGAAGTTTTAGGGATGTGACAAACTGGGCAAGGTCATTGCCGACCCAGTAAGGAGGTGAATGGATTTTTTTTCTTAATGTGTTTCAGTGACTCAGAGGGAATCAGTGCTCACCCAGCCCAGAATCACTCAGACTCCATTAATAGACTCAGGACTCGGATCATGATCCTACTCATGGTCTTCAGTTTTCCTGTCCCGGGCTTGGCTCTCTGAGCTCTGCTGTCTCCCAAGAGACACCTTTCAGGCTGATTGACTTAAAAATTAGAGCTCAGATGGCAAAAGAAGAGAGGAATAATAAGGCGAGAGATTGCACTCATTTGCCTCTTTAAATTTTAATATGGAGTGCGATTTGTTAACAAGGGGGAGGTCCCGAGGTAGTGAGGGGCATCAATAATTCAGCAGAGGCTGTCAAGCTGCAAATAGCCTCATGGTGCCCAGCTGATGCTTCTGCTTGTGACACTGGTTACCCTTTCATGCACTAAGAGAAAGGGTCAGGTTTCCATCATCCAGCCCATTCCAGTCCTGTCTTTCCCCGGTTCCCAATTCCTAATGGAACTGGAGACCACGATACTAGAGTCTGTGACCATGTACAGACCGGAGGCTAGCAGTCCATAATGCGAAACTGATCACAGGTTAAACACAAAATCCGTGAGGACGATGGTGGGTGCAGGAGCTCCCCTTTGGTAGGGCTGTAGTGCTCATGCTACCTCTGAATCACATGCATTTAGTGCCCAGGATTTAATAGATCCCTATCCCCCAACCCCAAAATGAACATATCTCATTCCCATTTCCCCGATCTCTTTTCTCTCCTTCTTCAAAACCAAACTCAAAACTCACCTGGACCTGGTCACTGACTTTCCTGGATGAAAGCTCCCTTTGGTCAGGGTAGAGGGACATAATGGGTCCCAGCCTAAGATACTGGAACATTTAAGCCTAGAATCACAGAAATCTGCATGCCCCCTCCCACAAGATGTTTGACTTTGTTCTAAAGCCTCTGAGCTTCAGTTTTTTCATTTTTTTCCATCTTTAAATCGAGGATAAAAATATCTGTTTCACTATAGGATCAGATAAGATAGCACATGTAAATTAATTGTGATTATAATTATAACTTTCTGAATGTATTTCATTCTACTTGTCTCCTTCCTTACCCTTTACATGTTGTCATTTAAGGCCTGATATCCCATGAGGGAGACTGGACATCTTTGTGCCAAAACACCAATGACTCAGCTTCTGCTTTTGATCATGAGGAGTAGAGATAGATGAAGTTAATGCCAGCCAAATGGTACTAGGAACTATCTTGGGCCTTTGACCTAGAAAAGTGGGTGATAATCAAACTCATAGTGTTGATAAACTCAACTTTCTTTGGGAGGCCCACCAAATGCTGGTCCCAAAGGGCATTTAGCAGTATCAAGATGGTTTTCATTTCCTATCACTGTTGCTGGGCAGACACAAAGCTTTGGATCCCATAGAGCCTCTTCACATAGCAGGAAAGGTCCAATAATGTGGAGAGAGCAGAAAGGGGGCAAATGTTAACCCAGTGGGTTCTGCTTAATGCACCACAATGGCGGGGATGGATTTCATAAAACATTAGCAGTTGATGCTATTAGCCAGCAGGAGGTCTGGGAAATGCTGTTCAATATTTTTTCCATTTCTTTGTGAAAGAGAGAGCTGAAAGAATAATACTGCAATCAGGAAAGCTTTGCTCTTGGCAAAGGGCATGTCCTCTCCCCCATGTTGTTTGGTTACTCACTCGAGAACATGAAACAGAAGCAGAGCTGGGGATGAGAGTGGAGCAGAGGAAAGCATTTGTCCCTTGGAGCAAGGTAACAATGTTAGAACATAGTTTTAATGATCTGCTTTTCTATCTTATAATTCCCTTTGGCTAATTTAATGCTTCAGTAAAGTGTGAAGTCCCTATATCACTTTGAGAAGTGGTGTTATGTAGAATAAAAGGATGGAAAAGCATCAGAGAATTTTCTTCTCCCCCATTCATATCTCCTGGTCCAGGATTTCCAGGTAGGGAACAGCGGTGAGGTGAATGACAGCCAGTAGCAGGCCAGGGAATGGCAGTTAGAACTATCCGGAAGGATGAACAATGAGCCCTCTTGTTCCCTAACACATACATGGAAAGCTAAGGAACACAAAAAATAAGGGGCTGATAAGAAGAAAGGGCTGATGCTGAGGTTATATATTCATAGTCATAGAAAGAAGATCAAAATATGAAGGACAAAATAAGCATGATTTTATACTTTAAATATGACGACTTTTACTTTTCTCTGGAAAGTCATCTGTATTCAGAAATCTCTTTACTGGCCTGTCACAGTGCCTATAATTCCATTATTAAGTGGAATTTTTTAGTTTACAGAGAACTTCCACTTGGAAGAACACTACATATTGCCTTTGACTTACGACAAATATGGTGGATTTCTCAATCCATCCAGTGTGTCCATTCCCTTGCCACTAACTTATCTTCTCTCTTGCCATCTTTGCTAGGTCAGTATAACAGCCTCCTTCCTCACTGGCCTCTTTGCCTCTGATCATGCTCCCTTTTAGCTCATTCTCCACAGAACAGCCCAAATGGTCTCTACTAAGGTCTAGTCCGTATCTCACCTACCTGCTTCAAACTTCAAAGGCTTTTTAGTGATTTCAGGGAAAAGACTAAACTGAATTGGGTTGTAACAGTCCCTTCTCCAGACTTACTGCTCACCCCATCATCACCCCCATTCTGTGAGCTGTTTACAGCCCCTGCTCTTGTTCCCAAGCCTCCATACCTGTGGTTCTGTCTGCCCAGGGTGCTCTTCCTATTTTCCTACCTCACCTGGATAAGCCCGGTGAATCCCCCGGTCTGGAGATAGGGCTCTTTCCACGAATTCCCATGGGATTCTGAACAAATTCTATCACAGCTAATGTTGCTTTCTTGTTGTTGTTATGGCTGTCTCATTGTCCATATCTCCATTTAGACTGTATATTCCTTGAATGTTGCTTTTGCTTATGTCTCTCCAGCATCTACGCATGGCACAAAGTGGTTCACAGTAAATAATTTTTGGATGAGTAGATGCATTACTATAATAAGAAAAATTTGTGCTCAGCAGAGTGTTGGGCTTACTCAGGATCACTCAAGCTATTTTACTATTTGAGTCAGACAAGCATCTGTAGTTTTTCTAGTTAAGATATTAATCTTTTCTTCCTAAACAAGACACAAAACTCATAGTCATGAAGGAATTGTTTGTCTACATGACAGAAGATATCATAACTGGAGTTAACATAGTTTTGAAGGATTGGGAGAAAATCTTTGCAACATATATAAAAGGCAAAGGGTTAAGAGCCACAACATCTAAAAAGCAGCTAGAAGTCAATAAGAAAGAATATTGTCAACCTTGTATAGACATAAGGACAGATAAATATTCCATTTGTAAATAAGGAAGAAACCATGTAAAAATATTCTCAGTCTCAACAATAAAGGAATAATAATTTTTCACCCAACTAAATTCCTAAAAATGAAAAAGATTGAAGAAATCCAGTGATAGTGATGGTATTAGGAAATGGACGTTCTCTTACACTAGTGATAAAATTATAAATTGAAACACTTTTCTAAAATTTTATTTAATTTTTTTTTGGTTGAAGCTATTTTCAATATCCATCAAAATATATTTATTTATTTTAAAAAAGATTTTATTTATTTATTTGAGTGAAAGAGAGCAAGCTCACATGTGTACCAGTTGGGGGAGGTGCAGGGCAAGAGGAACAAGCAGACTCCCTGCTGAACAGGGAGCTGGATGTGGGACCCGTCTCAGGACTCCAGGATCATGACCTGAGCTGAAGGCCAATGCTTTAATGGACTGAGCCACCCAGGGTCTCCTGAAGTCAGATGCTTAACGAACTGAGCCACCCAGGTGCCCCACCCATCAAAATTTAAATACATATTCCTTAGGACTCAGTATGACAGTTTTCTGTGGTTCCTATTTTTAAATTACTACCAAGTTAGTTACTTAAAACAACATAAATGTATTATCTTTCAGTTCTGTAGTTCAGAAGAGTGAAATGAGTTTCACTGACCTAAAATCAAGTTATTGACAGGATTATATTCATTTCTGGACTTGTGAGAGAAGAATCTGTTTTGTTCTTGTTCTTTCCAACTTCTAGATTCCATGGCTTATGGAATTGGCTTATTCCAAGCCAATTCCTTGGCTTATGGACCACTTCCTCCATCTTCAAAGCCAGGAATTTAAGGCATAGTTCTTCTCGTACCGAGATCTCTCTGATTCTGTCTTTTGATCCCTTCTTCTACTTTTAAGGACACTTGGGATTACAGTAGGCCCACTTCTGAGAAAGAGTTTTAATTTCATCTGGAGTACCTGGCTGGCTCAGTTAGTCAAGCAGCCCACTCTTGGTTTTGGCTCAGGTCATGATCTCAGAGTCCTGGGATGTCTCAACATCCTGGGATTGAGTCTTGCGTTGGGATCCATGCTCAGCAGGGAGTTTGCTTGAGGATTCTCTCTCTCCCTCTGCCCCTCCTCCCACTTGTACACACACACTCTCTCTCAAATAAATAGATAAATCTTAAAAAAAAAAAAAAAAAAAAAAAAAAAAAACGCTTAATTCAATCTGCAACATTAGTTTCCCTTTGCCCTGCAATCTAACATATACATAGACCCCAGGGATTAGGAGATTAGACATTATGGGGATGGAAGGGCATTATTCTACGTATCACTCCAAGAAATTCCCCTTTTAGGAATATACTCTATAGAAATACACATATGTGCCCCAAAACGTATTATGAAAAATTATATTGATGTAGTGTTTCTAATAGTAAAAAAAAAAGAAAAAAACAACTATCCAACAAAAGTAGGATAACTATATAATTCCATGTGATGGTTAATTTCATGTGTTAACTTCATGGGCCATGGTTACCCAGACATTTGGTGTAATGTTATTTAAAATGTCTCCATGAGAGTGTTTGCTGAATGCAATTAACATTTTCATTGGTAGACTGAGGAAAGCAGGTTGTCATCCCTAATGTGAGTGGCCCTCATCCAAACACTTGAAGGCCTGAGTAGAATAAAAAAGCTAACTTTCCCCCTGGTAAAAGGCAGTTCTTGCCTGATGGTCTTCTAATTAGGACACAGGTTTTTCTCTGCTTCTGGATTTACACTGAAACATCAGCTCTTCTTGGGTCTCGAGCCTGTGAGGCCTTCAGACTGGAAATAAACCACTGGCTTTCCTGGATCTCCAGCTTGCTAACACATCCTGAAGATTTGGGGACTTTCCAGCCTCCATTATCACATGAACTACTTCCTTATAATAAACCTCTCCCCTCCCCAACCTGGTCTCTAATACATACATCCTGCTGATTCTGTTTCTCTGGAGAATTCTGATTAATACATCCTATAAGAAAACATGCAACTGTAAGAAATAAGAAGGCAGAGCTTTGTGCACCAAATGTAGAAGGATTTTTATGGGACTGAGTTACATGAAAAAGGGAAATGTTTAGTATGATCTTATTTGCATAAAAGTTGAAAGGGACATTTATAAACATATAAATACACATCTCTCTGTATAAATGCACAGAAAAGGGCTGAAAGCTGAATACTGGACTCATAGTAATGATTGTCTCTGAGTTGAATGGGGCCTGGTGATGAGAGGGGCTTCCGTGTATACCTATTTCAACTGTTTGAGTCTCTTACAATCATAAAGTAGATGTGAATTATATGTGTGATTTAAAAAAAAAAAACTAAGGCAATCAAAACTCAAAAAATCCATTCAACTCTGTGTGGGAGAAATTTTCCCAACTAAAAGAAATTGGTTTAAAAGCTGCCATACCAATGAGTTCACAGGAGGAAGTTTTCATTCTAGTGACTGGAATACCCATATCTATTAACAAGAGAATATTTTTCTAATAAAAAAATATGTAAGAAACCAAATTAGTGAACAGAAGGGACGTGTTAAGCATGAAATCGGAGCACAGAAAGTCAGATGTCCTTGAGGGATGTTTTATCTTAGCTGAGGTTTTAACTCCAATGAATTATCCAATTGACCCTAACACTTGGGCCTCTAGGCACAGTCTCTCTGATAATAGCTGTCTCTCCGCTCTGAAGAGTCACTTGAGATTTCCTGACAAAATCTTTCTTTCCCACTGTCATTTTGAGAATCTACATTAGATGTACCTTTCCAATTTGCATACAGCACTGTACCGTGTCCACTGTTTTTCTTAAAGAATCTACTGGACCATCTTCCATCTCTTTGGCCACCTTTAGTTTCCTGGCAGAAGGACATTTGCATTCCCCCAGTGAACAAAGAATAGAATGGGTAACCTCATTTGCTGCTAAACAACAGTCTCCATTCATGGTGGGACTTTTTCTAGGCCTTCCCAACTTTGTCCCTAGATCTATGCTTCCAACTCACTTTGGGAAACTGAACTTTTATTGACTTGATTCAATTATCTTCCTGGCTATAAGCCAGACCTTGGGTGATGTCATTACTCTTCACCATATTTGTTTGTTTATTTATTTTTATCTAAGATAAGAAGGTTGGGGTAGTAAAATAGGAATAATACTCAAATTTTGTCACCTTGCAGTACCATTGAGAGGTTAAGATGAGGAAATATTTACCCATTCAGTGAATGTTTGCTGAGGTTCCTTTGCTCTGCCTAGCTCCACGCTTGATTCTGGGGGTGCAAAAAAGAATAAGATAGTCCCTGCCTTCATAGTGCTCACAGTCTTGTGGGAAAGCCATCCTCATGAATGATTACAATACAAAATAGTAAATGGTAACATAGGCTGTTATGTTATACCCTGGAGGGAATATGGTTAAGGAAGACTTGGGGCGATAACGCTTGAGCAGAATCTGAACAAAGAGCAGGAAATAGCCAAGGTGAGGAAGCCATTCAAGACCAAAGGTACAGCATGTGAAATACATGGAAGAAGGGACAGGCTGACAAGAGTTTGATTGGACATAGAGTATGGTAGGTCAAAGATAGACCTAAACTCTTTGACTCTCCATGGAGGCAGGGTTACATTTGAATCTGGGTAGGTTCTGTGAATGTTTGACCAATAGAAGTAGTATTGTGCCAGTTTTCAGGCCCAGGCCCTAGGAGACCTACATATTCTACTCCCTGTCTCTTGGAACACTGTTGGGACCCACCACGTCACACTGTGAGGAAGCCCGAGGAGTCCCATAAAGAGGCCCAAATATAGAGGAACTGAGGCCCCATGGTCAAATGCCCTGGGTAAGCAACCTGCTGACAACCAGCACTATCCTGCCAGCCAGGTAGTGAGTCATCTAGGAAATGGGTCCAATCCAGGTAGAGCAGGTTTGGCGAGAAGAGGAGAGAGGTCAGGCATTGGAGGAGGGTAATAAGTTCAGGCTGGGACCTACTGGGTTTGAGGGGCAGTGGGCCATCCTGGTAGAAATAGATGTATAGTTGGACATATCGATCTAAAGCCAAAGTGAGAGACCTGGACTGGAGCTAGAGATTTGCAAATGATAATCGATGGAAGGAGAATGCATGGTCATGGATACAAACTCTTATGGGAAATCCGCACAGTGAGAAGAGAAGAGGGTTCAAGGGGGACAATCATAGCGAAGGGGGATGCAGGAAAAACATGCTGAAAGAGCCGCAACAGAGCAGAGAAGTGGTGCAAAACGTTCACTCTTTCTACTCCTGAAGAGCAGCGCTGCTGATCACCACGGAGAGGCTACGGGGAGCCACCCACGTTCATGCTTCACCCTGAACAGGAATCCACCTCTGGTAAGCCTCCGTGCCAGGCAAGCCTTGGCTCCCTGGGCCCTGCTTCATTACTTACAGGGGAAAATCAGCTCAGGCTGAAACCGGGAGCATTACAACCAGCAAGCCAGGCACAGGATGCCTTTCCCTCCTCTCCCCAGCTCTCTTGGCTTTCCTTACAAAGGTGTCAGGGCTTCTCCCCCAGCCAGAAGCCCATGGAGACTGCCTTTCAGAAAAAGGCCAAGAAAGCCAGAAGCATCTTGGTGCTCTGCCTCTGAGCCCGACGTGAAAAGAGGCCTCGGCCTTTCTGTGTGGAGCTCTGCTTCTCCGAGCTGCACACACCTAAACAGATGAGGGAGCAGTGGTTTATTGATGCAGTGGAGCAGTCACTGCAGGAAAGACTGGATGAATATTTCATGGGCACCGGTGGCAGTTAATAAATCATGAGGAGCTCCAGACGAGAGGGTCGCTCATTCCACCCTGGACAATGGTTGATCGGCTCTAGTCAAGTGGAACCTCCTTTTCTGGCATGTCCAATCTGTGCCGAGCATTGCAGGGAAGCTTGTGTGTCATTTCTCTGGTTTGATTTCTCAATTCAATATATGTAGAGGATGGCTAGCTGTTCTATTCTTAGCCACTTAGATGGATATGATATCATGTTGGCAAATTCAGAGAACATTAACTTAGGAATCAGGAGATTTGGCTTCTGGTCCCACCTCTGCTGGCTGTGTGACACTGGATGATCTACTTAATCGCTCTGAATAATACGTTCCTATCTCTAAAATAAAGGAATGGATGGATCACTAGTCCTGAAGTTTCCTGTCAGTTTTATGATTTTACAAAACAGTGGGTTTCTTGAATTAACAGCTAATGACTCATGATGTTGAGTGATTGTTTCAAAAATAATTATGGGTACAAGTGTGTGTGCTGTGTGCTTTGTTCGTAGGGAACGTTGACAACCTCCCTTCCGTGTCTAGACACAAGGAGTACTTATGCCTTTTTGTTTTTCAATGTTTATAATTTATTTCCAATCTAATAGGATAAAACCCCTGCTTTATGCAGCTGATAAGCCTAACTTTTTAAAAAGACAAGAAAAGCCAAACACAGACCTACTCAATAATTAGCTTTAGAAACAGTACCATTTGGCCAGACTCAATATTTGAGGTCTGTTTATTTATCTATTTATGATTTAATACTTCATATTCAAAAGTCAATTTTAGCTGAGTATACTGGTGATGAAAACAGCAACAGCTGGTCACATAAATGGAAGTTTCAGCATTGTTCCAAGTGCCAGTTTTAATAAAAAAAATAATACCACCGCTATTGAATGTTTACTCTGTGCTAACCCTTACATAGAGTATTTTATAAACATTATTCTAGTTATGTCTCATTAGTCTCCAAATAATGGCACACCGATAGGAAAATTGGGCTGAGAAAGATGCATTTCCTTGCCCCAGGTCACCCAATTAGTGAGTGGCTGAGATGAGATTCAAACTCTAGCCTGTCTGCTTCCAAATATGCTATTATTATTACAATACATCATAGCTAAAATTTACATTGAATTTACTATGAACTAGAAAGTAAGCAGCTCACCCATGTGGATAATCTCCATCTTTTATCTTCTTTGAGCTATTCTGCATCCTTATACATTGTAGGACCCATGGATCATAATGCAAATGATTCTTGTCTACAGAAATGCAAATAAATTGATTATTGCCCTGTAGGTGGGCACATCTTGCATCTCAGTAAATTCATTTCTGAAGTCTTTCCCCTCTACTTCTTTCTCTCTTTCTCTCTCTTTTTTAAAGATTGTATTTATTTAGCACAAGCATGGGGGTAGAGGGAGAAGCAGACTCACCGCTGAGCAGTGAGCCTGACATGGGGCTCCATCCCAGGACCCAACCCCTGGCAGACGCTTAACCGACTGAGCCACTCAGGAGGCACTGTTCCTCCTATTTCTATGTAGTTCTTGGAGTTCTTTAAACCAACAGGAATGTCTTTGTGGTTCCCTCATTTATTAAATTAAATGCAATATTTGACATGTCTTCATTTTATATTTGTAAGGACAGCCATGATTTTACTTAAAAAAAATTTTTTTAACAATATATTACACACTCTCACAGGATTCTTGGAGAGCGAGTGACATGGTTCTGCAATGCAGATGCTGCTGGTGGAGCACAGCAACAGATGAGAAGGTGGGGACACCTCACCAGCCTTTTCCACCCGTCCTGGGATGTGGTGATGAGGCCTGTTGCTGACTGGGCTGGTTGCAGTTAGTGGCTTGGCTGCTCCACCCTCTGGGCCTCTCTGATGATGGCTCCTACACCTCTCATTGCTGCACCAGCTGCCAGAGCATCACCTAGTGCCACCTCCTACCCTGCAGGTCCTTTGTAGGGTCTTTCCATGGCCTTCCAGGGCCCTGCTCTCTCCAAGGGCACTAAGGACATGGACAGTAGAGCCTGAAGGACAGAATTAACCAGCTTCCTGGGACCATCCCTTTTCTTTTCTGTAATTGCCTTTCAGATTTAAAAATCAGGAAGCCTCCCATCATGAGCATAGAACTGTGGGCCATCACAATCAAATCACCACAACAGTGTTTCTCATACTGCATGCCATGGAACACTGGTGTTCCACAAATAAATGCAGATGTGCTGTGAGTAAATGGGAAGATAAATGGAAAGATACTTTCAAGTCTTATGATTAATAATTATTTTATCACATAATTATTGTGATATAATATAATATATATATTATATATATAATATAATATATAATAATATAATTATTATATCACGATATTGAAAAACAGTGAAGGAATTCTATTTCCTTATCCTTCAAGATCAAATTCCTTTTTTTTAAAGAAAGATTTTATTTATTTATTCATGAGAGACACACATAGAGAGACATAGAGAGACTTAGGCAAAGGAAGAAGCAGGCTGTCTCTGGGGAGCCTGATGCAGGGACTCGATCCTAGGACCCCAGGATCACAACTTTAGCTGAAGGGAGATGCTTAACCACTGAGCCACCCAGGTGCCCCTACATTTTTTGTTTTGGAGAATGACACTATCATCCACTAAAAACATGGGAATCATTCACTCTATTACTAAGTCTCATGTATCCTACCTTCTATGTACATCTCCAGTGTCTCCTTTCTCTTCACCTCCACTTGATCAGAGCCTCCTAATCGGCTGCTTGGCTCCTGAAAGCTCGCTTTTGCTGGTTTCCCTGCTGTACGCTGCCTTCTCGTCAGTTCTCACCAGTGGCAGATTGACCTCTCTGTGGTGTAGATTTGATAATGTCCTGCTCCTTGTGGCTTTCCCTTGCCTTTGCAAAGATATATTTCATGATCTGAACCCAGTTTTCTAGTTTAACCTCATATTTTGCCAAGTTTCCATTCTACCATAAATTATATTTCAGTCAAGCTAAATTTCTTGCAGATCCTCAAATATGACATGTTCTCTCTCATGCCTATGGCCTGTTATCATGCTACCTTCTCTGCCCCTTGCACTCACCAAGCCACTCAGCTAATTCCTTCCTCCAGGAAGCCTCCCTTGAACCTCCCGGTCAGCTTTAAGTGCCACTCTCATGAATGCACAAGACACCCGTTTGTCACCTCTATCAAAGCCCTTCATACTCTATCAGGATTGTCTATGTGGAGGGAAAGCATTTAGGAAAAAAACCTATACTTCTTTCCCTCATATTCTCTGATAGCCCTGTTCTTTCCTCACTTAGAGCAGAGGGGCAGTCTACACTCACTACCCTCCAGAGTTAACGCTGTTCCATAAAAAATTCAAAGAGCAGGAAATGAGTTAATATGGCTTTTGAGTTTCCTAAAATAGACCCAAGTTGACAGTTCATGGTTTAAAGGAGAATATTTTTAAGGATCAAAGGCCTAGGTCCTCAATGTTTTATAGTACAAAGTTTCTTCCCCTAAACAACTGATTTGGAATATCCTATGGACCAGAGCCAGAAAAAAGGGAGGCAGGAGCAAGAGATGGTAAGCCCTGGGTGGGTGACTCTGAGGATGCATGAGGGTGGGCTGGGGGTACACAAGGAGAGGCTATGGGCGAGGTGGTCCAGGAGTGGAGGAGAGTACTGAGAGTATCGTTTTTTATATCCCAAAATGGAACCGAAGAAGCTGGGAGTGGGTTGGGGAAGGGGCCTCTCAGTGGGGAATGGGAGGACACCATGTGTCCTGTGTGAATTGGTAACTGGAAATCAGACATGAGCCCACACACCACAGCTGATGCCCATGTGCTAGACAATGATGCTCCTCCCTCTGATGCTCTGATGTGGAACTGGTGGGATCTGAATGCAGCCCCAGGGAGAAGAGCAGGAGGGAAACCCTAAATTGTCTACTACTGTGCCTTGACTAAGAGGAAATTCCTCACTACAAACATAGTGAGGGATCAAGATAGAAATTAAATGCGGTTATAGGAAAAAACACTAACAATTCTTGCTATCCTACATTTGTGGCCTGGAACTCCCACTGTGGCACCTATTCAAAAGGCAGCTCTCCACTGACCTGGCGACTCATTGAGGACAGGGACTACTTACATTCATCTTTGTTACCTCAGTCTGGGTAGAGACTCAGTAAGTGTTGGTCAAGTGAAAAAAAAAAAAAAATGAGTGAAGAAGCAAACCTGGATGATGAAAGTTGAGGATCTGGACAGAAGGTAATTTCCCTTGGTCTGATGGGATGTTCCTTAATCAAACTGGAATCAAACGAATGGTGTATTATCTGTTCTTTTGTCTGTTATATTTGTTCAAAATAACTATTAATTCATTATATTTATTTTTCCATATGTAATGTGAATTTAATCATTCTCATTTAATCCTTTTGTTGACATTATGATGACAACTAAATTGGAGATTTGTTTTATTGTCCACTTGTTATGTTGTCTAATTTATTTTAAAATACTTCAGCAGAAGTACTACTGTGATAGAAGTCATGCAAGGATGTGTGTGCTGGTATTAATCTACATGCCAGGGGTACCGGATTAACATTCCTAATCTTGGATAAACTGCCCAGAGGTGCTTAGTTAAAATTTTAAAAGGTCCACTCAGGAGTCCACACTCCAGAGTACTATGAGCACTTCAACTATCTCTATCTCCATCTGTAGTCAAGGGGTTACTCATTAGCATAAGTGGAATTAGAAGTAATTTTTCTTTCTTTCTTTTTTTTAAGATTTTATTCATTTATTCATGAGAGACACAGAGAGAAAGGCAGAGATATAGGCAGAGGGAGAAGTAGGTTCCCCTCGGGGAGCCTGATGTGGGACTTGATTCTGGGACAGGTGATCACGCCTTGAGCCAAAGGCAGATGCTCAACCACTGAGCCACCCAGGCGTCCCCGAAGTAATTTTTTAAAGGCAGTGTGAATAATGTTCAGCATATGTGAACTGCCTTGGTGAGGTACAGACACCCCCACCTGTGCATCTCAGTAGGGTGCCCCAGCCTAGAAGCCCCATTTGGTCCTGTGTCTCATCTCTTACCGGAGGATTTATTGTTTGATTCTGACTGGATGGCTGGTTGATCCTCCCTAGAGAATACTGCTGCAGCTGCCACGAGTGAAATCGCCATGAAAGGAGAGTGGCAGAGGGATCGAGGGAAGGAGCCGATAAGAGCATATTGTATGATTCTTTGTGTCTGTGTGCCAATAAATGTTTATATTTGTGTTGCAGGATTTGGTCTGAGATTTGCTTTCCTTGTAATGTACCACTTGGTAGCAAGTTTGTTGGGAGCAAGACCTAAACCTTCCTTCCACCTTCAGTCATTGGAAGTCACTATTTGTTAAAAGAACCCAACAGTTGCAAATGACTGAATTGGTTTAGATTAGTTAAAAACACAACACTTAATACAATGCACATTATCGATGTTTTTTTTCTGATAATATTTTCGTTTTCTGTGAGGGTAGAGATACACACAGCACAACTACAACATTCCCCTATGGTTTCTCTTCTTAATATCCTGACTCCTATATTTTCATAGCATGGCTGACCTTTGGATATGTCATTCGTTGGAATGTCACCGCACTCTTCATTTGAATTTCTTTCTGGGTTGGGACTTTATCTTATTTACCTTTGGTTGAACCCACTACAATATCTCACTAGGAGAAAGCCCTCATCATTAGATGTCGGCTGGCTGGAAAGTCATACAACAAGATAGATGAAGGACTCTTGCTTATCAGAATCTTCCTCATTGCAAAGTTCTATTACCCAATAGGATCACAGCTAATACCTGCCAGAGGGAAAGGAACAAACAGTATTGTCATGGGTCGGTAGACCCAGATCCAAAGTAACTGGGGGGCGAAATTACAGATTAGATACCATGTGACCATTAGTTGAAGACAGAAAGAAAGCAGACTCTGCTCTGATTGGAGGGTAGACAGCAGACTTCCCATCACTGGGTAGACAGCAGACTAAGAGAAGTATTTTCCAGCTTTGCTGTGAGTAAGGAGAGCACCGTGGAGAGGAGAGGTATCCCGAGAGCATCGTGGTAACGAGTAGGTTTTTTCAGCCGGTAGCCACATCTGTCAATCAAATATAAGGTTGCAGCATTAGTGTTCTACTCACCACAAATTAAGACTTGTGCAGAAGGCATGACAGCTTGTCATCATTGGACTGCTGTTGCTGATGAGAAGCTGGCACCCAGTGCAAGCCCCTTAAGAAGGCAGAGTGGGCCCCGAGAGAGTTAATTTGGCTGCAGAGGCTGGCACAGAGGTCCAGAAAGAGAGCAGGTTAGGCACACCTCGGTCCCAGTTCACTCAACAGCCAGCACTGGTGCAGGGCATTGTTTTGATTAAACCTACCCAGACTGTCTTAAGGCAGGGACGTAATTCATGGAAAAACTAATGGTGGGAACTTCAACCAGGCTGTAAGAGAGAACCAGGAATGGCTGTTATGATAAGCAGCCGTTCTTTCCATTTACCCACGGTCCCTCAGTTGTTCATGTGGGGTTGCTAGTTTTGCCCAAGAGCTTCACTGTTCACTCTTGCATTTGATTCATTTTCCCCAAATCGACTTTGCTTTGCTTTCGCAAACAGTGTGGAAGGGGCTGGACACAGACTCTCACACATGGCGGAGATGTTAAAAAGCAAAGATGAGCCCTTGCAGTGGGGCCTCAACTCTTGACCTAAGTCATTTTCTGGATCATTCAAACCCCCATCCTTTCCCTATCACTACTTCTGTCCATTTATGCTACCACCACTATCGCCAAACATGCCACCGGCCAGTCATTCTAGAACAGCATTTCCAGCATTCGCCAGATCATCAGAGTCACCTGGGGATACATATTAAAAATACACCTCCCTGGAAATGTGGGGGGGCCCAGGAACCTCTATTTTTATTAAGCATCCCCAGGCCATTCCACAACCAGGCAAACTTGAAGACTGCACTGGAGCAGTTCTAGAATTTATTTAGTTCACATCAGGATAATATGGGCGCTTATTACGATGCGGCTTCTTACCCCAGAACCCCCACAAAAGAGTCTACCTCAAAAGTCCTGGGGCAGGACCTTAGGCATCTGTAATTTAATCAACACTCCTAAGTAATTCTGAAAAAGGGGTTCGTTGGTTACACCTTGAGAAGCATTATTTTAGAGAGAAACCCTATCTGGTTTCAGACTCTCAGCCTCCAGCCAGTATGATGTGGTACTAGCCCTTTTTGTGATGGAAGGACTTTGGCCCCTTAGTGGAATCCCAAAGCCATAAATCCAAAACCCCTGGGCAGGACAGGCCACATGCAGAATGGTCACCAAAGTAAGTCACAGCACTAAAGGTAGATGCCACCCTTAAACCAGAGACAAAATGCTGCATTTAAATCAGATGTGGGTAAACCAACTTTACTATTTTATTATTATTACTCTAGTAATAAGACAAAGAATTGCTCACTGACATAGTGAGCTCTTACTGTGAGCTAAGTGCTTGAGCTCCTCTATCGCATTTAATACTTGCAGCAATTTTAATTTGCATTTTTGAGAGGATAAGAAACTTATTCAAACACATAGCAAGCAAGTGGGCCGAGCCTGGTCTCAAATCTAGGTCTTGTTGAAGTCAAAGAATATGGTATTAACTGCCATGGTGGCTGGTGGCTGGGAACACGGGTTACTTCTGAGGTCAAGACAAAGAAATCCACAAACACGACGCTATATACACCTGGAGAATTATGGATTGATCAAAGGGACCCTGAATTTGATCACAAAATCCTTTGGTGGTATATAAAAAATAGTGAAAGAGAATAAAGGGGAAAGGAGAAAAAAAATGAGTGGGAAATATCAGAAAGGGAGACAGAACATGAGAGACTCCTACTGGGAAACGAACAAGGGGTCGTGGAAAGGGAGATGGGCGGGGGGGGGGGGGGTAGGGGTGACTGGGTGACGGGCGCTGAGGGGGGCACTTGATGGGATGAGCACTGGGTGTTATGCTCTATGTTGGCAAATCGAACTCCAATAAAAAAAATCCTTTGGTGGTAAAAATAAATGATAATCATCCATCCCCATGATTTACCAGTTTTGTAAGCTCAGATTTTAATAAATGGTGTTTTATTAAAAAGTACACACCTGTATGGTCTAGGAGGGCCCTAGGCAACCCCCGCCGCCCCTGCCACAAAGTGCCAAGAATTGAAAGCCGTGGAAATTATGTAAAAGGAAACCAGCTAAGGAGGAGAGAAGACATAATTTGCCATTCCCGCGGAAACACCGCTGCGACATGAACCAGACTGTTGGGGTGCCCCCCTACCCCTACCCCCACCCCCGCCCCCGGCTTCGAGGTCCGCACCGCGGGCTCCCCTCCTCCCGCAGCCCCTGGGGCGCCCGCGCTGCAGACGACGCCGAGGCAGGTGCTCCCCCACGTGCCAGGGCGGCGCCCCGAAGCCGCAGGCCTCCCAGCCGGGCTCCCCTTCCGTGGGTCCCGGGGGGGCCTCTCATTTTCCGCCAAGTCCCTGTGTGCGGAGAGCAAACAGCTACCATCAAAGCGCCTCCCGGTGACTGTGCTCCTCTCCGGGGAGGAGCCTGCAGGGGCTGAACGCACCCTCCGGATCCGCATCTTGGAAGCAGTCCTGGGAGATGTAAACGGAGGGGGGCTGGCAGGTGGGGAGAAGGAGCACGGAGGCGAGGGGGCGCTGGAGGAAGGCCCGGGGCGCTCTGGAAGGAGGTGGGGGGGAGCCCGGGGGCCCCGCGGGTTAGCGCCGCCTTCAGTCCAGAGCGTGACCCTGGAGACCCGGTATCGAGTCCCGCATCGGGCTCCCTGCATGGAGCCTGCTTCTCCCTCTGCCTGTGTCTCGGCCTCTCTCTCTCTCTCTGTGTCTCTCATGAATAAATAAATAAAATCTTTTTTTAAAAAAATAAAAAAGGGAGGTGGGTCTCCAGCTCCACTTCCTGCCCTGCCCTCCCTCCTCCCCGCTGCCTTCGCGAAGGTTCCTTGTGGCTCTGGATCCCCGGGAGAAACCCCTTCCTTCGTTGTTGGGCCAATCGGATCATAAGCACAGATGAGAAACAGCCTAGTGCTCCCCGGAGCAGCGTGTTTCCTTAAACTCTGAAAATGCATGACAAGAATGATAACACAGGAGTCATCCTCAAAGCACAGATAACCCCAAACCTCCCTCCTGCCAGGGAGCCGCCTGAAGGCTTGCATCCTAAGCAGTTGACCTCTCTGGTTCTTCCATCAGTCACTTGCTTAAAAAGTATTTATGGGCCACCGACTGTACACCCAGCATTGAATTGAACAAAAATCAGAAATACAAGAGCCGGGTGTGCCTGCCAAAATGTCTTCGTTTAGAGGAGAACGTCATATAATAATTATATAATATAGCACAAAGCACAGCAGTAGGGTTTGAGTGCTACCCTGAAGAGAACTACAGCGACGGGCTTTTCCTTCAGAAAAAGAAAAAAGAATAAGATGGACCAGAGGTATCAAGGGAGGCTTCATGGCAGAGGCAGGCCCTGAGCTTATTAGGATTTGGAGAGCAAGAGGGAAAAGTGCAGAGGGCGACCGGAGTAGCAGAGAATAGGGTGAAAGGCACCTCCTCTTTCCAGGCCAGCTCAGATCTGTCTTGCTTCTTCTGTCTTCCACTATGAGGAGTGTGAAGGTTAATGCCTCCAGATTTCTTTAAGTCTTCAGAGAAAACAAGCCTGGTGTGTGTACATTTACATAAGCATCAATGGGATTACAGTACGCTGATTGCAATTAAAGTATTACAGACTTTTTAAAAAAGATACTAAACAGCCTAGAATTTAAAAGGGGAGCCACTGAATACCTTTCACCTTTCTCTTTGCTTGGATACATTTAAAATGTTAACTTCCAGAGGAAATAATTAACTGGGTTGATAAGAGCAAAAACTCCTTACTATATGTGGTGATTTGTTTCCTCTGGACTGTCTCAACCAAACAGCTTCATTTAGAGCAGATACGTAAGACTCCATTATAATTACAGACATCCCTAACCTGCCACTTTTCTGAACGTTTGAAACATCAAACACGGAGCCAAAAAGATCACGTTGGCATCATATTTGATTATAAAGAGGCAGTATTCTATGATGTTAGGTGAAAGCTATATTGAAACCTTACACCTGCCTGCAAATAGAATTTTAACTGGCAATTTGGCTTCTAGGTAGCGTATTATGACTTATAAAAGAATCTTTTTTCTTTCACAGAGAACACAAGGCCACAATCAGTGCCAAGTCTCTTCCCCAGAATTGCTTGGCAGTGTTCCCAGATGTTCCAACAGCCTTGTAGCAGAAGCTTTCCAACCTATTTGCTAGGTGGTGCTTTAATTTTTTTCTTTCAGTTTAATAACTTGTGATATGTCCCATCCTTCCTGGTATCATTGGACAATAGTATTTTTGACTCTCCCTTAATGTCTTATTTTCTCAGACCCCGGGGTCTTTCTAAGACTAATCTCATCATTCTTGTCTGTTACTCTCTTCACACCCAAGTGATTCTATTAATTCCTCCAACGGGCAAATCAAGTGCTAGTAGATCCAGCTTCAACTTAAAAGCTGTTCTCTAGCATGCAAGTTTCTCAAGATATTAATAAATATCCAACGAGCTAAAGGCTCTGATATCAAATAAACAAAGGAAAGTCTGCAAACCTTCTGCAGTTTCTATGTGGGCATTTATCATGCCTGTTACCTGAGAAAAACTAAAGAAATAAAGCAGAAAATCTATTTTGGTTAAGAAAAACTGATTTAATTACAGCATTCTTTCATTCTTTCTTTTGCCCTCTCTTTCTTTCCTTTTTTTCTTTCTTTTTATTTTTTATTTTTTTAAATTTTATTTATTTATTTATGATAGTCACACAGTGAGAGAGAGAGAGGCAGAGACATAGGCAGAGGGAGAAGCAGGCTCCATGCACCGGGAGCCCGATGTGGGATTCGATCCCGGGTCTCCAGTATCGCGCCCTGGGCCAAAGGCAGGCGCCAAACCGCTGCGCCACCCAGGGATCCCCCTTTTTTTCTTTCTATAAGATCCCTGGAACATAATAGTTATAATCATAACAACAACAACAATATGATAAAAGCTGACATTTATAGCTGTTTCTATCCCTTTAATGATTATCTTAGAAATTTTAACATGTATAATTAACAGGGTTTAATATTAATAGTTTTATGCTTCTTTGGAACCATATAAGAATCTTAGAATGTTTTGAGCCAATCATCACCCTTTCTAAATTATGTATTATTCTCTCTTGAAATGTAGCCTCACACATTTACATTAATTTTGCCATTGTACATGGTCAATATTTATGCTTCCATTTGCATGTATCACACATCTTCCTTCTGACTCTATATACTTTCATTGGAAGTTTCTTTTGTGAAGATGTGTTGGTAATAAACCTTTTGGGGCTGTGTCTGAATATGTCTTTATTTTGCCTTTATTTTTGAAAGATTATATCACTAAATACAGTTGACCCTTGAAAAACATAGGAGTTAGGGGTGCTCACAGTTGAAAATCTGCGTATGACTCCTGACTCCCCCCAGACTTAACTACTAAACAGCCTACTGTTGTCCAGAAGCCTTATCAATAACACAAGCACATATTCTACAGGTTATATGATGAACACATATTCTACAGGTTATATGTATTACACACTGTATTCTTACAATAAAGAAAGCCAAAGAGAGGAAATGTTATTAAAACCATAAGGAAGAGAAAATACATCTACAGGACTGTACTATAAACAATCTGCGTAAAAGTGGACACATGTAGTTCAAACCCATGATGTCTGAGGAGTGGCCATATAGAATTCTAGGTTGGAAGTTATTTTCTGACAGTACTTTGAAAATCTATTTCAATTCTTTTGGATTCCCCTGTTGTTTCTGAGAACTCAGCTATCATTGCAGATGTCCTTTTCCTTTCTTTTTTCCTTTTTCCTATCTGGCTGCTTCTTTTAATCTTCCCTGTGTTTTCATTGTTTTGAATTTGTCACTCAAATTTTTTTGCTTATGGTGTTTGGCACTTTGGGAGAGCTTAAAGGTTTGGTGTTCATAACCCCCTTTGGAAAACACTCTTTGTGTTTTTTAATATCATGTGTACCTCATTATTCTTTCTTCTTAGAACTCAGATTATATGTATGTTGGACCTGCTAACTCTTCTCTCCATGTTGCTTAATCTCTTTTTTCATATTTCCCTTTGCTTTTTCTCAGTCCCACATTATGTGTAACTTCTTCAGTTTTATCTTCCAAATCACTAATTGTTTCTTTCATGGTATTTATTTATTTATTTATTTTTGATATTTTATTTATTTATTCATGAGAGACACAGAGAGAGAGAGAGAGAGAGGCAGAGACACAGGCAGAGGGAGAAGCAGGCTCCATGCAGGGAGCCCAATACAAGACTCGATCCAGGGTCTCCAGGATCACACCCTGGGCTGAAGGCGGCTCTAAACCACTGAGCCACCTGCGTAGCCCTTTTATGGTGTTTAATATGTTATATCAACCCATCCATATTCTCCTTTTAATTATTATAATTTTCATTTCTATAGATTATTCCCAGAATGCTTTTTTCCAATTCTATTTCTTTATATATGTTAATTTATACATATTTATTTTTTATTATATATTTGGTATCTGATAATTACTATGTCATCAGTTTTAGCAGGTCTGATTCTGTGGTTTGCTATTTTTGTTGAATCTCATTTATAGTTGTGTGTTTCTTATGTGTACAGTAATATTTTGCTGAATGCATGGAACATGGGACCTTACCTAGGGGATTTCTCTGAGGTTTGGTTGTGTTAAAACAGAAAACCACAAGCCCAAAATGGAGTCAGTTATGCTAGGCCAAGTCACTAACTGGGGCTTAATACCTAATCCAATTGCAGTTTCAACCTCCCCCAGAAATGTAGTCTTAACCAATCAGTCAGGAATTTTCTGGCCAGAACCAATGAATTAATTGGTTCCAATTAATTTGTTCTCAATTACCAATGAGGTAATCTGTCTCATGGATCCCCTCTAGTCACCCCAAAAAGATGAGATCATCCACTTAACAACCCAGCCTTCCCCCTAAGGGAAGTAACTTTGTCTAAAACAATCCTTTCTTTTCTTTTTTCTAATTGTTCTACTCCATTTCTGCCTATAAAATCTTTCCATTTTGTACAGTTCCCCAGAGCACCATTTTACTTGTTATATGGGATGATGTTCAATTCGTGAATCAATTAATAAACCAATTATATCTTTAATATGTTCTCAGTTCAATTTGTGTTCCCTAATCATGGTAAAATTAACTTTCTCAAAGAGGATTTGTTTATTCTACCAGACAGGGACATTTGCCCTACCAAATAGAATATTTACCATAGAGCTATAGTAATTAAGAATATGTGGTGTTGGCACATATTTTTTATTTGTCTAAATAGAGCTCAGAAACAGATGTTCATATATATGGAAAGTTGATATATGGTAGTGTAGTGTTGCAGGCCCTAAGCAAAAGATGGTCTATGCAATAAATGATGCATGATAATAAAGAAAGAGATCCAAATGCGATTGCATCAGGAAAAATGTACCCTAACCACATCAGGTTTTTTTATGAGGAGAAATGTAAGAGCTAGAGTGAATAGCAATCATTCTTAAATTGAGACCCATGTATTGAATTCACGATAGATATGAACCTAAATAGTATATAAAAAAGTATATATATATTTAATGCATATATATATGCATTAAAAATTGTAGAAAAAAGGGATTACATATGATTTTTAGTAATCATAACTGATAGTGGCAATATTAGCATTGGTTTTCTGTGACTATACTCTGTATCAGGCGAGATAAGGCAAATGAATAGTTGTGTATGTTCTAATTGTATTTTCCCCTGTGTTTTTGAGAACCGTATTTCTCAATGTGGAAGAAAAGAGATATAGATATAATATAGAAGAGGTTAAATTTAAAAATCTGTGTTTCTGAATTTAATTGGAAATATGGGAATAAATAGCATAAATTAATCTTTTCTTCCCTTCCTCCTTTCTTCCTTTTATCTATCTATCTATCTATCTATCTATCTATCTATCTATCTATCTATCATCTATCTATCTATCATCTATCTAATTTATTCACTGAAAAGGCCTCAAAGCAATGACCAACCAATGACATCATCCATACCTGTATTCAGATTGTAGTCTTGAAATGTCATTTCATATTGGGAAAAAAAAAAACAAACAAAAAAAACAGTATGTCATGAAGAAATGGCTGATTCTAGGTATGGAGCAGGAAATTAACAAGATAAACCTGGATATATTCATATATCAGATATTAAAAAAGCAAAGACCACTAGGGTTATATCAAAATGACTGGGAAGCCAGCTTAAAAAGGCTACCACTTCATTCCATTCCATTCCATTCCATTCCATTCCATTCCTACATCCTAGCACAATTTGAATTTCAAGAAGGATAAGAATTGCAGTGAACTGGAACCATTAGATGTTTCAAGCCCATGCATTTCTAGTGGCATTTTTGGATATAAGCAACTGAATCATTATCTTGAACACAGATTAAATAAAAGGAAAGAATCAAACACCTTGCTTTCTTTTATGAACTGTACCATTGGAGCACTAAATAGATGAAGAGAAGTTTCTCTTTATAAAATTACACCAGCCAGTAAAATGATAACATTGGAACACCATTTTACTTACATAACAAAATAACAATAACTAGACATCATGTGTCTATTGATGAAAAAATATGTCATCTTTGATTCCAAAGACATCAAATCTGAGTCAAGCCCCTGTATCTAGCTTCTAACCTGCAAGAAATATATGGGTCATGTTAAACTGGACCATGAATAGGATCAGCAAAATCCACTGTATGAAACTACAGTTCAAATGGCCTAGTTTGATTCAAGAGAGGGATGGAGGAGTAGTAACCTGTAGGTTAAAAGACACTCAAAACACATATGAAGTTTTAAAAGGAATCATACAGTATGTGTATTTTTGCATTTTGTTTCTTTCCTTCAGAATAATGTTTTTGAGATTCATCTATGCTGCCATGTATCAGTAGTCCATTTTTGTTTATTACTGAGTAGTCCATTGTATATCACAATTTGTTTATCCAGCATTTTGGGTGGTTTCCAGGTTTTGGCTACATGAATAAAATTGCCATGAAAATCTTTGTACAATTGTATACAGTTGTGTATATTGTGGAATATGTTTTCATTTCTCTTTGGGAAATATCTAGAATTGTTGGTTTGTATGTATGGTAAGTGTATATTGAACTTTTTTTTTTTTTTTTGAGTTCAATTTGCCAACATATAGCATATTACCCAGTGCTCATCCCGTCAAGTGCCCCCCTCAGTGCCCATCACCCAGTTACCCCATCCCCCCCACCTCCCCTTCTATCACCCCTTGTTCGTTTCCCAGAGTTAGGAGTCTCTCATGTTCTGTGACCCTCACTGATATTTCCCACTCATTTTCTCTCCTTTCCCCTTTATTCCCTTTCACTATTTTTTATATTCCCCAAATGAATGAGACCATATCATGTTTCTCCTTCTCTGATTGACTTACTTCACTCAGCATAATACCCTCCAGTTCCATCCACGTCGAAGCCAATGGTGGGTATTTGTCATTTCTAATGGCTGAGTAATATTCCATTGTATACATAGACCACTTCTTCTTTATCCATTCATCTTTCGGTGGACACCGAGGCTCTTCCACAGTTTGGCTATTGTGGACATTGCTGCTATAAACATCGGGGTGCAAGTGTCCCAACGTTTCATTGCATCTGTATCTTTGGGGTAAATCCCCAACAGTGAAATTGCTGGGTCGTAGGGCAGGTCTATTTTTAACTCTTTGAGGAACCTCCACACAGTTTTCCAGAGTGGCTGCACCAGTTCACATTCCCACCAACAGTGTAAGAGGGTTCTCTTTTCTCCGCATCCTCTCCAACATTTGTGGTTTCCTGCCTTGTTCATTTTCCCCATTCTCACTGGTGTGAGGTGGTATCTCATTGTGGTTTTGATTTGTATTTCCCTGATGGCAAGTGATGCGGAGCATTTTCTCATGTGCTTGTTGGCCATGTCTATGTCTTCCTCTGTAAGATTTCTGTTCATGTCTTTTGCCCATTTCATGATTGGATTGTTTGTTCTTTGTTGTTGAGTTTAATAAGTGCTTTATAGATCATGGGTACTAGCCCTTTATCTGATATGTCATTTGCAAATATCTTCTCCCATTCTGTAGGTTGTCATTTAGTTTTGTTGACTGTTTCTTTTGCTGTGCAAGAAGATTTTTTATCTTGAGTAAGTCCCAATAATTCATTTTTGCTTTTGTTTCCCTTGCCTTCATAGATGTATCTTGCAAGAAGTTGCTGTGGCCAAGTTCAAAAAGGGTGTTGTCTGTGTTCTCCTCCAGGATTTTGATGGATTCTTGTCACACATTTAGATCTTTCATCCATTTTGAGTTTATCTTTGTGTATGGTGTAAGAGAATGGTCTAGTTTCATTCTTCTGCATGTGGATGTTCAATTTTCCCAGCACCATTTATTGAATAGACTGTCCTTTTCCCAGTGGATAGTCTTTCTTGCTTTGTCAAATATTAGTTGACCATAGAGTTGAGGGCCCATCTCTGGATTCTCTATTCTGTTCCATTGATCTATATGCCTGTTTTTGTGCCAGTACCACACTGTCTTGATGATCACAGCTTTGCAACCTGAAATCTGGCATTGTGATGCCCCCAGCTCTGGTTTTCTTTTTTAATATTCCCCTGGCTATTCGGGGTCTTTTCTGATTCCACACAAATCTTGATTTATTCCAACTCTCTGAAGAAAGTTCATGACATTTTGATAAGGATTGCATTAAATGTGTAAATTTCCCTGGGTAGCATTGACATTTTCACAATATTAATTCTTCCAATCCATGATCATGGAATGTTTTTCCATCTCTTTGTGTCTTCCTCAATTTCTTTCAGAACTGTTCTGTAGTTTTTAGGGTATAGCTAAAACCAAAAGTTTTACCTCTTTGGTTAGGTTTATTCCTAGGTATCTTATGCTTTTTAGTGCAATTGTAAATGGGATTGACTCCTTATTTTCTCTTTCTTCAGTCTCATTGTTAGTGTATAGAAATGCCACTGATTTCTGGGCATTTTGTATCCTGCCACACTGTTGAATTGCTGTATGAGTTCTAGCAATCTAGGGGTGGAGTCTTTTGGATTTTCTATGTACAGTCTCATGTCATCTGCAAAGAGGGAGAGTTTGACTTCTTCTTTGCCAATTTGAATGCCCTTTATTTCTTTTTGTTGCCTGATTGCTGAGGCGAGGGCTTCTAGTACTATGTCGAATAGCAGTGGTGAGAGTGGACGGATGTTGTGTTCCTGATCTTAGGGGAAAGGCTCCCAGTGTTTCCCCATTGAGAATGATATTTGCTGTGGGCTTTTCGTAGATGGCTTTTACAATGCTGAGGAATGTTCCCTCTCTCCCTACACTCTGAAGAGTTTTGATTAGGAATGGATACTGTATTTTGTCAAATGCTTTCTCTGCATATATTGAGAGGATCATATGGTTCTTGTTTTTTCTCTTGTTGATACACATTCTTCTCAAGTGCACATGGAACTTTCTCCAGAATAGACCACATACTGGGTCACAAATCAGGTCTTAACCAATACCAAAAGATTGGGATTGTCCTCTGCATATTTTTAGACCATAATGCTTTGAAACTAGAGCTAAATCACAAGAAGAACTTTGGAAGAAATTCAAACACGTGGAGGTTAAAGACCATCCTGCTAAAAGATGAAAAGGTCAACCAGGAAATTAGAGAAGAATTAAAAAGATTCATGGAAACTAGTGAGAATGAAGATACAACCATTCAAAATCTTTGGGATCAGCAAAAGCAGTCCTGAGAGGGAAATATATCGCAATACAAGCATCCCTCAAAAAACTGGAAAAAACTCAGATACAAAAGCTAACTTTGCACCCAAAGGAACTGGAGAAAGAACAGCAAACAAAACCTACACCCAGCAGAAGAAGAGAGTTAATAAAGATTTGAGCAGAACTCAATGAAATAGAGACCAGAAGAACTGTGGAACAGATCAACAAAACCAGGAGTTGGTTCTTTGAAAAAATTAATAAGATAGATAAACCATTAGCCAGCCTCATTAAAAACAAAGGAGAAAAGACTCAAATTAATAAAATCACGAATGAAAAAGGAGAGATCACCACCAATACTGAGGAAATAGAGATTTTATTTATTTATTTTTTTAAAGATTTTATTTATTTATTCACGAGAGACACACACACACACACACACACACACAGAGGCAGAGACACAGGCAGAGGGAGAAGCAGGCCCCATGCAGGGAGCCTGATGTGGGACTGATTCCAGGTCTCCAGGATCAAATATGGTAATTCTTATATGTTGCTGGTGAGAAAGTAAGGGGCACAACCACGGTTGCAACATATAAGAATTATAGCTACTCCATATTTACACCAATATTTGTCAGTATTTGGGGACATTTTATGGATTTATAATGGTATAAAATTGTGGTTTTAATTTCCCTATTTACGATTAATGTTAAGCATTTTTTCATGTGCCTATTTAGCATTCTTGCTTTGTTTGTGTGTGTGTATTGACTGATTTGAGAGAGTTCTTTGTATATTTTGGATGTAAGACTTATGTCAGATAGTTGTACTGTAAATATTTTCTCCCTGTCTGTGGCTTATTTTTTAATTTTTTGAAGGTGTCTTTGAAAGAGCAGAAGTTTGTTTGTTTGTTTTATAAAATCCAATGGATCATTTTTTCACTTAGGATTTATGCTTTTTTTTTAAACTAAGAAATCTTTCACTATCTGAAAGTCATGAAGAGGGTTGCCTATATTTTCTTCTAAAAAGTTTTTTCTTTTAAAAATCTCAATAATTCTGGCTAAAGGTTTATTGATTAAAGAAACTTTTCTAGGGATCCCTGGGTGGCGCAGCGGTTTGGCGCCTGCCTTTGGCCCGGGGCGCGATCCTGGAGACCCGGGATCGAATCCCACATCGGGCTCCCAGCATGGAGCCTGCTTCTCCCTCTGCCTGTGTCTCTGCCTCTCTGTCTCTCTCTGTGTGACTATCACGAATAAATAAATAAAATCTTTAAAAAAAAAAAAACTTTTCTATATTATTGATTCTAATTTTTATCTATGTTCTATAACATTATTTCAATTTACTCTTCTTTTTCTAGATTTTTACATTGGAAACTTAAGTAATTGATTTTAGTCCTTCCCTCTTTTTAAATATAAGCTTTTGAAGCTATGAATTTCCCTCTAAGAGTGGTTTATACATTAAATAGTTAAATGTTTTGGCTGTGTCCCCCATCTTTTGACATGTTTCATTTTCATTGTTATTCAGTTCTAAATATTTACTGAGTTCTCTTGTGAATATAACTTTTTCCATCATTTTACTATTTTTCTAACAGCTTTGAGATAAAATTAATATATCATACAATTAACCAATATTAAAATGTACAATTCAATAGCTTTAAATCCACAGCTGTGCAACCATCACTACAACCAATTTTAAAACCTTTTTACCATCTTAAAAAGAAACTATATACCCTTTAGCAGTCACTCCCATTTTCCTTATTCACCCAGCCCTTGGCAACCACTAATCTACATTCTGTCTCTATAGATTTTCCTATTCTGAACATTTCATAGAAATGGAATAATACAATATGTAGCTTTTTGTGTCTGCCATATATTTTCAAGGTTCATTCATGTTGTAGATTGTATAGTAGAATGTATAGCAGAATCAATTTACCACATTTTGTTTATCCATTCATTATTTGATGGATATTTGAGTTGTTTTGACTATAATGTTATAAATATTTATGTACAAGTTTTTGTGTGGATATGTTTTCATTTTTCTTAGATAACTACCTAGAAGTAGAGTTTTTGACTCACACAATAATTCCATGTTTAACATTTTGAGGAACTGCCATATTGTTTTCCAAAATGGCCCCACCATTTTACATTTTCACCAGCAGTGTATAAGGGTTCTAATTTCTCCACATTCTTATCAACTTTTTATTGTCTTTTTTATTCTGGCCATGCTAACGGGTGTGAAGTGATATGTCACTGTGGTTTTGATTTGCACTTCCACGATGACTAATGATGTTGAGCATCTTTTCATGTGCTTATTGGCCATTTATATATCTTCTTTGGGGAAATGTCTATTCAGATCCTTTCCCACTTTAAAAACAGGTTGTTGGGGCACCTAGGTGACTCAGTCAGTTAAACATCTGCCTTTGGCTCAGGTCATGATCCCAGTGTCATGAGATCAAGTCTTACATCTGGCTGGTTGTTTGGTGGGAAGCCTGCTTCTCTTTCTGCTGCTTGTGCTCTATCTCTCTCTCTCTCTGCCAAATAAAATAAAATAAAATAAAATAAAATAAAATATCAAATCAAATTAGGTTGTCTTTTTTATTATTGAGTTATGATAGTTTATATAGCCTAAATACAAATCCCTTATAAGATACATGATTTACAAATATTTATCCCATACTGTGGAATATCTTCTCAAATTTTGGATGGTGTCCTTTGAAGCAAAAAGATCTAATTTGATGATGTCCAATTGATCTATTTTTTCTTTGGTTGCTTATGTCAAATCTTCAATTATTTTCCTTCAGTGTATCTGTGTCCTTACATTTAACATGGGTTTCTTATGGATAGTGTATGATTAGATCTTGCTTTTTTATTCAATCTGAGAGTTTGTCTTTTAATTAGAATATTTGGGCCATTTACATTTAATCCAATGTTCAATATATTTGGGTTTAAACCTATATATTTGTTATTTTTTCAACTCATTCTGCTATCTACCTATCTTCTTATCTATCATCTATTTTCTCTCTTTTTTTGGTTTAATTTATTATGTTTTAGCATTGACTTTTATCTCTATAATTAATTTTAGTCTATCAATTTTATTTTTCTTTATTTACTGTCTTATTACTTATACTTAAAAGAAAAATTGGTTGCCCCCAGGTTTTATGACATACATATTTATCAAAACTACCTTCAAATAATATATTAATTGGCATATAAAACTCTTACATTATGTTTCCACTTCCCTCCTCCTTTCTTTTATGCCCTTCTTATTTGTTTTGTTTCTACATCTGTTATAAAACACAGAAAACATTATTATTATTATTATTACCATAAAAGGTTAATTATATTTTACTAAAATTTAAAAATAAGAAAATAATATATTTATCTACATATTTATTATTGCTGATACTCTTCTTTTAAATAAATCCACATTTCCCTCTTGTGTCATTATATCCTGTTGGAGCAACTTTTCTTCTAGCTTTATTTTTTTTTAAGACTTTATTGGGATGCCTGGGTGGCTCAGTGGTTGAGTGTCTGCCTTTGGCTCAGGGCATGATCCTGGGGTCCAGGATCAAGTCCTGCACTGAGTTCTTTGCAGGGAGCCTCTGCCTATGTCTCTGCCTCTCTCTGTGTCTCCCATAAATAAACAAAATAAAAAGCTTTAAAAAATTTTTAAAAATAAGGATTTTATTTATTTACTTTATACAAAGAGTGTGCATGAGGAAGGGTGGGGGGCAGAGGAAGAGAGATAGAGAAAAATCTCAAGCCGACTCCATGCTGAGCATGGAGCCCAACCTGGGGCTCAATCTCATGAGATCTCATGACCCTGAGATCATGACCTGAGCTGAATAAAGAGTCAGGTGCCCAAGCTACTGAGCCACCCAGGAGCCTCTTTTTCTAACTTTCTTTTTTTTCTTTTCTTTATTTTTTTTAAAGATTTTATTTATTTATTCATGATAGTCACACAGAGAGAGACAGAGAGGCAGAGACACAGGCAGAGGGAGAAGCAGGCTCCATGCACCCGGAGCCCGACGTGGGATTCGATCCCGGGTCTCCAGGATCGTGCCCCGGGCCAAAGGCAGGCGCCAAACTGCTGCGCCACCCAGGGATCCCTTCTAACTTTCTTATAATGTAGTTCTCTTGGTGACGAATTGTCACAGCTTTTGTCCAAAAAAATTACCCATATTTTGAAGAATATTTTAGTTACATACAGAGTTCTAGATTGACAATATTTTTCCCCTTTTAGTATTTTAAAGATGCCAGTCCATTGTCTTCTGGTTTACCTAGTTTCTGACTATAGGTATTAATAATTCTTAACTTTGTTTCTCTATACAGACAATTTTTTCTCTTTGACAGCTGCTAAAATATTTTTCTTTATCACTTACTTTTAGCACTTTATGATATGTCTTATGTCACTCTGTATGTGGATGTGATACCTGGTTTGAGGTCATTTGAACTTCTTGGATCTGTGGAAATCTTCTTGGATCAAATTTGGAAATGTGTGCATTTTATTATTAATCCTATCTAGTGACTTTTTTCATTTCAAATATTTATTTTTCTTTTTTTTTAAGATTTCATTTATTTATTCATAGAGACACAGAGACAGAGAGAGAGAGAGTGAGGCAGAGACACAGGCAGAGGGAGAAGCAGGCTCCATGCAGGGAGCCTGACGTGGGACTTGATCCCGGGTCTCCAGGATCACACCCTGGGCTGCAGGCAGCGCTAAACCGCTGCACCACTGGGGCTGCCCTAATTTTTCTATTCCTGAAGTTCATTCTAATTTATTTTTTATATCTCCCATCTCTTTTTTCAAATGTTCACGTCTTTCTTTATATACTTGAGCATTATATTAATAACTGTTCTATCATCCATTACATCCAGAATTTCTATAATTTCTGGATCTGTTTCTATTGACTGCTTTTTTTCTCCTGGTTAGAGATCACATTTGCCTCCTTCTTATTATATCCAGTAAAAGAAAACTTACCGGCTCTGGACATTGTAGATCTTACATTATTGACTATCTGGATTCTGTAATGTTCTTTTATAGAGGGTTGGGTTTTGTATTCAGAAATGCTTACATCATTCTCAAATCAAAGTAATCTTCTCAAGGACTGTTTTAAAGCTTTTCAAAGTAGTGCTAAAATAGATTTCACTCCAGGAATAGTTTAGTCCTACTTCTAAGGTGTGACCTCTCAAGACTCACTACTAAATGTCCCAACTAATCTCCAATGATTCTCCACTATAGATGATCAAGTTTGGAAACCTTCATCTCTGTGGAAGCCGACAACTTCCCAGCATTCGTTGAACAGTTTGTGCAATTTTAGCCTGTGCATGTGTGCAGCCCAGTACTCATCAAAGATTTGAAGCAATCTTTATAGAAATTTCTAGAGGTTTTTTTTTCCTTTTTCCTAAAACTTCCTTATTCCTGAATATGTTAATAAAATTTGATAAATTAAATCGTAAATGACCATTATTTCTTAAAACTACCCCATAACAAACAACAAATCTGATTATCATTCAAATGATAACATGTATGACTACATTATTTATATTGATAATTTACATATACTTCAGTCAATAAAGTGAAGAAATGAAGTATTATTTCTTTGGTATTTACTAACTGACAAGTAATTTTATTATTATCCAAGTAATACAATACATTATCAGTCCCAGCCTTGCAATATTGCTTCATGTAGCTCAGTGGCAATTTCTAAGTGGCAGCAGCAGTAGCTAGTTCAGAAATTCTGTAGCTCCTAAATGCTTGCCCTCCTTAAGAGCAAATATATGCCCAGCCCATTTCAGGTAGCAAAATATGCCTCTGTCTCAGTTTGGATTCCCCAAAATCAGGATCTGAGAAAAGAAATTTCAGTACAAGTAATTTATTTGGGAGGTGATTCTAGAAAGAACATTGTGGGAATAGGAAAATAAGACATAAAAGGGATAAAGCCAATGAATTGTGAATTAATGAATTGTGGGTGGCTGGGGCTTAACACTTCTGAGGATATTATAAAAAAATGGGTGGAATATACCTGAAAACTGTCCCTGTGAGGGAACAAAAAGCTGAATTTTTTATTTACTTACTTTCATTCTTCGTTGGTTGAAGGCAGCTCCTGGAACATTGGTTCCCAGAATTGTTGGCCTACTCCAGTTTTTACAGCATTAGGGAATATAGCTAAGCTTAGTCCTGAAGCTAGACAATGCTCTCAGGCAGAGTCACGGGAATCCACCAAAAGTGTGTGGGAACCACCGGTAGGTGACCTTTACGGTGGATGAAGGGGATATGGGTGGGGCATCATCAGAGTTCCCCCTTTCCTTGGAAACAGGAAACTCATTCAAATCTCCTTTTCTGTTTACCCTAATCAAGCAAAACAACATTAAACACCAAAAAAGAAGGAGAATAATATAAGTCACTGATGGACGCTTGACCCTGAACAATACTCGTGGGTAAGGAGAGAGGCAAAACAGTTACTAACAGTTGCTGAATGGGCAAAGGTTAAAAAAAAAATAGTCTATAAGCAAACCAAACTTTTGGCCTCTTCAGCAGATTCCTTCCTTTAACCTTCTGTCCATCTGGCAAGAGGTTTGTGGTGCAGCTGGTCTCTATGGCAGTCAGACTCATGGCTTTTGTATTTATATTAGCAGTGGATAATGTAGTATGATTTTTTAAGGAAGGGACATAGCCCTTAAGTCTGTTCCCAGAGAATAGTTGTGGCCATTGTTCTCTCAATTCTTCACAATTCACACCAAAGGATGTGAAGGGAGGGAAAAAGACTTTCTATAGCATATAAGTAACATAAAGACTAGTCAAGCCAAAGGCCATTATGGTCAACTTATTTTAATTTCTGAAAGAACCATGACCAAACTAAAGCAATATAGTCATCTTTTTATAATTAATTTTAATTTGTAAGTGAATTCTTAAAGAAACAGTATCAGGATAAATCCATATGAAGGCAGAATCAGGGACCCCAGGAAGAATAATATTATGGATATAGTCACCTTCACCATATCTAAGTCCCAAAGTCCTTTGATAGGACAGATGCCTTTATTTCTCCAATGAGATAAGTCTTAATTATAAGTAGGCCTGCAATAGGTAACAGTCTGATTTTACTTCATTCATTCATTCAATAATGTCTAGCATTGTTTGAGGTACTTGGAATAGTATAGTGAACAAAATAACCAAAATCTTTGACTTCATGTGGCTCATTATTAATTGGGAGAGACCAACAATAAGTAACTAAATATAATAATCAAGTATTGTAATCCCTAAGGCTTAAAATAAATAAGAATATAGGGTATCAGGAACACAGAAATGCTGTGTTGTTATTTAGTAAACAGCCTCTCTACTAAGGTGAGTTTTGAGCACGGCAAAAATTAAGTAAAGTAAGAGTGGATGCCAGTCATGGACATATCTGGGGAAGAGTGTTTCAGACTGAGAGATAGCAAATGCAAAGACCCTGAGGTAGAGATATGACTCAATTCAAGATTAGTAAAGAGACCAAAAGCAACTGAGCTAAGAGAAGTTATAGGAGGGAGTGGCCAGAGAGACATTTGGATGAGGTTAAAACACTTATAAAGCACATAGAGCCTATGAACCAGTGAAGGAATTTGGTCATTGCTCTGAGTGACATATGAAGCCATTGGAGAATTTTTACTTGTACTTTTAAAAGAGCCCTCTAGCTGTTTCAGTGGAGTAGGGTTGGAAAACAAGCAACTAAGATATTATTACAATAATCCAGGCAAGATAGTAGAGTCTTGGACCGGATCAGTGCAGTAGTTGTGGAGATGTTAAGAAGGTATTGGAAATGTGGATGTAGCTGATAGTAGAGCCACAGAATTTGTTCAAAGGAATGCGGGATAAAGAGAGGAATCAAGGATGATTTCAAGATTCTTAGGCAACTGGAAGGGTGGAGTTGCCATTTATGGATATAGGGAAGACTGGGAAAAACAGGTTTGATAGGAGAAATCACACCTTTAGTTTTGGTCATGTATGTTTGAAATGTCACTTAGATATCTACGTGGAGATGTCACATAGGTAACTGAATATACATCTGGACTCCTGGGACAAAAAGTCCTGACTGAACATATAAATTCAGTCATCATATTTAAAGCCATTTAACTAAAGGAATCACTAAAGGAGTGGGTGTAGTTATGGAAAAGAGGTCCAATAATCAAATCCTGGACTTGGGAGTCAGGGAAAAGAGAAGGAACCAATAAAAGAGAACATGAAGTAGCAACCACTGAACTAGAAGGAAATTCAAGAGAGAATAGTGTACTAGAAACCAAAGGAAGAAAAGATTCCCAAGGAGGAAGGGAGAGAGAGATCGATTATGTCAAACACTACTGATTGGTCAAACAAGAGAAAGATGGAGAACTAAACATTGTATTTGATATCAGTATCATTTGGATGTTGGTGGCCTTGACAATTAAAGGGTAAATGGCTAATATAGGATCTCTTCCTGAAAATGGGTTTATTTGAGAGAGAGAGAGAATTGAGCACTTGAAATGGAGTGAAGAGGAAGAAAATTAAAAATAATGAAGAAGGAAGCTTGAAGGCCAATACATCAAAATTAAATAACGATATGCAAGTTCCCTCACTGCCCTTGGCCTCAATACTGAGAAAGGCCTAAGGAGAGAGTTGGTCTCTATCCTCAGATTTCTCTTCTGAATGAATAATGGGAATATTGATTGTACCTACCTTACAGTGGTATGCTTGGGATTCAATGAGTTAAAGCATGCAAATTATTAGAATACTTTCTGGACACAATAAGTTCTTAATAAATGTTTGCTATAATCATTGTAATATCATCATCATGTTTAATATTCTTATTTTCCCTTTAGTTTGGACATTTCATGACTCTATGTCATCATTACCATCTTGCTTAGCACTAACCACCCTGATGGCTAGTTCTAGTTTTGTACTGCCACGTAGGGTGCATTTGTTTCCTACCCAGATATTAGTCATGGCTTCCTTGTTGTCTTCTCAGTAAGAGTCAATTATAGATCAGAGTAAAGTTTAAAAAAAATGAGTTGGAATAGTTTTCCCTTGGATGAGTGGTTCTTTATTGATAACCATGGATTCATAGATACAACAGGCTTTAATGTTAGGGTTTTAATCTTAGGTTCACTTGGCTTGAGATAAAGCATTCTCTTGGAAAACTGGTCCCTGAGCTTGCTGTGCTTTGGAAATGGCTCCTCTCCACAGTTTATATTTTTTTGCCTGGTTGTTTTTGAAGTGTTTACACTGCCCTCTCCAGCTAAAATTGCTGGGCTGACTTTGTTTCATCTGGACTTTATATTACACCATAATGATTAATCCACTTGGTCTGTGCCAAAATCAGCTAGCATCTAAGTACCACTTGTAATTTCCACATCCAATGAAATAATTCATTCTAGCCTGCAGTTTGTACTTGATAAATGTCCAGTCCTTGTCTACAGTACACCTGGGACCTTTGGTATAACATCATGATGGCGAGAGATTTTTAAAGTTAATTTCTTGCTCTCTTTCATCCCCTCTCCATTTTTCAAATTTGAGGGCGGGTCTTTATGGATGTGGGGCTGGTACTGATAAGACTCACAGCAAAAGAAAGAGCCAAGAGAAGGTGATAGTTAGTTGGTCTCTCACTGAATTTGATCTGTCTTCCCTCCATGAGCCAAGGATGGCAACAGGGAGCTGCCCCTGAGCCAAAGCACAGTCAGTGAGGTGAGGAGTTCATTGAGGAAGGAGTGCGAACCTTTGACGCCCACTGCCTTGATTCCTCAGGACACTGTCCAGACTCTTTGAGGACTCTATGTACGTGTGTATTTGTGTGTGATATCTTTATTTGTATTTTCCAGATATGGAAATGGAGGTTCAGAGAGAACTGTGTGAGAAGTCACACAACCATAAGTAGTAAAGTCAGGATTTGTGCTCAGAGCAGGCTAATTCCAAAGTCTATGTTCTTAAACCCTATTGCACACTGCCTCTTGACTCAATCTTACTTTTTTTTAAAGTGTACAAGTAAGTGGGTGTTAGTATATTCAAGCATTTTGCAAACATCACAATCAATTTTAGAATATTTTCATCACCAAATGAAAGCCGTGTACCTTTTATCCATCACCCCTAACCCGACTATTCTGCTAGCGCTAGGCAACCACTAACCTACTTTCTGTCTGTACATTTGCTTATTCAGAACATTTCATATAAACGGAATCATACAATATTGGTCTTTCATGGCTGGCTTCTTTTAATTAACATAAATTTTAAATACAATTTTTAAGAGGAGCTTTAGGTTCAGAGAAAGATTAAAAGGAGAATACAGAGAGTTCCCATATACTCCCAGCCCCTACAAATAAAAGCCTCCCCCATTATCAATATCTCCCAGCAGAGTGGTACATTTGCTATAACCAATAAACCTACACTGCCACGACATAATCACCCCAAGTCCATAGTTTGCAGGAGGTTTCACTCTCAATGTTGTACATTCTCTGGGTCCGGACAGATGTATAATCTGTCATAATAGTATTATACAGAGTATTTTCACTGTCCCACCTATTCACCCCTCCCTCCCTGCCCCACATCCCTGGCAACCACTGCTCTTTTCACTGTCCCTATAATTTTGTCTTTTTCAGAATGTCATATAGTTGCCATATTGTATATTGCCTTTTCAGATTGGCTTCTTTCACTTAGTAATATCATTTCAATTTCCTTCATGTCTTTTCATGGCTGGATAGGTTGCTTCCTTTTAGTACCGAGTAATATCTATTGTCTAGATGTACCACAGTTTATTTATCCATTCATCTACTGAAGAACATCTTTGTTGCTTCTAAGTTTTGGCAATGATGAATAAAGATGCTATAAACATCTGTGCATGGGGTTTTGTGTGGACATAAATTTTTAACTCCTTTGGGTAAACACCAAGAAACATGATTGCTGGATCATATGGGAAGAGTGTATTTAGTTTTGTAAGAGACTGCCAAACTGTCTTCCAAAGTGACTGTACCATTTTACACTCACAGCAGTACATGGGAATTTCTGTTGCTCTGTATCCTCAACAGTATTTGGTGTTGTCAGTATTCTGGATTTTGATCATTTTTATAGGTATGCAGTGGTAGCTCATTGTTGTTTTAATTTTCATTTCCCCAATAATATATGATGTGGAACATCTTCTCATGTACTTATTTGCTATCTGTATATTTTCTTTGGTGAGGTGTCTGTCAAAGTCTTTGGCTATTTTAATATTTGATTGTTAGTTTTCTTATTGTTGAGTTTGAAGAGTTCCTTGCATATTTTGGATAACAGTCTCTTATCCGACATGTTTTTGTAAGTAGTTTCTCCCAGGCTGTGGCTTATCTTTACATTCCCATGACATTGTCTTTCACAGAGGACAAGTTTTTAATTTTAATGAATTATCAATTATTTGTTTCATGGATCATGCCTTTGGTGTTCTATCTAAAAAGTCCCTTGCCATATCCAAGATGATCTAGATTTTCTCCTGTTATATTCTTTTATTGTTTTGTATTTTACATTTAGGTCTCTGATCTATACTGAGTTAATTTTTGTAAGGAGTGTAAGGTCTGTCTAGATTCCTTTTTTTTTTTTTTTTTCCTTGTGGATATCTAGTTGGTCCAGCATCATTTTTGGAAAGACTGTCTTTTATATATTGCTTTTACTCCTTTACCAAAGATCAGTTAACTGTATCTATCCAGATATATTTATAGGCTCCCTATTCTGTTGCATTAATCTGTCTATTCTTTCAGTACCAACTGTCTTGATTATTGTAGCTTCATCGTAAATCCTGAAGTTGGGTAGTTTCAGTCCTCTGACTTTCTACTTTTCCTTCAATATTGTTTTGGCTATTCTGAGTTTTTTACCTCTTTCTATAAATTTTAGAATCAGTTTATCCATATCCGCAAGATAACTTGTTGGGATTTTGATTTTGACTGTATTGAATTTATACAAGTTGGGAAGAACTGACATCTTGATAATATCGAATACTTCTCCATTTGCTTAGTTTATAAACTAAATTAGTTTATTTATTTCTTTGATTTCATTCATCAGAGTTTTGTATTTTCCTCATAAAGATCTCGTCCAGCTTTTATTAGATTTATACCTAAGTGGGGTGCCTGAGTGGCTCAGCCAGTTAAGCGTCTGCCTTCAGCTCAGATCATGATCCCAGGGTCCTGGGGTTGAGCCCTGCATCCGGCTCCCTCTTGGCAGGGAGTCTGCTACTCCTTCTCCTTCTGCCACTCACCCTGCTTGTGCTCATTCTCGCTACCTCAAATTAAAAAGAAAAGATTTATACTTAAATATTCATTTTTGGGTGTGCTAATAAAAATGCTGGTGTTATTACTTTCAAATTCCACTTATAATTTCTGGTATATAGAAAAGTGATTGACTTTTTGACATTAGCTTTATATCCTATTAAGCATTATATTAGTTCTAGGAGTTTTTTTTTTTCGTATTGATTCTTTCTGATTTCCTACATAGACAATCATATCATTTGCAGACAAAGACAGTTTTATTTCTTCCTTCCCAATTTATATACCTTTTATTTCTTTTTCTTGTCTTAGTACATTAATTAGGAATTACAGTACAATTTTTAAAAAAAGATTTCATTTATTTATTCATGAGAGACACACAGAGAGAGGCAGAGGGAGAAGCAGACTCCAAGCAGGGAGCCCAATGTGGGACTCGATCCCAGGTCTCCAGGATCAGGCCCTGGGCCAAAGGCGGCACTAAACCGCTGAGCCACCCGGGCTGCCCGGAATTACAGTACAATTTTTAAAAGCAGCAGTGAAAGAAAACTTCTTTATCTTTTTTTTTTTTTTTTAGTTTAAATTCTAGTTAGTTGACATACAGTTCAATATTGGTTTCAGGAGTTAGAATTCAGTGGTTCATCACCTACGTATGATATCCAGTGCTCATCTGAACAATTAAGTGCCCTCCTTAATGCCCATCACTCATCTATCTTCCTTACCTTACTCTGATCTTTGTGGGAAAGTTTCAAGTTTATCACCATTAAATATGATGTTAACTATAGGGTTTTTTTTGGTATACTTTTTTATTGGAGTTCGATTTGCCAATATATAGCATAACACCCAGTGCTCATCCCATCAAGTGCTCCCCTCAGTGCCTGTCACCCAGTCACCCCAATCCTCCCTGGCCCACCTCCCTTTCCACCATTACAGGGTTTTTTTGTAGATGTGCTTTATCAAGCTGAGGAAGTTCCCTTCTATTTCTAGTTTACTAAGCACTTTTATCACAAATGAGTACTGGATTTTGTCAAATGCTTTTTCTGCATGTATTAATATGATCATGTGATTTTCATTCTTTAGCCTCTTGATATGATGGATTACATTAATTCATTTTTAAATGGTGAACCAGCCTTACATACTTGGGATAAATCCTTCTGGTTCATGGTATATAATTCTCTTTTATCCATTGTTGAATTCTCTAATATTTTGTTGAGGATTTTTCCATCTATGTTGATGAGAAATATTATACTTTTCTTTTCTTATAATGTCTTTGATTGTGGAATTAGGGTTACACTGGCCTAATGGAGTGAGGTAGTAAGTATTCCCTATGCTTCCATTTTCTGAAAGAGATTATAGAAAATTAGTATAATTTCTTCCTTAAATGTTTGGTAGAATTCACTAGTGAATCCATCTGGTTAAATTAGTATCCCAGAACATAGAGCAAAAAAAGCAGAGAAGTGAATTATGAGAAGAATGAAAAAATGGAGAAGTAATATTAAAGAATATAAATCTACTCAGTATGATTTTTTTAAGGTTAAGAATTTATCCCCCAAATGGAGGAAAATTTTCCATAGCTGTAGACAAATAAAAGGACACATGGAAGGACCTATAAGGTACCCAGCACAATTAGTGTAAAAAATGCTCACACTTAAATATATCTGTGTAAAATGTCTTAGGCCAAAAATACTTCATGATTATGTGGTGGTGAGTAAGCAGGACAAGTTAGACTTGCTGGAGTAAAAATCAGGTTTGCATCAAACTTTTTTCCTTGGGATATGAGAGAAACACCTTTAGAACACTGATAGAAATTGATTTTGAATAATTCTAAGCCCACCAAAAGCTAGCATTGAAATGAGAGAATAAGATGGTAAAAATAGAATCTTTGTCTGAATATATGATGCTTCTTGAAATAATAATTTGAGAATTTATTCCAGCAGGATATAGACAAGAGTAAGACAAGAAATTCAAATAACAATTGACTAAGCCCAGTTGCTTAATACAAAGCAAGATTGGAAGAAAACAAAAACAAAAACAAAAACAAACCAGCACAAAAATTCATGCAATAAAAAACTAAAAATGAAAACCCCCCAAGAAAATAATATTGAAAAGTAGGATTCAAAAGTTAGCAACCCAAGTTAGATTAGCAAATGAAGAAAAAATCGCTTCAAGAAGAAATAAATTTTCTTTAAAGTGCTGCAGAGTCTAGATTATTATTCTAGTGAGAAAGTGAAACCATATGGTAATAATACGGTATAAAAATTCAGTGCCCTGCTTCCTCTACTTTCTCCTTCCTCCTCCCATTTTACATATGTGCATTTCTTTTTCTATCGGCACAGGTTAAATGAAATAGTTTCATCACTTTTACTCGCAGTTCACATACACATTAAAATATGAGCTCTATGAAGGCAGGGATTTTTTTTCTCTCTTTTGTTCACTGATATATACCTAGCACTTAGCACAGTGCTGGTACAGCATATGCAATCAATAAATATTTTTTTATTTGAATAAAATAAAATTATATAATCAATAATATGCATTTAAGTAAAATATTATAAGTTCTGGCTATTTTTAGACTAAAACAGCCAAAACACAGAAAAATTAATTATATCAGAAAGAATAAATGCTATAAATTTTGACAATGTAAATGAACTATATGATAAACTGAAGTTGTGACCCTGGGGATGATCATGAGAGAAGGAGAGAAAGGGAAGGTATAAAATATCTCATTATCTTAGAGGGAGGTCATGAGATCCTGCCTAAAATTGATGGGTCATGCAATGGAGGGTTGGATATATTGTCTGTATCTAAAGGAATAATAAAAAATGAAATATATCTGGCAGTGGTTGTTGAAGGAAAGTGTAAATGAGAGCCAAGATCCTCATCTTTCAAAAGGGGGCCCATCAGCTATACTTTGAAGTTGTTACATCAAAAATAAAGGGATAATAAATTATTGTTGTGGAGTTTTGCCTCAGAAGGATTAAAAATAGAAAACTTTTAAGCTGTTACTTCTGGGGAATGCCATTGAAAAAGACCTTTACTTTTAAAAAAAAAAATTACTCTCTAGTACCAACTGAATTTTTATTGCCATGTGCCATATTTTAAAAGTGATATTTTTAATTTAAAAATAGTTTCTAGAAAAGAGAAGAATTTTTAGGACAGAAGAAAGGATCCAACTGTTTGCAATTACATACTGTCGACCAGCAAAGACCATCAAACATTTTGCAAACATTATCTGATGGTGAGTGTCAGAATCTACATTTGCCAGATGGAGACATTCAGACAACTATGGAAGTGACTTACCCATTTTCAGTGCATCTGTGACCAGCCAGTGATAAAACCCAGGCTTCCTGGATTTGTAGGCCAAAGATAGATTTGGATTGATTTCTTCTTGGAAAAACCACCACATATTAGTATGATGATAGTTAAGGAAGAAATCCAAACTAATAGATGGCACACTCTGTGTTTAGAGCTTGGAAAATGCCTGTATTTTTCCACCCAGTAATCTGGTGCCAAAATGCACATTGCCTGTCAAGAAAAAGGCCAGTGCTTCTCTGAAGCACCTGATTGGAATATATATCATTTCAAGAAGTTGTGCCTGTGAAGATAAAAAATGACAATCACTGTAACAACCACAATTAATTTTTAAGGTTCACTGTATATGTGAAGATTTCTGCCATTTTGTGGCTACTTGGGAAACTATGCTTAATTAGCTTGATGACTAATTGTGATTATTCTACCATATGCCTTTATTATTAATTCAGACTACTAGCCCAGGTGGAAAGGAGCAAAAATATTTGACTGATCTGGATCATTTTACTTACTTGTTTCACTCTTAATGTGAATTTTAAAATATTTATTTATTTACTTGCCCGGCTTCACTATTCATTAAAACACAGAAAGGGAGAGAAGGGAAGCCATTAAATGATTATAGTAGATTCCTCTTGTTTTGTCAGTACAGTTTCTTCTCGCTCTTCCATCCTATTCCTACTCCTACTCCACACACAAACACTTCTGAAAACTGGTCTATATCAGATGAGAGTGGCCCAATGGCCAAGGTAAGCACTGGACCAAAGTAGCTGCAGAATTTCCGTGAGAATTTGAAAGAAAGAGTTGTGAGAGCCAGACTCAACCTGGCTGGTTTTTTGAGAAAAGGAGAGCTGTTTAAGGTAAGGAGCTATTGGCTGCCATATTTTCTAGGGTGTGGAGGAGAAAAGAGAAAGGAAGAAGAAAGTCAGTGTACAGAGAGGAAACAAGGTGAGAGGCAAATAGAGTCGGCCATGCATTAACCTTTTTTTGTATTGTGATAGAGTATATATAATGTAAAGTTTACCAGTGTAATCCTTTTTTGTTTGTTTTTCAGACAGTGTGAGCTTGTGCACATGTGTATGAGTGGCAGGAGTGGGGAGGGGGAAGATAGAGAGGGAGAGAGAGAATCCCAAGCAGACTCCAAACTCACTGGGGAGCCCAACACGGGGCTTGATCTCCATTCTGGGGTCATGACCAGAGCCGAAACCAAGACTTGGACACTGAGCCACCCAGGTTCCCCCATTGTAATTCTTCTTGAGTGTACAATTCAGTGGCATTAAGTACATGACATTGTTGTGCAACCATCACCACCATGCATCTCCAGAACTTTTTCATTGTCCCAAATTGAAGCTCTATATCCATTAAACAATACTTCTCTATTTCTCCCATACTCTCAGCCTTTAGTAATTTTTTTTTTAAGCCTTTAGTAATTACTATCCTACATTCTTTCTCTATGAATATGACTCTTCTGGGAATTAATCATTCTTACCAGGGTTTTGTTGAAAGCTGCATCAGCAACTTACTGTCTCTGAGATCCAATTTCACCCTTCAATACAGGCTCCACAATAATGGATGGAATTCCTTTAAGCATTTCTCCTCTACAAAGAGCACCTGTTAAGCTTTCTCAGCAGAGGGTACTAGAGGGGTAATGCTGGAGGAAGGGGCCCTCCTGCTGGTTCTGGCATCCACACTGTCAGTGGTGGTACTCTGACCCAACCACAGGCCCAGAGCTCGTGGTCCTTTGGTGACTTTACAGCCTCAACCTGGCCAATGATTACCTTCCTGTGGCCTTCTTGACATGGACACCATATCTTCCAGGCCTCCTGTCTGCCGTGGTACCCCACTCTCTCTGCATGCTCAGGTGTCAGACCACTGGCTACAGTTTTTCTATACCCCACCTGTGCCCCAGAGAATTGCTTCCTGCTTGTCAACTGATTGTAAGACTAGTATGGTCTGGGCAAATCTCTGCCATCCGGTGGTTACAATCCTAGCCTTGGGAAGGGGGTCACCCTTTTATGCCTGTCCTTGCTTGGTACTCTCCTTCAGTCCTAGGGTACCATATAGAGTTCTCCTTATTTTATAAGTGCTCTTTTATCAAAATGTTTAAAATATTTATATTAAACTTCCCTTATTTAAGTCACTGTGTGGTTTCTGTCTGATGTTTACATCTGACAGATATAAACCAGGATAATCCTGCACTAACCTGAGTGTGTGGTTGCCTCTTCTAGAAATGGAAGGGAAAGTCTTGACTGCATTTGAAACTCTGATTGATAGTTTATTTCTGAACTGTATCTACCTACTGACTACTACCTTCCCAAGACAAATTTGTTTCTTCAAAATAAATTCTAGCTTTTGTCTTTAAGAGAGCTAAAGTGTATCTCTGTTACTTGAAACCAATAGAATCATCACTGATAAAAATGTAGCTTCACATTCTCTCAAATATGGCTCAGAAAAAAGGATAGAGGGATAAAGAAAGATTACTCTAAAGGCAGAAGAAAAGAGGGGAAGGAAGACTATGCCGAGGATTAACATGACAGCAAATTCTCAATTGAGCTTGATTTTGATGTTAGGGCTTCAGGTCCCGTGACTCACCTCTCTTGTCACCACTGGAGAATTTGCCCAAGGGGAGTCAAGTGAGGCACTGGCCCAGTGATTCTGAATGCAAAGGAACATGGCTGAGGTCAAATGAAGCCTCCTACTCCCACTTCAACCAGACTTTGGGATCTGTTCATCCAGTGTGTATTTGAGAGTTGAGTGTGAATAGCCAATCCAAGTTCACTCACCAGCTGTAAGGACCAGGGCTGCCTCACACCCTCAACCACCAGAGGGTAGAGTAGGAGCCCACTAGCTGGCACCACACTTCTGGTGAAGGGAACATTCTGGACTGGTTCTGCTCAGCAGAGTAAGTCCCTGCCTGTTAGTAAAGCATGTCCTAGTAAATGTCAGACTTTTGCCAATCACATTTGCCATTTCTGTCTGAGAAGGAGTGAGCAATGGGGAGGAGAGAGAGAAGCTTCCTCCCCTGCATTTCTCTTCATAGGAAGAAAATACCAAAATGTTGGTGTTAATTCCCTCCTCCATGAGCCGAGATGGGAATTAAGGGAGAGAAAAAGAATACAAATGTCCTCCCTTCCAATAGTTACTCTTCCTTTATCTATCCAATGAAGTTTTTTTTTAAAGTCTTCAGTGTTTGATGAATTATACTAATTCATGAATTATGCTAATCACAGAATCATTTTTATCTTTCAAAGTGCCTTTTTTCACAGTAAAAAAAGAGTCATACATCAACCCTCAGTAGAGAGTGCAACTTGAGATGCTTTTGTTATGAATGGAGTGAAGCTAAGTGGATCTAACCACCCTCTTTCACCTAGGAGTACAAAGTTGGATAAGATATAGTGTGCCTTTTAAAAGTGGGGTACTTCCACTCATATTGTGCTTCTCTTGGCTTTGCCAAGGAGAAAGCTAATTAAATTTGGCTCCAACCAATCATAATGGATTATAATGCAAGAATGGGTTTTACAACCAAACAGAACAGATGCCACAGCAAAGGGAAGGGATGCTGGCTGGAAACAGTGGAGCAGGCTATGTTGTATGATTCAGATGCATACAGCTCTGAATCTGTGAGAATCTAACCCTAAGATGGTAGAAAGGACTGCAGGGAAGCCCCTGACTGTTCTGACTGAAGTCGTATCTTCTGATCTAAATCAACTGCATCTGAATATACTAAAAGAGAAAAATCTGCTAGGTGGGGCACCTGGGTGGCTCAGTGGTTGAGCATCTGCCTTTGGCTCAGGTCATGATCCTTGGGTCCTGGGATCAAGTCTTGCATCAGGCTCCCCAATGAGAGCCTGCTTCTCCCTCTGCCTGTCTCTGCCTTTCTCTCTGTCTCTCATGAATAAATAAATAAAATCTTAAAAGAAAAAAAAAGAAAAAAAGAAAAACCTCCCAGGCAGTTAGAGATTTACTGAGAATATTTTCCCTGAAACCTACTCTTGCCATAGTCTTAATCCATCAGTACATCGCAACACAGTTTTTCTAGTTACCCTGGCCAAAGCTCTGGAGTCAACCATTTCTCATCTTTTTACTCTAATATCCCACATTAGCACTGTAAGCAAATCTTGATCATTCCATCTTCAAAATATGTCCATTAGCTGACTACTTCTTATCACTACTATTACTATTTTCCAGGCCATGCCACCACTGTTTCTTGCCTGGATGGCTGCAGTAGTTTCCTTACTGTCTGCTTCCCCACTTCATTCTATTCCTAACCTGACGGCCAAAGCGATTCCATTAAAACAGAAGTTAGGTGGTGTCACTCTTCTCCTGCAAGGCCCTATACCATCTGGATTCCCTTACCTCTCTGATTTTCTTTCCCACTAGGACAGTGTGGTGGGACTGATGACAAAAACTGGTCCTAATTTTCCACCCTTCACTATATTCACACCCTTTGACTTCAAGAGTCTCCCCGTAAAGAAGTGGAGTTTGTTCTCCATCTCTGGAAACTAAGCTGCTTTCGTGAATTGCTTTGGTCAGTAGAATGTAGTGCCATTGTTTCAGTTCTGAACTCAGACCTTAAGAGGTCTTGTGTGTACTCTCCTTCCTCACCATCTCCTCTCTTTCACTCCTCTTCTCTTCTCCTCTTTCTCTCTTTCCTCTCTTCTTTCTTTCTCTTTTTCCTTTCTTTCCTCTTCCTCCTCCCTCCATACTCCTGCTATGACATGAGAACAGAACATCATCCTACTGGAGGATGTGAGGCACATAGGCATATGAAGCAGAGCTAAGTCAACCCAGCTGTCTTATTGAAAACCAAGATAGATAAGAGAGCCCAGGCAAAGTCAGCAAAATTGTGCTGATTTGCAGCTAACTGCATAGGCGTGAGTGCACCCTGACAAGCTCATCTCATCTCAACAGAACCACCCAGAGGATCTCATGAGTAGACTCATGAGTAAAACTAAATGCTATTGTGTACCACTGAGGTTCTGAGGTTGCCTGCTACTCACCATTCTTGTGGGATAGATGACTGATAGAGTAACCCCCCCCCCACCCCCACCCATTCTTCTCCAGCCATAATAGCCTTCTGAAAAGCACCGGCCATACTTCTACATCAGAGGCTTTGTAGTTACTGTTCCCTCTGGCTAGAATCCTCTTCCTGGACCCACCTCACTCTCAATAGCTGCATGCCTTGATCCCTAGCCTTCAGATCTTCTTCTAACACATTCTATTCTTCCTTTTCGACTTTAACTTCCTCCTTAGCACTTGTTACTATCCAATATATTTTACATATTCCTTATCTTTCTTGCTTATTGCCTAACTCCCACACAAGCTCCTTGGAAGCAGAGATTTTTACCTTTTTTTATTTGCTACTGTATTCCCATACCTAGAATAGTGCCTGGCACATAAAATAATAAAGCAATACACACATTTATCAAATAAGTAAATGAATGAATGTGAATTCCCCCCGGAATGGTAGAAGTGATCAGAAAATGTTTTAATTTTTAAAAACTGATGAGATTAGGCAGCTCAGATGGCTCAGCGGTTTAGCGCCGCTTTCAGCCCAGGGCCTGATCCTGGAGTCCTGGGATCAAGTCCCACATCAGGCTCCCGGTGTGGAGCCTGCTTCTCCTTCTGCCTGTGTCTCTGCCTCTCTCTCTCTCTCCTCTCTGTCTGTGTTTCTCATGAATGAATAAATAAAATCTTTTAAAAAAACTGATGAAATTAAAAATCCCAGAATTATATTAGTTTTATCTAACTTCTCTTCTTCTCCACCACCATGACTCTAGTCATAACCACCCTGAGCTTCTGTCTGGATTGCTGCTATTGCTTCCTTACTAGTTTTTCTATACCTGGCCCTGCTCCATACAATCCATCACAGCCAGGGGGGTCTTTTTAAAGAGAAAACCAGATTGAGACTGAAATCCTTAGCATTGTTGAACAGGATCTTCAAGATCTAGCTCCTCCCTACCTTTCCATCTTTAACTCATACAGGCTCTTCTCATTCTCCTTGCTAGCTTACCAGTCCTAAGGTTTCTTAAAATCACTGTGACCCTTCCTGCCTCAGGACCTTTCCAAAAGCTGTTTCCACTCCCTGGGAATGCTCAACATCATCCCTTGGCCTACTCAGCCCCGATTCATCCTTCTGATCTCATCTCAAGGATCACTTCCTCAGGAAAGGCTTCATAATTCAAAGCTTTTTCTTTAAGGCACACAACGCAGGTTATAATGGTAAATTTGTGTAAGTCGTTTAATGTCTGCTTTTCCCAACATACTGGAGACCCAGTGAGTGAGGACCTAAACTATTCACCAGGCCATTTGGCTAAGTTTGGCCTCAGATTCTGACAAACCCTTTGTAGTTGAGAGGCTTGCAGTGTCAATCTGGAAACCCATGAGGAAAAGGGCTTTTGCATAATGGGTTGAGTCTTCCAGGAAAAGCTCAGCCCTGATGATATTTTTGTTTCTTTCTAAAGCCACAAAGGTCTATAAACCACTCCTCTCCCTGACCACCACCAGTCCATTAGCAGTAGGAGCTGGAGAGAATATTTACATTCTAAGGGGTTTGCATTGAAGAATGGCACCTCTTGTCACTCTTGCCTTGTCATGATTTAGAGGACAGCCATTAGCAACAGAAATGAGCACAGCAAGAACAGCAGAAGCAGTGATGATCAACTCTAGCTAGGATTTCTGTCTTCTCTTGCTGTGAACGCACTGCCACAGGCTAAGCAGATTAAAGCAACACAAATTTATTATCTTACAGTTTTGTGGATCAGGCATCTGAGCACAGCTCCACTGGATCCTGGCTCAGGGTCTCACAAGGCTGCAGTTCTCACCTGACCTTCAAGGTCCTCATCTGAGCCCATGCAGATTGTTGGTAAAATTCCGTTCCTTGTGGGCTGCAAGAATGGGTTCCCCGTATTTTTGCTGGCTGTCAACTGGGAATCATGCTCAACTCTCGAGGTCACTTGCTCTCCTTGCCACACGGTCCTCAGAGACCATTCACTACATGGATATTTAGGGTTTTTTTCAAGGCCAGCTGGAAGGCACTTTCCTGACTTCTTCCTTGTGACCAGCAGAGAGCTTACCTGATCAGGCCAGGTCCACCCTGAGAAGCTCTCATTCGCCATACAATATAACATATTGTGGGGGTGATACCTCGTGGTATTCGGAAGTCCCGCTGCACTCGAGGGGATTATATGGGGCATCACACTGGGGGATCCCGCCTACTACAGGCAGTTAGGACAGCTGATAGTAATACTAAAACACTACTGAGTATCCATTGCCAGCACTGTGCCAAGTGCTTTGCAGCATTTAATCTTTACTTTTTAATAGATTTATTTATTTATTCAAGAGAGACACAGAGAAAGAGGCAGAGACATAGGCAGAGGGAGAAGCAGACTCCCTGTGGAGAGCCTGATGTAGGACTCAATCTCTGGACCCCAGGATCATGACCTGAGCCAAATGCAGATGCTCAACCACTGAGCCACCAGGCGTCCCGCAGCATTTAATCTTTAAAATAAACTATAAGGTAAGTTCTATTACTTTCTCTGTTTTATAGGTGAAGAAACTGATGCTCAGAGGCCAGGTGACTTCATCCAATTTCCCACAATCAGTAAGGAACATAACCTACATTTTGAACTCTGGTCTTTCTGACTCCAGAACCCATTCTGATTATCCACTTTACCTCATCGCACCTGGTTCTCCTATAACCAGTAGAATGATGATTATCACTGTTGTATGGCTGTAAACACTGGTAGTCCTGCCCACACCTCGGGAAATAGGTCCTTCATGAAATTGTTCTTAATTAACCTTTAATTAATTAAAATGTGTCATCCATATCCTACAAAGAACCCTAACTGATAATCACTTTAAACTCTTAGTGGAATTATTGATGTAGGCATAATCTGGCAGTAAAAGCTTTAGGCATGCAGTTATTGGGGCACTGGACACTTGCATAGTACTGCTAAAATGATACCACACTGTTTACTTCCTAGTCACAACGATGAAAACTTAATGCTACAAGGGAAGGATAAGATTGCCATTTGCCTTATGTGGTCAATGCTAGGATCCCTCATGGTGGGTCAATCAGAACATACATATCTTATGACAAAATGCAGTACGAAGTTCAAATCTCCTATGATAACGATCTAGCTAACAAGGCCTAACCTGAGTTCATTTTGCCTTTGCGTTTTACTTCCAGTTTATAAGAAATAAGTGGGTTAGAGAAACAAGCTAAATAATGGCAGAGAGAAACAACTAGTCAAATCTAGAGTTACGATGTTTTATAGGTAATTGCCCAAATCATTTTACAAGTATTGTATCATGTCTATGCTTGGCAAAAGAGCTTAAGAAATATCCATGCAATGATAATGATATTTATTCATGCATGAATTGGTCCCTAATTGGACAAACCAGGTTGAAAGGACATCTGGGGGATGATTTAGGTAATCAAATGTGGCCCAGGTATTAAATAAGATGTGTTGACATGGCAAGTTTAAGATTATTCACCTAAAAAAAGAAAGCAGTTACAAAACACTTTTTTAACAACTTAAAAAATAGTATTTTCCTCATTTTTAAAAAGATGTAAAAATACATAAGTTCTGGAAGGATATACAATAAGATTGACAGTGGTAATCTCTAGTTGGTGGAAATAGTGCTTTTATTTTCTTATTTTGTTTATCTGTCCATGTGATGCTTTGTAATTACAAGAGAGTTTTAATTGAATAAGAAGGAAAGAAAGTGATCAGTATATAAGTTTTAGCCTAAGCCACAGGTATAAGTGAGATTGCCCAGAGAAAGGGCTATGAAGAATAAAAGGGCTAAGAACACAGCATTTCAGAAACATCAAGATTTCAGAGAAGACTGGGAATGGAGAGCTGGTCAGAGAGTGAGGAGGGGGCCATGAGGAAACAGATGAAGCAGGGAGGCCAGGGAAGGAGACTGTTTCCAGAAGGAGGGGAGAGTCAGGTGTATTAAATGCTAAGGACGGGCAAGCAGGGGGAGGAGTAAGAGGCCACTGACTTTGCCATAGAAGTCAACAAAGACTTTTTGGCACGTGGAGACGTAAGGAACAAGAGATGGTTCTCAAAAGGAGTGGGTAATGCGGGGAGGGACACAAGACAGTAAGTAAGGGTAAGCAGCAGTGCCCATCCTTGCACAAGGAGGAGGACCAGGATGAGGTGCCTTCAGGTGAGTTCCAGGGAAATGACCACCCGCCTCCAACTCCTTTGTCCAGCGAGAGTGGCGCCCCCTAGAGGATGGAAAGGGAAGACTCTGTGAAGCACATAGAGGGAAGAGTGAAGCAATTTATGGGCTGGTTAGAGGCCAGTGGAATGAAGAAATTGAAAACCTAAGAGGAGAAGGAAGGCTCATTTGTGGCACAGGATGCCCAGGTCACAGAGGAGGGAACCTGGTGGAGAGCAGAGGAGGCCGATGAGCGTGTCAGGGACTGAGGTGGGCTTCCTCTGAATCAGAGTGAACATTCAGGAGCCAGGACCCAAACCAGGCAACTCTCAGCTTCTGTTCAAGTCACCAAACTGGTGATGATTAACGTAGTATACTTGGAAAGCAGATTTTCCAAGGGGCGGTGTGCTGGCTTTGGAGTTCTGCTAAGCCACGTTACCAGGCACTAGATCCTGTGGGCCTCACACACTGTTGGGGCAGAAGGCTGCCAGCATGATGGGATTGGTGGTGGTGGTGGTGGCGGCGGGGGGGGGGGGGGGGGGGGGGGGTTGAAGCTTCTTCACCCTGGGAATATCTCCCAAGGGTTTTTCTTAATGACAGGTGGTGTAATGAAGTGAATAGACAGTGTGAGGTCTGGGGTCAGCCGTTGAGTTTACGGTCCATCCCCTCTGTCCCAGATACTTCTTGAACATTGGTTTGACTTATCACCGTTTATCACATACCCACAGGGTGAAAAGAGCACTATTCTCAGTACAGCCCATGACATTTTATTTGATCCAGAATCTGTTTGGAGAAGGGGCTGGAATATTCTGGGGCTGTGTATGCCATAAGAAATACGCCACAGTTCTTGTGTGCCTGGATCAGAGACCTGCCTCCCTGAAAAAAATAAGCCCGAAGGAAGAACAAAGGTGCAATACTTGGCCTGATAATTTCCTTTCTTTCCCTGTACTCTCTTCCCAGTGGCCCATCACTTGATAAGAAAACCCCAATGCCTTCTGGCCTCTTCTGGTCCACCCAGTCCTGCCTTGGAGCCGCTGACCACAGCAGCAAACTGTCCCCAGGTCAGCAGGTCTCAGATGTGCATGCAACACCCCACACAGGGGCTTCACAGAGACCACAGCCATCTTCCGGGGGATCCAGCAGCTGCTCAGGGTCGAGCAGCTCGGAGTGCATTAATCACACGTTATTATTCCCCCACTGCTCTGCTTGCTGTGTCAGTTAGATCTGGGACAAGCTGTTGGTCAGAGGGTTTTCTCCCTGGTGCCTGTTTGTAGACACTCATCTTTCCAATTTATCCTTCAGGCGATACTTTGTAGGACAGGAGCGGGATCCCCCATTTCCCTCACAGCTTTAGGAGCTCTGGGGCTTTGCACAAATGTGTACAAAGTGTAGAGACTCCAGCCAAGAGAGGAGAGTGGGAAGGAAAACTGCAACGGGAGGGAGAGCTGGAAGGTGCTGGGCCATTAATTATAGCTCAGTGGGGATGGGGAAGGAAATGGCAAGTCAGAGTGGAGCTCCAGAGCAAAAGCAAACAGGAAGGTTTTAATGAGAAAATCCCTGAAAGGAAATGACTCCATGGTTTGGGAAAAGGGGGCTCTGGCCGGGCTGGAGGCCGACACGTGTGTAGCCCCATCCAGAGGGAGGGAGGGGAGTCAGCCGGAAGGAGGTCCACCTCGGAGAGGAAGGGCTTTCTTTTTGGCACCAAGACATAGCAACCAGCCTCACTGTCCACCCAGGGTTTTGCCCCACATGCCCCTGGAATGGGTTGGAGAGGGAGTCTCAGGGCAAGAATGGCTGCTCCATCTGCTGCACGGTTGAAAAAAAGCATCTTGACTCTGTATGGGACGGGAGGTTGAGATTGTGTGGTCAAAGATCTGTTTGGAGAAGGGGCTGGAATATTCTGGGGCCGTGAGCCCATGAAGGATGCACAACAGTATTTCCAGGGCCTGGAACAGTTCTAAAAAAAAAAAAAATGCCGATACAGAGGACAATCTCATTAAATACTTGGTGTGTGAATCACAGAGAGAAGCATTTTCTGATTCAAAAATCAGGGCCTGGCATCCAAGAAAATGTTTTTTTCCTGGTTTCTGAATTTTTGTACTTGGAATGCCTTAAAATGGCAAAAAGTGAAATCATACCGATCATAAATGTAACAAAATTGATTTATTAAAAAATTATAACATTGTACGAAATTGGAAGTTTCCTGGAGAATCCAGCATGGATGGACACTGGGTTTGAACTGGAGCCTATCTGAGCAGAGCTAAGGAACTCTTTTTTTTTTTTTAAGATTTTATTTATTTATTCATGAGAGAGAGAGAGAGAGAGAGAGAGAGAGAGAGAGGCAGAGACACAGGCAGAGGGAGAAGCAGGCTCCATGCAGGGAGCCCAACATGGGATTCGATCCCGGATCTCCAGGATCACGTTCTGGGCTGCAGGCGGCGCCAAACCGCTGAGCCACCCAGGCTGCCCAGGAACAACACTCTTCAAATCATCAATTTGTTCAGAGGTGGGGGGGAGGAGAAGAGGGGAGATCAAGTTTCCTTCAAAGGGTGGGGGCGTGGGCAGAGAAACTGAGGTCCTCTGGTGTGTTCAGGGACTAGGATGCTGGGGCCAGGGACCTAGACTTGAGCCCTTGCTTGTCACTGTCCTAGCTGTGTCTCAGGCAAACCTGGGGTCCCTGATTTGCAAAGCCAGGACAGTACTGAGCCCACTGGGGGCTGTGAGTATTCCAGCCATTCCACTGGCCACCTCGTCCAGTACCTGGCATGGACGGGCATGTGTAAATGTCAGCTCCTTTGCTCTCTCCATCCGACCTCAGGGATGCATGGAAGGATGCCACAGCTTTGGAGGGTGCCAGTCACTGAAAACCCCTGGTGATTTAGCAGACATTTGGGGACTCCTTCAGAAGCACCTCTTCAATTGCTGTCTGCTGCCCAGTGCCCACCGCAAACCAGCAATGGGCTGGGCCTCTCACTGGCTGGAAAACAGCACAGAGAGGAAGCAGTGAAGAGTCTGGGAGGAAACAAAGTTTCCTGTTCAATGAGGGGTGGGCAGGGCGAGGGAGAGCCTGGCAATTCTGGTAGAGCAAGAAAACAAGGGCAGTAATGGGGGGAAATATAAACCCAATCAAACTGCGGAGACCCCGCACCCCCCACCATGGTGCATTTTATCTGACCCGAGAAGCAGCCTGGGCAGAAAGAATGTGGGAACCTCAATTATGTTACAAATGATCACGAGGAACTTCCAGCCTTAGCTGATCCAGCAGGCAGCTCTTTTCAGCGACTTAAAAGGGCATTTAAAAGCCACTCACCAAGGCCCTCCTACAAGGGGAATGGGGGAGGACTTGTCATTTCTACCCAAACCCTGGCTTTCGGCACTGTCACTTCTGCATACCCTGGCTTTTTCTAAAAAGGTCTCTGTCTTTTAAATTTCATCATTTACACCACTTGCTTCAATGATTCTGAAGTTGGCATGCTGCTCCATGATTTTGCTGCTTTCTGAATCACATGCTTTACCTCCGTTACGTACTGGGGCTTGGAGTCCAGCCTCGGAAGGAGGCTGCCAAAGCCTCCCATTCCTTTCCCAAGGCTAGCCAGTGACACGTGTGGTCAGAAACATTCTCTTCCTCAAAGTCTCTTTTTCTAATTCTAGATAATCCTTGAAGAAAGATCCTAGGCTGGGCCATGACTGCCTAAGAGTTTAAAACAATTCAGATGAATACATATTTGGGCATCTACTATATGTCAAGCCCGATGTGGGGGCGGGGTGCGAGGTGAGGACCCCTGGCTTCTATTTTAAAGGGCCTTGCTGCTTATAGGGGGACAATATGTGGGGTCTATAGGGGAGACCAACTCCCATAGGCTATGAGTAGAGGCAGACTGGCACAATGCAAACAGGTCACTGTTCTTGTGTTCATTTAAAACATATTTACTGAGTACCTATTATGTGCTATGCATTTTTCAACTTCTCTGGAGATAGTAGGAGGAACAAGAATGTGGGGTCTAAGGTCAGCACTGAATCAAAGCCCTGCCTCTGAGGCAAGTAATTGTGTTTTAGGCAAGGTTCTTGAACTCTCTGAGCTCCAGATTTCTCACCTCAAAAGTGGAATCACAATCACAATAATATTATCTACAGACTTCTTAAGCGGAAAAGTAGTTATGGTGGATGGTCAATAAATGTTGGTGACTGTTCTAGGAGAGATGAATAGATAAGTATGATGGTTAGATAGGCAAGTGGGGAGGGTAAAGGCAATTAATTTGATTTCTTTCTGGCTGTGAGAAAATGCACAAGAGGGAGAAATGAAGCTGTATAGAGGCAGGATTCCAGATCAGGCTGTGCCTGAAGCTGTGTTTCCTCAAGGATTCACAAATTTACTAAGAGCATGTTTTAATTTTTTATGTTAACATTAAGTGTTGATAATTATCTCTAGATACATGCATACATATGTATGTATAATAAATATATATTCTTACAAGCTTATATATTTTAAGTTATCTGAATGTCTAATGTCTAATCCAATCACTGCATGATTTCAGACACATTTGTGTGATCACATTAATGTCAAGTAAAGTTGCTTTATTTATTTTCCTCTAACGAGGAAAGAATAGAGCTGGGCTTAATGTAGAAATGTTTTTGTATCTGCTGAAAGCTAAAAAACCCCCAGCAGGGTGCATTTTATCAGAAGGAAGGTTTAGAAGTAGTTGGAATTGAAGAAAGCTGAGCATGAGAGGTTGTCCGCACCCGGCGGGTGGTATTGTAGATGGGCTGATCTGGAAAGAGCTGGACTCAGACAGTCAGCACCACATTGTGAGATGAAGAGAGACTGGGTTTTGGCAAAACAGTCTCATGTCACATTTCATTCATATTATTAATCTTTATTTTCCTGGTTTTGTAGCTTTTGCCTTTTTGGGCGTTTGAATCAGAAATTTGTTTTAGGGCTTATTAAACATTAACATAAAGTGGATTAATACTTGGTGTTTTATTGTAGAAGTTTAAATGACACATTAATAAAAATAATTTAGGCCTAACCTAGAGGTTCACTAGATCTCTTGGAGGCAGGGCGTGTCCCAGTGTAAGAGCAGACTGCTGGAACTCCATCCTGGGGGCAGAAGAAGGGCTGACTGGAAATGTCACTCTTCCGGGGCAGGGCAGGACTTGTGGCCACAGATTCCTAGGAACTGCAGGCAGGTTCTAGAAGTGTTACCAGAGGAGTTTGGACGGGTTCAATGGAGCATGTGTTACTGAGAAGAGATCTTTTCCCAACTTTCTCCTGCTTAACCTCCTGGCTACAGAGACCTTACCGTCTATTGCTTCTCTCTACTTCATTCAGTTGCTTATGCAACGAGTGGCAGATCTGGGTGTGTCGGCTACTTGCTAGCTCAGGGATACAGCATGTGTATCATGCACTCACTGCACTGGCGTGGACCACTGTATATGCCCTGGATTCCCAATTTCTCATCCTTTTCTGCAGACCAAGTCTTTAGAATTCTACATGGAAGTCCCACTCCCACTTTTGCAAATAAACAATCAAGCTTCCTTTAGTTTGTTCAACCACATACCTGGAAGGGGACATGTACCAGGTGTGTCATTTTCTCCAGACTTTTTCTTGGTGCTGTCTGATTCTAGGTCAGGAACCTGCAAAAAAACAAGAATTCTGGAATTAGGGAGTCTCAGTGGATCAGTCTTTCCAAGGGATTTCGGGCAGGAACAAGTGTTAGGGAGCATTAGTAGAGGCAGTGAGTAAACAGGACATGATTGGCCAGGAAGCCAGAAATTTCCTGATAAGGCAGGAGTCTTATTTTTTAAGTTAAGGTAAGCTAGCTAAAGCCGAGTTGGAGGATTGTGACCGGTATTTGTTAAATTTTCTTGACAAGTGCATCTTATAATGGTGGGCTGACTTAGCTTCACATTTGTGATGTGGGCAGGGCCACTGAAGTGGCCTCCATTTTGTGGGTCCTGATATACAAAGTAATTTTATCACATCTTAGGTTGGGTCCTTGGGAAGTAGAGCCTAAGGTTTGCCTCTGAGGACATGTGATTTATTGATTTATTCAGGAAAAACTTGTAAGTGAAAAAGGGAAGTAGAAAAGTAAAGGGGAGAGTAGAGCAAGGATGTGGTCTCAGAAAAAGCCTGACTTGATCTACAGAGGACTCTGGGACATAAGTGATATCACAGAAATGCTCCCACCATAAGGCATGAGGCCCAGATTTTTGTGGGTTGGGAAGCTGTTTGTGTATGTGTGTGTGCACGCACTGGGGAGGCATGACCTCACAGCTGAGGCATCTCCCATCAGCTGTAAGGGTAATTTCTAGAGAAAGGGGATACTGGGAATGTTAGCACACTCCTACTATAGGATGGGTGCACCATCCCAGAAAGAGGGATCTGGGTGAGAGACCAAATGAATCCGTCACACATAGGTTCAAATGCAGGGTTCACTTTCAAAAGTTAGCATGACCATTATATGAGGTAACTGAGAAAAGCACCTGGTACAGAAACTGTCCCTTCCTCTCCCTTCCAGCATTAAGAAGCAGAAATTCCAGAAGCCTGGGTGGCTCAGCAGTTGAGCGTCTGCTTTTGGCTCAAGGCATGATCCCTGAGTCCCGGGATCAAGTCCCACATCAGGCTTTCTGCAGGGAGCCTGCTTCTCCCTCTGCCTCTGTCTCTGCCTCTCTCTGTGTGTCTCTCATGAATAAATAAATAAAAAATATATATATATATTTTTAAAGAGGCAGAAATTCTTGACAGGCTGACCCAATCCAAAAATCTACCTAATTCATACTCTGGCTAGACAAGAAGGTAAACCCATCACTGAAACCTTACTTCTCTGCACCACATGGTGGAATCCAATCCATGCCTGGCCCAACCACATGGTGGAATCCAATCCATGCCTGGTCTCCTGCTCACCCAAGGCCTTGGCTGTTGTCATTGCCCCTAAAGAATTAGTGTCTTTCCTGTCCAAAAGTCAGCCCTTTTGAACCTGTAGAGCAGTGCAGTGCTTCCCAAACTGTATTCCATTTAAGCTCTAGGTTAATGGAAGTTAGAGAAAGAAGGTTGTGGTAGGCAGAAAAATGTCTCTCCTAAAGACACTCCCCCCTAATTCCTGGAACCCATGACTATGTTGCCTTATGTGGCAAATGGAATTTTGCAGATATGACTAAGAGTACAGACCTTGAGATGGGGAGATTATCCTTGATTATCCAAGTACGCCCAATCTAACACATGAGTCCTTAGGTTGGAAATCTTCCATGGCTGTGGTTCAAGAGAGATGAGATGGAAGAAGAAGGAGGAGAGACTTAAAGTTTGAGAGGGATTCAACTCATCATTGCAGAAGTTGAAGATAAGGGAAGAGCCCAGGAGCCAAGGAATTCAGGCAGCCTCTAGAAGCTGAGAATGGCCCTCAGCCATCAAGGAAATGGGAATCTCACTCCTCTAACCACAAGGAACTCAATTCTACCAAGAATCTGAATGACTAAGGAAGTAGTTAGATCCTCTCATTGAACCTCAAGAAGGAACGTGGCCATGCTGACAACTTGATCTTATCCTGAGGAGACCCACATCAAACTTCTGATCTACAGACTGTATAATAATACATTTGTGTCATTTAAGCTGTTACATTTATGATAATTTTGTTACAGCAGCAATAGGAAACTAATACAGAGGTCTTGATCAAATTAATTTGGGAAATGATGCTATAGATTATAGGACATATTACCTTGTTATGAGAGAGTCACAGTAAAAACAAAACCAATAACAAAACATTCATTGAATCAAATAGCAGATTACTTGCTCACTACAAAGGGAGAGGCCAATGCTATCCTGATTCATAATTCTGTGTTCGGATAGCATCACATGTTGTGTGCAAATAGAGGGCTGCTGCATACCCACGGCATCACATTCCGTTGTCTTGGTTACTCTCTGAAAAGAAAGATGCCCTGACAAAGACCAGATTGGCTGTGGTAAATGGTGGGAAGGTACCCTGAGGGTGGCCAGATGCTTCTACATTCATGTCAGAGACATTTTTCTGAAATTTGTATTCAGTCAACTCAACAGAAACGTGGTCATTTACATTTAGAAAATAGGAAGCCTATCTTAATGATGGATACTTCCTAATGAGCATTTGTCCTAACACTCAGGGAAACAACTACCAACAAAACAACGTTTTGAAATGGATTTTGCCTCAAATTAAGTACAACTACTGGCAACTTCTCTTATGTCATTTCCTACCTTTCTCCAACTCAATCCCTGCACTCTAGCTATGCTGGGCTTCCTGTTTGAATGTACCGAGCATATCCTTCTGCAGGAACTTCCTACCTGCTCTTCCACCAGCCCGGATTGCCCTTCCTGCAGATGTTTGCATGCTTCACTCCCAACCTCTATTCATTGAGGCCTCTGCTCAAATGTTCCCATCTCAAAGAGGTCTTCCCGATGCACTTTATCTAAAATAGACACTCTTCACAATATTGCCCATGTCCTTCCCAACTTTATAGTTCCTAACAGCATTTCTGTATTTATTTGAGTAGCTGGTCAGTACAGTCTACCAGACTGTAACCTACATGAAGGCCAGAACCTTGTTTCTTATTCAGTGTGTACTGCTAGTTTCTGGCTCATGGTGAGTACATTCGTTGACCATGTGAAGGAATTTCTTGGAGTTGTGGTTCTCCACTGCCATTCTAGCCGTCTAGCACTCAATTACTAGCTACCTCACCTTGCCCAATTTCTCCCAAACCTAATTCCTTCCTCTAGTCCAATGCAATTGATATGAAAGGTTGTATATTTCAGAGGTTGTCACCATAATGTATATCCCATTGCACCTGGCCCCCTTATAAATTGATGTTGATACTTCTCTGAGGAGTGTGTCCACGTTCTCTCCTCTTGAATCTCAGTTGGTCTGTGACTATTATAGGACTACAATGGGGCACAATGTGACTTCTAAGTCTAGGTCATAAAAGGCAGCACAGCATTTACTTCATTCTTAGGTCTCTCCCTCTGGGACCACAGCCCCCATCCTATGCAAAGCTCAAGTGATATGGAAAGGCCACGTGAAGGTGTGCTGACAGTGAGGTTAGGTCCCTGCTGACAGCCTGCATCAACTTTCAGACATGGTAGGAAGCCTGAAGATGACTCCAGCCCCAACTGTTGTGTGACTGCAACTATAGAAGAGACTTTAGTGAGAACCACAGCTGCTCAGACTGCCAAATCCATGGGGGACAATAATAAAATGTTTGTTCTTGTTTTGAGCCACTAGATTTAAGGATGTCTTGTTATATAGGAATAAATAATTGAAACAGATGGGATATGAAATTGTCTATTAGAAGACCTGATTTCTAATCTCTCTTCAGTGCCACTTAACACTCAACACTTGGCAGTCCCTCTACTTTTGGAGGATTATTTCCAACCTACCAAACCACAGCAAGTGTGTAGCCATTTCTTCTACCTTTCATCCTAGGGTGATTTAGTGAAACATGTTTATCTTCAGGAACTGTGCTTACACAATTGTGCTTACAAAAAATATATATACACATATATATGTATATATATATATGTGTGTGTGTGTGTACATATATTTTCTCAAGATTTTCCTATTATCACAATTAAGAATTCACCTAGATTCAGCCACTCCGAAGATTAACAAGTTCCTCAGGACACCTGAGTTAATGAACTTGACCCTGTTGTCAGTCTTCTCAGTCCCAGTCCCATGCCACTCCCTGGTGGCAGTTCCTTTTCCAGAAGTCCTTGTCAGATGAAAGCCAGGTTCTGTACATCTCCAGTCAAACTCAACTCTGCTGCCAGGGCAACCTCTCCTACGGCTACTAAACCACTTCTGCCAGCTAGTACTTAACTCAAGGGCAGGGGCAAGTCCCAGATCTCCACTGCCTCACTGTGGTGTTGCTGGACCTCTTGGGGGCATGGTAACAAACTTACAGTCAGAACTCCTCAAATGCAGTTAAGCCTTGAGTCTGGAAAATAAGATGGAGGTGGAAATATAGGCCAAAAAATCCAATGTCTATAGCTGGGGGAAGAAAACAGGGAGACTAGGTGCATAGGCACACAAAATGGGTCAACATGATTATGATGGTTAAGATCGTGGTGTCTGGCTTTAGGTGGGCTTGAGTTCTCAATCTGACTGTGCAAGTCCCTCAAACTCCATAAGCCCCAGTTTCCTTAGCTGTGAAATGGAACTAGGAGTAAAACTGTCCTCATAGGGATGTCATACGGACAAAATGAATGGTGCATGTCTGAGCCACCACTGCAAACTGGCACAAGGGAAGCCCTCAGGAAATGGGAGCCCTTGTCTTTCACTGACCCAGATCAACAAAGCTGCATGGAGGGGGGATTGGTTAAGGCTGTAATGGTCTATAATTTATGGAGTCAGAGTGGGGAGCTCTGAAATGGGCAAGGCCATCATATGTCCTCAGGGATGCTGGGTAAGAGTCTTGGGCCTTTTATATTTCCTTTTCCTCCCGCCAAGACTTCCACCACCTCCTCTGCAGTTGCCACTCTTGGATTGATTTTAAGCCACTAAAAATGTGGGCCCCTGGGACTAACACCCTGGGAAAACACCGCCTCCCATCTCTCCCCTTTCTCATTTGAAGGTTGGCTGAAGGGCCAACTCATAACACTTAACATAAACACCAGAAAATCTACTTAATGCCCTTGGTTTCCCACGAACTAGTGGTAGAACAGTGGCATTTGCACAAAACGGCTTGTACTAAAATAGGCAGCTTGAAATATTCCTGGCAGATGGTGCTAAATATAGACTCAGTGACAGATTGGCCCCACAGCTCTTCCCCCGAGCGTTAAGAACGTGCTGGAGCCAAGAAGCTTCTCTTTTCCGGAAGATTGTGGCAACAGCCCCAGGATCTCACCATGCCAGGGAGCTGCTAAGATGTAGAGACGGGAGGTAGCTTTGAGAGCAAACACCAGCACCATGGTAAGAGGTTTCCACATGCCACCATGCTGGAATGAAGAAAAGGGTGCAGACATGAAATTCTGATGAATGGGTATTTATTCATTAGACCTTCTGAAGAATCAACTACTCTTCCAAGAGTTGTCTTTCATGAGCAAAAATTTGCTGGGTGAAAGTAGAAGCAGTGGGATACTATGGTTAAGGGTGGAGGTTTGGGGATTCAGAGTGGTCAGGCTTGAACTCTGGTTTTGCTCTTTAGTAGCTATGTGAACTTGACCAAATTACTTAAACTTATGGTGCCTGAATTGTTTTTTTTTTTTTAATCTGCAGAATGGTATCATAATACTATCTCATGTGAAGATTAAATAACCTAATATATTGTGAAGGCCATGCACAAAGCCTGGTGCAGAGTAACTGCTGTGTGGATGGTAGCTATTTTATTGAACAGACTAGGAATGAGAGAGAGGTACCTAAAATAGCTGAAGAGTTTTAAGGCTTGGAGGTGTTAAACAAAACTCGGGACTCCTGGGTGGTTCAGTTGGTTAAGTGTCTGCCTTTAGCTTGGGTCATGATCCTAGGGTCCTGGGATCGAGCCCTGCATTGGGCTGCCTGCTCTGCGGGGAGCCTGCTTCTCCCTCTACCTCTGCGTCTCCGCCTGCTTGTGCTCTCTGGCTCTCTACCTGTCAAATAAGTAAAATCTTTAAAATAAAAATACAAAACTCAACAGAGTAAATTTTAAAGATCTTAATGGCTTTATTCAGTGATTCATGAATTAGGTAGCATCCCATCTAGCAGATAGAAAGGAGCTCCAAGGAGTCATACAATAAAACAAAAGGTGCTTACACACAGGAGGGAGCAGGACAAGAAAGTTACACCAGCATAAAACAAACTGGTTGTGGTAGGGTCACCTTTCTTTTTTCTTTTTTTTTCCATCTGTTGCAAAAGTTAATGTGCATCATCAAACAGCTTCTTAACGGGAATGATTAAGAACCGATGCTCTAGAAGGACACCTCCTTAAGCTTTCAAAATCATAAATGGCCAAATGTTCAAAAATAATAATCAAAAGTATCATTTGCAGCTTGGTTACCATTTCACCCAGTTTAAAAAAAAAATTATTTTAAGGTCTTTTTTTTTTTTTCAAAGATTTAATTTATTCATGAGACACACACACACACACACACACACACACACACACAGAGGCACAGACACGGGCAGAGGGAGAAGCAGGCTCCATTCCATTCAGGGAGCCTGACGTGGGACTCAATCCTGGGTCTCCAGGACCACACCCTGAGCTGAAGGGAGCACTAAACTGCTGAGCCACCTGGGCTGCCCAAGGTCACCTTTCTTTAGGGGATGGCAGGGAACTATCAGGCAGATTAGCCCACTAGTGCTGACTGGGTAATTCCACATTGATCAGTTTAAGATTCCATTCTGGGGAGAGGCTGAAACTGTAATTATGTTAAGTAGTAATTCTGGGTTTGGTGATGTGGGGCTTAGCATAAGTGACTCCATTTTGGGCCTACTGACTCTTTTTAAACAGAGGAATATTTTGGATAAGAACGAAGGCAAAATTAAAAATAAAGTCAGGTTGCAAATTCTTAAATAGTTTCTATATCCACTGAGATTATATTTGGAATGAGCATTACTATAAATAGCCACCCAGTGGAAAGTGATCACTCAGTGGATAAGGTGTTGGTGTGTGAGAGGCTGGCTTCCATAGGAGAGAGGAGATGTTTAGAAAGGGCTCCATCATCATCTTAAAAGGGAAGGCAAATCTATTTTTTTGTAACTGATAAGGACTAGGACTTTGAACATTGTGCAATTTGCTATCTGACTTCCATACAGTAAAACATTTAAAAGCCAGGAGGATTTTCTCTTAGATTTTAATGACAGCATATGCCAGTCTGTGGCAGGTGAAAGTAAAAAGTAAGGAACCTACAAGATGGTCCTGTGTTCTGGTTCTGTCTCTGCTGCATTTTGGGCTCTGCTGTGGCTATGCCCCCTGGTTTCCTTCTATCCAGTTTTGTTCACTCCAAATTCTGGTGTAAGAATTTCTTGGTATTTTTTTTTTCCTCTGTGTACTGCTAGGACAATGTCCCATAGGTCAAGAGAAATGTTGGCTTTTGAATTGTCCTTGCAGGACTGGAATGCTCCTGAGAGCCTAAGTACTGCCCCCTGGAGCCAGAGGATTCTTTTCTAGAGGGTTTTCTCAGTGGGGGATTGTGGTAAAGACCACCTGTGCAGGAGAATTATGGGACTATATTCAGGGCTCTGGATCCAGAAAAATAGGACAGTGCATGTTCTCATGCTACAGACTTACCTATATCTACTTATACCTTATATTAGTTAAAGTAGGCTAACAGCAGTTGCTAACAAGCCCCAACATTTCCAAGGCTTAGAAGAGTGAAAGCTTATTTCTCTCTCAAAGCCCATTGGCATTGAAATGGTGAAGAGAAGGGGTGGGATTTCTTTGCTCCATACAGTTATTTAAGAACCCAGGCAAACAGAGGCCCTGCAATTTTCAACCTGTGACTTTCAAGGTTGCCTGGGTGTTGTTATCTAGCTAATAGAGAAGGTGCATGGAGAACCACAGTGGGACTTTTTTATGAGTCAAGCCTAGAAGAGGTGTATGTTGCATCACTTCACACTCACATTCCCTTGGCTAGAACTTAGTCGTATGACTATACAGCCTGCAAAGGAGGCTGGGAAGCACAGCCTATCTTTGTGCTCAGGAAGGAGAGGAAGATCAGGAATGTGGGTGATTGATGAGTGCTGTGTTGCACTTCTTGAAGCTAATTCAAGAGACCAAGGGACCTTTTGAAGCAACATTTTGAAGAAATAGAACTTTTTTTCTAATTCTGTGTGCTATTTTCACTCAATTTTTGAATTAAATTTCTTAAATAGTTGCTTCTAATCTACATCTCTTCCTAGTAAGTCTTTTTAAAAAAATTATTTATGTATTTATTTTAGAGAGAGAGCAGGGGGAGGGGCAAAGAGAGAGGGGGAGAGAGAATCTCCAGCAGACTCTGTGCTGAGCATGGAGCCTGATGTGGGGCATGGATCCTGAGATCATGACCTGAGCTGAAATCAAGAGTCTAGCCCTTGACTAAGGGAGCCATCAGGTGCCCCTATTAAGTCTTCTAATCAAAGAACATCCTGGGTTCCCTACAATCAAAGTGGAGCTGATCTGTCCCTCACAATCTAAGTTTCCTTGTGAGTGGTATGGTGAATGAGTATCTTCTTTGAAGGAGAAAATGCCAACTATTCTTTAAAAGAAAGCTTGTTTCCCTCAATATAAAACTCAGAGTTTTGCACATTGCATCATTGCTGAGGTTTTAATAGAAACTGCTATGAATATTCCTGCAATGCTGTTTGAACCTGTTCTATCAACAGGCTGCAAAGGAAAAAAAGAAAAGGGAAGAATGCTTCCATTCATGAGAGGCCCAGTCTCATAATGACCATATAATAGGCTCCCCCTGGTGTTTAAGTAGGAACTGCCAGATGCTTTCCTCATTTCTAGTAAAGTAAGTTATGTGCACAAATACCATGACATTTGTATGTTTAGAGCATTCTCTTACCTTTATGATCATTTATAAAGACATTAAAAATGTCTCCAATATTAATGAAACTAAATCATACTTCTAAGGCTTTAAAGTCCTAACATAAAATTCCATTATATTTAAAAATTGCAATATTATTGTTGAATATACAGTCTATTGCTATAGTAAGATATGACTATAATAAAATTAATATACAATCTACCCCGTGCATACTTCTATTTGACACGTCTTACATTCCATTACATTTAAGTTTCTCATTAACATTTTTTTACATAGACCAATAATTTGAAAACTTTGTTGTTCTTCACAATCACACAGCCTATGGAAGCTCCTAGAAACTACCCTGGACATGCTGGATATGAGGGGTGGGATTGGGGCATATGCATTTTTAATAAGATTACCAGGTGGTTCTGATGCACACCATGGAGAACCATTCCTGGTGCATCCTAACATTTACAGCATCTAGCATATGGTAGGCACTTAATATACATTTAGCGGATGAAGGAGTGAGTGGACGAAAAAAATAAAATCACACTCTTACAAATAAATTTGATACGGAGTCTAAAGCAATAAAAAAAATCATTGAAAATTTATTGCCACAAATATTAAACACAAAACTAAGAAATAATTTTATTCCTGGGAATGCTGAACTAATAATTCAACTTTATTAGTATAATAAAGTATAAAGTAATTAGTATATTAGTATAATCATGTTTAGTCATGTTTCAATGATATCGAGTATTCAGATTACTACCTGAATGTCAAAAGTCATAGATGGATAATAAGGCCATCAGAAAAGGGTATGTCACACTTCAAGGGGGTTATAAGAATTGGAAGTAAAATAATTTTGATGAAAACACAGCATCTTAATAACACAAAACTCTTCATCTTTCCAGTGGTCTGGTCTAGATACTTCTTCTTCTTTTTTTTTTGGTCTAGATACTTCTGACTGAACTATCTATCGAGTGTCAAGAACAATTTCAAGATCATCCACTTAAAGAGAATTTATGATTAAATGACGGATACTTTACTAAGAGTTAGACTCCCCCAAAGCCAGGTGTGTCATGAGAATCTAAATTTTCAGAAAGTGACAAATACTTCCCTGTATATAATATCCTCCCAGTTTTCTTCCTACCTCTCTGGATGCTCCTTCTGTTTCTTTTCAGGCTCATCATCCTCTACGTAGCCATTCCACGGTAAATTCCTCAAAGTTTTGACCTAGGTACTGCTCTCCTCCCATTCTCTAGGGTATATTATCTATTCCTACAACTTTAATTATCATGTGTTTATACATGGTGCCCAAATTGGTGTTTCCAGCCTAGATCTCTTCTCTGAGCTCCAGTTGGTTATACAGACCTTATAAGAACAATTTACAAAAGGTACGCCTTAACTTTAATGAGTAAAAGAAAAAAATATTAATCAGCCTTTTATTTTGTACTGATTAAGCATACAGATATGTAAAATATCTAATACACCAGATACATATAAAACATATCACATGCCAAACACTCACTGTTTGTTTTTGTTTTTTTTTTCTGATGTTGTTGTACAATATAGCCCTCCAAAGCACGATAAACGTAAAAGTTAAAAGCTACCTCAGGTGTACATCTGAGTAGATAGTGTCAGTTTTGCTAAGATGGAATGATATTTGGCTGGGATCCTGCACACCTCATCTTGGAACAGCTACCTACTTCTCTCAGGTTCAGGAACGAAACCTATATGTAGGAGAAAACCATTCTATTTATTACTTGGAAATTTTGCCCTTTCCACTTGGGAATTAATCCCCAATGAGCTACACAGGGCCACCTGATGTCAGTGGGATTCCTTTGCCTGGAGAAGGAAGCCAAATAGCCTGGATTAAAATCAAGCATGGTGGCCTATTTCCTCAAGACCTACATGCAGGCCTGGTTTTCAAGTACCTACCATGTTTATGACTAGAAAATGGAAGGAGGGATAAATCCAAAGGAAAAGCATATGGGGAGAGGGACAGTCTCCATTTGTGACCAAAAGCATAGGTACCCCTTATATCTCCCACCCTTTGCCTTGAATTTATCTCAGTGCTCCCAGTAGTATTGACCCACTTCAGATCTCTTCCAGATGGGGAGGATGAGTTTTGCACTAGCCCAAGAGAATAGGGGGTACCATTTATTTTGTAATGTCTTTACTCATCCAACAAATATTTGTGTGTGACTAATAAGTGTTAGGCACTATTAAACGTGCCAGAAATAGAGCAGTGATGAAAAATGACAAAAATTCCTGCCATCATGGGACCTATTTATTCTAGCATATAAGTAAAATATAAACTAGGCCAGATGACGGTAAGTCCTAGGGAGAAAAATAAAACAGGAGAGTGGACAAGGCATGCTAAGATATCACAATAACCCAAGCAAGAGATGATGATATTCAAAAATGGCATTTGGAGATTTTAATACTCCACTCTCAAAAATTGATAGAACAATTAGAAAATCAGCAAGCATATAGAAAATGTAAATAACACTTGACCTCACTGGTATCTGTAAAACGTTCTACTCAATGACAACAGAATAGACATTCTTTTCAAACACACATGGAACATTCTCTAGAATGGACCGTATGTTAGGCCGTAAAACAAGTTTCAATAAATTTAAAAGATCTGAAATCATTCAAAGTGTATTTTCCAGCTACAATGCAATTAAATTAGAAACCAACAACAGAAGGAAATTGGGGAGGGGCGGTTAGCAAATACTTGGAAATTAAAGAAAACACTTTTTAATAACCCAGTTGTCAAACAAAAACACCAGAAGGAAATTTTAAAAATATTTTGAGCTGAACGAAAATGAAAAGTCAACATATAAAAATTTATGGGAAAAAATCACCACTAATGCAGTAATTAGAGGGAAATATATAGCTATAAATGCCTACATTATAACAGAATAAAGGTCTACCATAAGAAACTAGAAATAGAGGAATTAACTAAATCCAAATATTTAGAAAACAATGAAGTAGAAAACAGAAAAAGCTATATAGCTATAAATGCCTACATTATAACAGAATAAAGGTCTACCATAAGATAATAGAAATAGAGGAATTAACTAAATCCAAATATTTAGAAAACAATGAAGTAGAAAACAGAAAAAGCTATATAGCTATAAATGCCTACATTATAACAGAATAAAGGTCTACCATCAGATAATAGAAATAGAGGAATTAACTAAATCCAAATATTTAGAAAACAATGAAGTAGAAAACAGAAAAATAACAGATAAAATCAATGAAATAAGAAATTGGTTCTTTGAAAAGATCAACAAAATTGATAAATCTTTAGCTAGGCTAACCAAGAAATAGGAAGAGAAGATACCAATTATCAAAATCAGAAAAAAAAGGGAATAATTTTTACCACCATCCTTACAAAAAAATTAAAGGATTATAAGTGAATATTGTGAACTACTTTGTGTCAAGTCAGACAACTTATGTGAAATGGACAAATTTCTAGAAAGACACAAATTACCTAAACTAAATAAAGAAGGAATAGAAAATCTCAATAGAGTATTAAATAAAATATTGAATTAGTAATTTAAAAATCTTCCTATATATATATGGGAAGATATATATCATGGAATATTACTCAGCCATCAAAAAGAATGAAATCTTGCCATTTGCAAAGATGTGGATAGAAATAGAGGGTTTATGCTAGGTGAAATAAGTCAGTTATAGAAAGAAAAATACCATGTAATTTCAGTCATGTGTGGAATTTAAGAAACAAAACAGATGAACATAGGGGAAGGGAAGGAAAAATTAAATCAGAGGAAAACAGAGAAAGAGACAAACCATAAGAGACTCAACTCTAGGAAACAACTGAGGGTTGCTGGAGGCGAGGTGGGTGAGCAGATGGGATAATTGGGTGATGGGCATTAAGGAGGAGGGTACTTGTTGGAATGGGTACTGGGTGTTATATGAAACTGATAAATCACTAAATCCTACCCCTGAAACTAATAATACAGTATATGTTAACTAAATTGAATTTAAATTAAAATTTAAAAAATCTTTCTACCATGACAAAGTCAGGCCCAAATGGATTCATTGGTAAATCTACTGAATATTTTTAAAAAGAAGTAATTCTAATGATTTACAAACATCGAAAACAGAGGCTACGGAAACACTTCCAAACACATACCGTGAGCCCAGATTACCCTGATATAAAAGTCAGGCAAAGATATTTCAAGCAAAGAAACCCACAGACTAGTATCTCTCATGAAAATAGAAACAAAAATCCTTAGAATTTTAACAAAGTGAGTCCAAGAACATATAAAAAGAATTATATGCCATCCCCAAGTAGAATTTATATAAGGTTGGCTTAGCATTCAAAAATCAATTAATGTAACATGCCACAGTAATAGAATAAAGGACAAAACCCACATGATCATCTCTGCAGGTGCAGAAAAAGCAATAGATCAACATATTGATAAAAACAATAACTGTGCTGCTTTTTCCACCACGGACGTTACTGCAAATCTTTATTTCTGAGGAAATTCTGGGAAAATATAAGGAGAGTATTTGTATTCATATATCATGTGGACCCTTGGCATGAAGATCCCCAGCTCTACCACTGGGGTCCTCAGGCCTGAAACTGGGTAAGTTAGCACTTGAAATGCCGAAGTTCTCCTTGGACCATATTAGTCACTTGACTAAAGTCCAACAGACAGCTCTAATTGGAGGATGTTGAAACAGTGTTGGACCATTCCAGAGTCCTCTGAAAAGGAGAGTAAGGATAGATACATTTTTTTACAAATCATTACAAGGTAGCTCAGTCTGTCCAAGGGCATCTCTACATAAGGACTTTGGGCCCCTCCCAAGTCTTTGGGGCCTTACTGATTTGTCCCCCATGATCTTTCTAGACTCATTCCTTAATGCTTTCCCTCTCTCTCTGCTCCAGTCACATCCTTCTCCTTGGTATTCCCCTAACTCACCAGACATGTCCTGCCTCAGGGCATCTGCATGGCTGTTTCTCCTTGGAATATTCTTCTCTCAAATATCCATAGGTTAAACTCTCTCACTTTCTTCAGGATTTGACTCAAAAACCATCACTTCAGTGAGACCTTCTCTGCTGACCCTGTTTAAAATTGTATCCCTATAAGTCCTCCAATCTCCCTTCCCTGCTTTATTTTCTCCATACTATTCACCACCATCTGATATACGGGGCATTTTTCTTTGTTATCTTTTTAATTGTTCATCTTTAACTGATAATCTAGAGACTATCTTTAGAATCTTTACAACATAATAATATATTCTTGACCCTTTAGAATGTAAGTTCCATGAGGGCAGATATTTTTGCACTGTTTATTCACAACTATCCCCCCAGAGTCTGTGACAGCATCTGTCATTTAGCAGGGCATCAACAAATACCTGTTGCATGAATGAGCAGCTGACAACCAGGGGATAGAAAGCAGTGGTGCTCAATCCAGGGCACTCCCTGTGTAGCCCTGGAGGCCCTCTGACCTGAATCACTTTTTACACTCAGGGAGCTCTGCTCACTCCCATCCCTCGCCCCAATCTCATGCCAGCATGGTTCAATAAGTGGCTCTGATCCTCTGCAGACCCCACAACACTATCACCCCACCTTAACATCTTGTTAAAGCTCAATCTTAAAACAAGTTGGTCAAGAATGCTTGAGAGTCACGCCCTTCACTCAGCTCCTGCTATTCTGATGGCCTTTTTTAAAAACAAACAAACAAAAAACAAACAAAAAAAAACTTTGTCTTTAGAATCATGCTTTGTTCCTTTGCATTTCTGATAGAAAGAATGAAGTATCTTTCACTTGCCATCTTTTAAGAATCCAGCGACCAAAAGCATGACAATATATTTTTTAAACACATGTTTTAGCGGGAGAATGGTTTCCTTGTCTCCCTGTTGCATTGCACTGTAGACCCCACTCTACCCCACTCCCACAGATGCTGTGTTTGCAGCTGCACCCAGCCTGACAGTTCTCTACATAACAGCTCTGCTTTAGAGGCCTGCTGGGGGACCACCTACAATGTCAAGCTCTTTGTCTGACACAGACTACCAGACTGTGTAAAAATCTCTGGAGACTTATTCCCTTTTTTTTTTAAGGCAAGAAAAAGAAAAAATAGAACAATCCTCATGTAAAACCCTACATTTCTGTCCCGTCAGCAGCATGCAGCTTTTTATCTTTTCATTTATTGCATACACTGCCCCCCCCCCACACACACACATACACACATACGATCATTTTTCTGCTTGCTTGTTTGTAGCCAGTTTCCAGTCCCCGATGTTGGGGTTGGGTTCTACATTCCATTTATTAGTGTCACTGCAGAAGCCACACGTCTTCCTAAGCTCATTCATCATTCCTCGTCCTCTCTCTGCCTCACGTTAAATATGCAAGGTCTCATTACAGCCGTAGCTGTCCTGGTCTGCAAAAGGAAATAAAGGAAAGATTTGCAGGGATACAACATGAAGACACTCTGCCTTGGACTCATTCATTTTCCCATGTAGCCAGAAAATTTGTAGTAAGTTGCTAATGAATTTGTGAAGGTCACCATGGAGGTGCATCAAAAATGCTAAGATACAAAATTCTTTACCTTCAAGGAATTTCCTGGCAAGTACTGACATGAGAGAGATACGAAAGAAAAAGGTGGCAGACGACATGCACCTGGGTGAGTTAGGGCTTTCAAAAGAGCGCATGAGCACTTCAGCTGGTCTAGGGAGAGGCGGTCTCATGGAGACAGTGCCTTGGTGGTGGCTTTTGAACTGGGACTTGCAGGATGAATTGGGCTTTGAGTAACAGAGAAAGGAAGGCAGAGAGAGCAAGACTCTTAAGAGGAGGGAGCAGGAAAAAAAAAAAAAGAGGAGGGAGCAGTATGAGCAAAGCATGGACGCTGAAGAGTTCACATTTGTTTGAGGATGAAAAAGTTAATTTGTGTATGGGGATCTACAAAATGGTGGCTACCCCAGGGGCCCTGCCCATATCCCAAATCGAAACCTAAGTCAGCCAGCAGTGATGGGAAACACCTGTCAAGGAAGCCTAACATGTGCCAATCCCCACCCTCTGGTTCAGCTTCAGCTGGCTTACCTTACCCTAGAAAATAAGACTTGATAGCCTTATCAGGGAATCCCCAAACTCCAAGCCAATCATGCCCTGGTATCGAGTTGCCTTTCTAATGCTCTGTAACACTTACTCTTGCCCAAAATCCCTTGGGAAGACTGCTCTACTGCTAGTGAGGCACAGCACTGACCCAGTCCATGGACTGTTCTCCCTTGAATAAAGGACATCATATTCATTCCTAAGTTGCTTTTGTCTTGTCATTTGAGAAGGACAGGACAGCATCAAGACAAGAGGTTCCTTCATTTGAAGCAGAGAACAGGGCAACAACACAGATTTCCATGTCTCACCCAGACATGCTCTTCCCACTTCTCTCTGTAGAGCTGGCTCCTTCTCATTCTTCAACTCTCAGGTTCTAGTCACCTCCTCAGAAGAGACCTTTGATCACCACATCTGCAAGAGGACTCCTTCCTGCCAATGTTCTCTCTCTCTCAGTGCCCCTTCTTTCAAGTCATAACATGTATCATAATTTACAGTCATTATGTTGATACGTTTACTTGTCTAACAGTTGCATCTAAAGTTTCTGATGATAGAGACCATATCTGTTTGCTCAGTGCCTGAAAAATAGTAGGAGCCCAATTAATATTCATTGGTTGAATGAATGAAGAGCCAGGGCAGCATTATGACTTTCATGATCCCTAGGTGCTTTTGCTTTCATTGGCTTCTTCCTCCATAGAATGTATTTCAAGTTATGTTTTATAACTGTGTTGGTATAAATATGAATATAATCCAAGCTGGAAAATATCTTTTGTTGTTCTGGTTTGAAAGAAATGAACACATTTTATGGACCCCAAAAAAGCACTGTGGGCCCTAGGCATTGTGCCTGTTGTGCCCAGTGGAAAAGTCAACCCTGTGAATAGCAGAACATTTTTATTTTTTATTTAGTTATTTTTAATAGCAGAACATTTTAAAGGATTATTAGGTAGCAAGGCCAGACAAATAATATGGAATAAGATTATGGAAGGTCTTATATCTGACTTTGAATTCTATACATTTGCACTTTATTTAGTAGGTGTGATATTGTACTTTATAATAGGAAATATATAATTGGTCTTCTTCCACATTTCTGACACAGGGATCCTAGAATCCTTGGAGTTTTCTAAGTGATGAACATGATAAAGGTGTTTTTATTATGGTAATGAGGTAACTTTTGGAAAGCCCAAGATTCCAAAGGATAGGGTTGGGTAACCAGAGGAGCCAACCACAAGATTAGAAGTTGGAACCTTCAATCCCATCCTGACCTCCTCCAGGGAGGGAACAGAGGCCAGATTGAGTTCATTTGCTAATGGCCAATGGTTTCATCAGTCATGACCATGTAATGAAGTTCCCATAAAAAACTGAAAGGATGGGGTTTGGAGAACTTATAGGTTGATGAACCAGAACCACGTACCAACGTCTGGCCCCAAACTCCACAAGGACTGAGGTTCCTTTGTTCAGGATCTTGCACTTTGTATCTCCTCATCTGGCTGTTGATTAGTATCCTTTAATATCCTTTGTAATAAACTGGTAATCTAATGAGTAAACTGGTTACCTGAGTTCCATAAGCTGCTCTAGCAAATTAATCAAACCCAAGATGAAAGTCACGGAATATCTTCTTGATAGCCAGTCTGTCAGGAGTATAGGTGACAATCTGGACTTGCAATTGGTGTCTAAAGTGGAGAGAAGTCTTGAGGTACTGAGTCCTCAACCTGTGGAATCTGATGCTCTCTCTGGGTAGATAGTGTCAGAAATGAGTTGAATTATAGGACACCCAGTTGGTATCTGAGAATTCTTGGTGGTGTGGGTAAAAACTCTACCACCCCGCCCCCTCATATTGAAATTGAGTGAGGAACCTTTTAGTAGGCAATAAAAATCATGAGAGATTCTGAGCTAAAGAATAATATGGTTTCAATATCCCAGAACCACTGTAAGAAAAAGCCACAAGATGAACAAAGGACGAAGACATTAGTCAGGAAGGTTCCAGAATGTGGTCCAGACACCATGAGGTGAAAAGGGATCTGAACTGGGGTACTGATAGTGGTGGTAGTATTGGAAGAATAAAAAAAGAGCAGGGGGGAACTTGTGAACTTCTCTCACAGCCTCCTAGGGAGGGTATGTTCAAAGATGGCTGTAGTTCTGAGCCTAGACTGGGAGAATGGTGTGATCGTGAACAGAAACAGCGTCATCCAGAGAAGACAGACTTGGTGGGGGAACACAAAAGATTTGGTTTGGGACATATTTTGGGGATAGGTTGCTGGTAGGAGGAAATATTGTATATCTCACGGGATTGTAGTAAGGTTTAAGTGAGTTATTGTATATATAGCACTTTATGTCTTATGGTAATTTATGTATAGGAGACTGCCTGGTTCATAGTAAGTAATCAATAAATATTAGCTTTTTAAAAAAAGATTTTATTTATTTATTTCAGAGAGAGAGAGCACACATGTGTGTGAGCAGGTTGGAAGGGCAGAGGGAGGGGGAGAGAAAGAGAGAATTTTAATCAGGCTTCACGTTGATCATGGAGCCTGACTCAAGGCTCAATCCCATGACCCTGAGCTCATGACCTGAGCTGAAATCAAGTGTTAGCTGGTCAACCAACTGAGCCACCCAGGCACTCCATAAATGTTAGCTTTTTAATTTTCATCACTGTAGCTCTCTTCTCTTCTACTGCATTTTCCTTAAAAATAAAAATTGTACATATCTTCATCAATGTCACTTAAGAGTTTGTTTGAATGCAGAATCCTGGGCACCACCTAAGAATAATGAAATAATGAGTTCTATGAATGGAGCCCAGAAATCTGCCTTTGGGCAAATTTTCTCTTTTCTTTCTTTTCTCTTCTTTCTTTCTTCCTTTCCTTCTTTCTTTCTTTTTTAAGATTTTATTTATTTATCCATGAGAGACACAGAGAAAGAGGCAGAGACACAGGCAGAGGGAGAAGCAGGCTCACTGCAGGAAGCCCAATGTGGGACTCGATCCCAGGACCCCAGGATCATGACCAGAGCCAAAGGCAGATGCCCATTCACTGAGCCACTCAGGCACCCCTGGACAAATTTTCTAAGAGATTTTAGTCTCCCTGGAGTTTGAGACTCAGTAGTGTGCTGGGCTTCCATGGAATATAGCTGACATTTCTGCCTTGTCTTCCCATGTCCTGCTGCCTGGATCAGCTGTGTAAGTATTTTTCAACATCTAGAAATCTAAGACCTGAGATGTGCTGATTGCTGGAGGCATGGTGGAGCCTGGGACAGAATAAAGTCACCAAGATCACTGAAGAATACCCGATTCCTGCTCCACCTCTCAGTCTTGTTCTAGAAATCTACCTCGTGATCTGTTGTGATCAATCCCCAGCCTGCAGCCACTGGAGGGAGCCTCCCACAACCATCAGTTTTCCTAGAAGGAGGTCTGTTGAGGGAGCCTAGTAATGCTTTGAATACATCTGTCACCACATCAATCAAGTCATATACACAACATACATGACTCTGGCTGCCTCCTGGCTGTATATTCTCTGATTCCCCAGCATGTCAGTGTATGAGATGATTAATTTTGAACCACAAGCTCACTGGATGTGACATTCAAATTCAACCCTGCTGAGCAACCCTACCACACAGCAGCTATTGCGTGCCTCATATTTGAAATACAAGAATCTGGCCGCATCATCATAGCAATCACAAATAATATGCCCTCTGTTTCTAGAGGATTTTATGGTTGATTATCAAAGAACTTTTACAACCACTACCTAGCATGTCCTTACAATGGGTATTAGAAAAAAATAGGAGTCCTTTCTGCTTCATGGAAAGTGGAATCTAAAGGAGTTTGTGTGATGTACATAAACTCACCTGACAGATTGGAGGCTAACAGGACTGGTGATCTCCAAGCTCTGCCCCCTGGCATGGGTTTGTCCTATTAACCCACCTGCCTCCAGCCATTGAGGGTAGAGAGGAGGTAAAGAGCACTAGCTTTGGGATCACACTTTGAATCCTGAGTCCATCACTCACTGGCTGTGGGACCTTGAGAAAATTGACTTCATAGGGGCAAGATAAGGGTAAAATGTAAAGCACTGTGCTTGGCACACAGCAAACATTCCATAGTTGTTTCACAACATTATTATTAACTGTAGATATCACTGACAGTCAGTGATGGTGGTTCTGATCAAAATGGCTATCATTTTGTCTTCTCCCCTACATACTCTTTTTGATTAAGAGGACAAAATGGTTATTATATTCCATTTTTGTCTTTTTTTTTTTTTTTTTTTTTTTTTGCTCTGATAAAATAGAGAAACCTTTGGGACTTACTCTCCAGTTTCAAAAACTTTGAACTAACTTGTTATTATGTGATACTATGTTTGACTCAGGGAATAGAATATTTTTCTCCAGAGAACTGAACTTAAACTATTATCCCAAATCCAATGAGTTCAGCTACTCTGTTTTGTTCCATGGGCTTTTTGACCCATGTTAAAAGTAAGTGTTTAAGAGACACATGGGATCAAATCAGCAGGTGATCTATGATCAGGCAAGAAAGGGATGTTTGCTGGATGAATTTCCCTGGTACCTGCTTGATTTGGTGAGTTGGTCCTTGACCAATTTCTAAACAACATCTCGAAATTCAGAGTGAAATATTAAGTAAAGAAATAAATTAAAGGGTTGACACTCAGGGAACCATCTGCCTTCGATGATAGAATTATCACTTTGAGTTAATTACAGTCAGGGAGGTTTTATGCCTTTTCTCACAATCACTTCCCGCTAACAACAATTCCATTCATTGCCACACCTTACACTTTCTGTTCCACATACAGCATCCCCCAGGAACTTCATAGGCTTTGGAGGGAGACTGCAAAGTGAGAGAGGTGAATGGGCTCCCTATCAGGCTAAGGGCCATGGAGGTTCTCAGTGCAGAACAAACCCCTGCCATAGGCAATACCCAAGAGGATAAAGCATATTCATGCAACTGCCTGTAGTCTCTGTACTTCTAATGAGGATGATCCTCTTCCTGCTTGTCCCTGCCCCCTCCCTGCAACTCTCTGGAGTGCAGGTACCAGGGGAATCTGCTCATATTCAGACAAATGAAAGCAGGAGATAATAGAAGACTGGGAGCATCAGAGCAGCCATCTGACATGCGAAGAAGTGACTCACAAGGGGACTGTAACCTAAGAAAATGTCATAAGAAAACAAAAAGATTCCCAGCAGCACTATTTTTAAGTAAAAAAAAAAAAAAAAACCAAAAAAACAAAACAAAACAAAAACTATAAAGAATCAAAACCACACCAGTGTGTAGAAGGGCCAGAAATATCCTGATGGAAACCATGATGGAACACCATACAGCTATTAAACATAACAAGTTTATGGATGACAAACATGTAGAAATGTTTATATAGAATAGTACAAAGTGGAAAGTTACAACTAACAATGTCAAAATTAATTTATATGGCTGCATTTAAGTGCTGAACATAGCTATAAAGAAATCCCACAACCCAAGAGATAAGAATCTTTATGAGTTTATCCTATCTTAACTTAAATGGATCACACAACTATATTACTGCATTTCTCTAGTAAGTTCATTTTCCCAGTGTTGTTAAGTGCTCTGTACTTCCTCCACTAGGCTCAAACTTCCCAGCTCTCTCATAATAGAATCCTCGGAGGCATCTGTGATTCTTGCCCTGCTTGCTCGAATTTGGCAATGTGATCCTTCTTTCCTATGTTCCAGCTACGCTGGCCTCTTGGTCTTTGAATTTGCTAAGTGCTCTACTTTCTCGAAGGCTCCCCCTGTGTTCCTGCTGCCTCAGAGGCCCTTGTCCCAAGTCACTCAACTCAACTAAGTTTAACATTTATGTACCCCTGCTTGTGCTCCCTCTACTGTTATTCTCACTTGGCCATATACACTTCTTCACTGTACCTAGCACACTTTGTAATTATAATTGCATTTGCATGATTATGGGTTTACAGTGTCCTCCTCCCCTAAAGAGATGTCAGCTCACTAGGAATAATATCTGAGCTGTTCCTATATCTACCTAGCACAACACAGCACCTAGCCCAGATTGGTTATCTCATAAAACTTTGCCGAATGAGGGGCACCTGGGTGGTTCAGTCAGTTAAGCATTTGTCTTCTGTTCAGGTCATGATCTCAGGGTCTTGGGATTGCACTCCAGGTCAGGCTCCTGATCAGTGGGGAATCTGTTTTACCTCTCCCACTGCCCCTCCCCCTGCTTATGCTCCCTCTCTCTCAAATAAATGAAAAATAAAATCTTAAAAAAAAAAAAAGAAAACCCACTAAATTAAAAAAAAAACTGCTGAATGAATGAATAGGTTGGATGAATGGGTGAATGAATGAAGTGATGAGAATATGAGTATATATAATGTAATAATGTAATATTCATTGGGTTTTATTTTTTCCATAAAATAACCATGTGGTGTAGTCTATTGAATAACACTTTGCTCTCATTTGAGTAGTGCTTTCTATTTTTTGAAGCATTTTCACAAACAATAAATTTTTTTGATTCATAGAACCCTTGAGGGAGACAGTATTCCAGGTTCATGTTTGAGAACATGGAGGTTCTGAGAAATTAACTAATTGGCCCAAGCCAAACTAAGTGGTAGAGAGAAGTCTAGAATCCAGACCTGCTAGATTCAGGCCAGGGATTTGGCTCCCTGCCCCTACGGCTGCTAATATGTCACTGTGTCCACTGTAAGGCACACTGGGAGCACTGAAGGACTGGCAAGTACAGAGGCATTATCCTGATGCATCTTTGTTGCTCAGGAATGATGGGAGGCGATAGTGCTATAATGAAGAGAGGGTTCTGGCCCCTAGCAGGTGGGAGTGGAGTGGTGAGGCAGTGGGTAGTGAGCCTCAGATGTGGCTCTCAGGTCACTCTTTCACATGCAACCTGCAGTTGTTCAATATCTCATTGTCCTTTTTACTCAGGCGATCATATCAGAATGTTGATTAATCAATTGCACAGGTGGCTCCATAGTCACTAAATGCAGATGCAAGACAACAGAATGGATAGAGCATGGGCCAGCTCCTTGGTGGAACACCAAAGTTATGGTCAGAAAAGTTGAAAGGCCTGGAGAAGTCAGAGAGAGCCAACATGTATATGTCAACACCAACTGTCACTCTGGCAAACCCATGACCCAATTTATCATATTGTCTTGTCTGAATATTTACAAAAATATAAACTCAGAGGACAAAGATGTGGTAGGACAGGGAGTATGATATAGAAAGATGAGGAACCAAATGAAGGCCTAATCCTAAGGCAGAAAGTACTTCCTGGTGCCATATGCTTTCAGTACACACTTGTCATCAAATCCACTCACGCATCCTGTTCAAGCCCTCACTTCCTCAGCCCTTGTCTGCAGCAGTTTTCCACAAAGAGCTTGATGACAGCTGTGTCTGTTGGGAAAACCAAAGCCTCATTTTTCTCTCTTCAGAAGTATCTGAGGATGGTGATACTTGCCACCACTTAACGAGGTGGTGGTAAGGCCAGCCGTGTTGAGGCTAGTGATTTCTTCCCTTCCAGAGAATGCCATAATTCCAGAATTTTGTAATTCCCTAGGCAAATGGCAAGTGGTACCTAATGCTGATACCACAGGATCAAGGCTGGACCAAGACAAATTAGGAGTTGAATGCTCATTGCCTCTCAATGCTTTTTGTATTATCAAATTACTATTTTTTTTGCATCATGTTTTCGTATAACTAAAAGAATGACATGGTCGTTATTAATAACATAATTACTTGAGGGAACCCTGTAAGATGAAAACAAATCCAGTAGTGGAAATAGCTACCATTTTTAATACCAAGGAATTTCATCTCTTGCAATAACCTTTTTTACTAGTAAAGAAAATGAGATTTGAGATGCTAAGATAGTCTTAATCCAGTAGGGAGTGGAGTTGGAAGTCAGCATTGAGTCTGTTCCCAACCATGTTATTAAGTAGTTGCGTGGCCTTAGGTAAGTTACTTCACCTCTCTGGGTTCCTATTGCCTTCCCAGAGAAAGGGAGAGTGAGTTAGACTTAGAGATAGTGCAGGTAACTTCTGAGTGTTTGTTTCATGCTGAATTTTATTGCTTTTCTTCATCAATGATCGTTCTAGTTCTTGTTTGGGGTTTTTGTTTGTTTTTGTGTTTATTAATCTACCTTTCTCATCATCCAACTCTCAACTTGTCACTCAGAGAGTTTCCCTGACCACTCCTGCTAAAATACCCTGTCTACCTCCTCCACTTTTCATGACAAAGTCTAAACACCTGAGCATGGTGCACACAGTTGTCACAAATTGGTCCCCATTTCCTTCTCCAGAACCCAGAAAGTGATCAATAAATCTACGTTGATTGGATTCATGAATGTATCCAGTGTGTTACAAGTTCTTTTGATTCTGCCACAGAAAACTCTAGTTCTGTGCTGTAAACATGTGGCTATTTGAATTTAAATTAACTAAAATAAAAAATTCAGTTCCTTAGTCTCACTCATCACATTTCAAGTACTCAAGAGCCACATGTGAGCTCTGGTATAGTGGCTGGTGTAATGGACTAGTGGCAAAGATAACACTTCCATCACTGCAGAAAGTTCTATTGGACAGTGCTGGTCTAAATACTGACTCTTCCTTCCTAAGCCCACTGGGATCCTTCACCTGATTCTTACGTCTCAGCCTCTTCATTGGACTGACAGTAGTCTCCTCCCTCGCTAGTCCATTCTGCACCCTGCCTTAGTCATTGAGTTCATTTATTCATGCCACAGATAATTAGGGAGGACCTCATACATGCCAAGTCTTCATAGGAGCCTGAGCAGCTCACGAGTCAGACCTAGTCCTGACTCAGTGAACTTCCAGCCTAGATACTGTGTGTATGTCAATCTTGTGCTTAAAAACCATTGTTGGGTCACCCAGTTACCGACATGAAGGAGGGCACGGGATGTCAGGAGCACTGGGTGTTATATAAGACTGATGTAAAAAAAAAAAAAAAAAAAAAAAAAAAAAAAAAGGGATCCCTGGGTGGCACAGTGGTTTAGTGCCTGCCTTTGACCCAGGGCGCGATCCTGGAGCCCCGGGATCGAATCCCACGTCGGGCTCCCTGCATGGAGCCTGCTTCTTCCTCTGCCTGTGTCTCTGCCTCTCTCTCTCTCTCTCTCTCTCTCTGTGTGTGTGATTATCATAAATAAATAAAATTTAAAAAAACTGATGAATTACTGACCTCTACCTCTGAAATTAATAATACATTATATGTTAATTAATTGAGTTTGCTTTTAAAAAATACAATTTCTAAAAATTAAAACATTTCTAAGAAAAAACCTGAAATATTGTTGGGTCCTCTTTAGTGTTCTCATAGGGCTGGGCTCTGGAGGGTACAACAGAGAGAGTCAACTCTGCTCTCAGGAGGAGGCTAACCAAAACTACAGCTCGTATGTGTGTGTGTGTGTGTGTGTGTGTGTGTGTGTGTGTGTGTGGCAGGAGGGCCTGGACCCTAAGGGGTGCACTTGGATCTTTGGGCCCCTGAATTGGGTTCAGAGGCACACAGGAGGGTGAAGGGCCTCCCTGTGCACTACGGGGAGAGAGTATACAGTCCCAGCTTCTTGCTTTCCTCAGCAGTTGGAGCTCCTCATCACCTCTCCTGCACATTCTGTAGCGAGAGCTGCACTGCATCGCTACCCCACTGCTCCCTGGCCTCTGCATGCCATCCATCCTTCGGAGCCCACTTCAAATGTCCCTTTCTGCGAAATCGTTGCCAGCAACCCAAGAGGAGTCAGGGGTTCTTTTCCCTGTGTGCCACAGCTAGTGGTTGTTATTATGTTTACCCTGACCAGCTATTGATACACGTCTCCCTCCAGCCGACTAAGATTCCTCCAGATGAAGAACTTATCATCATAGCTCCAGTGCCTGAAGTATAAGAGGCCCCTTATAAATGAGTTGGGACAGATGATTAATGAATGGATAAGTAAGTGAATAAGTGTATGAATATTATGAAAGTGCCTGGCCTGTGGTTTCCCGGTGGGACTGCACTGATTCTAGAACTCCTATGGTCTAAATAAAAGAGACCATAACTATCTACTTACTTTTATCAAGGAGAAAATGTTATTTTTCTTAACATTCTTATTTTTAACCTACACTAAATATCCCTTTGCCCTTTTATTTTTCCACAGGGTATTTTTTTTTCTTTTCTTTTCCCACAAGCATCCCTTTGTGGTTAACCAACGCTCACGGATCAAATGCTTCCTTTCTAAATGCCATGTGTCCCAGCATGCTTTCTTCTGATTGGAGATGGTGCTGTGCTACTTACTGGCTCCTCCTTACTGTCAGAACTGCTGTATGCAAAATATACAATTTCTTCGATAAACATTATTATACCACTAGGTGAGTGTTTCATAAATCAATCAGAAGCAGGCCTAACATTTCTTGATTTTTCCCAAACCTTTAAAAACACAATCAAACCAAAGAGAAAAAAAAAAAAAAAAAAAAAAAAAAAAAAAAACCAAAGAGAAAATGCATGAACTATTCCACAGAGGTTCCTTTGCAGGTGCCCTGGGTGTGACTTTTAATTCCCCCAGCCAGTTTGTTATCTCTGTGTTTCTTCAGAATAAAGGAAAAGGTGTCCCCTGAAGCCCCTCAACAAACCAGTTCGACACATGAAATATTGATTAACCCATTCAACCACCTCCCAAACTTTCTGAGATTCAAATCTGATTTTCTATGTCAGGATATTTTAAGTAAGAAGATTAATCTCCCTCACATCTGCTTCTCCAAATGACTCTGTGGAAACATCTTCCTGAGAAGGAAACCTGGCTGTCTTTCCCAAAAGTATACAGCCTCAGCTTCTTGCTTTCCCCAGTGGTTAGAGCTCCATGTCTTTTATTATAGGCTAGGGAAGAAAAATTAGGTTGGGATACATCTATAATCATCATTCCTTAGAATGACTTCTGTTAAATTTGCTCGTGTCAATTATCCAAGAACAATATTTCATCACTAGAAAATCCTACTTGCTGAAATCTTTTTAGTAACTTACTAATCAGCAATACTCAGACACTAAGCCACATCCAGCCCTTGCTACATCCAAGATTTTGTTACAATCCCTGGACTTTTGAGATTATTTTCTGGTAAACTCCTGTTCTGATTTTAGAAATGACTCAATAATGTGCATAGTGATCAAGTTTATATAAAAGGTGTCAGATATGCATGTGTGTATGTGTACAGGTGTGTGATATCCTCAATGGTGTCACGTATGCATGTGTGCATGTGTGTATGATATCCTCAGGGTTTCAGCAGATATTAGATCACAACCAGGTAAGGGCATTTTTGTTAAAAAAAATGAAGGTTTGCCAAAAGCTCAGGACTTCCCAACTTTGGAGGTCTCTTCTTTTATGACTTCATATTAACTATATGTGTGGCTCATGTGATAGCAAGTGTGAAATGATTTAATAAACATCCCCAGGCTGTTGCCCTTTAGATGAGTATTTGACGGCTGTGGTCATCTTAGTCTGTTGGAATTGCTACAACAGGATACCACAGACAGGATGGTTTATAAACAACAGAAATATATTTTTTCATAGTTCTGGAGGCTGAGAGCCTGAGACTGGGGTACCAGCATGGTCAGGTCCTCTTCTGGGTTGCACTTCTCACATGGTGGAAAAAGCAGAGAGGAAAATTCTCTCATGACTCTCAAAGGTTCCATCCTCATGATGTCAGCTCATTCCAATTACCTCCAAAAGACCTCATCTCCTAATACCATCACATCGAAGTATAGGTTTTCAACATATGAATATTGGTAGGGGGAAGGACACAACATTCAGTCTGTAACAGCAGCTGGCTACTCAATAGCCTTTTCCCAACACCCTTGCACACAAGGTCCACTTCTGTTATGGAGGCTGGATTCCTTTCCCAGCTGCATAACAGGCAACATAAGCATGTGACCCTATCCTGACCCAAGATACTAAAGGGAAATTTGCTAGGGGCTATATTTTTGGAAAAGTTGTCCTCCCTATTTAAAAAAAGGAGAGAACGCTAATGGAATGAGCTGTCTCATTGTCTTCCTTTGGATGTTGTAGTGTGAAGACAAAGAATAACAGATATTGACTTATTATTAATCTGTTATTACAGATTGACTTCTGTAATCCTGATAACTTTGTTACTGTATTAATCATGCCTAGAAAATAGATACCTCCTTGTTTCAGCCAGCAGTTAGATATTCTGTTTACTGAATCTGACAATTCCAATAGACTATAGTGTTACAGAGACTGTTCTGAGGTGTGTTGCAGGGAATCCATATTGAGCTGTAGTTTACTCTTCCCTTCACAAGCAAAAAGGTGTTTATTATTCTTTTCCTCATTACACAGAAGGCCAAAGAAAGAATATAAGGAGCAGAGCACTGAGACATAAAGAACATCTAGTGCTGGGTTTGGAAAAACATAGGAGCATCAGCAAATAAGCTGGCAAATAAACAAAGTAAATAGCCAGTATCCTGCCCTGCATTAGAAAGATCAAATTCTTTGTAATTGAGAAAGTCTGTATATAAAAGGAAGATTGGATAAGAGCATAAATACAGACTAAAGACTCGGAAGATGGAAGGGTCCAGAAGCAAGAAGGCAATAACTCATGGGAGACCAGAGTCGGATACTAAGAGGGTAGGCTAAGAAGAGGATCAATGGAATCTAGAGAAAGAGAAACTTAAAGTCTACATCCGACCACTGTCTTTTCTCAACTGAGCTCTATGGGTTTCAGCAATTCTCAACTAAGATTTTGCTTTTCTTGTAAAGACCCAAAGTAAGTGTCCCTCAATGTACTGCTATAGATAGATACCAAATATGTGTGGGTCTGCTTTGATTGTTGAAATAAAGATTCTGGTGGTCTCTTATCAGATTTTTCTATCAAGGTGACCATCTTTCTGGGGGTATTGTAATTTAGATATTTATTAAGCACTTGTGTTAGCTGGTGGTATGATAGCTACCTCCACAGATGATTAAACAGGCACAGCCAAGAAATGAAAATGATGCCTTCTGTCCACTAATGATGTTGGCAGCCTTGAGAGAGAGGTCCAGGCAAGGGGTTATCTGTCACAACCTAGCTATGAGTGTCCCATGGCACTTTTAATGGGAGCCAAGATGCTACACTTGTTCAGCTGGCCCATAAGAAGGGGACTCCTTGACCTGAGACAACTAAAATTAAACCATTTCTCCAGAAAGGAAAAAATGGATTCCTTGATATGGCCTACTCCCTTCCTTACATTCACATGCCAGTTCCCCTTAAAAAGGGAACCTTGAGTTCCCTAACAGGAACTGATCCAAATGCTTCATGAAAAATCATGTGAAAAAAACAAACAAACAAACAAACAAAAACCAACCCTCAGGACTGTGAATGAATGCATACGAATGTCCTCATAAACTGAAACCCATGTGAAATATGGTTGACCCAACCCATCAGGGAATAGTGAGTCTTCCCACAAGGCCCAGCTTGCTTTAGAGCTAAAGATGGAACTAGAAACTCCAATTCATATCATCTGATTCTGATCAAAGACAGAGCCTTTTGGCCATTCTCTCAGCATTCAAAGACCGGGGTATTATTCCCTCGATAGCACACAAACCCTTCATGAGTTGCAGAGTCCCAGTGGGGATGTAAGTGTTTGCCTCTGGTAAAAATGGGAATTTCCATGGAAAATGTGACACAAACACTACCTTTTAAATCTCAAATGAATCAGGTTTTATACCAGAAAGACTTTTCCTATTAAAACTGTACTTTGGGGAAGTGGCTTTCAAAGGGCTTGTGGGCTTCCTGATGGTTCTCTAGGACCTTCGTGGGGCTCCATGACCTGTTCTGTTCTTCTCAAGTTTGAAAAGGGGAACAATGCAGAACAGTGGGAAGAGTATGGGGTGTGGAGTCAGATCTGGGTTGACATTTAGAGCCTGCTGCTTTCTCATTGTATGATATTGGACAAATCAGCTAATTGCTCAAAGTATCTACCATATAGGGTTGATATGAGACAGTAAATGTAATGTACCTATGGAAACACAAAGGATCAGAATCATAAAAATAGAGATCTTATCCAGTATCAAGCTTTGCTAATAACTTCAATGAAGTAAGCAATCACAAAGCTCAGGTGAAGCAGATAGTGGTCTGGGACTAATGCAGCTCCCAGGATTTCATGCCTCATCAAGATATTCTCTTTGCCCAGATTAATAGAAAAGCTTTGAGCTGTGTACATGGCCACATCACCTACACAGAGAAGAGTCATCATCAATTTCTTCACATTATATTTAGGTAGGTGCATAATTCACTTCACTTTTTCCCAGGACCCACGCCCAATATATCCATGGATTCCAGGTTTGGTACAAATGAGCAACCCAGATGGGACAGGTACCTCCTTCTAAAAGCATTTCATAGATAAGAACCCTACACTAGCAAATATCATTAGTGTGTTTACATGAAGATTTGATTGTTATCTTCCTTCTTTCTTTCCCATAGGCTTCCCCCTGGCAAAGAGAGAGGATGGATGGCAGGCTTATTGCTAAACATTTCCTGCCTAGCACCTAACCCAGACTAGGACATGACAGGTAGTAGGTTTGATCACATTATTTAAAATAATAATATAACATGACTGTCTATCCTTTCTTTTCTGCCTGACTTTCCAGGCCTTGCATAATTCAACCTCTGTTTCCTGCCACTATTCACCTAGGCCTCCTTTCCCCAACTGGTATAATTCTCATCTCTGCCTTTTCTCCTCTTGTTCCATTCTACTGATTTACCCATCTCTCAAGGACAGTCACGTGCCCCTCCTTCTGGAAAACCTTGATGCCCACTTCTGTCCTCTGATTTTGCCCTTTCTACCACCTATCTAATCCATGTTCTAACACTGAACCTGGAGCGTCTTATATTATACTGTTTCTTACTGGTGCATGTGTGACAGTCTTCTTTCTCCTAATAGATTATAAATCCCATTAGTTCTGAGAACTCTGACTAACTTCATCTGAGTCACTTATACCAGGAAGCATCTCTTGATCTATCTCCCTAGCAGACATGGTGTCCCTGGCATTGACCTCAACAGCACCCCACTTACCATATTATGACTTTATCATAACTTCTTAATGATTTCTGATTTCATTATTGTCTCTCTTGATGAGCAACAAGCTCCAGGAAGATAGGGTCATGTCTCTCTCTCTTTTTCCTGTTGCTCACTTATATCCCTAGTACTTGACACAATACCTGTCAAGGAGTAGATAATTAATAACTATTTTTTTAAGAAATAGGTTTTCCAGTAGTAAAACTGGTGGAGCAAGGAAGCCTATTAATTTAGACACTGAACATATTGAGCATCTACTCTGGGTGCTTGGAATGCACAGATGAACATGATTTTGGCCACCTGAACTCTGGACCAAGCAAGTTTGAGTGAACTTCTCTACTATTATTATCTGGGGTCTCCAGATATGTACAAAATAGCTATGTAGATATAATAAAAACTTTTCCCATCAGTTAAGCCCGATGAGTTAATGGGATGAAAGAAGAAAACCAAAGGCATATATTCCTGAAAGAGTATGAATGCTTTCAGTAAAACTTCTTGCTCCTGCTGGCCATTCTTCCTCCCTATATGGCCTTTATATAAGATTTACTACTGATCCCAATTCATGTGAAAATCTTATAACAATCCTTAAACTCAGCTTTAATTAGTAGCTAGTAGATCTCTCTCTTGCCCTTCATCTCCCTGTTCCTTGTGAGCAGTACTACATTTGTGTAGGCATATGCTAGGACACCTTTCTGGAATCTTATTTTTAGAATGACACGATCTGAACATCATTCCAACTTGCTCATAACAGATTTTGGCCACCAGCATAACAAATTCAAAACTACATGCCAATTAAGTACAATGCTCAAACCAGATCATAATATATATTTAATTTTATCCATCTTATATCACCCTATATAATAAACAACATCACATTGTCATTGCTTTTCTTAAGTCCATGCACTTCTCATGGGATTAAGGCAAGGCCAGTCCATTCCCCAATCTTTTGAAAAACAAGGGAAACAATGAATTTTGTGTTTATTAGCTGTACCTTATAAATGTTAAAGAGAAACTTTGGTAGGTCAATCTCTCAACTCCTTCTGGGAAGAGGGGTTGGAATTATGGAATAGAGGCAGACATTCAGATATGATATTTTCTCAAATATATAAGGTGATTTTTTTCCTTCCTTCCTTCCTTCCTTCCTTCCTTCCTTCCTTCCTTCCTTCCTTCCTTCCTTCCCTCCTTCCCTCCTTCCCTCCTTCCCTCCTTCCATGCTCCCTTCCTTCACCAAACGATTATGTAGTGCAGCTCAAGATGAGAAAGGTTCTTCCATTCAGGCTTTCACCTACTGAGGCTACCTTTCTGGTGCTCAATCCAGACTTGTCTGTAATCTACACCAATATCACCAGCTGCCTTCATCCATACATAAAAAAGATTGATTCTCTCAGAAACAACCTGCTGGCTGCTTCTTTTTCCTCATTACATCTTCCCTCCCTCCTCTCTTTTTCCTCCCTCCTGGAAGGTCACTCCCTATCCTTTGGTACTCTCTTCAGAGACCTTCTCTGTGCTCTGTCCTTCCTCTGTGGTCAAGTTTAGGAACGAATTCTCTGCTCCCCACTGAACAGGAGCTCTTTGAAGGCAGGACTTGTGTCTCATTTGCCTGAGCATTCCCACTGCCTTTAAAAGGACCTGGAAACCTGGTGAGTGTTGAGTAAATGTTTGGATTTAGTGAATACATTGAATCAACATTGAATCAAAGAACAAATACTTAGAGTCTGGGAGATATCAAAAGAAGCAAGTTTAATGATCCATATTTTAGCACCTCATTCATCTGTGACAGAGGAATAAATGGCAAGAAATTTTATAGGCAACAACATCACACCCTATGATGTGGAGTTGATGGAGAGTCAGTAACAGCATAGAACAATAGATGTTTCGACAGTGGCTTATGTAGTCTCTGAGGACAGCTGGACAACATGGATTTAAAGGAAAAACTTGAGGAAAAAAAAAAAAGGCAAAAGAATCCCTTCAACTGCTTTCAATTAGGCCAATGTAACCCCCTTCCCATTTATCAAAACTCACATTTTTCCTTCTTTCCATACCATTTAGAACTCTGACCAATGATCCCAGATGGTTCTGTTTTCCCAAATAGACTCTAGTACCATCTCCAGAGCATTAATTTGGATTGAAAAATTAAAACAACAACAAAAAGCTGCAATTGCTTGAGAGCCTCTTCTTCCTCCTCCCCCATCTGCTCCTAGGAGGTCTGAGGCCCAGAAGCCCCCCCTGGGGGGGCCTGCTAGAGGTATCCTGAAGAATGCAAACAACATTCAGAAAACAGAACCTAAGAGTTTTAGTGAAAGAATGGAGTTCAGGGAGGTCCCTCTCCATGATGTGCTCATGAGTCAGAGTTAGCTGTACTTGTGAAAGTTAAGGCCCACTTGACGTAAAATCTGTCTTTTACTGTAAACTCAACCCTGAAAGTCCTAACACCAGCCAGCCTGGCCTGCTTCCAGACAGCACAGCCTCAACTACAGAGAGGGTGGAACAGATACAATTAGCTTTTTTTTTTTTTTTTTTTAAGATTTTATTCATGAGAGATACACACAAAGAGAGGCAGAGACACAAGCAGAGGGAAAAGCAGGCTCCATCAGGGAGCCCGATGCGGGATTCGATCCCAGGATCCCAGGACCACGACCTGAGCCAAAGGCAGATCCTCAACCACTAAGCCACCCAGGTGTCTCCAGATAGAATTATCTGATTTTATTAGCCCCCCTCTGTACTCAGTCCTGGCGTCAGGCCCTGGGCCATCTGAGATGTGCCCTGAGCTCATCCTCGGGATGCAAACATTTGCCTGATGGATAAGTAGTTGGCATAAGCACATTAGGTTCCTCAGAGGAAAGATGCAGTCATATTATTTGACACAAATTATTATGCCTTCCACACAGAAAAGGGATTGGAAAATTTCAGTGAGGGCTGTTTGCTTTCTTTCTGATGTCCTTGATTTCTCATCAGACGCTTAAAGCACATTTTCAAACTGTTCGGAATCAGGGTTTCCAGATTCTTTTTCTCTTCTAGGAAGGCAGGTATTCTTATTTAAGAGGTGATAATAATGACAACAGCTGCACTTAATGAATCTCCCCCCTTGTGTCAGGTTCTGCAGCAAAGCCCTGTACGTGAGTTACCTCTGTGTTAGTCTGCTAGGGTTTCCATAACAAAAGCCACAGCCTGCGTGGCTTAAGAAACAGAAATCAATTTTCTGACAGTTTTGGCAGCCAGAAGTCTAAGACCAAGGTGCCAGAAAATCTGGTTTCTTGTGAGGCTTCTCTTCCTGGCTTGCTGTGTCCTCACAAGGCTTTTCCTCTCCGCACACAAGGAGAGAGAAAGAGATCTCTGGTAGTTCTTCTTCTTCTTATATAGAAAGACACCAGTCCTATTGGATTAAGGCCTTACCTTATGACTTCATTTTAACTTGATTACCTCCTTAGAGGTCCTGACTTCGAATACAGTCATATTGGGGGTTAGAGCTTCAACATATGGATTTCAGAGTGTGTATGAGTGGGTGGACACACAATTCAGTTCATAACAACTTCACTGAGTCCTTATTACAAGCTCAGGAAGTCAGAGGCATTCTCTACTTTTTATGGCTGAGTAAACTGAGAGTTTAGTAATTTGCCCAAAGTCTCACTGCCAATAAACATGGTGTTGGTAGCATTTCTTTACTTAGAGAAGTGGGGATGTGGAGAGCTCACTGGTATGAATGTAGTATAGGGTTGCTAATACAAAAGTTAGAAAGGAACTAGCAGGGGAAAAGAACAGAGAACTGAATTGATGGCAGTTCTATTCAGATGAATCACTGTGCTGAGCTCTGGGGACACAGACAAAAAGACAAGAAGTGGTCACTGGCTTCCCAGAGCTCACCAGTTTTAGCAGCAGTGAAGGGTCTTCCTTCTGAGGCCCTGATCTGCATAAAACTAGGATCAAGAAAATGTCCCTTTGGACTCTTTGCTTCTCTAAGAGACTCTTCTGGGTCCTCTTTTGGTGTCACTCCCCTTAGAGGGTCCCCTTTGTGACCATCTGCACCACAGATTACCTAGGGTCTTCATTTGTAGTGACAGATTTCTTGTTCTTCCTTTACTCTCTCATCCTGTTCAGGACTTTTTTTTTTTTTTTAATTTCTTCCATTAAAACATCTTTGTTCCAAGTCTCATTCCCCAGAGGCAAGTCTCTCAGCTAGGAAAGGAAAGGAAAGGTCATAGCTCATTTGTTAATTCTCCTGGGTAGTGTACTGACATTTTATGGGTGGCCTCTAGAGAACTGGGGACTTCGAGCACACATTTCAGGCATCATAGCAGACAGCACAGTGGGAACTTTTTGAGGGTAGGCAGGTCTTGTCGACATCAAACCCACAGTGAGTGAGACATCATCTACTCATCCTGGGCTTTTCACAAATCAAGCTGTTCCTGCTACCGCATAGAACTGTACTTAAAGGGTGTGTCATAGATGCTGTCAATGCTTCACTCATATGGCTTAGACCTCACATTTCAGAATGAGGAAGGCCATGCTGCTTCTGGTTGCTGGCCAAGGACATCCCTGGGAGTAACCCTCAATCAATGACTCTCCAGAGGGAGTATAAATACCTCAGCTCCCTCATCCTGTGGGTGGGATCCTTCTGAAGCATGTGTTTTATACAGTGACCTCACATTTCCCTGTGGAGTTTCAGCCACTTGCTGTGGGAAATAGCACACTAACATGCCTATTATGGCTGCCTTCCCTTCTTTGGATCACTTCTTCACTGCCAAATAGCAACTAGTGTTTCCTGCGTTTCAGTTCTACTTGCACTAAAATCCTTTTCTTATTGTCAGTGTCCAAGGAGACCCAAATGGAGACAGGAGTGCAGCTGGACAGTATTGGTGTAAGACTGGCTCTCTCATCATGCCATGTGGTTGGCCACCCTCCACTCTTCCCTCCTCTGCATGGCTAGACAAAGAACGTGCAAAGACCACACCAGAGCTGGTCTACTTGTGGAGATGTCTGGAGAGGGCAGCCCCAGACCATGGTGTTTCCTTAACCATAGACTCTAATTCTCTAGAATCTTAACAAGGGTTGGATCTCCCTGGGCACATAGTGGGCCCTAATTAATCCGTTTCAACAGAATGCATGGAATTTGTAGTAAAAAATGTTATGTTTGGATTCCAGCTCTACCACATATGTGCAATGTGGCTAAACTTCTCTGTACCTCAGTTTCCTCACCCATAAAATGGGAAAATAATTACTCTCTCAAAGGATTATTCCAAGAATGACAGTCATAGCTAAGAAGGTTCCAGGAGGCTTATGTGAAGTGAATATAACTCAAATAACCTTAGGAGGGTATATCATAGATTCCTTATCCAAAACCCTTGAGCCAGATGAGTTTTAGAATTTAGGTTTAATAAAGATAACAGGGTGCCTGTTATCTTGATGGGGCAGGACTCCCATCAGGGACTGAAGGAGTACCCTAGACTCAATCACCCAAAATAGGAAGATCTACATTATGTGATAACATTCATGGAGAGTATTGTTCTGGAACTGCAGATACAGATTATGTACCAGAGAAGTTAAGTTAAGCAACTTGCTCAAGATCACACACTAGATTTGAACCCCAAAGACTATTGCCAGAGTCCCTGCTCTAAACACTACACAGCACTGCCTCCAGTAATGAAACCCTCTCACCAGAATGAATGAAGGTAATAAGAGACTTGTATCAGATTCATAAGGTAGGTGAGAGCTGCTTTTTATTAATATCATAAATAAATTTATATAGATTATTTCTCCCAGAAATAAAATTAAAGATGTGGTCACATTTGAAACAGTAATACCATAAAATAGCAGCCTACAAAAATAATGGCCACCATTTCTCGAAAATGTACTGAATAATTTACATATATTCATTTCATTTAACCCTCACAAGAGTCCTGGAGACAGGTTTTATTAGTATCACCCATTTTATAGATGAGGCTGAGAAGCTTACCTAAGGTCACCCTGAAATAAGTGGTGGGGCAGGTGATCCAATCTGGATCTGCTGATGCCTGTGCCCCTTTCAGGACATTGCTCTGCCTCCAGTGGGCAGGTATAGGTTGCTGACCATCATTGTGTGGTCTGCCCAAGGTCACAGGAGAGCCAGCATCCAGAGAATTGACTACCTTGGACTTGCTACCTTGGAAGGTCTTGCAGTGATTGACTTTTGTTTTGGAAAGTGCCACAGCTCGATAGAATTTCTTTCTGCTGCCCACTCTTGCCACTCTAAGAAAAGAACAGTACCTAGTGTTCGCTAGAAGATGCAAGAGAATTGATTGGAAAGAAAATTTTATCTTATTCCAGTCCTGTCCATACGGTGGTACTATTCTATATTTAGATAAATGGCACAGCCAAAGAGACAATAAAAACAAGCTGAAAAGGTACGAGCCTCATGCCGGGAAACAATAAGAAGCTGAAAGTTCTCATTCTTTGCCCAGAGAATGACTATTTAAAAAACAGACAATAAAAACAAGCAATCTGCAAACATTGCATTTTAAGGTCTGGGGCGTCTTGTACTCTCGGGACAGTTGAAGAAGGAGAAGGAGAGCAGGGTCTTCTTATGGCTTGACAAAAATTAGGCTCTAAGGGGGGAACCTATTCAAGTCTCATTCCCAAGTAATTGTAAAGTTACCCATGAATGACAGTAGAGAAGTCACAGGCTGGCTGGAGGGACCCCCTCAATGCTACTACCCCACAGATCAAATATGAACACTTTTATTTCAAAAAGAACAAAATGAGTTTCAAAGACAACTGAGGTTCATTCATTCATGAGTCTGAGGGCTGGATGGGTAACCAAGGTCCAAGCCCCACATTCTCCTTGAGAATCCCACTCTGGGCTCTCCTAGAAGGTTGTAATTTTTCCATTATTTAAATTAACATGTTTCAATCATAAACTGTCCTCCACTACATCATCTCTTTCTTCTTTCTCCTCCTCCTCCTCCTCCTCCTCCTCCTCCTCCTCCTCCTCCCTCCTTTTCCTCCTCCTCCTCCTCCTCCTCCTTCTACTAAATTACAAACTCTTTGAGGGTAGAATACAATCCCTAGTTATTTTGTAACCTCTAGGGAAGCTAACATGGCATCTGCTAAACTGAGATTTTAAATGGACATCAGTTGCTGATAGCCTTTTTCAGGTATATCTTCTCCTAGTTGGGGTCAGTAAGTAGTTTTCTTTTCCAGTTCCATGAAGCATCACATCTCTGGACTCTATCTAGTCTCTTTCATTTCTATTCTCAAACAAACCAAATCTTGCCTGAGCATATCTCTGTCTTGTTATACCTTGCTAAACACAATAAGTGACAACCAGCCTCTGGGGACAAAAAGCTTCTCTGGCACTTGGCCTTCCTTTTAAATTACCACCAGCAACAGATTTACCAAATGCCTTGCCATCACTTCCATGGGTTTGCATATTCCCAGCCTTCCATATCAGTGTCTGAGCCACCCACCATCCAACTGAAGTCAATACAACATTATTTAGGTTTTAGGTTTCTCTTTCATTAACGCCTCACCTCATTAGAAAGTGCCAAATTTCTAAATTCACTACAGTAATTAACCCTAGCTGATATAATAAACCAACTCTAGGGTTTTAGGGAGCTAATACAAAATAAGCTTGTTTCTTCAAACACAGGTGTCACTGGTGACAGAGATGGTGGAGAAGACATACTCTCTTCTAAAATTCTTACCCCAGGAGTGACACATGGTAGTCATGTTCCATTGTTTCCATGTCACATGTCCACATCTAGATGCAAGAACAGGCTGGTAGCTGTTATTGCGACCAGAGTCTAATAATCATCATAGCTAGAATATATTCTGCGTCTTCATTTTGCAAATTGTATACTTTAATTATCTCATATAATATAAACTACAACCCTAAAAAGTAGGAATTATCATCACCATTTTATTTTTTAAAGACTTTTAAAAAAGATTTTATTTATTTATTCGTGAGAAACACAGAGAGGCGCGCAGACATAAGCAGAGGGAGGAGCAGGCTCCATGCAGAGAGCCCGATATGGGACTTGATCCTGAGACTCCAGGATCACACCCTGGGTGGAAGGCAGATGCTCAGCCACTGAGCCACCCAGGTGTCCCTATCATCACCATTTTAGAAATGAAAAATATATATATATATCAATCACTAAACCCTAGTTACTACACATACACACACACATACACACACACACACACACACACACACACACACGGGCTCAGAGAGGATAAATAACTTGCCCAAAGTCACACAGCAAATGGCAAGTGAAGATGTGAGCCCAGACTTGTATGGCACTCAAGCTCCTTTCCCTTCTTTTGTATCATGTAGCAAGAAATACATAGATATGCTTTAAGACTGTTCAGTGGAAAGGATTAGGGTCAATGACTCAAACTGGACTTTCAAAGGTAAGCATTTGACCACACAGAGAGGTATGAAGACTGGAGAATGACCCTCCTGGTTGAAACAATAATATGTGCAAAGGTACTGAGGGCTGAATGGACATGCATGCCTATGGAAGACTTATCTTAGAATAATTATGATGGTTATATGGCATTTACCCAAGCATCCTAGAAATAGCCAAATCATGTCTTAAATCTTAGCAACCCCTCTTCCAAGTGCCACTGAGGGAGCTATCTACCTACAGAACAATGGTAAAGGAAAGCAAAGTAGGTGTAGGAGCAAAGATTGGGCTCCTACACCATTTATCCATCCACCTATTGATGCAGAGCCTTTGTAGGCTGGGCTGGAGTACCTGAGCAAGGCTGGGAACTCAGAGTAGGAACACTTTTTCTCCCCATAAGCCCAAACCTAACTTCAAGATTTCACCACAACTCATCTGCCATAAATGAAGATAGAAATGCTTGATTATTCAAGGTGGGAGCCAAAGGTTAGCTGGCCATGTCCCAAGTAGGAAGGCCCTGACTTTCTCCCCATTTATGCCAGATGGAAGCAGAAAGGAGAGCTGTGTCTAGTAACTGCTTCTGCAGTAAGATGAAAAAGTTACAGGAGAGCAACAGAGAGAACTATGGCTTTGTGTATGACCCTTGTGTTTAAATCAACTGTATTAAAATAAGATATACAGTCCTGATCTTTTAATGGGCCTACTGGCAAACATGGTCCAGTATCCTAGAATCTCACCAATCTATAGCAATTCTGTCCATAGGTCAGAAAGAGGGAGGAGGAATAAGGAGTGTGATGAGAGAGCATGGCTTCTCTTCTACAAACTTAAGGTACATAGCTCCATAATATCCATGGGTAATGCATATTATATCCATTTCATCTTGTGTATTTCTTTCCCATTTTCCCTCACTAGTTTTCTTCTTGTATTTTCTATTTACTTCACTCTTCCTTTAATTTTTAAAAAGAAGTATTTAGTTTTGAGCCCTGGAAAAAGTAACATTTTTTCATCACAAGACTTAATATTCTCATAAATGACTCTGATGTTTCATTTTGTTATTAAATACATATCTGCTTTAAATAATCTTCCAGTTTATTAGAGGAGTCATCACCAAAACATGGCCAATTGCATCTTTAGCTACTCCTCTCTCATCCCAATTGTGAGGCCTAAATCTGTGAGGGGAATATGTCATTTTCCATAATGGTCTGCTGTTTTAGGTCCCAGAAGAATGAAAGGTCTCAATACCTTCCATAGCTCTGTCCACCTTCCAAATATGAAATTAATCAATAAATAGCATCTGACCCATTATGGAAAGGGAATAAAAACAAACAAGCAAGCAAACAAAGAGAAACACTCCATATGAACAATGGTGGTTACAGTAGGAAACATAAGTAGAAAAATGCAAGAAAGCATAATATAATGACATAAAGCATTCAGACCAGTGTCAAAAACTGTTGGACTGTGGGCTGATTAGAGCCCACGGACATATTTTGTTTGGTTTGCAGTGTTTAAATAAAATTTATCCAATATTCAAAAGTCAGAAAACTTCACAAAATAATTTAGATGCATAAAAAATCAGACTATCTGGCCACTAGGCTCATGTTGCCACTTCACAAAAATCTAGAACTGAGGGGCAGCTGCTCCCTTTGGCCAAGCACACTGTGCACTCTCTGTATTCACTTCACTCCTATAGATGATCTGCTTGACCCCTGAGGCATTTCAGTTTGCAACCCCTGCGCCAAGGTATCATCTCTAGAAATGAAGAGGAAGTGGTTGGACATTCTTCACTCATAGGAGAGGTTCTATCAGAGGTGGAGACAACATATGAAGTAAACAACCACATTCCAGGACAGGAATTCTTAACTTCTGATGCCTTATTCAAATGCTTTCTCTTCCTTTATTCGTCCTCAATGACACAACACAATGTTCAGGCTGAGGGACTCCTGCCTTCCTCTAAGACGACCACTCAGTGTGGCTCCCATAGCGTCTCTCCTGCTCCCAAGCAACCAGGTCATTGGATTAGGAAAGCCACCTTCCCAGACTGGTGCCCACTGCTCAGAGGCCTATACCTGATGTGGTTCTGCTCCTTCCTCTTCAGCTAATTCTGCCTCCACAATGAGCAACTGAGAGGCCAGAACTCTCCAAAGTGCTTTGTAGTTTCATAGTGATGTTACCTAGAAAGAAGCTCTGTAATGATTCTGCTTGAAGCTGGTTTTTTTTTTTTTTTCCTGCTAAGCTCCAGATTTACCCATCCAGTTGTCTGTGAGATATCTCTACTTATCTCCTGCACAATTATTTTAATCCAAACTTTTCCAAAAAAACCCCACAAACTTTTCCAAACCAACATATGTAATCTTCCCTTGCCATCTTCTCAGGACAAAATATGTTATGTCCTGTATTTCCTTTTTTATATCCTGTCAATCACCCAAGCTTTGGAATCATTCTAGGCTTCTCTCTCTCCTGACCACCTGCTTCCCCACATCCAAGCGATCATTGAACCAAGTACAAACCACCTCCTTGCTATCTATCTTACATCTCTTCCCCATCTTCATTGTCACTAGCCTCGTTCAAACTCTCACACAGATTAGTCCAATGGTCTCTTAGGCCAGTCATGCTTGCTCATGCCTCCAGGTCCTAAACACAAGCAGTCGGAATGATTTCTAAAATAGAAGGAATTCTGATATTACTCTTCAGCTTAAGCCCTTTTATTGGGCCCACTATTTGCATAATGGATTCTGCCCAGGGTTCTTTCTCAATGATGTGTTTCTGGCCTAGCTCTCTAGATTTATAGTCTCCAATATGGTGATCACTAGCTACAGGTTGCCACTGAGCACGTGAAACAATGTTAATCCAAACTGGGGTGCTGTAAGTATAAAATAAACAACAGATTTCAAAGGGTTCATAGAAAGAAAAAAACCCGCAAAATATCTCACTAATAACTTTTCTATTGAGTCTATATAGAATAAGAATATTTTGCATATATTGGATTAACAACATATTATTAAAATTAATTGTCCCTGTTTCTTTTTACATCTTTCAATGCGGCTACTAGAAAACTTAAAATTACATTGTGGCTTACATTATCTTCTAGATATTTTACTCACCACATCTTTCTACCCTTCATCTTTTCCACCTTGTACTCTGCTAAACATTAGGCATGCTAGATGACTAACAAAACAGGCTACAGTATTCTATAATCTTATACATTTCACTTTAAATGAAAATTAGAATGTCCGTCAACTATCATACCCCATTCTACCTGTGGTGGTTTAAAAATATATGCACAGTCTCCATTCAAAAAAGTAGACTCTAATTTTCCTCCCCTGCAGTATGGACTATATGTAGTGACATGCTTCTACAAATGAACAGAATAAAGCTGAAGTGTATGTGTGTCATAAAAGGCATTCTCTTTCCTCCATTCTCTCTCTCCCTCTTCTTCTTCTCTCTCTCTCACTCTCTCTATCATTCATTCAGCTGCCACATCATCAAGAAAATCAAATAGGCATATAGAGAGTTCCACATGACAAGGTACTGAGGCCTCCTGCCAACCATCTTGGATGGCCTGGCCAGCCCCAGTCAAGCCTTCAGATAAATATAGTTCCAGCCAACATCTTCACAATAACTTCATGAGAGATCCTGAGCCAAAGCCATCCAGATAAGGAGGTCCCAAATTTTTAAGTCACAGAAACTGTAAGATAATAAGTGTTAGTTGTTCTAAGCATATGAGTTTTAGAATAATTTGTTACGTAGCAATAAATAAGTAATACACTACTAGTGCCCCACATCCCCTCCTCATTCCCACCTTAGAATAGGAAAATAAGAGAGAAGTTGCTAAAAGCCCAAACTTATGTTTCACTTACTTAGATACCAAGATTTGGTTCAAAATCATCCCCTCTATGACGTCTTTCCTAACAAACTCCAGCCAATTCTCGAATGTCCATACTCATTTTTTTAATTTAGAAAATGTTGTGTATATTTTTAACCCAGTCTTCACTAAAGACATATTTCCTGTTCTTAAATTAACTTTTTTAAAATTAATTTTTTTCTGAATATAGAATAAATATACACAGTAGAAATTCTGCAATAGTCTTAAAAGAAGAGAAATAAATTTAAATGTCATCTCATTGAGGAAAACATTGTTAACATTTTTTAACACTGTAACATTTTTAATATCCATCTTTGTATGTATTTTTTACATAGATAAGGTTATTTCACATATGCCATTTTTCATCCTCTTTTTCTCATGCAGTGACCTCATCTGTCAGTTCTATAACCTTCTTGCTTTAACTACTGACTCCATGGTCAAACTCTAGTTTGAATCCTTGCTGCTAAAAGCATGTTTCACGGACCAGCTACACTGGCAACATATGAGAAGTTAACAGAAATGCAAAATCTAAGATGCCACTCACCAGGCTGTCACTTCAGGACATTTGCACGTGTTGCTCCCTTTGCCTATAAGGCTAACCCTCTATTTATTTGCAGGTCTCACCCCTTCACTGCATTCTGGTCTCTCTGTCATCTGCAGAGAAAAGCCATTCCTGACCCCTACCTAGAGTTGCATTTTTGTTGCACCCTGTTCCCTTACCCTGTATTACTTTCTTCAAGTATTATCATACTTGACATTATTTTATATGTATTCATCTTTCTATTTCCTTCCACAAATATTTTTGGAACCCTCACTACATGTCAGGCATGGTTATAAGTTCTGGGAACATAGAAGAGGACAAAATAAAGCCCCTACATCCTCCCCTCTAATGTAAGCATTACAGATTCAAGTTGTTAGTTACTATTTCATGTTTCTTTACATATTCATTCCTTTAAGATGAGGCCCAATCCTCACCATCAACACAAGGCTCCATGCCACGTCCCATGACTTAAACCCACCCTAAACAGTCCAGCTTCTATTTATAGGAAACTTTTCAATGTGCTTTTGTGCTGAGTTGAGCTAAGTTTAACTTGGTTGTCTTTAATCCCCATGAATTGTCCCAATACAGCTTCCCTGCAGTGGAAATTTCCCTTACTCCATGTATGCCTCCAACTGCATCGCTAGTCTTATTCTTGTGCAATTTATCTGAGTTCAAAGAGTTTCCCAAAATGGAACCAAAAAGTTTTATCATCATCATCCCCACCACCACCACCAGCTATGGCAGCAGCAGGGTTAGGCCTGATAACATTTTCAAAGGGCAGAGTTTATCCTTGGTGCCTACCCCGTTCATTTGGTACCTTCCTCTTCCCCTCCTGCACATCTAGGCTCCATTTGTTGGAAGCCTGGCTCTCAGCTGGTCATCATACATTCGCTCCTAAGGTGGTAGTATGCACCTCCATAGGAATTGCTTGGAGGTTGCAAAGGGGAAAGGATAGCTTATTATGAACCAGGCTCCATTTATTCCCCATAATCATTTCAGTGTGTGAGGGAAGCACAACCAGAAGGACATGTTTTGTCCATCATTTTCCAGAGGAGAAACTGAGGCTCAAGGAGATTATCTACCTCTCCCACAACACCCTGAATGGTCTTAAGTCAAAGCTCTGCCTTCCAATCCTCCTGAACCTCAAAAATTGAAAAGACCACATTTCTGATGATGGATTCTCAAAGCCTAGGATGGAAGGAGTTTTTTTAAAAACCAAATGGAAAAGAGTGACAAAGGTGCTCATGGAAAGGGAGGTCTACCAAAATTCAGAGGGACTGTATCTCAGGGAGTACCTGCAGTAACCTATCATTTTGCAGAAGTGGAATGGCAAGGGCCCACGTGGGTGAATTATACTCATTTAAATCTGAAGGATTAAGATGAGCACCTACAGTCTAGGAAAGTACACCTACAGGATTATATTTACAGGAACCACATTTTCTAATAGGGGATGAGAGAAGAGGTGACCCATTTATTTTCGCCCATTTATAAAATCACAGTACCCTCATCTGTAGTCATCAACAGAAGTATAATCACCATAATTTTATAGTTGAGTAGGAAATTACCATTTCTAAGAAGAATTTCTAAATTTAGCGGTGTTCACATGCCTTCATTCCCCTCCAAAATTGTTAGATAAATAAAAATGAACAGCTTTAGCATAGAACAGAATGTGTAATAAAATATTAAGTAAGCTTTTTAGGCAGACATACTTTTACTTAGAAATCCCCCTCTTGATTTCTCAAAACTACTAAGGCAAAGGATCAGAATATAACAGATCTCATAGCATAGCATGTTTATACGAGCATCCAGCATGGGATGAGGTCTCTGGTGACCTAAGGAGCTCAGGGCTCCTCTTTCTACATTGGGTTGACAGGGCACAGAGGCAGCCAATTTTGTCCTGTCCTGAGAAGAGCAGGAATAGGACTGGGTGAGGCATAATTTGTGTCAGATCATTTGAATGCTAGCAAATAAAGTATCTATCGAGCTCCTACTGTATGCCAAGTACCACACTACTTATAAGTAGGGTATAGTTTGATGGGTAAAATAAGATATACACTCAGAAAATTAAATAGTTCTTGTGAGTATAAATATGCATGTTAATGATAATTAGTACCTTCTGTTTGTGAATGTCGCAGGATAATATTTTGATATATTAAATGATATGTTTTCCCATCTCGGTAATTCTTGTTACCTGTGAACTGTCTCCCATATAGGATTTCTTGGCACATGGCTTCAGGGATGGGATTATACTACAGCACAAAAGAGGCAAATTCTTGTCGTTTGAGTTTCAAAACCTGAAATCTTGGCAAAAACAGTATGTTTGGAAGAAAAATAGATCTGGAAATGGTTATAGATTTTCTACCCCTAAGATAAAACTAGGGGGAAAATTGTGGGAAGAGGGGAGAGCAAAAGCAGAAGAGCTAGACACTTGAATGGGTCACTAAACAGAGACTTGTGTTTGGTTTCCTGTGCACTGTCCTGTCAGGCTGAGTTCCTGGGGCAGAGAAGACACAACAGATTCTCTAGGAAATTGGGCAAATCCCCTCATCCATGTGAGGGGAATCTGTAGCCAGCACCCAGCCTCTCACCTCTGGCTGCTGCCTCCAGGCTCAGGTAAAGCCCCTCTGACCCCCGGCCCTTAAGGTAA